>NW_022630997.1:0-600000 GCF_010015895.1 Lontra canadensis
AGTAGTCAGTGTGTTTTGAATACATTTTGCTAACTTCAACCCATTGCTAAGGTAAGAGGTTGCATTCAAATCAGGCATATTGATTTTACTATTAGAAGAAAAATGTTGTAAGGGTAAAAATATTTAATACCCCAAACATGTAATTTGGGTTGAACTGCAAGAGTAGAATCCTCGAAAATTAGAGGCAGAAAATTAAACAGTAATTCAAACATAAGCTATTATATATCTCGAAAATGTAAAAAGACATTTAACATCCTGCAGATTAACAGGGCTCATCAGAAAAGCACTAAAGGGGCACCTGGGTGGCTTAGTCAGTTAAGCGTCTGCCTTTGGCTTAGGTCATGATCTTGGGGTCCTGCTCAGTGGGGAGTCTGCTTTTCCCTCTGCCCTTCCCCTCACTAGTACACGTACTCTCTCAAATAAATAAAAATCTTATTTTATTTTAGAAAAGGTACTAAAAAGAAAAAACATTTTGTCTATTGCAGACTAAATATTAATCCCACATTAGGAAAAGCAATGGGTATAATAGTTTTTATTCTCCAGATGTTAATATGGAGAGTGGAAATTGAATCAGTAGCTCATTCGCAAACTTGAAAGCTGTGATCTCCCTGAATAGCATAACACGCAACATCGCTGGTGTCCCCAGGCATGCAGTTAAGGGTCTTAGGGCAAACCAGGCATGGGAAGTGCTATGGCAAAAGTGATTTCTAAACAGACATTTAAACTATTTACAAAACATTCATACAGTCTTTTTTCCGGTTAACACATTCTACTGACTGGGTGAGGCCCACCACATTGTGGAGGGTAATCTACTTTACTCAAAGTCTTCTTACTTAAATGTGAATCACACTGAAATACAAATACAAAAATCTACAAAATACCTTCGCAGAAACATCTAGATTAATGTCCGACCAAATATCTGGGTATCATGGTCTAGAAAGGTTGACAAGGAAACTTAGCCATAAACTTACAGTCAGGCTCCTTGTTGTGTGTGAGATGAAACTGTAAGGATTCTGAGTGGTGGGCTCAGGAGCCCACCTTGCTTATTCTGCCACACTCTGTCATCCCCAGAGAATGCTTGATGTTGCTCCCTGAGGTCCAGTCAGTTTGGTAGACGGGATTAGTTACCAGGTGAGGCTCCATAGATAAGGGAGGGGGCTTCTGATCTCCTTCACATACAATTTCCTCCCAAGAGATGGAATGGAAATTTGAGAAAAATTAGCAGTGCACATGCTAATTTTCTCAGTTCTCCATTTGCACATTTCTAATTGCACTCTCCAGTTGCACATTCCAGAGCACACGTAGGGTTCAGAAAGCAGAAGGATCCTCTTCCTAGACTTCCAGTGTACAGAGAATTATTCTCATGGCCAAGTTTATAATGAAATCATGTTTTGACTCAGCTAAACCATTGTATTTTCTTTCCCTACATCGTGATTGGGGGTCTCTGATGGATGTTATTTTAGTGTAAATAGGACAGGTAATAGTGTCGTTGGTAGTAAGAGTGCAAGTTGATTCATGGAATTGTTCCTCTTAAAATTGGTATGATTGACTTAATTTTTTCTAAAGACTATATAGTGTTATTTCAACAATTTGGGAGCATGGAGAAGAAATCATTAGACCCACCAGGCGAGCTCAGTGATTTATGCTTTCGTGCGGACCTTTTCCTTGCTTTGTTATAGACATACATTTGCTTGTGTGGTTATTGTAGTGTACACATATTTTTATCCTTTCCCCATTAACATGAGATCACTAGTACGTTTCTGTGTCTTTTATAGTCAGTTTTAATGGAGACATAACATTCCATCCAAAGGATGTAAATAATTTAATTAACTAATCCCTATTGTTGTTTGCTGACGGTTGCTCCAAGCCTTGTATGGCCATAAATCACCTTGCAGTGGTTTGCTTTTCTTCAGTATAAATTCCTAAAAACGGGATCACTGAACAAAAGGATATTTTATGGTACTTGATGCCCACTGCTTTTGTTGGATTTCATTGGATTGTTTGTACTTTTCTATGTTTATTTGTTTCTTTGATAATGACCTTACCTTACCACCCCTGGTTTCCAACAATGACCTCTGTAGCCAGTGCCACACCCAGACAGCCATCACGATCCAATCCCTGCAGTTGTAGCTCTCCGACAGAAATATTCTTCAAGGCTGAAAATGTCCATACCTAGTCCTAGCTTGAGAGAGATTTATAGCTTGGAAAATCTGAGTACAATCTCTGCAGCCATTTTTCAATCGAGAGTGGAAAAAAAACACGTTTCACACTTAAAAAGCAATTTAGGATTTATTTTTGGTTCTTTGATAATTCAGGGAGACTTTGAAATGCTTGACATCTCGTTGTGTCTCAGCATAATTGAAGATGAGCCCCAGGTTGAGAAGTTGAAGGAGCAGTTCTAAGAATTTGGGGCAAACATGTTAGAAGACAGAAATTAATGGTGCCATTATCTCAAAAAAAAAAAAAAAGGTGCCATTATTTCTTTAAAAAGAGATTTATTTATTTATTTTTTTGTTGGCAATATTTGGAGTTTTGTATGGGACATCAGTGCTCTATTTTGCTTGGGGGAGTGTGGTGTATTTGTTTCAGGTCTCATCTCCATTCAAGGAACTGGCATATTGGAAGAAGTAAATTAAATAATTGGTGTAAGGCATGGTACTAAACTTAAGTCTGAGGAATAAATTACTTATATTTGGGGAACACTGTTTACACTTGAACACAATAATTTTTGGACCTTTCAAATAAATGGAATTCTATGCTAGGTGGCCGTTTGTGACTATCTTCTTTTCCTCAGTGTTATGTTTCTGAGGTTGACTCATGTTGGAGCATGTGTCAGGCCTTTGTTCCTCTTGATGGGTGAATAATATTCCACAACATAGAGAAGCCACATTTTATTTATCCATTTATCAGTTGATGGACATTTGGGCTGCTTTCACTTTCGGGCTATTAGAACAGTGCTGCTATAAACATTCATGGGCAAGCCTAGAATGGACATACATGTTCATTTCTCTTAGATACATGCCTAGGGGTTGAATTGCTGAGTCATATAGCAACTCCATGGTTAGCTTTTAAAGAAACTGCCCATATGTTTTTGGGGCTCACACCTGGAGATGGGCAAGGTTATGTTTAGCCATGCTAGGGTCAGTGTGGGTGAGGGACATGACCCAGACTGAGGGTCAGACAGTAACATGATGGAGAGGAGTGCCTCAGACTAAGGAAGTTTTAAGGATGATGGTTTTTCATAATACTTGGCTCATTCAGTGGTCTTCCCTTCAGTCGTTAAGCATATTTATTTGTGCCACAGTGAAGTGGTAGTAGGGTATTAGGGGTCTGAAAGATTTGATGTGATCCATTTATGAAGCCTCCTATAATGTTAAGTGCCCCATTTACTTTTTAGGAATTGGTTTTTGCATTGGAAAGCAAATACCATACCCCCCAAAGCTTTCCAAATAAATATCCTGTCTGGGCCCTTCTAACAACAGGGTCTGAGTTGCCTTCCTTGAGACCCAATGAGGGATACCATGGGTTCACCAAATGTTTGAACTCTGCCTGGATTCTGCTTGTATGTGAAGGTTATAATAACGTTGGTTTGTTTTATGCAAAGTCCCCTTAACAACATGGGAGGCAGCATTTGGGAGACATTTCTGAAATTGACATTTGATAAATTGAAGAAGATCTATGATAAGCATGTTAATGTTACTGTCAGATGCCTCATTCTTCACTTTTAAATGTTGGAACACGCATGCCTTAGGAATTTGATATTAGCTTTGGTATTAAACCCAGAATGGTTCATTCACATGAATGTTGGTCATGAGGATTCCTTTTCCTTTTCTTTAGTAGAAAGATGATATTAGCTTGTGTAATTATATCCCTAGGTGGCATTAACCACAGAATTGAAGGTTTGGCTTCCTTCTGGCAAACAAACCTCGGTCTCTGGCTTGACGCTCGCACAGCCCACTGGTATAATCATGCTACATGTGAAGGGTGGAAATTAGAGTCTAGGGTTGCTGATTTATATTCCATCAACCGAGTTTTCCTGTGCCAGCCCAGAAAAATCTTACCATTGCTGAAGTGTTCAGTTTTCCTGTGGCTTTTACAGACCCTGTCAATGATCCAGGAGGCAGATTTTGGTACATTCCAGCACAAGTTCTAATTATGGATGTAATGATTGGTGAACATTTAAAGCGAAAGCCCAAATACCAAACATGGACCTTCTTGTATTTTAAATTAAAAGGTCAGCAACCCAGTGTCAACAGTTTTAGACAGCTTGGGTTTTACCTCGAAGAAATAATCAAAGTCAGCAAGAAAAAACAAACCCAGACCATTCCATTGCTTAGAAATGAAGGAATCCAGTTGTCCTACATGTTGTAACTGACGCGACCCAACATGCTCATTTTTTTTTTTAGTCTTTGGGTTTTGAATAATTGCTTCTTGCAGAAAGCCTATATTTTCTGTACTCTGTGGTTGCCAAGCTGTACTTGACTTTTTAAAAGAGAGTCAAAGGAACGTATCCTTGTGAGAAATTGCTGCTTTGTGGAGGACAAATGAGAGGTTTCATGATCTTTGAAGCCAGGAAGGCCAAATCCGGCTCAGAAACCCCATCGCCAGGCTGCATTTTATATTCCTCAGTGCTCTAGTAAATTGCCCTGTCCTTTTGCTGGAAGTGGGAGGGAAAAAAGATGTAGTGGAGAGTAAGGGCCCAGCTCAGTGATTCCCCACCTGGCTCGGAATGCAGAAAGTTCTCCCTGACCATGGTGATCCAGAAGCTGGGCTGAATGGCAGACCGCTCCAGCCCTAGACCAGTGGTTTTCAAATGGGGACAGTTTTGTCCCTGGGGGGACAGTGGGCAATGTCTGGAGACATCTTGGTTGTCATCACTGGAGGGGGCTGGTATGGCTACTGCATTTAGTGGTTAGAGGCCAAAGAGGCTGCCTAGCAGCCTTCGTTGCACAGGACAGCGCCCCGTGACCAGAGAAGCGGCCCCAAATCAACAGGACCAGGTGGACAAATGCTGACTCGGAGGGATTGCTCTGAACACCAGGTGTGATGTTTCCTGCTCCACTCTTCCTGGGGGGGTGGGGGGGGGCAGAGAATAGAATAAAAGATCCAGTGTCTTCCTTCCAACAAAATGTCTTCTTTATTTGGCACCTCATTTCTTGGGACCACTCTTTATTAAAGACAGCATTGGAATAGTAGGAAACAGGAAGAAAGCCCCCTACCTGCAGGGGGGCTGGGGCACCCGTGGAAACTCAGGGTTTCTCCCCACACCGCTTGGTGGGTGAGCCAGCGGCAAGACCCTGCAGGCTTGGAATTATCCTCTTTTTTTTTTGTCAAGTGTTTCATAAACTCCTTTTGCCCCAGGTGAAATTTCCTCTTCTATATTGTTAAAAAAATAAGTGTTTTGTTTTTGTTGGTGGTGGTGGTGATGGTGGCGGCGGTGGTGGTGAGGAATTATTTTCTGAGCTTTCACCTTTCTTGGAAGGGAAACACTTTGACCAACAGATTAGAAAGTTGTCTGAAGTCACTGTAACTTCTAGTCCGTTTGGAACCTTGCTGACATGTGAGTATTTCTACTCAGCCACACCTGCAATTGAGCAAAACTGCTTTCATCGGCTTTTGAGAATCAAAGTATTCAAGCATTCTGGGGGCTGAACGTAGCCCATAAAACAGCATGCAACCCAAGGTCCCAAGGTGCCCGCCCCGGGCTTCGGAGGTCCCTTCCCACCGCGTAAGCCCCGCGGACTCTTGGGGCAGCGCTAGGCAGGAGAAAAGGGAAGGGAAGACGTCTGTACTGAGGTGTTCATGTTCTAGCTCACTTCCCTCTGCTTTTCAACTCCAGGCCTACAGATCATGACACAAGGGGAAGGGGTGATTGCCCACCCTGCTTATTTCAGGTGGTGATAGTCCGGTGGGGTGGAGAGCTTTATCTCCATAACACACCCGGAGTCAGCATCACCCTCATTGGCGAACATTTATTGCACTACTCAGCACTGATCACCAGGAAGAATGGGAAATTGAGTGAAGTCTCTTTGCTGCCCTGTGCTTTGTAGGATTATCTTATTTAATGTTCAGCCACAACCCGATGAATGGAGAGCTTTTATTCTCTTTGTTTCGCAGAGAAGGAAACTGAGGCTTTGAAATCAAACGATCTGTCAAGGTAACAGAATGAGTAAGTAACTGTCAGAATTTGAACATAGGTGGAGGCCTTTGTATTTTCCAGATCCTGTCTTAATAGTAGGAGCTCAACAAATGCGCCCTGAACAGAAATTTTATCGACACATGAAGTAAAGGCATATATATGCACTTAACTTATAATTTCAACTCCATGGGCTGAGCAAACCAGCGATCAGTTCTCGGATCTACAACAGCATGTATGAGACGGTCAAGGAGAGTCTGGCCCTCCTGTGTGTGGAGAGGTGTGTCTTGGAAGTGAGCACGTCTTGAGCAATGACTGGTTCCGATGCTTAAGGTCATTTTCCATCTTGGATCCGGAGTGCAAACCATCTCTTTTGGCATGGCTCTCGGTTGAAGAAATGGGGATCTGTTGCAACAGTGGAGAAAATCCTGGTTAGGGTGACTTATGGGGAGAGGGCCTGTGCCCCGGAGACATAAGGATGGTCTAGAGATGCACAGTTCAGTACTTTATGGGGCTACGGGGCCCTCAAAATGTGGCTAGTCTGAGTTAAGATGTACAGTGGCTATAAAATTCATTCTTTTCAACACTTAGTACAAAAAAGTAAAATATCTCATTAACAATTTCTACATTGATTACATGTTGGAATAATGCTTCAGATATATTAGGTTAAACAAAATATATTACAGAAATCAATTTCACCTGTTACTGGTTACATTTTGAAAGCAGCAAACAGAAAATTTAACATTACGTATGTGGCTCTCTTTATATTTCTATTGGACAGTGGCAGGCAGTTTAGTGAGTTTTTAAGGAAAATATGATTATATGTGCTAACTTTATAACCTGACTCCCCTAACCCTAAGTGAAAATGCAACACTATTATCATTGTCAAAAATAGTCTTAGGGGGCAGATGTCATTCCATTTTTACAAATGAAAACTAGTGTTTTGGTGAGTTTAGAATATTAAGGCTAATTCTTACAGCTACTGATGATTGTACCTGGGAGTTGAATTCATGTCTATTTGAATTCAACCCTGGTTTCTTGCCCTTGTTATTTGTGGAAAAAGATAAGCAGATAGTGAAAGGGAAGGAATACAACCACCCTTTTGGCCGAGTACACACCGAAGCCACAAGCTTTATGAGTGTTTTCTTACTGTTGCTACTTATTAAATGCAGAAGGTGTACGGATTCAGTGACTTGAGGGTTCTGGTTCGCTGGTCTGCAGTTAATCCAAGTTTCATGGAATATTTCAATTTTAAAAGTTTTTTGTAAAAAGTAGAGGACATAAAAGAAATGGCCACTTTAAAGATGACAACTTCTTCTCCTGTTTTATTGCATATAACTGACATCCAACATTGTATTCGTTTTAAATGTACACCCCGATGATTTGATATATGTATCTATTGGGAAATGAGATGCATGATACATTTAGTTAACATCTACCACCTCACATAGTTAAAATCTTTCTTTCTTGTGATGAGAACTTGTGAGAGCTACTCTCCTAGCTATTCTCAGATATACAATAGTGTTAATCATAGTCGCCCTGCTGTACATTACATGTACGTTACGACTTTTTAAATCGTAGAATGAGCTTATGTCTGTAGTTTATCCCCCCTGTATTCTTTATTCACAGTCAGAGAGGACTCTTTTGGGGACTCTGTATTAATTTTGCTTTTGTTCTAGGGGAGGCTAGTAGTTAGGAGGGGTTTTTAGCTGAATTTATCACCATCCCCATGCTGCAACCTGCCTGAAGGCCTGTGCCGACATAGCTCAGAGTACACCTGGGGTTTGGCTGCTGTTCACTTTCTATGGTATAGACCAAGTGGGTGGCCCATGTTCCTTCCCTTCCCTTCCCTTCCCTTCCTTTCCTTTCCTTTCCCTTCCCTTCCCTTCCCTTCCCTTCCCTTCCCTTCCCTTCCCTTCCCTTCCCTTCCTTTTCCTTCCCTTCCCATCCCATCCCATCCCATCCCTTCCCTTCCCTTCCCTTCCCTTCCCTTCCCTTCCCCTCCCTTCCCTTCCTTCCCCAGCCAAATGTGAATAAAAACTAGCTTTTTGTCCTATACTGTTTGGGATTGGAATCTTGACTGCCAATCAGAAGATACCCACCTACCAGTCCCTCTGTTCATGCTTAATCTTTTTTATGATGTTCTGCTGCTCTGCCTGAGAGTTGCGTTCTCACCCCAGTGGTGCAAAGCTTCAGGGCAGTCAAGCCGGAGCCCTTCATCTTCCGTCAAAATATACATGATTTTAATGTTGGAACAATTAAAACTAAGAGACCGGAGAACATGTTTGAGCACGAGTAGCACAACCCCCAGTGTAACAGATGAGCGAAGGCCGCAGAAGCAGCTGGTGGCAGATGTGGGACTAGACTTCTGCTGTCTACACTGCTGAAATCTGCCCCATTTCTAAAGTGGGTGGCGCTGGGTTGGCTGGCTTCAATAAATTCAACCACTGAAATGTTCTGGTCCGAAGATCTGGTAATGAGGAAAACAGTGTGTGCCATAGCTTGCACGAAATGCTCCCTGCGCTTGAACCCTTTTAGTTTTCACAATAGTCATGAAGCAATCACTGTCATTATCCCCATTTTATAGATGGGGAAACCAAGGCAGGGAGCAACGAAGAAAATTGCCCTAAGGGATACAGTGAGGTGGGGAACAAGCCAGAATCATGAAGGCAGGCGGAGGTGGCATCAGAGCCTTTGCTGTAACCACCACCCTGGGCTGCCAGGCTCTGACAAAGCCCTGTATGTACAGAGTTCCAAACCGAATACCTTCATCCTCAATTGGTCCCTCTTCCTGTTCCATTCCTCTGATTGGTTTTGTCACTCTCCTCCCTAGGGAGGGGTGGGAGACTAGGGGTAAAACCCCTTGCTCCCTCATAAATCGAAAACATAACCAAGTCCTTTAGATGTGACCCGCTCAGGGCTTCCCAGTTTGTTGTGTTCCTTTTCATCGCTGCAGCCGGTGTGGAACTCTGGGGCTGGTGACAACTTTGGACCATCAAGCATGCAGGGGGAAGGGCTTACTGGGATGTCCAGGCTCAGCCTTTCCCATCCCAATGGAGAGGTGTTGCCCCCAAACCTGCCAGCACCTCCTGCCCCACCTGCTGGCTTCCTCTCTCTTTACCTCAATCCTTCCCATTCGGGACCCAGAACTAACTGGCTTCGTGGAAGCAACCCTTCGTGTTGATGCGGATACATACCCCACCGGCCATGCAGAAGCGAAAAACTCTCAATGAAGCCTGGAGTCTGTATTTTTAACAAGTTCTCTAGGTATTTCAATAGGCAGGTTGGTTTGGGGCCGCGTCTCGTTCACTGTCCCATAAGGCCATTTCTGTCCTGCACGGACACCCTCCTCCGGGCTCTGGCGCCCTGTGGGAGCCTGCACCTGTCAGCTTTAACAACGTCAGTCCCAGCTGCTCCCCCAGCGGCGCCTCTGCCTCCAGCTGCTCCAGATCCTACACGCGGGGGATGTACAAGGACCTTGTCTACCATTTGCGTCGTTCAGCCAACAGGGGGCCTTTGCGGAACCCAGGAGTTTCCGAGGACTCCTGAATGAGCATGGGGGATGCCTGTCTGCTCAGATTAACTGATGTCTGGGAGCTCTCGAGGTCCTGGGAACGCGTGTGCTGAGCATAACCCCTTCTCTAGTGGTGTTTAGATATGGGTTTTGATCCCTGTCTATATTGTTTTTGCTCAGGGTCCAACTCCCTAAGTGGAAGAAAGAGTTTGTTTTAAGTTCCGTTACCGCAAAATCGAGGACTGTTGTATTCGTAGGCTCAGGATCTGCAAGGAGCAGAATTCCAATGTGTTAAGTCCTGCTTGGCGCTCATCACATTCTGGATTTCTCTCTGCCTGGGCCCGTTGCTGCTGCTCGTGCTCTCTCCACCCGCAGAGGACACAGGTGTGAGCCTGACTCCCTGACACTTTCCCTTTCTCATGCCTCGTTGTCACCTGTCAAGGCATGGCCTTCATGACGCAGCTCTGAGAGGCTCTCTGAGCCTTGGCACACACACTTCATTCAATTGCATCTTCAGAGGCAAACCCGGAGATAGGAGCCCATGGCTCCATGCACCCCTCCCTCTGGGGAGAACACACCGGACACCTGAAATCTGTGTATCACTTTTTCTTACTTGTCTATTCCTTCAAGCAACTGAGATTCATCGAATGCCCAGGTCTCCCGACGGTCACAGGACGTGCTTTCTGCCTCAGAGAGTTCCAAAATGAATGCTGTAATTCCCCTGCCTTTTTATTTATTCTTATTTAATTTTTAAAATTTATTATTTTTTTAAATTTTAAGTACTCTGCACCCAGTTTGGGGCTTGAACTCATGACCCAGAGATCAAGAGTCTCATTTTCCTCTGACTGAGCCCACTAGGCACCCCTCCCCTGGGTTTTAAACCCATGCTGCCTCCACTAAGTAAAGCAAAACAAAGCAAAACTAATCTCATGTCCTCTTTTGTCATTGGTTGCCATAAAAAACAAATAAGATTCTTATGATTAAAAGCAAATCAAAGCCATGATAATTTTAAGATTGTGCTCCCAGCTTTGGATTAGTATCCAATTGCTACTTCCCACCCCAAACTTCCCACAGACTCCCCGAAATACAGGAAGTTTCTGTGGTGACAACCTGGTGACAATACAGGTGTTGTCACAATACAGGTGACAACCTGGATTGGTGTCCTCTTCTCCTCCGTAGCAGCCAGATCTACCAGGAACGGTCATGTCCAAGATGACCACGCTTCTGCCCAGCACAGGGCAGGCACTGGTCCGTGGTTGAGTGTGGACTGCTTCATTTCATAGCCTGCCTCTCCCTACCCAGACAGAGACTGATTGACGTCAACACTCGGAATGGTGGGCTCATCTATCTACTCCCTGTGGGTCTTTGTTATGCTCTCTTCCTGTGTTCATCCCATCTCCCAGCTAGAGTTTGTGACCTTCTTATTTTTCTCTCTTTTTCTCATGGTGCCTAGCGCCATCCCCTGCACTTGCTGGGTGCCCAGTGCATATGTTAAGATGATTAGAAAGATAAAAATGTAAGAATTGGTGCCAGAATGCCTCGAGATCCTGCTCAATGGGATTTTGGCTGCCTTCCTTTAAAACAACAACAAGTATATTGTACCTTTTTCTTCCTGATCTTCCCATTTCCTTAGCCAGGAAAGAATGCAACATGTCTTAGGTGAGACAGGTTTGGCCCTGTGATGCCTGTGGGGGGTGGTTCTCTTGCTGCTGTGATTTTGGACCCCGGGCCAAGACTACCTCATTGCTCTCCGGCACCTGGCTGCTAGAACCTCCCCGACTCCTTCAAAGGGAGAAGAGCTTTGGCTGCAGAAGGAAGCAAGGTTGACCTCATCTCCTTGGGCAGTGCTCAGTGTATCCCTTTGGAGAGGGCCACCCTTGACCTTGGCTGTGACTCCTGGCAAGACTTACGACACCTGGACTGTCCATGCTCCAGGTGGCTCCCCAGGGGTGAGGAAGGAAGATAGGCTGGTCCAGCCAGGGCTCTAATAACTGAGGCAAGTTCTCCTTGGCTGCTATCTGCTGCCGACTTTTATGGCAATGAAACAGCCTGTAATAAATGCTGTCTTTAGAACTTTAGAAAAACCTCACCTGGTATGCAGGGCTGAGGCTGCTTATCTTCATGTCTGAGACCAGTAACATTGGGTGTAAGAACACTCAGTGTGGGGTATGTGCCAGTTACTATTTAATTTAATTTTAATAAACCTTTGAGACAGATATTATTGTGCCCATATTACCAAGCAGGAACCTGAAGCTCAAACGGGAGGCCATCCCCCTTGAGCCATATCCCTGGTAAGCAGCCAAGCTAGGATTTGAACCCATGTCAGCGTGACTCTAGAGATCTTGCTTGTTTCCGGAAAGTTCCTACAAAGTAAATGGATGTTCTCAACAATATCACAGAGAGAATACTTAACCCATGGCAAAGCAACTGCTTCAGCAGCACAGAGACAGAATTTATTGCTAGCCAATTGATAGATGAGTTACAAATCAGATTATATTTTCCATAAAGCCTTTCCTGAAGGAGTTCTATGTGCCAGCGATGTTACAAAGTATGAATTATTTTAGTACTTGAGAGTTATTAAACTACTTGTCATTAAAAATAATGACTTATCAGACTTTCTTCTAATTCGGACTGGCAGTTTCCTGGAAGTAGACTGAGTTAGCATTTATTATCGCTAATTCATCGGGCCACGAAAACAATCAGTTTGGCTTGCCAATATGCTAACTTAGTTCTGGCTCTATTTATCAAATATGCTGATGGTTGTAGCTCCCCCCACCCCCCATCAGAATTAATCTCAGCCCCTTCCAGCTTGATCTCATCCACTGCTTTACTAAGCTTTTGTCTAGGACATGCCTGGCCCCGAGTACGGGCTCAATGAGTATTTGTTGAATAAATGAAGCAAAGTGCTCAGTTGTGGCATTAATCAAAATGCTGAGCAGGACAGGGCAGACGTGCACAGCTCAGTGTGTCTTGGGTCCCCGCCACACCCACACATGAGCTTTGCCACAGTCCCCAGTTCTTGCTTTTGCTTTTACCTCCATCCTTTCTTCTTAGTTAAGGTCCAGGACAAAAGTGTCACCTTTAAAAAAAAACTTTTAAATTACCCTGTCGTGTCTGTCTTGTTTTGTCTCTTTGTCTTCTGTGTCTTCTCTGTCTCCGTGCCTTTCGCTCTGCTTCTTCTCGGGTTATCCCCATAAATCTCAAGGTTCTTCCCAGCACTACTATGGGCCCCTTCTCTTATCTCAGTTCTCACCCCACTCTGGGCTCTGAACCATCCACATGACTTCTGAGACCACGACTAGAGTGAGGACTCCCAACTCCATCTCTCTTCTGAGTTTTGGAAACATACATCCAACCATGTGCCTCCTGAATGTCTTCTCTGCATTAGAAAGCTCTGCAGAAGCATTTTCAAAATCAACTTCTCAATTGTCCCCACCCCGAACTTGAGCCACCTTTTATATTTTCCATATTGTGCCAGAATATGGAATCGAATCTAGAAAAATCGAATCTAGAAACTTTATAATTGTTCCACATACCACTCTTTCCTTCTCTGCTCTCCTATCACCGTCTCGTTCATCATAAAATCCTGGAGATACAGTCCCAGAAATGTCACACAAAGGCAGCCTTTGTCTCCTTGGATTCTGCCCCTTGTCCTTATCCTAATAGGCTACCAGACGGGGCATCACGTGACAGCAGAGTGGGCCTGTTTTCTCCCAACAAAAGACAGCCAGTAGTTGACTCTGTTTCTCCTCCAGTCTTGTTAGTGATCAAAGGAGCTGTTGCACTGCACGTTCTGTGACTGACCCATGAAGACATGGGCTGCACCAGGCTTTCAGTTGGGCAGAAACCATGAAATAGACTGAGACACGGAAGCAGGTTGGCATTCCTGGGCTGGCCTCTAGCCTCCAGGCCATGGTGTGGTCCTCAGGCCATGTCCACAAGCAATGTAGACAGAGGATGGTGTCAGAGATGCCCACAGTCTGCTGCATGGAACCTGAGCCCTTATCTCTGGTTGGCAAAAATGGTCTTCCTGATGTAGCATTGTTTCTTTTTGGCTAAAGCACTATATTGCCATCGCGTGCTCATGTGTGTAGGTAATTGTGTCTAAGTTAGTGTGTATATGTGAGTGTGCATGTGTGAGTGTGTGTGTGTTTGAATCAGCAAATTCATAATGAGGAAAATCCAACCCACATGGCCTAGAAGAGAGACCAGGTCAAAGTAGGACCAGGATTTAATCTATTAGTGAAACCCGGGAGAGAATACTTGTGTCTTTAAATAGGGACCGCTGAAAATAGTCATTCCTCTGCTTAAAACCCTCAGTTCCCTCCTGTCATCTACAGGACTGAGTCTGACCCTTTGCCTTGGGATCAAATCCTCTAACCTTGGACGCTGGCCCCTTCTCCAGTCTGACCTCTAGCTGTTTCACCTTCAATAGCCACACTTTGTCTTTAGACAAGGAATGGCCCTCAGAACTTTGTGCCATGTTGTGTGTTACATCCTGTCCTTTGAATACCTTGCCCTGTTTTCCCACCTCCTTATTCAACTTTGCTCCAATATCAGCCCTGTTGTGGACTTCTCCGGGTTCCTTGTCAGATAAAATTTAGGATGCCCAGTTAAATCTGAATTGCAAGTACACAACAAAAAATTTTCAGTATATGTCCCAAATAATTTAGTCATTTTTTTATCTGGCATTGAAAATGAACTATGTGTCTTGTAATTTTCTTTCTTTTTTTTTTTTTTTTCTGTATCTGGCACTCCTACTTCTGATATTCCTCCCACCTCAATAGTCCCACAGAACCCTGTACACAAATCTCCTAGAGCTCTTCATATACCGTGGTTGTTTCCAGTTATCTTCCCTATCAGAATACGTGTCCCTGCGTCATGAACTGTGACCGTGTGCTCACCCACTCAGTGTTTTTTGGTCATGCCCCATCTCCTAAGCGCTGTGCTGGGTGTTGGGTACAAACATTAGTAAGAACAGGGCCCTGCACTAGAGCACAGTTGGCAAACTACAGCCCTGGCCACATCCAGCACACTGTCCGTGTGTGCCACAGACACTGTCATGCCCCCCCCCCCCCCGTTTATGTGTTGTCTATGGCTGCTTTCACGCTACAACAGCAGAGCATGTGGCCTCTTGGCCCACAAAGCCTGAAATATTTACTATCTGGCCCCTTACGGAAAAAATTTACCAACCCGTGGTCTAGAGGATCTTACAGTCTAGAGGAGACAGACGTAAACAAATAAAAGCAAATTCATCTTTCATCTCCACAGCCTTGTGTATATCAATGTGTGGTCTGGAGACCACCTATCTAAGAATCTCCTGGAGCTTTCCCCAGCCAATTCTGATTTCTGAGCCCAGAGAGTCTGCCTTTAAACAAGCTTTCCAGATGATTCTTCTCATCGAAGTCTGAGGACCAGCGCTCTAGTGCCAGCCATCCTGTGTGGTGCCAGCATAGCCCTGATACATGAATGGGCAGGAAGTGTCTGTTCATTGATTGTTTCTCAAGTCTGTTTTTTTTTTTTTTTTAATCCCCTGGGGTGGGTTGTTACACAGAGTCACAGGTTTAGTGTTTAACCCTGTGAGTGGACTTAGCAAAACTGATCACCAGTTCAGGCACAGTGCTGCTGGCTTCCTCCAGAGAGATGCACGCACAGACCTTTCCCAAGTGGCGTGAGCAATGTCTTCCTTATCCTGAGGGAGCAAGCAGCTGCTGTCTGCCACTCTTGAGCCTCAGGAACAGAGCGACCCATTAGTGTGGATGCCTGGCCATCCTCTATCTCAGTCAGGATCCATCACGGGGCGACCAACAGTCATACAGTCACAGCATCAAAATAAGCTGACTGGCTCCTTCATGTCCCCAGGCTCGGCAAATGCTCTCTCCTCGGGGTGCAGCGTGATGGGTGGGCAGAAAACAAATAAGAGCCCATTCACCCCATTAGCATTTGGAAGGCAAATGTCTCCTAGTGAAAATAAAGTCCGTGACGCTATGTTGGGACAGATGTTCACACTTGCTGCCCTTGTTAGAGGACTTAAGAAAATAAATTCCTGATAAGAGAACCAGCCACAGGCTTTCCCGGGGCCTGCGTGTTCCTGGCTCTTCAGGCTCTTGTGAACAGTGTTGAGGGAACAAGGGGGATCAAATATCAAAATAATTTTCCCAACAATTCCACCTAAATTTTCTTGTTACAGATAAATCAGCTGGGCAAGGGGAATTTTTAAAAAGCTGGGTTTCCTATGTAATCAGTTACTTGAATGGCCCTCTCTATTTCTCCGACGAGGATCCAGCCGAAATGTTCTGTTGCTGTGTTGGCAAGAGCAGGTATGTTTGGACTACACCTTGTATGGATGGCAGTGAGCTCGAGCAGTTTGCACTTGTTTCTGTGTTTGGGTTTAGGCCCTGCCGCTCGAAGGCAGTGAACCGCAGTCATCCCGAGGTAATTGAAGAGTCTGTGCATCCCCGGAGACCACCAGCTCTCCCGTGATAAACGGCAATTTTTCTTCTCCATCCTTATTTGATGCATGAAGTGCTTGGTTGTAGAGATGTTTCTGTGAGTGGTTTTTAAGACCCGTGTTAAATGAAATGCCACTGCATTTGCAATTTGGCTTTTGGGTGTTTAAGTAAATGAGAACTCCTCTGTCTCTGACAAAATGAGGAGAAAAACACACCCCCCTCACCACCCCCTCCCCTGCCAATATCGCTGGACTTATAATCTTTGCATCTTTTAAAAACTCCAAAAACATAGGTAATCCTGTACTTGATGATTTCTTTAATTAATATAGTCCATGTTTGTTATGTTTATTGTATTCCAAGCAGTTTGTTAGTCTACATCTTACACACAATCTTACTTGATATAAAAGCTCTTTTTTTAAAAAAAAGATTTTATTTATTTATTTGACAGACAGAAATCACAAATAGGCAGAAAGTAAGGCAGAGACAGAGAGGAAGGGAAGCAGGCTACCTGCTGAGCAGAAAGTCAGATGCAGGGCTTGATCCCGGACCCTGGGACCATGACCTTAGCTGAAGGCAGAGGCTTTAACCCACTGAGCCACCCAGGCGCCCAATATAAAAGCTCTTGATATAAAAGCCTAATTACTATATTTTCATATTCAAATACCCACCATGATTTTTTTTTTCTTTTAAATACCTTCTTCATGACCTAATGTTTTCCTGTGGACTTCGGTCACTTACAGAAACACACGAGGGAGGGAAACCTGAATTAAAAATGGTCTTGCTACATTTTGTAGAAAGGGTCCTTGGCACTGGTTACGAATTGCACCAGCATGGGGCTTATTAGCCAGTTAAAGCCCCATGTAGATGAATTTTTAAAGGAGGCCAAATAAATTTTATTTGCAAATCTGAAGTTTACCAAGAAAAAAAAGTAAATCCTCCCTTATGTAATCATGAGGAGAAGGGATCAGGTGCTGTTACACATCTAGGACACAAAGTACACATAAAAAGCAAGTCTTCCACCATTCAGCTGTTTTTGATTAATAAACCTCTATCCATCATAAATTGCTGGAAAAGCTGGCCAGATGTTTGAAACTCACCCCACTTGTCACCTAGGTCATTCCTGCAGGAGTACAATTTAGTTAATTTCCCTACTACAGTAGCTTGATATAATTAAAGACTCAGTAGGGTGTGTTTTAAATGCTATTAAGTCATTAAGGGTTTTTAGGGGACCAGGAATGTGCCTTCATTGTAGTAAAAAAAAAAAAAAAAAAAAAAAAAAGCAAGCAACATTTTCTTAACACAAAGAAGCCGATGATCCGTATTTTAAGAAGCAGGAGTTAAAGTACCTAGCGATGAAATGAGATTCTCAGACATCAATTATGGAAATCAATAAGGAACGCTACAATATACCCTGAGCTTTCTTTACCCTTTCTTGATAGAGGGAGAGACCACAGCAGAGCCAACAAGACTCTGCTTGCTTTAATCAAAGCAATAAATTCTCTGTGTCAGAACTGCATTTTTAAAGAAGCTCTAAAATTTCTTTTTGTTGCCGCAGCCTGTTTCTAAGACCAATTTACCTAATTCCCGAGAACAATAAAGGATTTTTCCTGCTGAACCAGTTTAAAATAACATATAGAAATTGCTCTACAAATCTTTCAGCAGCTCAGTCCTGCGAACAAAAATAGGAAGCAGTTGGGGAAAGGCAGGGGCAGAATGAGAATCTACGTGCAGCCAAGTCCCTAAAAAGCACGAAACTCACTGTGGCACCAGAGTGTCTTTAAATGGGCTGAGTGGATCGGAAAGGGAATCACCCTGAGCCTGCTTTCCTGAGGCGAGGCCAAAACCACCTGTGACCACGATGCCTCGTACCCCTCGGTGCTGGCCTGACGTCACCCCGGGAGCATTCCCAGCCCCTGGACGGGCCCTCGGCTCTCTCGGGCCCTTTCAACAAGCCCTGTGGAGACCAGTGCAGGCTGTCCTGGAAGACCTTCCATGTGCCCCATGATTGCTTATGTACGTTTGACTCTACTCATTTGTACTGTAGGGGTTAACAATCCGATCCAGAGACAAGTCTCATAAGTCAGGACACTGACTTCAGAGCTCACGGCTTCCTCCATTCTGGTAACTAGGAGAGAACAGGGCCTGAAAGAAGGTGTTGGGTTACTCTCAACTCAGAGCTGTTGGGGGAACCCGAGTTGCTATCCACACGTTGCAAAGAGAGGTTGAACATAGATGACGAGTAGGGTGACCGTCAGAAAGAGTTGGGGTGGCTCTGCGTGGGGGTCGCATGATGCCAGCCTGGGCGGGTCCACAAAGCACTTACTTTGCCTGGGTCTGGAATATTCCAGATACTTTGAGGGAGTTCAGGGTAGGGGGAAGAATGATCCAAAAGAAAGTCACAAAACTGTGATGAAGGCTTTAAGAGCCAGACGGTCGTGCACATTCAAGGTCAAGAATGTGTGTTAGAACTTGGCCAAAGGCTGCCTTATGGTCACTGCCCACAGGGAGATTGCTGAAGAGCCCAGGCAGTGTGGTTTGGGCCTGGGGGTGGTGATTGAGACCATGAGTGACACCATCAGGCCTGGGAGCTTTGGTATAGCAATCACCGCATGTACCTGAAGGAAAATCCAACTGCACCCAGGACTGGCTTCTGCACAACAAGGAAATCTTGTCCCATAGGTACTTGGTCTAGAGCTAAACCACTTCTTGGACATGCCTGTTTGGAGCTGTCACAAGGAAGAGCAGCCTGGTCTAATTGGAATCTTGATTCCTGACTTGATCCAATTAGCGTGCCTGGTTTGCTGAGGTCCTTTGGGGACTAGAAAGGATTCTAGTGACCAGCGGCAATGGAAAATTCCTGTTTTGAGCTGGAAGGAAACCAGATGTTGAGTATGCGACTGACTGTCAGTGTTGATCCCAGTTCACATGAGGATGGCTCCTTGCAGATGTGTGGGCTAATCAAAGCCAACTGGCTGTCTGGTTTTAAGTGGGTCTGGACCTCTTGCCTAGTCCCCAGCCCCCGCCATAAAATGATTCAGGCTTTAAACAGTTTAATGGTAGCTTAACTTAGGGAGTCCTCCATTTTTTCTTGAGCACCTTCTAGGTGCCAGGTATTGGGGTTACATACAAGGCAGGCTTCTCCTTGATAAGGGTTTCAAGGCCATGTGCATCATTGGGCTTTGGCCTGTCTCCTCAACCTCCTTGCACCACCCCACCCCTTTTGTGCTGCAGTCACATTGTTGTAGGGCCTTTGCACATGATGCCCCTCTTCTTAGAATGTTCTTCCTGTTGCTTCATCACACAGCTGCATGTGCACCATCTTTCAGGTGACGAAAGCCTTTCCTGACCACTGTTCCTGGAGTCAACTCCCTACCCAATGACCCAACAGACAGCCCCAGTAATAGTAACTATTATATCTTGAATTTATTTACCCTATAGTTTTCTTCACAGTTTTTACTGCAGTTTGTAATCATTTTGTTGTGTTTGTTTGCCCAGGAGAGCATGTTGTTTAAAAGTATGAGCTCTGAGGTCTGAACTGCTTGGGTTCAGATTTTGACTTTGCTGCTCCCTGGTTCTGTGGCTCAACCTCAGTGCCTTGGCTTTTTGCAAAATGGAAATGACAATAATACCTAATAAACAATAAAAACATTTCTTTTTCATGTCAGTTTAATTAAATCTTTTAGTTCATGGTCCTACATTTCTCTTACTTTGAGTCACAGTTTAACAAAACCCTAACATAGTAATGGATAGAGACAGAGTGTTTTAATGCCCAGACTGCCTTAATCAAAAACTTGTATTTTTAGGCTATGATTATTAAAGTCACCCCATATCTTCATTAAATAGGTCAATTTACTATTATAAAATAGAAGAATTTACTTGCCTGTAAAACATATAAAAATAGTTCAGAATTAAGAAAAGACAGGTACCTTCCAAGCTAACATAGTATAGCCCAAGATTTACCTCTTCAGTGCCCTCATATGCATAAAACAACTGAATTCAGATGGTTCAACTTCATCTAAAAAAAAAAAACCTGGCTATTCCTAGGATTTAATCATTTGCTAGTTCAACATAATGAGAGGAGACCAGGGAGTTAACACGTCTAAAATAGAGAAGGTGTTAATGACACAAATGAATTATTATAACCTTTAATGGGAAATGTAATAAGTAGCTTAAAAGAAAACAATGCCTTTTTAAAAAATAATAAAAGCATTGAAAAAGGAATGTGAAAAGTTGTTGGCAGTAGGTAATATTTGACAAGAAAAGCATATGTCAAGAGTGTTTTTGAAAGGTGAATCTTGTGGCAAAGAGTCCTTTAGTTCAGAGTCAAATATTAATTAATGTGGTTAGCATGTAATAATATGGTGGCTGTGGTCATGGGAGTGACATGACATATTTCTAGTACTTTAACTAGCAATCTAGAACTTCTTTTGTTCCCTAATGAGAACGTTTCAAATAATCCGTGTTGTGACTCCTGAACGGAGCGTGCGTCATCACAGCGTCAGATAATAAGGAGAGTCTCATGTTCTCTTTTCACCATTAACACTCTGGTAACCAATATGGTTGGCAGTTGATGTTCTGTTGAATTAAGTTTTCTGGTTACCTGAATTACCATATGTACCCTGGAGATTCTGAATACTCAAGAGTCTGCACCCCATAAACTTCACAGGACATTAAAGCTCTGCTGAACAGAATTTCATTTTTAACTTGAAAATTATACAAGGCGGTTATAATTTTTTATATTTGCCATTCTGAGCACCAGTAATCATTCTGGTGATGTAGCACTGGCTGGTAGCTATTTCCAGTGGATACACTGGACCAATCTGTTGTTTTTTGTTCCCAGGCTGGTTATAGGACTAACAGTGGTAGAGTAGCTGCCACTTAGTGAGAGCTTTTCACGGGTCGAGCCCTGATTTAAGGTTGGCTTTACAGGTTGGTTCATGGAATCATCATAGCAGCCCTTAAAGAGAAGTAGCAGTATTAGCTTCATTTACACATGGTGAAACAGAGGCCCAGAGATGTAAAGAAAGTTGCATAAAGTATCTCTTTCTCTTTGTGAGTAGAGATGTTGGGATTGGAACCCAGGCAGTCTGGCTCCAAAAGTGGCATCTTTATATCGTTACACGTTAATGATCTTTGGTTTGTGTGACCATTTTTATGGGGTTATGTGTGTGAGGAAGTTGATAAAAATTGCTTGAATATTACAAAATGTGATAATGATCTGCATATACCTATTTTTACATGACGTATTCATGTATGCATGTATGTATGTGTGTATGTATATTTTGGTATGGGCCAGACTTGAACCTCAAATGGGTAAGGTTATTCTTTTACCTTTGGGCTGGAAATTCAATATTAGTTATTGAAGCCATTGGGTTAAGTATTTCTCTCCTCTGGCAATTTTTTTTAAGTGAAAATTCCCTTGTAGGAGAAACAACTTATTGTGAATTAAAACTTCAAGTATCCCCAGATAGTTTTTCTGTTGGATTTCTTTCGTGAAGCACTCTCTAAAACTGAGGTATCTTGAGACCTCAGACAAACGTTTCTAAATTCATTAGGCCAAGTATCACTGTAATGTTTAAAACTATAACTAAAAAATTAAAACATTTATAAATTATTTAACTCTGATTATGGGTTATAAAATATATATTATAATATAAAGGAAATCAAAAAACCCATCATTCAAAGCCTGTTGTGCAAGTGTTTGAGAAGTTACAATACATGTCAATTATCACAGATTAAAAGCATTGTTACTTTATAGAACAATGGCTACCTTCTTTACATTTCTTTGAGTGTCTTCTTTAGCACACTTTTTATTGAAGTGGAACATACATAGAAAAGTGGACAAATCATAAGTATGTAATTTAATCAACTTTTACAAAGCGAAGATACCCACGTACTCAGCACAACTATAGCTAGTACCTACCTAGATCAAGACAGAGTATTAATGATGCCTCCGAGGGTTCCCATTTGTATCGATCCCAGGCATACCCTCCCAAGTTTAATTATCCTGACTGCTATTTCAATCAGTTAATCTTACCTGCTTCTGAATGGTCTACAATAGGATTCATACAGTAGATCTTCATTCTGTATTTGATGTCATTCTGGTGGGGAAATTTTGCCATGTGTGATGCAGCAACATCTTTTCATTGCAGTAAAATATTCAACTTTGGGGTTCATTGTTTTATACATCAATTAATAGATACGTGTTCTCTATACCTATATTTATATCTAAATATCTATCATCAAGTTAGTTCATTCTTTTGTTAAGGTCTTTTGTGTTCTTACCGCTATTTTGTCTGGTTGTTCCATCTGTTACAAAGGAGATAAAGTCTCAAATACAGCCTCTATTAGAATCGACTGTGATTATGAGTTTGAATATTTTCCCCTTTAGGTCTATTGATTTTTGCTTTATATATTTGAAGCCTTATTATTAGATGCACACAGATTTGTAATTGTTATATCTTCCTTTTGGTTTGATACTTTTACCATTATGAAATAGCCCTCTTTAATGATATTCCATTCTTAAGGTTCATCTTGTGTAATATTAATATACTACATTCTTTGGCTGACTTTTACATAGTATAGTTAGAATATTTTCCAACATTCACTATAAACTTTTCTATGTCCTTATATTTAAGGTGTGTCTCTTATAAATAATGTATATGCATAATATTATAAATAATATATGTTATTTATTAGATGTAAAGATATATTTTTAATGAAAATATGTAGAACATTTATAATAAAGGTGATTGTTGATGTGTTTGGACTTCCATATATATTTACTTTGTATTTTCCCATCTATTTTAAGTGTTTTTTAAAAGTTGAAAAAATTCTTACCATATTTCTTTCTTTGTTAACTCATAACTTGTATATTCTTTATTCTTCTTTTGGTGGTTAAGCATGCATGCTTGACTTAACTAGAGTCAAATTAGTATTTTCCCTCTTCCAGATAATGCTAAGATTGTTGAACATTTTAAAATCTATCCCCTTTCCTCATTTTTTTCACTGTCATCAGGCATTTTAATTCTACACATGTTACTTTTCAAGAGATATTATTATTATTATTATTATATTTATTTAGGTTTACCCATTTAACACAGATGGCTCTTTCCATTTTTCTTCATTCCTTCCTTCTTTGCTGGGTTTCCATCTGGGATCATTTTTCTTCTGTCTGAAAACAAAACAGAACCAAAACAATTCCCTTTATTTTTCTTTAATACAGTTCTGTGAATGATTAGTTTTCTTAATTTTTGTTATTCTAGAAATGTCTTTATTTGGCCTTCAGTTTTGTTTTGAATTTTTACATTTTTTTTGTTGAGGTATAAATTATATAAAGAGCCCATAGCTTTAGTTTATAGCTTAATGTGTGTATGTGTGTGTGTGTGTGTGTGTGTGTGTGCATGTATTTATTATACATGCACACACACCTGTGTAACCACCACCCAGATCAACATATAAATCATTTACATCATCTCTGCACAATTTTTGTGCAATTCCAAGTTAATGAATGTTTGCACAGAGTTAACTACTGACCTCTAGATTAGTAAGTCAGATTAGTTTTATTTATTTCAAAAATTGTAATAAAAATGGTATCATATATTAGTTACTCTTTGTTTCTTCTTTCACTTAATGTTGTATCTGTGAATTTCAGCTATGTTGTAAACTTAGCAGTTCTCATTGTTACTGCTGTACAGTATTCTATTATATGACATTACCATAATTTGGTGGCTGATGGGTTGTTTGGGCTGTTTGCTGGTTTGGGCTGTTGCGAAGAATGCTTCCATCAATATTCTTGCTTAAGTCTGTGGAAAGAATAGTGCAATTCTTTTGTGTATAAACCTGCAAATGAAAGTTCTGGGTCATTCAGTGTATGTATATATAGCAAAAAAGACAATGTGCCTTTTCCCCCCATATGCTTTAAGATGTTGTATTAGTCTTGGTTTTAGCTATTTTATTGTAATGTGTGCAGATGTGATTTTTCTTTGTATTTTCCTTAGGTTCATAGGGTTTTGTTTGTTTTGTTTGTTTAATCTGTGGCTTGATTTTATTTTTTAGTTTTGGTAAATTCCTAGCCATTTTCTCTTCAAATATTGCTCCTTTCCCATCCCATTTCTTCTCTCCTTCTGAGACACCAAATGGATATATTGTAGATCTTTCATTATGTCTTATATGGCTTTTATACTGCTTTCTGTATTTTTCAACACCCTTTCTCTGTTTTGCTTTGTTTTATTTTTGTCCTGGCTATGTTCCTTTTCCTTCCTTCCTTCTTTCCCTCCCTCTGTCCACTCCCCCTCTTTCCTTCCTTCCTTCTTTTCTTTCTTTCTTCCTTCCCCTTCCTTCCTCCTTCCCTCCCCACTTCCTCTTCCTTCTCTCCTTCCTTCCTTTCCTTTCTTTCTCAGGCTCCACACCCCAGCATGGAGCCTAACCCAGGTTTGAACTCACAATCTTGAGATCAAGACCTGAGCTGAGATCAAGAGTCAGACACTCAACTGACTGAACCACCCAGGTGTCCATTCTGTTAGATTTCTGAGTTCTCTGATTCTCTCTTCAGTTATGTCTACTCCTCTACTAAAGCTTTCTATTAAGTTCTTAGTTTCAGTTATTTTATTTTTCTAGAATTTCCATTTATTTCCATTCTAGAGATTTCACGATTTTATACATTTCAGGTCTCTTCTATTTTTGTGAACATATAAATTACAGTTACTGTAAAGTTTGCGTCTGATAACTCCAATATCTTGGTTAACTGTAGTCTGTTTTTACTATGAATTTTTTGTTGTGAATCTTTTTTTTTTTTTCCCCCAGTGTGAGCAGTTAACTTAAAATTGTAGGCAGAGTAGTTCTCTATCAGTATGGACTTTGCAGAAGCATTGCTTTATGTTATTTTCCTCCAGGGAAAATACACCTTGTCCTTGAACTTGCTGCAGAAAGGAAGATTACTCCAGTTCAACGAGGGAATAAGCTGACCCCAGCCTGGCTGGGCTCTTTGCAATGCTTGGTCCTCCCCTGGTTTGCTCCTATTCGCAGGATATTAACCTCTGGGGTTTCCAAATGAATGTCTGCAGTATTTCCTTTCTGCTTGGCTTCTTGGCTCCTTTATTTGTGCAATTTGACCAGAAAGTGCCCCTCGAAGAAATCACTGAGAGTTGGGTTCAGCCTTTTGTACCTTGCTGCATCCCAGGATCTTGCCCTCTCCTCCCAAACCTGGTTGCTTTGCTGATCCTGAACTCTTTCTGTCTCTCCAGATTGTGAGACTGACTCAACTCTGCTGCTTTCTCTACCTCTTAGCAGCCTCCTTCCTCTTTTCTTCTCAGCTTCTTTCTGCATGCCAAAAATTGGCAAATGCTCCAAGGACATGGGAGGAGTGCAGAAATTTGGGCTCATCTCAGTGAACGTTCCTTCTCTCTGGGCTGTGCCTTCTCATGTCCTAGATGCTTTGGAAGTCTTCTGATGCCTTTGGACACATGGGTTTTGTGTTTCATCCAACTTTGCTCTTGCTCAGATCTTCTATATACTATTCCATCATAGCTGGAAAGCTTTTACCATTTTTCAGTTTTGATAAACATACACTATAATCTCCAAGCAACCCCAAGTACGAGAAATATAGCAATATTCATTAGCATAGAACATGATATGACTATCTTTATAATTTTTTCAGTATCTGTTATGATGCAAAATAACTTCTGGAATGCTTTAATGTAAAATCATGGTCTTACTACTGTTTATGTTAAGATAGAAAAAGGAAGATTAAAATGTTACTTAAATATTCATTTGAATGAAAGTCCCCTGGCATCTAGAAATGCTGCTGTTACCACAATGAGGTCACTGTTTGCAGGGCGAGATAGCACCCTGGCTGAAGAATGCTCCTCTGTCTCAGTTCTGCCATGTGCAAGTGGGCTGTGGTTTGGGCACTGATATCATTTATAGGCAGAGGCAAGCGTTGCTTGGAATCAGCATGGCCCTTTCCTCTGCAAGGTGAATATCACAGTGGCCCAAGAGGTCTACAGCTGCCAATCACTACCACAGTCATCAGAAAGACAAGTTCCATTTTTAATTGACAGCATTTCTAAAGCTGTCAAGCAGGAGCAAGAAGGGCAGGAGTGAAGTCTGTCTTCTTCAGAGGGTGCCTCCCTTTTAGAAAATGCCCACTTGAGATTTATGGAAGGAAAAAAAGTAGCCATTTTCCCATTGCTCCCATTTTTTTTTTTAAAGATTTTATTTACTTATTTGACAGAGATCACAAGTAGAGAGAGAGGCAGGCAGAGAAAGAGGAGGAAGCAGACTCCCCGCTGAGCAGAGAGCCCGATGCAGGACTCGATCCCAGGACCCCGAGATCATGACCTGAGCCGAAGGCAGAGGCTTTAACCCACTGAGCCACCCAGGCGCCCCAGCTCCCATTCTTTTGATAAATACTGTGTACTTACTGTGTGTGTTCAGGTGCTCTGAGAGAGCTAAAACATTATGTGTAGTAACTCCAGCCTTTTAATACTCTAGAGAGTAGCCAAGATTTCTGTGAAGGGTGAAAATAACTGTTGCAGAAGGTAAGTGTAATGGGAGGTTTGCCAAGGGGGTGATCTGTGAGATGTGGAGGTATCTGGGAAGGCTTCCTGGGGGAGGCAGGTCTCCTGTTGGGGCCAATGTTCAGCAGTTCTTACTCACTTCTCCAGAACTGAAATGGTGCCCACCTCTGCTTCATGATTTCCACTGGCTCTTTCTTCCTCCTTCAGTTCTGTGGTCTGAACAAGATTTGACAAGTGCCGCTTCAGCGTTTTGTGGTTTCTTCCTGGGCAAATCTATCTCCAGTGCAAATGGGTGTATGGGATGTCTTCCCAGGCTTTCTTCTCCTTTGGACCTTTGCCATCCAGAATGAACCCTCACCTGCAGACAGTTCCCACACCTCACTGTGACTTCCCTTGGCAGTCAGCAGTTGCCACAGGATGAACGTCAAGGCAGAGGCAATCAGAGAGAATCGAGACCTGAGCTTCTTGGGCGCCATTGCTCAGACCTTTGAAAGGGTTTCAACGAATTAGTAGTGTTGAGAGAAAATTCCTTTTAATCATTTCCCCTCTTTTTCTTGTTGGCTCTGTGAATTTTTCCAGAAGGCAATGACCAGAACTTTAGGAAAACCACATGATCGGTTATTTGAGAGAAATAAAAGTAATTGATTTGGAATATCAATTTATCTTCTCTCTGTAGTTCCGTAGAGAGGGTCCCCCCCACCTTGTCCTTGAAATCCAAAGGAAGTTTGTTATTTAAGGCTGATGCTAATTTGTCAAGTCATTGAACCTCAGAAATAGTTCTTTTAATAGGTTGAGACTCTGGAGGCATCCCATGTATAAAGAGAGAGCAAGTAGAATAGAGAGGCAGGCTGGTGAGCCCATGCGGTAGGCAGAGAGACTAGTCTCCTCACTGCAGATTTCATCTTCCAAGGTCAAGCCCACCACTGAGTCCAGGACAGGAATTCACATGTTTGGTTGATTGACTATTGGAACTGGTTTGCAGTCTTGCACATGATTGTCTTCTGCTCTCATATACCTCACCAACCCATGAATGAATGGCTCCCAGCTCTATGCGCTATGTTGAAGAATGGCTAGAATGAGGGCTGCAACACTCAGGAAATATTCAAACCTATCATCCTCTCTACCTTCTGGGTTTTAGGAACCTCCCATGGAGCCTTTGGGGACATGATAGAAAAATGGGAGTAGAGTTCTCGAGCCATCTTGGGTTGACGAATACCTAAGGAATGCTATTATTGGGTTGAACCTTGCTGGAGAAAGGTCTCCAGAGGATGCACCACATCAGACTTCAGTCCTTGCCTTCACTCTGTATAACATTTTAGACAAGAAGAGGACATTAAAGGCATGTGCAGACTGGGGGGACCCAAACTTATTCTGTAAAGAGCCATATAGTAAATATATTAAATTTTCAGGCTCGTGGGCCTTGGCTGCAACTGCTTAACTGTCTTGTTCGAGTTTAGAAGCAGCCACAGAGAACATGTAAACAAATGAGCATGGCTATATTCTGATAAAACTGTATTTTTGAATGCTAAAATTAGAAGTTCATATCATTTTCACTTGTCATAAAATATCATTCTTCTTTGAACTCGACCCTCCCCAACCATCTAAAAATGTAAAAGCTCTCTTAGCTCATGGGCTGTACTAAAGAAGGGGATGGGCTGGAACTGGCCTGCAGGCTGTAGTTTGCCATTCACTGGTGTAGATAGTTGGACACCTAGAGGGATTCCTACCATAGCAGATGCTGGATTCAAGCTCCCCAAGAATCTTGAACAACTTGAATGATGGACCAAACCTAATGAAGTCAAGTGTGATGGGACTCGTTCTTTGAGCGATCCCTCCCTCAATTACTGTTTCTTGAGGGCTTGCTTTGTGCCAGACATGAGACGAGCAATAATTTCTCAGGGATGCTCTGGTGGGCGAGCCTGGGCTAGATGACTGGGGGAGGTCTTCCCTTTATTCATGATGTTCTGGTATAGCTAGGAGAAAAAGCAAATGCATGGGGATCTAGAAAAGCATGGGGGTTATGGAATCACAAATAACGGCTAAAAGGACCAACACCATGTCTCCGTGATGGAGGCTGATGGAGGGTGGAGCTGTGTCCTAGGCCACGAGTAACTCAGGGCTTCTACTGGCAACAGATCAGTGAGCTGAAATGGTCCTGGTTCCACCAATGTTGGCAACTTCTCTTTTCTGATGAGAATGTTTTAGGAGTAGAGAAGGCCCTAAATTATCTGCTAATGAAATTATTTATTATTTAATATTATATATTTAATAATATATAATTATTATTTACATAATTATATATTTATATAATTATACATTTAGCAAGATATAATCATATATTATTTAATAATTATTTATTCCCCTTGCCATTGTGCAGTGGACAATAATGTTTATAATTATGAACCTGAGGCCTAAATATATCATCAGAGTAAATAGGGCTTAAAATATCTTCTTAATATTAAACACATGATACTATGTTTCAGTTGTTTTAAAAATATACCCTTGTTATGATAAATATAACTCTTTATTAACCGGAATGCTTACCCAAGTACCCATTTCATCTCCAACCAACCTTGGTTGGTTACCAACAGATTACCATTCTCCTTTTATGTGGCTGTAAGAAGGAGTAGCTAGTTAGGAGGCAGCCCTTGCTTGCCTTGAAAGATCTGAGGCATATTTCCAACTCACAAACTTTCTGAAGGAAGGGTGGGTAACTCAGTCATTTGAAAAATTTGGCGTATTTCAGCAATTCTAATATACATTTTTTCCCCTACCTCTTCTCATTTTTGAAATCATGATGCATCTGACAAAGGTGTTTAGAACCACTCAGAATTGTCTTTCGTCTTTCTTTTAGTTTCCTTCCCTTTCTCTCTTTTTACCTTCTCATAAAATAAAAGTACATCTTTGAATGAACTGCATTTTACACTATGAAATACAGCATTTTTGAGTAAGCCAGCCTACTCCAAATGCGTGTAACTTGGGGTGGCACTGTAGGGAGTGGAGTCTGATGGCCATGATCTCCCTCCTGCTCTTCCCAAAGTTACTTTAAGTAATGATAATAATATTAACATGGAAATTGATGTTTTCTCAATCTTACGTAAGACATGAATAGGGCACCTGGGTGGTGCGGTTGGTTAAAACTCCAGCTCTTGGTTTGGGCTCAGGTCTGATCTCAGGGTGGTGAGATGGAGCCCTCAGTGGGGCTCCGGGCCCAGCAGGGAATCTGCTTCAGGTTCTCTCTCTCTCCCCCTCTGGTCCTCCCCCACTGCACTCACACACACATGCGCTCACTCTCTCTCTTGCTGAAATAAATCTTTAAAAAAAAGAGGATTAAAACCATCTTTATTTTTATTTATTTATAACAGAAATTCTAACTACCCCCCACCCCGCCCCCAAACCACTATGCTTGCTGTGCGCACACAACTTAAAAGTTTCTGTCCCCACAAAAGCCGGAGTGCTGACCCAGGTCTTCCCCCAGTTACAAGGTCAGTGCTGCCATTTAAAGCAGAGGCAATTTTATTTCAAATATGTCTGTGCATTTTTTAATGCAACAGCCTCTAAATCTCTTTTTCTTTGTCTGCAAACTTCCTTGCAATGCATGAAAGAGGTTAGGTAGAAGTAATATTTTTATTTAAAGAGCAAGGTTATTTTTTGGTCAGTTGCTAGCTCACAGACTCTCTGGGTATGAGTTCCCAGCTACTCTTTTCATCTAAATCGGGACCAGGAGACTCACTGATGTGCTTAAACTTGGTGGCAAAAAGATTCTTCTGCACTTGGGTGAGAGGTAGGGGAGACCCCGTTCCTAGTGTTAGATCTCTGGGTCTGAGCAGTGCGAATGGTGTGACTAGGGATTTAATGCTTTCGACACATCTTCCTTCTGTTTTTCATTCTGGGTAGTTCTTTTCAGAGTTCAAAGACTCTGTCTTCCAAGGCTCTAGAAAGTCGGTGATATATGACTGTCTCTATGTTTGTCCTACTTTCAGCTTTTAACAGTAATCAAGCCTCATTTCTCAATTTAATTTGGCTAAATGGGCTTGGATTATAATTCTAAGGGATTTCTTGTGATGTCGGGAAAACACAACTCTGTTTCTTAGCCTTCACAATGGATGGAATAAAGAAGTTGACAGGCTTTTATAGATTAAATTATGTTCTTTGTCTTTGTCTTTTCTTTATGTTTGAAGTTATTTTGTATAATTTAATAAACATCCACTTTCTTTTCTGCCTCTTTGATCAAAAGCTTTGTGTAGGAGCAAATAGGAAATAAAAGCTGTGTCCATCCTGCTGGCCACACAGTCTGCAGCCATCTATCACTGGGCCATCTAGTATTTCAATGTCCACTTTGGGAAAAACAGCAAACAATACAGATTGTTAGCACTTGGGTCTGTCAGCTTTTCTAGCTCCAGTTTTGTTATTAGGCAGCTTCCCACAGTCACAAACACAGCAAAATTATGCAGGGAATTCAAATGGAGACACTAGCATCGTTTTTGATTGTGTGAGTTTCATTAAGCATTCCAGGTAAACTTTTGCACAAATGTTTGGTCAATACCTACAAGTATTTGTTTACAAGGATTACAAGTATTTTGGGGGGCACCTCATTTATCCCCCAAAACCCATAGAGGGACCAATCTTGCTCACTCTTCCCAAGGGTCTTCATGAAAGTATCTCTAGTCTGGGAAGCGGGTAGAAGTCAGTCCGTGGACCTTCACTTTCATCACTAAAGACCCTGCTTATGAACATGGGAGCCGTTGCCCTGAATACTTTCTGCTAGGAAAATATTTCATCTCCACTGGAAACTGAAATGCTCTTTTTAGCAGACAGGGAATCATATGACCTTGTCTTCCCCCCTCCCTTCTTCTCCTCTCTCTCTCTCAATTTCTCCTCTTCCTCTTCCTCCACCATCCCCCTTCCCCCTCTGCCTCCTCTTCCTCCTTTTTCTCCTCTTTCTCTGTCTCTGTCTCTCTGTCTTTCTCTAATGTGGCAGCTAGCAGTTCAGCAAGAAGATCATTTTATCCAAAGAACCACTTCCCCCACCGCACTATACAGTTCACAAACTGTGTTTTTAATTCTTACGCTAAAGTAAAATTTTTCGTCTCATAAAAGTAATATTTGTCGTAGAATGGCTTTTAAAAACCCTCGATGTATAATAAAAAAAAAAATCATTCAAATTTCCAGTTCTCAAATGCTAACATTTTGCTATATTGTTTCCATCTGGTAATTTTTCTTTGCAAAAAAAAAAACCTTTTTTGCTCAGTTGAGATTCATTGATAATGTATTTTGTCTTCTGTACTATTCAGTTAACAAATATCATCTTCCCGTATGCTATTAAAAACATTTGTAAGTGTAATTTTTGATGGCTGCATACTATCTCACTGTATGTTGACCATATTTACCCAACCATTCCAATTTGTTGGCTGTTTAAGATGGATCTAATTTTTACTTCAGTGTGTGAATTAATTTAGAACAACCACCTCTAGGAATAAATAATTGTCAGTATTTTATCCCTCTAAATTTCCCTAGTACAGGGGCCTGCAAACTTTTTGGTATAGGTCCAGGTAGTAAATATTTCAGGATTTTTTGGTCATATGGTCTCTGACACCTCCCAGCTCTCTCTCAGAGTGAAAGCAGTCATGTGCAAATCACAGCTGGGTTTCCATAAAACTTTATTTACTAAGATAGGATTAGGCTCTTGGGGCCCTAGTTTGAAAACTCCTGCTCTAGTGTCATACAATTGGATGCTTACGGCTTTCAAAAGCTTGTTTAGAATTCGGTGGGTAATTATAAATCCATTGAATTATTCTCTCACCCCCAAGTCCTTTAAAGTTAATATTTAGGTTCAAACCAGCTCACAAGCAGCAGTCCCTGCCAGACCTGACAGCAGAGAAGTGGTTCCCTCCCTGCCTGTGGCTCTCCTGGTGGGTCAGATGGGCTATCTCCCAGACTGCGAAGCCCCAGGGGTGCTGTCCTCTGGCCTTGAGCAACTCCACTGCTCCATTATTTACCCACATGTCAAATCTGTTTACACAGTGACTCCAAAGGGCCTTGCTTGTGTTGGCACCTGCCTTTGCCAGACCATCGCTTGTTCTCGGCTCCAGCCAGTCAGGTAACAAGCCAGAAAGCCACGCGAAAGGAAAAATGCTGTGAAACTAGTCCTACTGTCTTCCCAGGGCAAAATCTGCCAGTTCTTAGTGGTCAGATCCTACTTTCCCAAACTTGGCTCCTTGGAGAGTACGAAATAAAGCAAGTTGAAGAGGAGAGTTACAGATATCGTCTCTCTTATTTGGTCACCTCAAGTCCCCTTGTAGCTGTTGTGTGCAGTACTCCTCAAAGGAAGGGGATTCTTGAATGTTCCTTAGCACTGCCAAAATGCATGTGCGTGGGGGGGTTCTCCTGATCTTGGAATAGTCAAAAGGAAGCTCAGAAGTAATGTTGCTCATATCTTTTCATGGACGCAAGAAGTGCAAATGGTTGGTATTAACCTCCCCTAATCAGCCTACTTTCTTCCAAGGAAGGAAGGAAGTTCTCGTGTGACTGCTCTGTCTGTGAGGGTAGTGCAAAATGTTTCCTAAAATGCTAGGACGTTGTCTTTGAACACGTCCCACCATTAAACCACCCGTAATACCCAGTGAAAAACCAGGCCAGGCTTTCATATTGGAACTCGAGATGTGATTTTTTTCAGCCTGTATCAGGGTTGTCTCTAGTTCTCTGGCTGTGAACTTCAACTTATGTATAATTTATTGCTCATGAGGAGGAGCTAATTTGGAGTTATTATATTTTGTCTTGAAGCTGATATTTGAGGGAAAAGGAGAATCGTGGCCCACCCACTCTAGACGTTTGCCAACGATAGATTTGCTTCTTTATCCTTAAAGTCAGTTGAGGAATTTTAGAGGGGAGAAGACAAATGTCAGTAGAAAAATGTTAACTTAATAAAAAGACTAAGATCAGATTTCTCTCCTTCTGGCCTCATCCCGCCTGGAATCCTTTTGTTGACTTCTTGAAACTTCCTGTGATTTATAGGACCCCTTTCCTGTAGGCAGAATGCCTTTTGATTAAGAAGTGAACCACAGCTCTGAAACCACAGGGACAGCTGTTGTTTGAATTATCCAGAACACTAACTGCCATTTTCCACTTTGGTGTGTGAAGATACCGTGTTAGTGCCCAAAGTTGCCCAAGTGTGAGCAGGCATTGCATTGTTCTAGGCAACCATTGTCCCCCATTTTGAACCTTTTGACCTGCAGATGTTTTAAAAAAAATAAGGTCTTTAAATTTCTTAAATGGGTGGGAGTAGGAGAGTGGTGTTCTACCCTGGTACATTCTCGATTTCTTCCCATCCTAAAATTCTGTAAGACTCTGGAATCCTATGAATAGCATCTCAACTACCTAGAATGGTAGTTGGATTAGGGGGAGGGAGGGCTTAGGGGGAACTCTCCTCCTAAAGGGTCCTGTCAGTGTCTGGCGCAATTGGCGTAGCAGTGGGAATTGACAAGGTGTGTGTTGTTTGAAAACAAAGCAGTGATTACACCTGTTGCTCATATGTTTGATGTAGTATTCATTTCAAATAACATTAAGACAGTGTGAAATTTTCTTTTTTCCTCTTTTTTAAAGATTTTATTTATTTACTTGAGTAAGAGAGAGAGCAGGAGCAGTGGATAGAGGCAGAGGGAGAGGGAGAAGCAGACTCCCTGCTGAGCCTGCTGTGCCTGACATGGTACTAGATCTCAGGACTCAGGGACCATGACCTGAGCCAAAGGCAGACACTTAACAGACTAAGCTACCCAGGAGCCCCAAGAGAGTATGATATTTTCATTTGTTGAAGAGAGGCACAAGGGAAGATGGGATGCAAAATACTCATGGAGACCATGACCTACAAGTGAGGCCAGGTCAGGCCAAGAGGGCACTGAGTATTTCTGCTCCGAGCCCCTTTGGGTCTCTGAAATGCCTAGTGCTGCTAGTGTGGAAGCCCTTTCTTTGAGATGTGCCACACAACCAGAAGAACTTAGCAAATATACTTGTGGCACCTGGAAGGGGAGACAGAGTGAGGTGTCTCCACTCAGGAAAGTAAGAAGATCATCACATTATCAGCGTTTGGGAAGCAAATCACAGCAACTGGGAATGGGGCAGGCAGGCTGGCTTTGATAAAGAAGGAGGTCAGAGTCTAGCACTGGGGTTGGCAAACTACAGCCCATGGGCTTCTCTGGCTTAGTGCCTATTTTTATAAATAAAGTTTTATTGGAACACAGCTCTCCTATTTATTTGCACATCGTCTATGGTTGCTTTGACTCTCCAGTGGCAGACTTGAGTTTTTGCAAAAGAGACTATACGACCTGGAAAACTAAAAATTTATACTATCTGGCTCTTTATAGAAAACAAGTGTCAACTCTTGTTCTAGTGAATAGGTCCTGGTAAGAAGAAGATGTCCCAAATGGCCCTGAGATGGGAAGACCAGACATAGAGAGCACATGAAAGCACTGTGCTCAGGGGTAGGTGGGACACAGGAGAGGAGGAGAAGCTTGCCCTGTGTGCCCGTTGTTTTTCTCTTCCTTTGAGTTCTGTTACTTGAGCTTCCCTAGTTGTAAGTGCAAGATAAGGTCAAGGTTTAGTAGCGAGGAGTGGCTGACAGGGTGACTGTGGGCAAATTCATCCCTTGTCTGTTTGCTGGCACCCACATACCTGTGGACAATGAAGATGGAATCTAGCCTAGAGGTTGGGCGAAACCCTGCATTCAACACGATTGCTGGAAGGGCAGGTGACTCATACTCTGAGATCTTGTTCTGTTTGAAAAGAAGCAATGGAAGGTACATTGGAGCAGAAGTGTCCCGCATAGCTACTCTCCAAAAGTCCCAATCAGGAGCTGTGCACAGGCTCGCACCTGCTTAGCCTCAGTGAGTTGATAGCTAGGAGGTTGATGTGGGGCTGTCGGAACATGCTGCTCCTTGGCCCCAGCCAGCATCGCTCAGGGAGTCAGGCTCACACAGGACCTGTGACCTTGCAGTAGAACGGACTGTGTCTGGAGTGTTCCTGGATAACACCAATGGGGACGGCATGTAGAGTTCTCAAGAACTCCTTCCAGTGATGTGGGCCAGTGTGATCTGTTCTGAAGGTGCCCTTTCCTGGGCTGGGTTGGAGAGAGGAATGCACAAGTATCAGAAGTGGGTTTTCCTGGCCCACCTCCTTTTAATTTATGTTCTAGTGCTATCTGCTGAAACATAGCAAAGCACCACGAGAAGGAGGCAACCGTTGTTCTCTGGCTCCCACAGCAGGTGGAATCTCTTGGTGCTTCCACGCCTGCTGGAATGAGTTCGCAGTGGGCTCCTCCCTCCTGACAAAGGCTTGGTAACCTCAGGGACAGGGCTGGGGATGTAATCTGGGTGGAATTCTCCTGTTTATTCCTTTTGGATTTTTCTAGTTATATTTTTGGGTGCTTCACAGTAGAGCTAGCCAAAGGTCATTTTTTTGACCCAATAAAGGATTACGTTGCAGAACTTCTGGACCTCCATCCATTACTACTATCCATTAGCCAGGAAAATGGGATGGGAATGGGGAGAAGTATTTAAAACTTAATTTGGTTGAAGACTATTCCCCAAATCCCCCAATTTGTAAGTTTATTCTTAAAGACAGTGCTGGGTATCCAGGCAGTAGTGTGCATTCATTAAAGTCATGTGAAGTTTGAAGCCCCATGAGCTCCTTTACAGCATCATCTTGCCTCCCTTCCGAGAAATTCTCTTTTGGGAGAGGGGCATCCTGGTCTTGAGACGGTTTTTCTGTTGGAGTGGGAGTTCTGGTCTGTGTCATCTCTGTTGTCTGCCTTCCTTTTAAAAGTATGTTTTTTTAATGCTGAAAATAAATAAATAAATTAATTAATTTTTAAAAAAGTAAAATTAAAAATAAAATAAAAGTATGGTTTTATAATCACTCTATTAACCTGGGGACTGGTCCCCCTGCCATCTCTGGGATACGTCTCCTGTAAATCAGACCACTTAGTCATGGCATGTGTGACCCCATGCAGATCCAGGAGCACCCTGACTGCCCCTCCCTTCTCTCCATCTCTTCTGCAGTGGCTGTCCTCTTGGCATAGAATGCCAGTCCTCTTTTGGAATAGCTTCAAGTCCAAGGCAGGTGCCTGGTTCAGAGATATTCCAAGGGTCTGACCTCTAGAGTGACACGATGTAATGGGAAGCACCATGGCCTAGGTAATAACAGCCTCTTGCCCCTGAGATAGACTCTAACCGTTAGAGTTTAGAATGAGTTGTGTTTCCTTTTTCTGCCAAAAGAGATAAGGGTGCCCACCTGGTCTGTTCCATATGACTTCTGAACACTATTGTTTCTAATAAAATACACTGGAGAAGGCATCAACTGCAGGGGAACAGAGGAGGAAAGTATAGACAGTTTCATGGCAATGACAAAGGAGGTTAGTTCTAGGACAGCCCCCGAGAAGGACCTGGGCAGGGAGATCTGCGTCAAGGGCCAGATGCTGCTGTATTGGGGCAAGATTATCACTCGTTGAACTATGTGGGCACTATAGCTCAGCACGTTGAGCAGAACAGGGAACAGGTGCTCTTTGGTGCTTTTATTATTTTGTTATGTGTGTAACACTCTCCAGTCAGAGCAAAATAAACACGTAGCCTGGTTATTTAATAACAAGGAAAAGGCCACACACCAAACCAGGGTGAAAAGGCAAATAGACAAGGAACAAACACTCTCCTTTGACAGGTGGCAGCTACCGAGAGGGGCAGGGTCCACCAGGGTATTAGGGTGAGGGGTTTCTCGGCAATAAGGAACTTTCTAAAATCAGTGGCTGAAGCCAAGGGCACTGCTGAATGTTGAACTGGCCTGTTCAAGGCCATGGCAGCCATGACCCTCCATGGGAAGGTGGGGGTCCCATCATCCGGGCCTGGGGGAGGTTCCAATGAATTGTTACAGGCAAGGGGATCCGAGGGCACCTCTGAGTTATGGCGTTGGAAGTTACGGAGCAGAAGGCTTAGTTCCAGGGAGTCAGAGCGAGCCTGGAGAAAAGAGGGTAGGGCCAGGGGAAAAAAGGCAGCTGAAAAGGTGGCTGCTGCCTTGAGGCCCTGCCAGCTGTGCGACTTCCTTCTGTGGGCTAGCTGGGCTCAGAGCAAGGGTCGCTGGGCAGAGCACCATGTCTCCAGAGCCTCCTGGATTTCTGTTGTTTGCCTGAGCCCTGGAAATCATTGGTCTGGGAAAGGGCTGCCTTCTTGGGGGAACTTTCAAAAAGAGTTTGATTATTTTTTTCTTATTCTGTGATTTGGATGATTTTGAAAAGTGCATAGTACCACTTGGACAGGCTGAAAACTCACGCTGGGAGGGTTTGGTTGGGAACCCTAGAGCATCTCCTTCCTTCTGCACTCATTCATTATGGGGCTGATAGAAGAACTTCCAAGCCACAGGCTCAGCTCCCATTTTTTTTTTTTTTTTTTTTGCCTGGATACTTCTCTCCTGATCTCCTCGAGAGCCATTTACACTTGCTGTTGGCATTGCTTTGAGCTGTCCTGGCAAGAATACAAGCTCCTTCAGAAGTCTGCCCTGAAAGTTTATCTGTGGAGTAACTGAAAACAACTTCCTCTAGGAGGGGGCATAGACACACACAGAGAAAAGACAAGGCAGGTGCTTCTATCCCATTTTACATACCTAGAAGCCAAGACTTGGTCAAGGCCAGTGCCTCATTCTCATATGCAGTCTGATGGGGGCACATCTGAACCAGTTCTGACCACTGTGAGGCTCTTGCTTTCTGAAAGATGGGAAGAAAAGTGAGCCAGAGACTCTGGAGGGGCAGTGTTGGTCCCCACAAATACTCATGGGCCCAGGAGGTAGACAGCCACTGTAGGCACCCGAATATTTATTGACTTGAGTTTCATAAAAGATGAAAATAGAAGAACCCAGAACCTCTGCATAATCTTATTAATAACAAACCATCTCCTGACTGCTTTTCTTTCCATCAAAGGAAGGGATCTGGGAAAGCAGGGGGTTTAGATGAATTTAAATCAGGCTTGGACAAAAAGTCAGGGTCGGATTAAGCAGTTACTAGCTAACTAGCCCAGATGGGCAGCCGTTAAGGATTAGTAAAGTAGATAGCAAATTGTGACCGAGGTCAGTCTGTTTTCAAAAGTACCTGCAAATTACCTGCCATATTTGCTAAAAATACAGTTTAAATCCCAGATTCCATTCTTTCTGTCAGTGCTCCCAGAGCACACTGGCCTTGGTGCTCCCTGGGAAGTTTAAGAAACAGTACTTTAACTTACATGCAAAAATAAGTAGACAACTTGGAAAAGCAAGAACTTGCCTCTGGATTGATATACGTGGTTCTTCCAGGTTACAGGAGGATAGGGAATCATGGGCATCTTCTCTTCCCCGGCCTGCTACTGCTCAAGCTTCTGGCTGAGGCACATGCATAGGTCTATCTGTGTAAGATGTAGAAGGGCTACGCAGATCCCTTTCTTTAGATTTTCTTCGTCTGGGCAGCTTTGTTGAAAAGTTAAACTGATATCTGATCTCTAGATCTTTCCTCCTGTTTTTCCCCCATAAGATAAGATCCCAGGGGTGAGGGACGGAGAAGAGGAGCTCCACTTGGACCCCCTCTCAGCTGCCTATTGCAGACCATCTTGTCCAGATTCTTCATGGTGGGGAGTTGCTGCATATAATGTAGAGGTTTTGCACCCTTGTTCTGCCATTGCTCCTTTTACAGATAGGACACACAGTAACCCTGAAAGGAGGGCAGCTGATGGGGAAGGAGATGGGGTGTCCCATGGGGAGGGGGATTGATGAAGGCAGATGGAGGGAGCTTGACCAGAGAAATGACTAGGGAGTCTGATGGGGCAGGGCAGTGGGGCAGTGGCAGGGTCTTCAGGAGAGGAAGGCTGGGGACAAGAGGAGGGTGCTGGTTGGGATGGGGCTTGTGGGAGGGTCACAGAAGGGGAGGGAAACCAGTAAAGAGGGAACCACTGGAGAGGGGGACCTATCAGCAGGGTTGGACCTGGTTATTTCTGAGACTCTAATCATAGCAGTACCAAATTCTGTCAAAAGCTCCCTTGTAACCACACCATTATCTTTTCATAAAAGGTAAAATATTTCAATCTCTAAAAAGCCCTGTAGTGCCTGACCTCCCTACTGCAGGGCCTGTCTGAAGTGCCACCACCCCCTGTCACCTGGTAAGAGCTTGTGCTTAGAGGTGAGACCTCTAAGGAAATGAGTTCTATGAAGCCTGGAGTCTAGAAACTGAAACAGAAGGAGACAGTGGCCATTACGTCCATGGAGGTAGAAAATGCATGATTCTCCAGCATGATGCGGGGTAAGAAGATTCTTCATCTTACTCAACCACATGTATTCTCAAACATTTGGGTCTTTTTTGAAGATCTCGTGCAGAGTAGTGAGCACACCAGAATACATTCAGATGCTGTTTGCCACTTCTACTTTTTGGAAGTAGATTTCTGCCTAGAGTTGCACTTTCCGAGGCTCAGACCCTGTAACAACATGGTCTTCTATACGTGCATAACAAAAAGGAGCTAATAACAGTTCATTAAAAATGACAATTATTCTTTTTCATTTACGAATGATGACTACAGGGGCACCTGGGTGGCTCAGTCAGTTAGGCATCTGACTCTTGGTATCGGCTCAGGTTATGATCTCAGGGTCGTGAGATCAAGCCCCATGTCAGGCTCTGCATGGAGCCTGGACATGGAGCCTGTTTGGGATTCTCTCTCTGCCCCTCCCTACTCTCCTTTTCTAAAAAAAGAAACAAAAACAAAAACAAAAACAAAAAACAAACAAAACAAAGCAACAAAACAAACTAAAGAGTGACCACTGTAAAAAAGTAGGGATACAGATTGTTTTGACTTCATATGAATTACTTCTGAAGTTAGTAAAAGAAACTGACGGAATATATTTTGGATTGGAAAAATGGATGATATTCATTGTCATATTATGCTGCTCTTCAGGAAAGTACTCATGTTTCTACCACAGAAAGGTACTCTGATTTTTATCCCCTAAGAACTGAGTTTGGGAAATCTGGTCTTTGGAGTATGCGATGAGGTCATAGTGCAAGCTGTAGTCCGTTCTTCATGAAGCTGCATGATTCCCCAGACAGAATCAAACAGCTCCCACCCCACCTTCAACATCCATAGACCCCCACCTCCCTCTGGCCACCAGAGCTGCCCTCAACATGTACATCTCAGACCTGACCATTTTCTCTGCTCTAGAAACTTCTCCAACACCCCTCCAGGAACAAAAACTCATTCCAGCTTTTATTTTTTGGTCCCTATCCCATATCTGGCTTCCCACCCCTGAATACTTTCTTCTCCTGCAATCTACACACTCAGCTCCCTGCTAAGTTCTGAAAACCCTCCAACCTTGACACAATCCTGATCACCAGTTGAACCTAAACATGAATTATGGTTCTAACAAAAGAGTTCTCTGCTCCCTAATCATCCTCTTATGCCTCTATTGGAACAAAGCTTTGTTCTTGTCCTTCTCTCTTTGGAGGTTGGACCAGGGAGAGAGGTAGTTCAGGTCAGGTGGCGTGCGCTAGGCTCAGATCCTGTCCTCTGAAGGCATGTCAGTTAGCGTCTTTGAGCAGAGGAGAGTCATCCTAGTGGTGGTTGACTGAGGACTGAGAGCCAGTCCCTTGAGTATTTCCATTACCTTCAGGCACATCCTGTCCCTGTCACTGTCCAACACTTATGGCTGGGAGCTGTTGACTTTGATCAGCAGGCTGAGCACAACTTCAAGCCCTCAGAGCCAGTCCCAGTCCCAGCCTTGTGTTTGGGTGAATGGGTGGGTGGGGAGATTGGAGACCCTGGTTCCAGTCTTTGGATCCTATTTCTCCCAAAGATGGTGCCTTATTTCCCTACCAGTTCCCTGTTTACATAGGTATGGACATCCCATCTTTGAACTGGAATATTCAAATGAGTTGTTTCTCTGCCTGTTCCCACACCTGCTTGAATTACTGACCCTCTCAGACCCTCAGAGACAGAGTTGGGATGTGAGCTACTAGAGCCTTTTTGTCTAGTTATTATCCTTCTTTATCCAGGCAGGGGTGACCACCTGGTAAGGAGTCCTGCCCCCGGGGCTGACGGAGGCTCCCGGGGAAGAGCCTGGGCCAGGATGGGAAATAACCGAGGGTGGCTGTACTTGAGTCCATCTGGGGGGGGGAGGTGATGGAGCAACAGTCTTGACATTGGAACAAGGGGCAAGTGTGAGGCTCAGAGTAGTGTTGAATCAGAGCTCAGGAACATGGGAAGGCGGAGGGGGGTGGTGCTATAAGGGGAAATGGTTTTGGAATAAGGGCTATAAAAATGAAGACGCAGAGTGAGTATTTATTGAGTGTTGGCCTGATGGTGAAGGAGGGGCTGCCTAGTCCATCCTGCTTATTGTACGTCTCACTGACTTATCTTCAGGTTTGGATTTACCATTTGACCCACACGTAGTGCCCAGTGCAGAGCCTCAGGGGAGAGCTCTTGGAGACCTGGTGCCTTCAGTTTGACTCAGAACATAACACTTCTTCTTCTAAAAAAAAAAAAAAATCCTTTTAGGTAGGCTTTCCTCTACACACTGTGACTGAGAAATCTTTACTGAATTCCATGCTGACTTCAGACTCTTTGTCATCCTGGAATGGGAAGTAACCTCTCCCAGTCCGGCGTTTGCCGATAAGCCGGGAGCATGGCTCCTCTTGGTCCTTTTGTGGCCTCAGGGCTGAAAAATCCCCCTTCAGATTTCAAGTGGGGGAGGTCGAGGATCTTCCCTGCTTCTTGCCAGACTCCTGCATCTGCCAGGCATTTCCCTTGTGCAGTCTCGTGGGAACGGGGAGAAATCTCAGCACCTCTGACGCCGGGAGGATAATGGAGCCCTTGATCATTTGAAGAAGTCTGCAGAACGTCTCTTGCCAAAACTATCTCGTGAAAGGCTGCCCTCTAGAATATGCTGTTCCCTCAAGCCCTCCTAGTGCTGCCCTTCTTGACCTTTGACCTCATAACCCCATAGTGGCCAAGTGCCACCACTTGTCCATTTACACCCCCAACCTTGCTAGGTTGCTGGGAGTCGCTGGTCTCTCAGGAAAGGCAGAAAAACAGGACCAAAGAAGAGGAAGAGTGGGGCAGGTGAACATGCGAGCCACGCCAATAAACCGTCCCCACTGGGTGGCTCCGTGTCCTACGTCCGGAGCACTTACATCCCAGGGATGTGAAACCCACTTCCTTCCTTTTACCAGCCTGGCTCTGCTTTTCTGCTGTAGAATCCGACATCTTGCTGCAGTTTTAACTTCCCAGTTCTACTTATGTTCAGTGTTTTCCCCAAAGGTGGCACATCATGAACATATATGACCAGCTTGCAACTGGCACCTTCTTCGCATGTCCAAGGATGGTGTGTTTGTTTGTCATCCACTCACTTAACAAAGATGCGTGGAGAGCCTCTTCTGCACTATGTATTTTTTTAGTCTCTTGAGATACTACAGTGAGTGAAATCATGGTCTCTTCAAAAAGGAGCACAATAGATAACTTAAGCAATTAAAACTGTGACAAATGGCAAGAGGGATAATGTGGGAAGCTGCGAAACAGGGGGACTTACTTAGTGTGGGCAGCTGGGGCAGGCCTTTCTGGAGAAGTGACTTTGAAACTGAGATGTAGAGATCAAGAAGTGTCCGAACAGATGAGGAACTGAGGAGTGTTGCCAGCAGAGGGAACACAATGGGCAAACAGCTGGAGGAGGGAAACTGCTTGATGTGCAGAATTTGAGGGGAGCCAGTGGGCCTGGAGCATGACTTATCCAAGTGAAAAGCAATGAGGTGTGAGGTCAGAAGGTAGGCATGGGTCAGATCATGCAAAGCCTGTGGGGGTAATTTTAAAATTTGCCTGCGCAAACTCATCCCTTCAAAAGGCAGATCCTAATTCCCTTCCTGTTAAGTGCAGTCTATACTTAATGGCTAGAATGTGCCAGAAGTGACAACGTGTGATATTCAAAATTAGGAGAGAAAAACACACTGTGGCTTCCTCCTTGTTTGCTCTTGGATCACTTGCTCTGGCAGAAGCCAGCTCCTCTATTCTGAAGATACTCATGTGTATCTACTAAGGAGATACACATGGCTGAGGTCTCCCACCAGCACATGTAAGTGCGCCATTTTGAAAGCCGATTCTCTAGCCCTGGTCAGGCTCCCCTCAACATGTTGACCACAACCAGATGAGAGACAGAGCCAAACCTCCTAGCCAAATCACTTCTTAAATTCTTAATCCACAGAAATTATGAGATAATAAATGTTTGTTGTAAGCTGCTAAGTTTGGGGGGGAAAGTTGGTTATGCAGCAACAGAGAACTGATAGAGCTTGGTGGAAGAGTTTTGAGCAGGGTAATTACATAATTGGATCGACTCTTTTGAAAGGATCGCTCTGGTTGCTGCATGAAGGATGATTTGGAGTTGGCCTAAAGGAGGAGATGAGGCAGGCGAGGCTGAATCATTCAAAATGCTTTTGGTTGGGGCACTTGGGTGGCTCAGTGGGTTAAAGCCTCTGCCTTTGGCTCGGGTCATGATCCCAGGTCCTGGGATTGAGCCCCGCATTGGGCTCTCTGCTCGGTGGGGAGCCTGCTTCCTCCTCTCTCTCTTCCTGTCTCTCTGCCTACTTGTGATCTCTGTCAAACAAATAAATAAATTTTAAAAAAAAATGCCTTTGGTTGTAAGTATCTAAAATTCTCAACCCGAAGTGACTGAAACAATAAGAATATATGTTATCTCGTGTTTTATGTAGCTCAGGCATAGGGTGGCTCTCTGGTGAGTTAATGCAGAGACTCATCAGTATCATCAGGACCCTCCTCTTTGTGTCCCTGCTCTGCCTGTCTTGGAGTGTTGGCTTTGTCCCCAGGAGAACTTGTCTTATTGGGACCAGATGGCTATTTGGATTCTAAGTGTCACATCTAGAAATGACAAAGTCCAGTTGAATCAAAGGCCATCTCTTCCTAAATGTCTCTTCCTAGGAGTGTGGGAACCTTTCCCAGAAACTCTCAGCAGGTTTTCTCTCCCATATCATTGATCATAATTCCATCACACATTCATGGTTAATCAACTCCTAGCAAGAGGAGATGACCAACATGATTGGCTCAGACTAGATAGTATGATGGCCAGGAGTAGGGTTGTGGCAGTGAGATGGAGAGCGGTAAATAGTTGAGATGTATTTTGTAGAAGCCTGGAGGAACAAAAGAAGGTTTTTGGCATGAGTCACTGGGGGTATAGAAGTACCTTTTCCTAAACTGGGAAGCCTGGGGGAGGGAGCTTTGGGCAATGGGTGAAATAGTTTGTTATTTCCATGGAAAGGCTCATCAGGCCCACTTTGCTAATTATCATCATATATGTGAAGGATGCAGTACCTTAGCTTCAAAGGTGGATTCAGTACTGATACATGTCTAACGCCATTACAGGCTGGCTAGGGGAGTACAGTTCAGTGAGGGAGGCCTTTCTAACTAAGCCATAAAGGCTGCAATGATTTCTTTTTACTCATAGGGCTTGCTTTAATGATTATTCTTAAAGACATTAATTGATACTGTAAACTATGGCATGGCTTTCATTGGGTATCCTTGGGTCATTTTCCGTTCATCGGACACTTTCATTAGCTCTCTTGGCGGCCAGACACACTATCTTACAACTTCCATGAATAATAATAATGTGAGGACTTGCCTCTAGGTGATACTTTCTAATTTTAAAGCTCATTGTCACATTAATGGATTGATCCATAAATGTATAAAAGCTATGTAAAAGAAACATCCTCATCACATTTTCATATCCTGTATTATTTTAAGTGCAGTTCAGACCAAAACTCCAGGGGACAACTTAGTTTGGCCAACATTTATTGAATACCTACTGTGTTCAGGCACTGTCCTAGATGTTCAGTCAATATCCATTGACTGTCGAATGAATGACTTAGATGCACTTGGCCAAGGAAGGGATGATAGGGCTACAGACCATAAAAAATGGCATTTTTCCTCTCTGGCACAGTTTCTTCTTTCTAGAAGTGATGGCAAAAAATCACCTTGGGATTTTAAATCTGGGAATTTAAAAGAAAACTGCCGGAGATGAGATCTGTTGGAATCTTACTGGGTGCAAATCCTGTTTCTGTATAGGGTGGAAACGTGTCTACAGAGGTGCAAAAACTTCAAATCAATTTGAGATTTGGTGTCCAAAGAATGAGCTCCCAAAGCCTGAATATAAATTGTTGTGCCTGGCACAGAAAATGAACATAAATATTTATGTGAATATGTGAACATAAAAATTTATGTGTGAATGCATGAAATTCCCCTCCTGATCGAAGTTTTCTTGACCATTTAGCTCTCCTTTCCTGGATTCTAGCTGCCCTAAATATTATATGCTAAGGTCTTATATAGGACTTAACTGTTTGGAGACAGCAACAAAAATTGATAACAGACTAGAAGATCCTTGTACCTAGGGATCCAGTCTCCTAGTTCCCCTAAAGCTAACCCAGAGGAAGGAAGTCCATCAGATACTGGCTTGTCCAGTGCTCCAGGTTGGAGGCAGGGAGAAATTCAGGGAGGGCCCTTCTTCTGCCCCCCCCCACCCCCGAGTCCCCAGTAACATCAGACAATGGTGGCTCGTGAGGAGGATGTAAGGCTAGTTTCCAAAATAAAACTCCCCAGCTTCGAGAGGTTGCTTCCTTCCTAGGCGGGGCACTCAGCTCTGGGGCTATGTGGCTTTGTGTGCCATTGAGTAGTGTCACAAAATTGTCAGTGGTGGATGTGGCTTAGAACTGAAATTTGCTGCCAGTTCACACCCTCAGGAAACGCATTACGGATTTAGATTTGTATGTTTTTAAGAAAACCAATAACCAAAAAAGATGTGGAAAACGTTAAGCTATAACATGTGCTCTCCACCCATGAAGGATGGGAACAGACGCTGATGGCAAAGAAATTGCTGGGTGGACAGAGTTGGAGGCAGGAACTTAGGACAGATTTTATCCTAGCAGAATTCGGGTTGCTGTGCTCTGGAAATTTGTGTGAGAAGAATCAGGATAAATATGATCAAAATTAAGAAGATACTTTTGTGATTAAGTATCTCTGGGACTGTTGAGCTCACTCCTTCTGCATTCCATAAAGACAGAGCTTAGGGTCCCAAGAGGCATTAAGTTTCACAGTATTTGCCATTGATGAGTGGTCCAGAACACAGAATGGTTTCCAATAGCTGGATTGTCAATGAATTGACAAGGTCTAGATGTGGTGCAGGGTTCCCATGGATCTCACTCTCCAGAGAGACACCCTTTGTAAAGAGAGCCAGGATGGATTATCACAGTTACTCTGGCTATCTCAGGCAAGTTAACTTTTTGAGGACCTCAGAGAACTGTCAGAAAGGCTGCTGGGATATATTTAAAAAAAAAAGGGAGGGTGATCTGAACTCATTTGGGACTTTCAGGAAGGTTATAAAAACCCTAACAGTGAGTTTTAACATATCTCTCACCCAGTTTCTCCTAATGTAACATTAGCACGTTATAATGTAGTATAATGATCATAACCAGGAGATTAATCATTGATCCTATACTATTAACTAAGCTAAAGGCCATATTTGGATCTTGCTGAGTTTCCAACTGATGCCCAGGATCCCACACTGCACTTACGTACTCCTTTTGCTCGGGCTTCTCCAAGCTGAGACAGTTCCTCAGCCTTTTGTGTTCACAGCCTTGACACTTCTGAAGATTACTCATCAGCCGTTCCCAGTTTAACCCTCAGTCAGGGCATAGCTGAAGTTTTCCCATGTTGGGATGGGGTTGTGCATGTTTGGTGGAATCTCATGGAAGTGATGCTTTATTCTCAGAGCATCCTATCGTGGGGTTCCTGATGTTGGTATACCTTCTTACTGGTGATGTTAACCTTGATCTCTTGAAGGTGTGCTTTGCCAGCTTTCTCCACTACCTTTTCTCTCCTCATTAGTAAATATCTTGGGAAAGATCTCATGAGACCAGGGAGACTCTGTTTCTGTAACTTCCACCCCCTAATTTTAACATCCACAGTGTCTTATCTGCAATAACAATTATTATGCAGTTGGCCTGTTATTACTATGAATTTTTCTGTTTTCTTTTGTCCTTCTACATGTATTAATTGGGATTTTATTCTAAGGAAGACCAGTCTTTTCTCCTCAATTAGTTAATTAATTAATTAGTCAACATGGACTTGAGATACTTATTCTGTTCCGTAGTTATAATCCGTGTTATCCTTATTTATTTTGTGGCTCAAGTTGTTTCAGCTTAAGCCATTAGGAACGCCTCTGGCTTGGCTCTTCTGCTCCATCAACAAGCCCTTATCATGTTTTGAGCACTCCCTTATTTTCTGGCACCACAAGATGTTCCTGACTCATCCTGCACTTTCTCTGCCCCAGCCCGGAAGTCGCTGGGTGACTTTTAGATGAGAGCAACTATGGAGCATCAAGTCGTCACTCATTTAGCCTTAAATTCAGATCCACTTTATTCAGAGCTCTATGCACAGCTAGGAGGCTGGTGGCCTGTCATATGGCACCTGGAATCTGTCAAGGTATACTCAACGATCATTTTAATCACACATGAACACTTAAGCCCACCCGTGAAGTTTCAAGATCTATTTCAGAGCACGGGTGAAGGAGAGAGCCTGAGGTGTGGGAAGACCTGGTTTTGGGGCATCTCTACCACCTCGCATCCATGTGTCCTCACATGAGTCACACTGCCACCCTGCAGAGGGTAAGTCTGAATAAGCCTACTACTCATGGACTTCCTGTGGGGTCAAATGAGCCAAGCATGAAAATGCTTTATAAACTGTAAAGTGTTGTAAAAATAAGAACCATTAGTGCCTGTGCTTCTATGACCACTTCTTCATTAAAATCTTGGTGGATTTAGAAGAAGCCAGAAAGATCATCCCATCTAGCACCTGTGCCTTACGGGAGAGCAGGAGAGCCTGGACAAGTGAGGGGGTTTGCCCAAGGTTCCAGTGTAGGACTGAGCCTGGCACTTAACCCTCATCATGTGTTCTCCTCATCACAACATAGATTTAAGCAACTTTTTCATCACCCAACTGGGAAGGAGATACATGACTTTATCTTTTTAACACCTCCCTCCTTCTACCACAGAATCAGGTAGACTAAGGGAACACGTTGCCAGGGTTAGCTTTAGAAATGTTGTTACTTTAAAATTTTCCTGTATTCATTTTTACCCCTTAGGCCTGACTCTCTAAGTTGGGTAGAGCTAACTCATTTTTGTAAGAACAAGCATGAGATAAGTTATATTTCTCTTCAGAAAACGACTCTCTGAACCTGGGTCTGCGAAGTGATTCCAAGTCTGCTCTCTGAGGGGCTCCTGCAGACCATAGCAATGACTGACACCAGACACCTGCATATTTAGGAACAGGGAGGTGATTGCCTACGTGTTTTCCATTTTTGTTCCAGATGTTTGGGATCATGAAGTCAGTCTCCGTGTCTAGAATATCAGGGAAGAAAAGGTTTTATTTTAAAAATCACACATATTTTCACAGTATCTCAGAATATGGCTTTTTTTTTCTTTCCTGAAATGTTTGTTGAGAAGGAAGTTGGAAAACTTTAGAAATGTTCAGTTTATTGGATCCCAATCTCAAAAATTTCCCCGTTAAAACCAGAAGTGGGCACCTGTTCTCCTATGGTGCTCAGCATCCCTCTTTCCATTAGACAATTGCTTTCTCATCCTGTATCCATCTGGGCAATCGTTGGTTGTGACGTCCTGTCTCTCCCCTGATGGCAGGTGTGGATACATGACCACATTTTGCTAATCTTGGCATCCCACCTTTGTCCATGATCATCTGGTAGGACTGATTGTAATATTTGTCCTCCTGGGTCCCACTGTACCTGAGGTGGACTGCAGGACTTCATAATCAAATAAGCCAATAAAATTCCTCCTTTGCTTAAAACAACTGATTGGGTTTCTGTCTCTTGCAACCACTGGGTTCCATTTTCCTTGCCTGTTGAAGGCAAGCAATGAATGCATATTGAAAATGTAAGTAAGTACGTCAGGGATAAATATCGCTGGCTTTGTAGTCCAAATATGTGAGCTTGTAGTTTCAAACTCTTTTCTTGCCCATTGGTCATTTATCAGGGTGCAAGAGAAAAATGGGGGGATGGAACAGTTTATTTTTGAATTCTTAGTTAGCAGTGACATAACTTGAAGAACAAGAAGAAAGATAACAGAGGTATCTGAGTAATTCTCAAACTGGATAATTAGCGGGAACGGTTAACATTAACAGAAGTTGCACTGCTCAGGATCCCTTTGTTCAGCCAGTAGTTACAATCTGTCTTATTTCATTACATCAGATTTTTAATGAGAAGGGAAGGAGAAAAAAAAAAAGACTCATTTGCAGGAGCTCAACTACTTGCCAGACATCAGCCTGGGTGGTGGGCAAGACCCGTGTAGTCCCACCGGGCTTCGTGCTTAGAAAGGCCATGCTCTGGGTTTAATGCTCTGCTGTCGCCAAGTTGAACAAATCCCACAGTTTCACTTTTCACTAGGCGTTGGAAATTCTGTAGCCAGCCCCGCTGAAAACTTTGCTTTCTCTCTACTAATCCCCATATTAGCCCAAAGACACTGTGTCATTTGCATCATCTTTCCAGAAGGAGAACAAGGGTAGATGACTGTCCCAAGGTCACACTGCAGAGCCAGGATCTGGACTCATGTGTGTTTGGCACTGGAGCCTCTGAGCTTTCCTCTGCCTTCTCTGTCTGTGCACAGGTAATAAGAGGGACCTTCAAGGATCTTCCTTTACTATCAGGCAGATAACATGGAAAGCATGAGGTCGAGTGAATTCAAGGATCCTCCAAATATGTATAATTGGACTAGAAACTTCCCAAGTTCTTTTTATTCATTTATCTGGCCCATATTTTTTGAAGACCTAATACTGATCAAGGACTTTACATGCATTTATTCATTCAATAACAGATGTTCCTTGAGCTCCCGCTCTGTGCCAAGCCTGGTTGGAGGTTCTAAGAGTAAGGCGTTGAACAAATCAGCAAGATCCCAGCTTTCATAGAGATTACCCGTGTGTGAGAGAGGATCAGTGGGGGAGGGAGCGGAACTGACAACAAATGAGCTCACAAACTGGAGGATGTAGGGTGGGATCAACACAAGGAAAGAAATACACAGCACGTTTGAGGCAGTGTGAGCAGGGGCTCATCTCTCCACGCTGTGCAGTTATGCTCAGCCATGGCTGGAGACCGAGCCGCAGGGGAACCAACCTAAGCAGCTTTCTCGAAGAAGCGAGGGTTGGGGCACGGGGTGGGTGGGGTAGGGAGAGGTCTCAGGCTGCAAACAGCTCATCAGCTCGCACTGATCCTCACCAAAGCTCACTGTGCGGATGAGAAAACCGAGACTTGGGGAGGTAAGGGAATTTGCCAGCATCCCGGTGAGTGGGAGACTGAGAATGACACTCTGTGTCCAGAACCCGTACAGTGGAGCACTCCATTCTGGCCTCCTTGGAGTGATCAGAACTTGAAGGAACTTGTGTTAGATGGAGAAGCAGGCACACAGATCTGAACCACATAAATACTTACTGCAAATCTGCATCACATTCTCCAGTTTTCTGGGTTGTTGTTGTTTTTAATCATCCAGTGCAATTTGTTTCCCAGAGACCCATCCAGTCCTAGTGCAAGGTTACAGTTTAATTTGGGGTGACAGTGGGTACAGGCTCAAGTAGATGATCAGTTGCTCCTCACCTAGTTTAATGTCTCTTTCCTCAAATTTGGGGGTTCCAGTGCCCTGACGATCCCCACTCTGGTAGAATGGCCAAATGTCAGCCTGGACCCACCTGCAGCCAGTGGGATGCTCAGGGCCCCCATCTCTGATCAAGGAGTGGACACGCTGCCACCTCAGACTTGAACCATGTTCTTGGAAAGCTCTGCCCAGCCGCTAGGTGGATTAGGAAGCTCAAAGTGATAAGTGTGGTGATAAGTGTGACCTTATCACCACATTTCACCAAAAGAATGACGGGAACTCCATCATATTTTAAGTCCTGTAGAAGAAAAACATCTTTGCATTTGTTGCCTTGCCTGAAATTACTTTGGCTGGATTTTAAAACCAGTACCAACAACTAATAATTATGATTATGGGTGTTTAAACATAAGATGCCGTCACTTACGTAGTGGATATTAACGATCATCATGCAAGATAATAAGATGATAGAGACCTTCAGTATGTACTTGCGATTTAGCTAAATGCACTGAAATGTGCATTTTTGTTTTTTCCAATCACGAATTTCAGTGCTTTATATTAATTATTGGGCCATATCATTGCTTTATTGCTCTTGGCTATAAGATTTATTAAACAAAAGCATAACTAAAATGTGATTTTTAAAATATGTCATAAAAATCTCCATATCCTAAAGCTAGAGTGGATTCCTGGGTGTAAAAATTGCTATTTTTGATAGTTTCATAAAATATTTGGTATTTGAAGTTACAAGGCCGTCTTAATGGTAACAGCCCCAAGAACAGCCATTTCTGACTTTTGTTGTAGAGAAAGTAAAGGAAGAAGCTTGGAGAGTTGTATATGTGACTCATTCAGCGGCACACTCTTTCTCTTTTCTGGCATTATTCTTGGGTGGATATGAGCTAAAATGTCCTTTACAAAATGTCCAATGTGTTCGCAAATACGTGGTCCAGTTTGGACTTTGTAAAGACAGGAGAGGTGTTTGTGCTCAGTTGTGTTTTTTGGGGGTTGGATGAGCGGCCTTCCTTTAAGAATGAACATTACAGGGCGCCTGGGTGGCTCAGTCGGTTAAGCGTCTACCTTTGGTTCAGGTCATGATCTCAGGGTTCTGGGATCAAGCCCTGCATCGGGCTCTCTGCTCAGTGGTGAGTCTGCTTCTCTACTCCCTCTCCCTCTGTGATCTCTCTGGCTCTCATTTTTTCTCAAATAAATAAATAAAATCTTAAAAAAAGGGAATGAACATTCTTGATGTCCCATCATAGAACCTCATGGACAACAGGTGTAGTTAATTCTAGGGGGTGGTGGTGGGTGGGGTCAAGGACTAATATCACTAAGGTACTTTCTTTTCCAATCCCCTCCCACCCCTGTCATTTATGTTCTTCTTGTTATTAGAAGGTCTGCTTTGGGGCGCCTGTGTGGCTCAGTGAGTTAAACCTCTGCCTTCGGCCCAAGTCATGATCTCAGGGTCCTGGGAATGAGCCCCACATTGGGCTCTCGGCTCAGCAGGGAGCCTGCTTCCCCCTCTCCCTCTGCCTTCTGCTCTGCCTACTTGTGATCTCTCTCCCTCTGTCAAATAAATAAATAAAATATTTAAAAAAAAAAAAAAGAAGGTTTGCTTTGCACATGGGTCCCTGGTCCAGGCTGAAAAGATATCATGCAAAACTCATCCCTGCCGAAGGGATCTGGGCGCCTGCTGTCAGTGACACTGGCCAATTTGGGAGTGACACCTCCAGGCAGAGAGCAATCTTGTTTCTCTTCCTTCCCTATCTCTTTGGAGACCTTCTTGCGCCCCACAGCTTTTCCTTACTGCATCCTACCGATACTGGTGGTACCCCTGCTTTTATTTTGCTCTGTGTTGATAATGTCGTGGTGACCTTCTGGCAAATTACCACTACCCACTTGACCCAAGTTTCAAGTAATTATTCCTTGTTTGGCTACAATTACAGGCTCACACCAGACTTAACGCATGCCTGAACAGTTTGTAACGGCTCAGATTTGTGAGAAATGTCTAGTCGCTGGTTTTAACACGTGAGAAGAGGCTCACCCCATGCCCGGCCCCGGTGCGGGTCATTGTTATGATGTCACGAACAATAGGACGTCTGAGCAAAGTGGCACCATCTCGTCTCTCAGCAGAGGGAGCGCATAGAAGTGCTCTGAAACTACCTCCCCAGCAGAAACCGGTATGTTCTGCTGGGTTTGCCCAATTAGCCACTTTGGGAAGCAAATTGGCAGTAACGACAAATTGGGTCAAAAATAATTTTCCTACATATTTCCCAAGCTTCTTTCCTTCTCTCCCAGAGAAATGAAGGGAGGGGGGATGCGCGATAAAAAATGAGGAATCTTCTTCTCCTGAGCACCTAAAAACGCACCTGCTCTGTAATTGCATAGACCAGGAAAACCGCTGTGCTCAGCAACCCTGGCCACAATTCCCAAATACCTCTGGGCTTTGTGCCTTTGTAGAGTGTCCCTGCTCATTCTCTTCAGATAATCACAAACTGAATCAGAATTATACCCAGAGTGATTCTTTCCCACAGACTCTGCTGTTATACGGTGTCAGATCAAGGTCATCTCGTGTTGTTGGCGTGCACGTGCTGATAGTACCCACATGCTTTCTGCTCCAAAGACAGTAGTTTTCTCTGATTAAATCGTGTTCCTTTTGCTTTGCAAGTTAATGTCCAGGCAGGGACATTGGGGGTCGGGGGTGGAGGATGCACCCCCACCCCAACTCCGCCGTGTAGGAGTTTCTGTTTCTGGGTCAGTGGATGATGTCTTCCCTTTGCCATGCCTGGCACACAGCCTTTGGTGGAGGCTGCCTTCACCCTGACATGTTTGGTAACTTGAGGAAGAGATGGAGCAATCAGTTATCTGCTTCCCTATTGCTTAGCGAGACTTGTGCCCAGAGCGGCCATCTTGAATTGATTGCTCCAGTGACACAAGTCAGAAGCAAGCTCCGTGCCAATCCTGCCTGCCAGCAGATGGCTCCAAATGAGGTCATTGTTTTGACAGTTTCACAAAAGAACCCCAAAGAGCCTGCACGGACTCTTAGGCCGTTGGATCATCCAGAACGGTTGTGAGATGAAAAATGGATTTGGACCAAAACTTTGGAAATGTGAACCACCACGGAGGGTCTCTCTCTGACTCCTCACATCCAGGGAAACCCCAACTGAGGCTGGAGAATATGGTTCTGATTCCCTCCCGGCCTCTCCTCTGCCTTGGGTATTGGAACTGCTTGGGTGGCAGTGATGATCTGATTAGGGTAAGACAATTATCTCACACCTCGGTGATTACAGGCTCCATTGAGAAGCAACTTGGCAGCTCCGGGCTGATATTCTTGGAATACTGTGTTTCTCACAAAATCCAAGAGTGTATGTGTAGCAAGTCACGTGACCCCCGAGTACTATTGGAAATTCTAGAATTAAAACATCCTCTGGGACGACTTATCATTTGGGTTGGGAAACTGGATAGGCATATATCTTTCCAAGTTGTTTTCTAGGATGACCACTGTATCTTGGCTTCCAGAATATGCATCTCTTGACAGTAACGCTTACGTTGCTAACAATGATCTAACTTAACCATGTCTCTCAAACTTGCTCCCAAAGCTGGGACATGTCCCTGTTTCAGATCTGTGTGCTCAGCAGAACTAGGGTCAAGAGGCATCTCATTTTCCTCCTTGTCCTTGAAGTGGCAGAAAGAACATTGGGTTAGAAGTATGTTTTCTACCCTTAGGTTCTATTTCTGGAAACTTATGAAGGCAAAAAAATCAGACCTGGGTCTGTATTGGTTTTCTACAGCTGCCATAGCAAAGTGCCGTGAACAGGAAGTCAAACACAACAAAAATCTATTCTCTCACAGTTCAGGAGCTAGAAGTCCAAAATCAAGGGGTCAGCTGAGCTGGTTCCTTCTTGGGGGCTCTGAACAGAGGGTGAATCTATTCTGTGTCTCCCTTCTGGGGGCTGCCAGAAATCCCTGGTGGCCTTGCTCATGGAGGCATAATGCCAGCCTCTGCCTCCCTCTTCACATGGCATGTTTCCCCACCTGCCTCTGTGTCCAAAGGTCTCTCTTCTTCTAAGGACACCCATCACTGAATTTGAGCCCACCTCCTCCCGCCTGACCTCATCTTTACTAATTACACCGGCAAAGACTGTATTTCTAAAGAAGGTCCATTCATGGGTACCAGGGTTGGGACTTGCCCATGTCTTCTGGGAGGACCTAGTTCAAGCCACTATAGGATCTGATTCACAAATCCATCCCCAGCACCAGCCACCCGGGCCATCTGCCTGCCTTTAGCAGATCATGGGGTTTCTAGGTCCATTTCCTTATCCATGGAATGAGAACCCTTGACTAGGTGATCTAGTGTCGTGCTCACTGGGGTATCGTCCTGTTCAGGGTGTTGTCACACTTGTCGGGGTAGGGGTAAAATATCAACCCGGAAGGGACTTGAGTTTTCAGTGTGACACTAATGTTCTTTCAACACTTCACTTCCAGCCTGGACAATATTGGCAAAGTGAGCCTCAACTGAAATCCATCCAATGGCAGGTCTTTGGATCCATGAGTGGGATTTTATCACAGGCGTGCAGGACACAACTTTGGAGGAGCTATCCTCAAATATCTACATTTGACCCTTAACCTGGAGGGCTGAGAGGAAAACCCCTAGTTTCAGAAAGACACGCCAGGGTCCAGAAACTCACAGGTGTTCTAGGACGGGGGCCCGGCCTCGCTGGCGTGCCCAGCAAGGAAGTCAGACCTGAAAGCAAGAGCCCAGGCTCATGGTGGCCCAGCAGCATTGTCACCCAAGTGTCCCCCGCTTCCCCCCCCGCCCACACTGCTGTTTCCCTCTGTACAGTAATGCTTGTTTCTTCAGCGTTTTTTCTCATCACCCCATCTCCAGTCCCTCAAAGGACTTCCTTCCACACCATCGGTTTCTACCTCCATGCCTCTCCCCAGCCCGTTATTCATCACGGTGCTTCATTTATTCTAGGACCTGCTCCTGGGGCGCACGTGAGTCAGGCCTGCATGGGTGACGTGTGGACCACACAAAGGTGACTGCTACATGGACACTTTCTTTAAGGAGCTCGGTGCACAGGTGAGACGTCAAGGCACAATAGGCCAAGTGCAAGGATGGAGACATGCACAGGTAGGTGCTGAATCTGAGCGACTAACCCAGCCTCGAGCCCAGGAAGACTTCCTGGGGGAGGAGATGGCTGATTCAGAGGTACAGGGGAGTCATCAGTGAATTTGTTAGGAGGGTGAACCTTTCCACCCAGAGGGGGAAACGAGCAGACATGAGGCGGGAACAGCAAGCTGAGTGCTGTGTGCAGCTTGTCGTCAGAGGGTGACTCCTGTGCTCGGGCTTGCAGGTCATGAAAGCGGGGAGAGCCATGGACATTGCTTCCTGTCACGCTTCCTAAAGATGAAACTTCATCTTAAATCAGCTTATAAAGGGGAGGGCAGGACAGGCTAACCCCAGTCTGGGTGTGTTCCCCTCCTAACTCTCTGAAGTACGGGCACAGCAGGAAAGAGTTTAAAATATATGTGGTGATTGGTCTCTCCAGGTCTGGAGACCCTCACTGAAAAGTGTCTCTTTGCTTCTGGACCTTATCCTGGGGAGGTTGGTGGGCAAGCTAGAGGCAGGCCTACAATGTGCCCCCCTGCTGGGTGCACGGACTTCAATGAGGGGCAGCCCGTCGCGGGGGAGGGGTGTGGGTTGGGGAAACCATCTCATCCTCCACCAGTTAAGAGTCCTCTTAAGGCCTTTTTCTGTCCGGCAAGCCTGTGGGAGTCAAGTCTGTCCTTGACCTCATCCCCTGGGCAGTTAATCCCGTCTCTCCTTCCTTGAAGACACCTTAGCTACTCTGCAGGGCTCTGCTCATCCCCATTCCCCCTCTGTGAACCACCCTCCAGGAGAAATTAATAAGCACACCCCAGAGCTGGTGTTCTCTTGGTATTTTGTTCGTACTAATAATAATACCTCACCATGGGCAAGGTTACTTAGACTTTGTGCTTGACACAACTGTAGTGAGTATGATCATTCTCTTGTATAATGCACCTGCAAAGCCTGTGAGCAAGAAGCTCTCAGGTCCGCCACTTTGGGGAGTGTGACTGGGGACGGGCTTGGCTGCCACACTCTGTGTCCACCATATTTATGCTGCTGCTGTCAGCCATTGGCTGGCTGAGTTTGGCAGGGATACAGACTGAGAAGCATGGGTCTCCTCTGCTATGCAACATTGACTCCAGAGTATCCCACTAAATCTTTCTTAGAACTGCACACAGGCCAAGGCTCTTCCTGCCCAGCCTGCTTTCCTTCTATCCCCTCTCCTCGGGGGTGGGGGAGAGCAACTACATGGTGATCTAGTGATTCTGCCCACCTCCTCCAGCTCCCCAGCTCTCAGAAACTTGCCAGCACTGCTAATCCCATTGTGTCTGCTTCTTAAGGGCCCAAACCAACAGTCTCCCAGCAACCCCACTGAGAGGATGTTTCTCCCCACTGCCCTAAGGTAGAAACTGAGGCTCAGAGAAGTTTTGAAATCAGGACTTCCTGCCCCCTCTTTCTGATCTCTCTACCTTGCCATGAGGTCCTGTCTTCCCTGGGCACTGGTTCCTTGTGGGGAGTTATTCTTGTGTTTGTGTGTTCTTCCACCAGCCTCCATGATTCGTAGAGTCTTGGTCATCTTTGGAAGACCAGTTCCTAGCTCAGCGCCCCACATAACAGGTGTTAAACAATTGTTAGCTCCATGAATGTATCCAAATATCTATTTACTGAGGCTTTCTGGTCCTAGTTCCTACAGAGAGCCTCGCTTTGTCACCCCTCCCTGCAGTGATAGCTCTGTCTTGGACCCCCATGCACTTACAATGCTCACCATAGCAGGTGAACTTCAGAGAACAGAGAACAGGTGAACGGAGAACTTCACTGTTCTCAAACAGCCCATGTGTTCTCTTCTTGGGTCTCCAAATAGAGGCATTCAGAGTCTAATCGTTGAAAGCAGAGACTGTGTCTGCTTCTTTAGTATCCCACACACCCACCAGCTGGGGACATCTAGTAAACATTTGATTAATACTTTTTGATTGACTTTAACTCATTAATTTTTAAACTTTCTTACCCATTTTCCCTCTGTCCTTACCCCCACCCTGATGTAGACTATTGGATTCCAAGGGTCTTTCAGCTTCTGGGATCTGTTCTAGTTTGGTTTTTCTTTATGCTCTAGGACATACATTCTCAATGGGGGCAATATCGTCCTGAAAGGGGCAAAAGTGAGTTCTTAGAAGATGAAAAAAATCTAATTTTTTTAATGTATAAAGCATAGATATACATTCAGTAATAAACAGATGTACAGTGTATCTATCGTATTAAGATTTTATGGGAAAAAGATTCTGGAATAAGCCTGAGAAAAACCTTGTGGGGAGTGATTCAGGAAAAAAAAAAAAACTGCAAAAGTTCTTGGTGGGGAGGTGGGTGGGGTGGCGGGGCAAGAATGGGGAGAGAAAAAAAGACTGAGTAACGCAAGCCTAGGTCGGAGTTAGGTGGGACCATGGCACAGGGGCCGTGTCTGTCTTGTCCACTAGAACGTTCCCTGGGAACCCCACACAACCTATGTCAAAGGGTCCATAATCTTTATTAATTTACATTTATTAGGTGATTAATTTATTGGTCTTTATTTATGTAGTGGATGAATGACAGAGCTGGGGAGACTTTTGAAAATTTTGCTGCATTTGGTTCTACCTTGGAGTAGTCAATTTAAAAATATGCCCATCACCATTTTCCCTTTCCTTTTTTTTTCTTTTTTTGAAGATATTTCTTAGAGCAGTTTCATGTTCACAAGAAAATTGAGAAGAAGTTACAGGTATATCCTTTCTGCCCTCTGCCCCGACAGAGGCAGACAAGCACAGCCTTCCACATGGTCAGTATCAGTGAGGAGAGTAGGACATTAGTTACAATGGATGACCCTACACTGAAATATACTCAATGCTTGTAGTTTATATTTGGATTCACTCTTGGCATTTAGACAAATGTATAATGACATATATCCACCATCACAGTGTCATACAGGTTATTTTCAGTGCCCTGAAAATTTTCTCTCTTCTGCCTGTTCATCCCCACCAGTCACCATCACCAAACCTTTGACAACCACTGACTTTCTTACTGTTTCTTTAATTTTGCTTTCCCCAGAATGTCATAGACTTGGAATCACACAGTATGTAGCCTTTTCAGATTGGCTTCTTTCACTGAGGATATGTATTTAAGGTTCCTCCATGTCTTTGCATGGCTTGACAGCTCATTTCTTTTTTTGTTTCTGTTTTCTATTAAAGTGTAATTAACATACAGGGTTATATCAGTTTTAAGCATACCATGTAATGATTCAGCAATTCTTCGCATTAGCCAGTGCTCATCATGATGAGTGTACGCTTAATCCCCTTCACCTATTTAACCCATGCCCACCCATCTCCCTTCTGGCAACCACCACTTTGTTCTCTACATTTAAGAGTCTGGTTTTTTTTTGGGTTTGTCTCTTTTTTTTTTTTTCTTAGTTTGTTTTGTTTCTTAAGTCCCACATATGAGTGAAATCATAGGGTCATCTCTTTTCAGTGCTGAATGATATTCCATTGTTTGGATGGGCCACAATTTATTTTTCCCTTCCTCTGCCAAAGGTTATGTTGGTTGCTTCCGAGTTTTGGCAATCAGTAATAATGCTGCTATAAACATTTATATTCAGATTTTTGTGTGGGCAAAACTTTTCCTGTATCTTTCTCGATGAGGTGTCTGTTAACGTCTTTGGCCCACATTTTCGTCAGGTTATTTGTTTTCTTATTGTTGAGTTTTAAGTGTTCGTTGTAAATTTAAAATAACAGTTCTTTATCAGATGTGTCTTTTGTGAAAACTTTCAACCAGTCTGCAGCTTGTCTTCTAATTTTCTTGATATTGTCTTTTGTGAAGCAGACTTTAAGTTTATGGAGGTCCAGCTTAACTATTTCTTTGGTAGATTATATCTTTCATATCCAAAAAATCATTGCCATATGAAAGGTCCTCTATATTTTCTGCTACATTATATTCTAGGAGTTCTGTAATTTTGTGTTTTACATTTAGGTCTAAGATCCATTTTGAGTTAATTTTTATGAAGGCTGTAACATTCATCTTTTCATGTGGACAGTTAGTTGTTCCAGAACCATTTGTTAAAGACTATCTTTATTCCTTTGTATTATTTTAACTTCTTGGTCAAAGATTAGTTGACTATATTTATGGAGGTTTATTTCTGGTCTCTCTACTCTGTTCTATTGATTTATTTGTCTATTCTTTCACTAACACCACACCATTTTTATTACTGTAGCTTTATAGTAAATCATGAAGTTGGGTAGCTCAGTACTCCAACATTGTTCCTCTCCATTATTGTGTTGGTTATCCTGAGTCTTTTGCCTCTACACAAAATAACTCCCTGGTCCTGAGTATGGCAACATGATTTGTTGCTTAAAAAGCCAACTTTTGAAATGAAATTATTTATTGATCATTCCTCTAAATTCAATGGCATGGTAGGAAATAGGCAGGAGAAATAAAAGTCTATTTGTAGAGCTTAAAACTTACCCAAGGCTGCAAGGTACATTTGCTGGCACTTTCAGACTGCAGATCTAGAGCTCAGGACAGGATCCTTTTTTTGCTTTTTATGGAGTTCTCTGTCAGTCTGGATTCTCTCAGGAGAATGGAACAAATCTAAGTATTCCAGGAATAAAGGCTTCAAGCTTGGAATTAGGACATATATGACTATTGGAAGAGCTAGGCTTACAAAGGTCAGAAAAGTTGCTGCAGAAAATCAGGAAAGCTGTAGCCAGAAGGTTGGGGAAGTAGACACTAATGACCTCAAAAGCTTCTAAGGAAACTGCTATGGTTCTTAAGAACTCTGCAGAAGCTCCTACCAACTGGCTTAATCTGCAGTGACAGAATGGGTGATTCACAAGGACTGGCTGAGAAGCAACTGTGGAGCTCAGATCTGCTCACGTGTCTGCTGACACAATCTCCAGAGAAGAATGGCCTCTGCTCCTCACATGTCTCATTGGCAAACCCTGACTTGGAACCACACCACAGAGGGTTTCTGAGAACTGTAGTTTCCCAATCCTTAGAAGGGTGTGGCATGTGATACCATGTTGATAAAAGGCTATTCACTCCAGTTGGTCTCCAAGGGGGACTTTTACACGATTATTCTTTCTGGTGTAGTGATTACAGGCAAACTTGACTTACAGAGAGCAGGTCTAGGAGCATCTCTTCCACAGGCTATTTTCTCTTCCAGTGCCATGGTCTCCCCTAAAAATTCTCCTTGCCTCCTTCCTTCTTAATCCTGTCACCAGGAGGCCCTCATCTACTTGCCTTGGGTTTTGCTTAATTCTTAGCTGTGGGATGATTCACTAAGTGGTTACTCATCTTTTTTTCTGAGAGGATGATTGGTGCCTTGCAGGGCACCTAGCATTGGTCACATAGTAGGGCCTCAGTAAAGGTAAGTTCCTTTCTTCTCTATACTAGGTATTTGATGGTTTTGTCTATCCATTACCCATTCATCCATTTGTGGGTCATAGTGGCTCCATTCGTGTTGGGAATGATCCCTTGTCTATTCCACAAACATGTGTCCATGGGGTCTGGATAAGGCTGACCACTGCTTTGCTTCCTTTCTATCCACCCTTCCACCTGCTTCAGGAGTGGGTGTGTGACTTGGATTTGGCCAATCGATATTTCCCATCCCTCTGGTGCTTATGAGTGGCTGGGGGATGGTCATGTGACTCAAACTGGTCCAGTGAGAGTCAAATCTGCAAACTGTATGGGAACTGTGGGAAAGAGAAGCCCACTCCCCCTTGGTGATTCACCTGGGTGATTCAGGTGATGAAATGTAAGCCTGGAGAGGCTGGAGGCCTCTTTGTCTTTAAGAATCAAGCATCTGCCTGAAATGCAGCCATCAGAGAAGTAGTGGAGTCTAGGGATGGAGAGAGTCATGACAACTTTGTGGGGTCCCTACATTCAATTTAGTCTAAGGCTTCTGGACATTTATGCCCCTGGTGAAGCCCTCATTCTTGACTTTCAATCCACAATGATTCTGAGACCAAAAGGAAGACATTCTGGAGAACAAAAGAGAAGATTTCAGATCAAGAGTAATACAACTATAGACTATTTCAGGAAAAAGAGCAGGGTCTTGTTTAAAGTTGATTTAGACACAAACTACCGGATCTCTTGTGCTCTTCCCGAACCTTTCCAGAATCTTTCCAGAGTCTGTCCCTAAAATCTCTAAGCACCTTTTTGGCCTGCTTTAATAACATTTGCTTTACCTTAAACCCTGGAATTTAAGAAAAGTAACATATGTTCAACATTTTGGCTTTAATAATTAACAGTATACATATATGCCAGGACATGATTCTATCTCTACTAAGACAGTATTGTGTATTGTCTCTGTTTCAGTGGCTTTTACAAAAAATATGAGTCCTCATTAGTGTTTTATACATTATTTCAAACAAAATATATTTCAGTTGTGGAAGGCTATAGTAGTCTTGGTGATTTGACCTGTGAATATAACTGTCATGTATTACAGTGTTTTTATTGAAGTGCTGATTTCAAATAACAGGCCTATAAATGAATTTTTAGGATTCAGGCTTGGGGAATTACTTATTTCTCTAATTTAGCATTTGTTTTCACAGAGGACTTAATACATGCATGCTATGTACTAAAAAATGCAAGTTCAATGTTGAAAAAATCTTATGCAGAAAAGCCAAAATGAGCATGCTTTTGAGCTGTGATAATAGAAGCCCAGTGTTGGGTCGAGAGAGGTGAACCTCTGTACTGGTCAGACCACACAGAGCAGTGTGGGATATGGTCAACTGCGTGGTCAAACCACTACAAGGAGCTCTGCCACGGAGGCAAATTCTAAGGACTTTGATAAGTAGGAAGAGTCTGGAGGAGAGTGGTGGGATCCTGGGAGATCCTGGGACATAGGAAACCCCAACAGATAGTCAAAGGATCCAGGAATGTTTAGTCTGAAACACATAGGGCTTGAAGAGAACACATGGTCATTCTGTAGGTGGTGGGTCTGCTCATTATGTGTGGTTCTGAGGGCTGAACCAAGCCAGTGAATGGAAGGTGAAGGAAGACAGAGTATCAGTGTCTGGGGACTGTCACAGCTGGAGGGGTTTGCCTGACCTGGATGGCTATCAGGAGATTTGGCTGGCAGAGCAGTTAAGAGCTGTTGCTCTGGGGTTAGATGCCTTGGTTAGGATCCTGCTTAACGGTTGTGTGACCCTGACAGGTTCCTCATTTGGAAATTAGAACAATGTTAGTACCTATCCCATAGGAATGGTTACAGGAAGTTAATTAAGATGAATGTGAAAGTTTGCAAGATTATGGGCAAGGACATACATAACAGATTGCCAAGCATACTAAGTACAGTTGTCTAATTAGTTGTTTGTTGACTGACTGAGGAGTGAATGAAAGGAATGGATCATATCTAATGTCTCATCCGCCTGTGATTCTGGTGCCTCATCAAGAGTAGCAGCAGTTAGGAGAACCTGGGGGGCTTTGTTGGTTAAGTGTCTGCCTTTGGCACAGGTCATGGTCTCCGGGTCCTGGGATTGAGCCCCAAGTTGGACTCCCTGCTCAGCGGGGAGCCTGCTTCTCCTTCTCCCTCACTGCTCTCCCCTGCTCATGCTCTCTCTCTTTCTCTCTCAACTAATTAAATAAAATATTTTAAAAATAGCATTCAAAAAAATTTTTAAAAATAGCATTTTCTTTTTTGTGGATAGACATCAATTCCATATTTATGGGTTTTAATGGTTTTAATATATCTTATATATATTAGATATATTTAATTTGTATTTACATACTATATAACATATAGAAATTATAAATATGTAAATTAATGCTATATGAAGAAATTTATAAATTATTAAAGATTTATATATATTATGTATATTTATATTATATATGTTTACAGTTTAAAAGCATAGAAAATCAAGAGGCAGGAAAGAAAAACACCCATGATGATCTCTTCTACCATAAATAACCACTAACATTTCCTTTGATTCTTTTTCCATGTTTTTGTTTACATAGTTGGATCACACAATATGCAGATTTTGTTTCCTATATAGGGTTTTTTTTTTGTTTTTTTTTTTGTTTTTGGTGAAACATTACATGGCAGTTTAATTACTTTGGGTGTTTGTTTACTCATTTACTCCTTCAATCTTGAGCATCCACTGAGCACCTACAACGTGTTCAGATCCAGAAATACAGAGATGAACAGACGACGGTTCTTGGCCTCCCTTGGCCAAGCCAGGTGCTAGCCATTGAGTTCATAAGAGTGAATAATGGGATATTAAACAATTAAAACCCCTGTTTTTACCATTTGCATTGAAACGCTTGCCCCAAATGTGTATTATCAACAGTTACCATGTTTCTTTTTACCCTTGGAGTAGAAAATCTTCCCCAAATAATCAGTTCCTTTGCCTTTAACAATGCTTGTCTCCCTGCTGTAACCACCCGATTGCTTGGAGCTGCCAATGCACACACCGAGCTAGGAGACACGTTCCCAGACGATGCTTAATTAAATCCTTTAATTATTAGCCACTCACCACATTTGCATCATTCCCTAGTGCTTAGCAGCAGAATCACTTAGGAGGAGAAGCCAGCCTCCTGTCTGTCCAAATTACTGCCTCATTTAGAATTTTATCAGATTCAGGAAAGTTGGAATTCTGAACATTTTTTTTTTAACTCACCAGCATTTAGCTTTGTGCTAAACAAGTCTTTACACTTTGAAAATGCCCTTTATCCAAATCGATAAGTTAAGCCCAGACTTCAAGTTGTACCCAAATATAGATTAGCTTAATCAAAGTTATTGATGAGAGTAGCATTACCAAAGGGAAGTGGAAAGTGATGTTTTTTATGGCTTTATTTGCAGAACAAACCCTTTGCCACTGTGGAACCTCATGCATTGTGTGTGTGTGTGTGTGTGTGTGTGTGTGTGTCTGTGTGTCTGTGTGTGTGTGAGTGTGTGTGACTCAAGCTGTAAAGGCAGTTACGGAGGGAAAGAGAAATGGTGAAATGTGAGTTGAGTTTCTGCTTGGCCATGGGTTAACTGATGACCTGTCATTCCCCTTGTCTGGGTCTCAGACTCCCAATCTCTTACATAGTCCCGCCCCCCAGGGATGGTGCAAGGATGAGGGGAGGCAGGAGAAAGGAAAGAACCTTCCAGCTATAAAGAAAATGGAGAAGGGGAGGGGTGAGTTGGCAAGAAGTATGGGGGCCACAAGCAGACTAGAACTCTCTACATACTGCTTGTGAGGAAAAACAGCAGTGCTAACCATGCGCCTGGGTTCATAACTTGCTTTTAATGCCTATTTTATCTTTGGCCCTGACACAGGGTTGGGAGGCAGGATTGATGTTAAACTCCATTTTACAAATGAGGAGACATCCTCAGAGTGCCTGAGAGAAACACCGACTCCTCCCCAAAGCCCGTGCCCTCGATGAAATGTTGCAAAGCAGGCGGCAAAGCAGAGCCAGTCAGCCGGGTGCTCGGTCCTCTTCCTGCCCGTGAGGAATCAGGAGGCTGAGCCCTGGTGCTGGGCTGCTGTAGGTTCTGTCCTTTCTCTTGGGGGGGAAATGCCTTCAGTCCTCCCCTCTTGGAGTCCTCTGATGTTGGTAGGCACAACACCAATGGCTACCTTAGGCACCTGAGGACACCATAAGACAGGTGGAGCAAAAATTCTTTCATGGAAGCAGAGAAGGTATTTGGCAATCTGAAGAACAAATATGGTGCTCAAAAATATTGTTTAGGTCAAGACTTTCATTGCGCAGATACTCCACTGGTGTTCTAGTCTCTGGCGCCTCCTTTGACCGTCCTATCTAAATTAGCCAAGTCCTTCCCTCCTGTCACTGACATCTATCCGGGTCCTCTCCCCATCCTGGCATAATCTTCCTCCTGAGCCCCTGCTACCATCTACCCAACTAGAAGACTTTTGGTCTATTTGTTTATCATCTCACTCATCCCCATCCCCCCTTTCCAGAAGACAAACTCAAGAAGGCTGGGCTCTGCTGTGTTCCCACAGCCCTAGCATAGTGCCTGTGGCATGGTAGGTGCTCAGTAAATATTTATTGAATAAATAAATGAATGTGAGCAACTCCTAGAATCTTCTGAAGTTTGTAGGTGATGGAATCTGCCAAAAAGACTCTTCATTTATATAAAAAGACTTAATTAGGGATGATTCTTCTCTGGATAAGATGATGTGAGAGAATTTGCCCAGGCTTGTTGTAAGTCCTATTTAGAAAAATGACTTTTCATGTGCACTCTTATGTGGCAGGTATTGTTCTGGGAACCTGGGATTTAAAACAAAAACATAACAAAACAATATAGTGAATGGGACATGACTCTGCCCCCAGACTATGGGTGGGACAGAAAAGCAAGCAGATCATTAGAGTAGAACGTGAGATGATTGGCTTGTTCAGGCTGCTGAGGGAGTCTGGGAAGGGAAGCAAATAACTTACCCAGAAGAGTTGGGAAAAGTTTTAGAGAGGGGATAAAGAAAAGAACTGAAGACATTCCAAAGAAGAAAAGAAAGTACGAAGGCAAGGCGTTATTAAAAGAGCAGGATGGCTATGCTTGGCTGTGCGGGTTGTGCACTGCAAAATTCCAGGTGTGTGAGGAGGGGTGGGCAGGGGTATTCATATTGTAGTCTATGTGCAATGAGGTAGCCCTATGAAAGGACCAGGCAAGTTCAGAGAATGGAGAGAAATGCAGGGAAGCTGGGAGGTAGGGTGAATTTGATGGAAATGAGGGAAATGAAGGGTAGGATGGGAGGCAAAGGCAGAGTGAGAAGAGCCTTGCAAGCAAGACAAGGCACTTGAAGTTTTCTCTCTAGGCCACTGAAGGCTAATGGCACAGAAACCAGAGACAAGAAGGCTCAATGTAGCTGTTCTGTTCTGGGTATGATAATGAGGATGGAATGTGTACACGATCTAAGATCTTCTCATGGACACAGGCCCCTTTTCCCTCTCCTGAGAGATTCCGAGCAAAGGAAAACCACAGAGTTCAGCTGTGGAGCAGACGACTTGCTGGTGGAGGCGGCAGGAAGTTCAGAGACCGGTAGTTCTGAGGGTCTTCTCCCCACTGATGGAGCCCCTGGAGGAACCGTCCTCAGGAGTGGTCCACAGCCCGAGTCTGGAGTCCCATGGCTGGTGGGTCACAGGAGCAGGTGCCTCCGGGAGCAGGGGCAGCCCCTCTTCGGGGTCTCTGGTTGCCCTGGGACTAGAACTCAAGCCTGAAAGTCGGAGGCAGAGCTCTCAGAGCCCTGGGAACTGGTCAGCGGGTTTCAGGACTGGTATTCCTTGGTAGCCTGTTGGCTTACATGCATTCATTCTCTCTTCGGAACCACCCCACTAACCACCTAGATCTGACTTCCTGTTCTCAAAATTCTTGTTCTTCTATTTTGCGGAAACCTCTGGCCCCTTCAGCCTCCATATTTGCCATTCTCATGTCTCTTCTTGCTTCCTCCCTCCAATGTTGTTGTTCTGTCCTGGATATCTTTCTCTTCTCGCCTCGTGTCCTTTCCCTGACTTCTCTCACCCCCCGGATCTGTTCACCTAGGAGTCACTCCTGACTCCCAGGGTCTTTTGCGCCTGAGGTCGGGCCCCTTTAAACAACCATCTTGACCTCCTTGACCTTTCCATCTGGATGCCCCCCCGCCCCAGCCACATCAAACCTGACAGGACACCAGACGTCCCGTAGGCAGAACCCGTTTCCTCTTGCAAACCTGGACCTTCTCCTGGGTCCTTGCTCTGTGAACCAGCCACCAGTCACCCAAGACCCAGAGCCAGAAACCTGTGGTCAATCCTGACACCTCCCTCCCCTGAGCCCACGTTGTTGGAGCCAGTGGCTTATCAAGGTCTGGACTAGCTCTGCCTCTGGTCTCTCACATCTGTCCAGCCTTCCCCAAATCCCTGCTCCAGGGTCCTCTTTCTTGGCCTGGGTTTTGGGGATGGCCTCCAAAGAACTTCTCTTGCCTTCACCTAAGCTTTCCTCAATGAGCTGCCCGAGTTGCTTCTTTAAAGCACTGGACATTTCTGGCCCCTCTGGCTACCATGGTTCGGGAGCCTTCAGGAACACAGCCCAGCAGGCCCTCCTTGGGCTCTGCTTCCCCAGCTGGCGTCACACCGGGCCCTCATGCCGTCCGCTCCCTCTTCAGTCCCTCAGAGGGGCAGGCAGGTGTGCTCCCCACTAGGTCTCTGACTGGGGGCTCCCTCGACCTGGACTGTGTTTTCGGCAATACTCCTGAGGCCCCTTGCTGCCTCCCTCCAGTGAGGAATCCTCCTAAGTGTCCTGAGAATGGGAGCTCGTCACCCCCACTGGCCTGACTCCAGGGGCCTCCTCCCGAGACTCACAAACACATCAAGAACACAGATACTGCCCTATTCAATTTTGTGGGGCGTATTTTTGGCAGGCCATTCAATAAAAACTGAACGCATAAGTGTGTCATTTTCTTGTTTGGAAGCCAGATTTGTAGATAAACTCGGGCAGATGATGCCTTGCCTCTAGACAGCAGCCTCCTTATGGAAATTGATTGAATTCAAGACTTTCTCTCCTCCTCCCAGCTCTGACTGTGTATGAATTGATTCAATAGGGTTCTGTCATCCAAGATAAAGAAGTACTTGGCATACATGCTTCTTTTTTTCTTTGAAAGATTTAGAATCTCTAATTGCAATTTAAATTTATATGTATTTAAAGTAAACACCATGGCAGCTGGTGGGAAAAGGCAAAAACCTTGAAGAGGCAGTGGCTTGTTTTTTAATTAAAGCGTATCACTTGACTTCATTCTTCTGAGTTCTTTAGCCTTAAGTCATCATTGGTGGAGAGACCTTGAAAATGGAAATGGTTTTCACCTGCACAGAAGTTGGGGTGAGCAAATGAAGGCAAACGAAAAAGAGCCACGGCTCTCAGCAGGGCAGCCCGGCCCATCTGGATTTTCGGAGACCCCCTTGGATTGGGGTTGTTGCCCCCTGCCCCACCCCTGGTCACCAGGCAGCACAGTTGGGGAGTGTGGGGGCCAGACCCCCTCTGGTGGGTTGTCACTGCCCCTTAGGAGGTCCACACCAGGTTGAGCTTGATTCCTGCCCTGAGCCACTACTACGGGGGGGCCTGGCAACCTCCCCATGGCATCACTGTTGCTACCCACGGTCAGGAAAGATCCATGAGTCACCGGAGCGCTCCTGGCGATGATGGAGCGTCCAGGAGCGCCTGGCGACAGGCCTGACAGGGAGGCATTATTCCTTCCGTGCAGTCGACAGACAGCACCTTAAAATGATTAACTCAAGAAGAAGTTTGACACCGTCCTGAAAAGGTCCAAGGCTGAACATCACCATGGTTCTCTACACGGCTGCGCTTCCAGATGCTTTCCACACTCTCTGTCCGGGTCCAGACACACAGGGCACCGCACCTTCAGTGTGGAATTTGGCTTCTCCTTCCCCCCCACGTTATGTACATCGGGGGAGCTGCTGATCTTAGCTTCTCATCACTCCATATGTCCTGAGGGCTGCGGCTGGGTTCCAGAAGCAGGGATGATAACGCAGGCAGCCAGACGCCCCAGACTGAAGGGGGATGTTCCAGGGGCAGCCCCCCCACCCCCGAGTGCCCAAGGGGCTCCTTCTGTATAGAGCCCAGCCTGTGAGACTGATCGAGACTAGGCTTCTCTTCTCAATGAAATAATTTATTTTCTCTTTGTAACGAGTGAACAACCTAAAAAAAAAAAAAGTAAAGAGTCTTTATTTTCATATGGTACTTGTCTCTCTTTTTTTAAAAAAAGAGGTTTTGTTTATTTGAGAGTGAGACAGCGAGCGCATGAGCGGAGGGGGAGGGACAGAAGGAGAAGCAGCCTCCCTGCTGAGCAGGGAGCCTGATGCAGGACTCGATCCCAGGACCCTGAGATCATGACCTGAGCTGAAGGCAGACACTTAACTGACTGAGCCCCAATCTTCTAAAAATTATTAGAAGTGATCATTTATTGAATACTTCCCAGGTACAACTGTGGGTTTTCTGCCCTCGAATCACAGTGGATTTTTCCCTCCTTCTTGGGGAGGGGGGAAGAGGGACTCCAGTAATGACCTCGTCAGGACTCCTGTCCAGATGGGACCCCGTGCGACAGAGGCAGGTGTGTACAGACTCTCATTATCTGGGATCTTGGCTCTAGAAAATGTAAAATTGTTATAAGACACAGTGAAAGCAAGGACACGAAAACTAGGAACGCATGTTTACTTTACCTTCGAGGAGGCACCGTATGGTGTACTGGGCGGCAGTGTGCTGGTTTGTTAGTACGAACAAGGAACTGATATACTGTCAGGGCACACGAAGCGTAATTTTTGTCTGACTAAATTGTCACAGAGTACCAACCCCTTTCCCTTTATTTGTGACCTTCACAGCCCTAGATCACAAAGAAGGTCATTTTTGCAAAAATATCAGAGGCCATTCCTCTTCCCGCCTGAGCCCCTCTTTGTCTTCGGCTGTTTATACCTCCTGCTTCCACCGCCCCCCGTGCAGTCTGGATGACCTTCTTTTCTTTTCTTCGTTTGTTAACTGGCCCTGTGCTACCAGCTCCTTACCTGTCACCGAGGAGGGCTCTGAGCTGAGCTGTTCTCGTGTAATCATGATTCAGCGTTATATAAAAATAACATGATGATCTGTTTTTCTAATTTTATAGCCCCTTTTGTCAGTTTAGTCATGAATATTTTTGGATGCTGATAACTCTCCCTGATTCGTGAACCGTCACGACAGAGAGACAGTAAATACCACAGTCTTCCCCACAAAAGGAGTGAAAAAACAGAGGGAGTGGTTCGAGGTGATGGTTAAGTGAGTGACCCAGATGTCCTTGCTCCGGGTCTGGAGGAGAAGTGACTGTATTTGGGATCTTCTGGAGTCTTCCAAGCATTGTGCCATTCCTTATCTGTATGGACGTCAGAAGCCCCTGCAAGGTCAGAAGGTGACGAGCCCATTTTACAGATGAGCCTCAGAGAGCAACATCAATTCGCCCCACGACTCGTGCAGGTCAATGCCAGCGCTGACACTCCAAGTGGCTCTTAAATTTTAAGAGCATTGAGGGAGGGGCGCCTGGGTGGCTCAGTGGGTTAAAGCCTCTGCCTTTGGCTCGGGTCATGATCCCAGGGTGCTGGGATAGAGCCCCGCATCGGGCTTTCTGCTCAGCAGGGAGCCTGCTTCCCTCTCTCTCTCTCTGCCTGTCTCTCTGCCTACTTGTGATCTCTCTCTCTGTCAAATAAATAAATAAAATCTTAAAAAAAAAAAAAAGAGCATTGAGGGAGTCTGGAAGCTGAGGTGAGCTGAGCAAAGGGAGGGTTTCCAGGTGAGGGGCCTCGGGTGGAAATCAGCTGGGACGCATTGCATGATGAAAAATTCAAACAAATTAGCAGGTATGGAATACATAAAAGGAATTTTGAACTTCGTATGCCAGATGACTGGGCTTTTAGTATTTCTTGGAAGACTCTGGGCAAGTGGCCGAACCACTGCCTTTATCTTTCTTTTCCCCAACTGCGTGAGCTCCATTGTCCCCAGCCCTTATCTCTCAGAGCATAGGCCGGGCAAACTCTGGAAGTTAAATGGAAAATGCTCTTTTTTATCCTGCAGCAACCAGCCTGTCAGATAGCTTCTAGATAAGGCACCCAGGCCCTTTGCAGGGCTCTGTACACAGCAAATGGTTTTTGGCAATAAAAACCGACCGTCAATGTAAAAAGAACTTAGGGGAAAAAAAAAATCTTTTGAATTGTTATTTTTCCCCGAGGCCTTAAAGGAAGAAGGAGAGTTTACTTAAAGGGGAGTACTTTTCCACAGACTCTAGTAGCTAGTAATTTGGGCCTGTAAAACCGTATTCCAATGACAACCTGCACCAAACGTCTTGAAAATCGCTTTTGACCCAAGGAACAGGCTCCAGGAAGCCACTGTTGATATCTTTAAATGAATCCAGCTGGATTTCTCTGATGTATTGATCCAGGGGATGTGGTAGGGAGTCTGGGGGACAATGCTTGAAGTCGATCCAATGCATTTTGAATAAAAGTTTATTTTATTGCCACTTTTATTAAAGGCCCTAAGATTTTTAAGACTGTAGCAGTGGGAACCCATGGCTGCCAGGGGGCAATGGGCTCTGCTGCCCCAGGTCCCTCCTTCTGTGGGTTGAGTGCAGACCCTCCCCAGGTCCCAGCTTCTCCTGTGCTCGTCCCTTCCAGGGACCTGGATCGGAAAAAAACCAGGCAGAGCTCAAGTTTGTAATTATTTCCATGTACATCCCTTAAACATTCCTGGATTCTGGATCTTCCAGCAAAATCCTGGAGTTCCCTCCACTCTACTTGCCTTCAGAAACCTGGGCTGGACCTCATCTCCTCTCCAGCTGGCCTCATATTGGGCTGACCACCATCGGTCCTCTGCCCTCCCATACTGCCAGGGCACCATGCCCCCGCGCCAGCCCCTGAGAAGGAGCCTGTGGCAGGCCAGTGCATGCTGCCCAGGCTTCCTGCAGGAGACTGAGGCCGGTGCCCGGGCCAGGTGGCCATGCTGAACCCTTCATTTATCAGCTTGGGACAGGGGCAGTGTGCCATGTGGGCCTCTGGATGGCCAGGGTTTTTATTCTCGGTAGGCAGTGTCAGCCATGGGGAGTGGAGGGGAATGTAAGGGCAAAACCTCATCTTTCTCAAAAATGCCATAAAAAAGAAAAAGAAAAAGAAAACCAAACCACCCCAAAACAAACAACCCAACCCACTTTGGACAGACCACCAAGATGTGATGAATCTGAGGGCTCTGGTGCTTGTGAGCCAAAAACAAGTTGAGGAAAAACAGAGCTGTGAGGGAGGCAAATCATTGACAAAGACAAAAATGGTCTTTTGTGCAGCCCAGAGGAAGCCAAGCAGGGAACCGTGGCAGATGAATTGCCCGGAGCAGGAGTACCGCCCAGACCCATCTGTCCAAGTCCTACATTCTGGATTAATCCTGAGGGAAAGAATGAAACCCTGATGCCACTGGGTTCTGGAAGAACTTTTCCAGCCTGGATCCTCAGGGATTCTTGGAAGCAAATGATCTTGTGTTTTCTGATCTCTGGGCTCTGGTTGGAAGGACCCCATTATGAAGAATCCACTGTCCCTCAGGGGGTCGATGGTCCCAGGGAAAATGGAGAAAGCTGCCCTTCACAGAGGAAGTTGCCGTCCCCAAAGGCCAATCAAAACACCGCGGAATATAAAATGTCACACTCAAGCCTTGACATGGTCACCCGGGTCATCAGAGTGTGGCCTGTGTCAGCTTCAGTCTCAGTTGCTCTCAAGGAGACTTGTCATTGCTGCAGCTTCATCTTTACAGAGAGAAAGTGTCAAAATAAGATCAATCCTTTTCCTTCAACCTTCCATTATTCAATGTGGTAGTTAGAAAGAAATGTTAAGTAGAGATGTTATCCACAGTTTCTTAGTCTAAACAGAAACCATTACTTTTTGCACAAATATCTTGTGAATCCCACCATGTGCCAGGCATTGTGCTAGCTGTGGACACGGTTGCTCTTTTCTTAGGGCTATATTGTCCTTTGAAGAAGATGGGTGTATAAATAAGTCCAGGGCCCTGTGATAAATGCTCCTTAGATCTGTGCCCCATGCAAGCAGATACCTCTTTTCTTTTTCAAATTCTTCACCCAAGAGTTTGCTGCTATCTTCCTTCGGATTTATGCAAGTGTAGTGGGAGGCCTGGTGGATATTGGAATCATTTCTGGGTCTCCTGCCTGCGATGGTTGGGTTTATGGGTTGATGTCGGCTCCTCGCCTGGGCAACCTTCATTTCAGCTCTGGTGACATTTTCCTTGTCACAGTGGACCAGATGGGAAAATGGGGATGGGCTTAATGAAACCACACACCTCTCAGATTACCTGGGCAGATGAGACAAAGCTAACTTGGTCAACCAATGAGGGCTGTTCATAATACCAAGGACTTCTGCCTCTCCAGACATGTTGCCCTTAGTAGCTCCCTGGTTAGCTTTAGATTTTCTCTCCATACCTGGAAAACAGTGTTGTCTCCTTCTAATCTGTAAAAGAAACTTTGTTGCTGAAGAGAAAGAAATTTCCTAGTTGTGCCCATCTGCCTGGAATTTCCTGGTCATATTGGGTTGTAGTTCATTTTTCTTCTTTCTGCCATGTTGAAAGCAGCCCAAAGTGAAACCCGGCTGAGATATACCAGCCAGCATCTCCACCCTTGGCCGCAACAGCAAGGGCCTTTGCCAGGCACAGCCCCCTCCAGGGGATGGATCTTAAGCAAAACTGTGCTGCCACAAAGTACGTCCCCTCCTGATTCCTGGCCACCTCTGCACTGACATTTTTGTAGTTGTGCTGAATTAGACCTGGAGCTGTTCTGCCCCTTTTCTCTTCTCGGCTTACTGAAAGTGGTTATGGTATCATGGTATAAAGAGGGCAAATCAGATCCATCATGCTATAGAAAGCCTTCCAAAAATAGAGGTCAAAGCATGTCCTGGGAAGTACTGGCTCATTCTCTTAGCTCCCAAAGGAAGCATCTGGAGTCATCCCTTGGTGAATCATGAAAGACTCCAGCTAGTTAAGGTCACTGGTGAGAGCTTCAAATCTTATAATCTCCACTGTGCCTCCTGATTCTGAGGGAGGAGCATCTCTCGAGTGTCACATGTGTGTCTTTTCCTAGCAACAATTTTGTCAGGGCTTCATTTGATTGTTTCTCTAACAAAAAGCCTAAAATGTGACTTCTGAAGACATGGTAAGATGTCTTTAGATGTCCAGTTTCCCTGTGGAAACTGGAGAAGGCCGCCAGCAGAACAATGGGCGTTGGGGATTTGTAGCTCCAGCTACAAGCAAATGGAAAGTTGTCTCTGCTGTAAGAATTTCATTTTTGGTGAATGGTTTGATTCAGACACAAAGTCAGAAGGTAGAATTCCAGGGAGATGATTCCATCTTGGGTTCTAATTGATTTCTTTTTGCCTACCTCCAGCCACCTAGAAATGATTAAGAATGAAAGTTTTTATATAAGGGAAATAACATGGTGAGTCTTTCCGATGCTGTTTCTCTGAGGGGAAGTTAAAAGTGCCGGGCAAGCATTTAAATACTACAGTACTTTATGAGGTAGAACATTTGTAAGCATTAATTATTACCAAGGCTAATTAGATATCATTGGGTCAACTATAAAGCAAGTTCAGGGGCTATTCTATTCAGCAGGGAAACAAATCTTTGGTTAAAACAAAGTGTGTGGAGACAAAAATTTCAAGGGTGAATGGTGCCAGAGTCAATTAGAGCAGTTCTGCTTTGGTAGGTATTAAATACTGGGGTTCCGTCAAAGATTTCCATGTAATCCCTTGAAAAGTGGTTCAACCAAAAAATGTTTAGTAAAATAGTTTTCTATAGAGTATTGCTTCTGTCCTCCCTTCTATCTTGTATCACCTGGTTTCTCTTCTCAAGGACATACACCCCTTTTAAAAATACAGAATTAAATATACCCCCACCCACAATTACTCTCTGTAATACCCAGCCCTTTTAGGCAGTGCGCATGGCTGGGGAAGATATGGCTGAGGTCAAACAGGGAGAGGGTGAAACACATGTAATTCGATCAGCAGGCAGGTGTGCTCTTTGGACAGACCGTACTTGGCTAACAGAAGTGCCAAGCTTGAAGGAAAGAAAGAAGCAGAATTTTCCCTTACAAAGAGATCAGCATCACCTGACAGCTTTATTCATTGGTAAATTAGCAGGGTATGACTGTATGGAATCATGGACACCAAAGAGTTTTGACTTCCTCAAAATTGTAACCTTAGGCCTCATTTTTTCCCAGCCAGTTCTTTTTACAAATTGACTTCAGCATCCATTCCACTAAAATCATCCTTCTAGGAAGCACAACACAGTTCTCTGATGATACACATTGGATTTGGGGGGGACCCCCCAGAAATCACAGAGTCAAATCAGGTAGTTGAGGGGGTCATTAGCTGGGTAATGACATTTTAAGTAAAAATCCTATAAACACCAATTTCCCCCTGGGATTCATTAACTGGTTCTGGAGAACTTATATTAAAAAAAATTAATTCATTCTCTCAAATCCCTTCTTATTGAACCACTACCCCAGGCAAGTAATTTCTCCTCTGTTACGACCTCTTACTATTCTCCAATTAAAAACACTGCCTCTTAGCTAATGCTGTCCACTGCTTTAGAGTACCTTTTCCCGGCCAGTCCGTCAAATGAAAACCCAACTACTGCTTGAGGGCTCTCAAAGCTTTCTTTAAGCTGCCATATTCAAAATTCAGGCTTCAGAAATTCTGCTTGCATTCCGTAGTGTTTGGGAGGTTGACCGCAGTCTGCCGTTATTCTGAGCTATTTTTAGAGCACATGCTTGGCTTCACGTTATTTACATTGGTGAAATTAGATGGCTACTCGCCAGTAGCCCCTTTCCCTTCTGAGATGCTGACAGCACCTTCATTCTGTTGCTCCTGGGAAGACCTAGGTGCTCGGGGCACGCACGTCGTATAATTGCCAAAAAACACTATCTCAAGCATCTGCTTACATAATCCATTCCTTTTTTTTTTTTTTTTTTTTTTTTTTTCAGACAGAGCCACAGATACAACCTGAATTTTTTTTTTAATCATCCCCCACCCGCTTAGTAATCATGTTGCCAGACTCCTGGGGCGTCGAGTAGGTTCTGCTAACCAAAACACAGAGCAAATTCCGGGAGACCAACAAGGACATCAGTACAATACCATTCCCTTTGTTTCCATAGAACTGTGTTCATGTTGATGGTTTGCTTTCATTTCTTGCTTGTAAAACTTGCTTGTGAAACATAGCCTGCTTGAAACGTAGGGAGGGCGACAGGATTTCCAAACTTGAGGGACAAAATGAGATGAGACTCATGGAAGTCCAACACGCAGAACGGCGAAATGGCTCGGGAACATTTTCTAGCTGACCGAGTGTTTTGAATATCAAACTGGGAACGTTACCCCAAGTTTCAACACTTTTCAGTGTATTATACACTCCATGCCGTGATTAGTCATTTCAGAACAGCTTGAAAAATTGCACAAAGTTCAGCGGATGACCCAGTCACGTTAGAGTAATAATATAGCCCCCAAAAAACCTCCGTGCCTCCCCACTTTCATGTGAGAACCCTGTTGCACTTTATAAATTTGGCTTTGTTAATCTTCATGGTTTCATTGCCTGGTTGACATGTTTGCTAGTGTTTTTCAGATCTTTTTTTTTCCTTAGGTAAGTGTGCAATATCAAGGCCTGCCTTGCAGAAAATGGATGCAGTCCTTGACTTTTGCCCATTCTAATATGATCATTAAGTAACCCTGGAGGAAAATGGAACACTTTGAACAAGCGATGTGAAGCAGATGTAGCTTCAGAAGGAACATTTAAAAACGTGCATTGGATATGACGTCTTTTCACATTTCAGAAATCGCCGGCGCAATGGATTGTTTAAAATATATGAAATGAGATTTAGCAGCTGGGGAGCACTTGATTATCTACATTGTGGTGTTAAATCCCAATAAATGTTTCGAACAGTGCACTGATATGTAACATTACCAAATAACACTTTCTATTGAATGAACGCCGTTAGATATCATGGCCCTGAGTTTTGTCCTATCAAAGGATTATGGGCCACATGTTAATCCAGGATAACATACAATCGCATAATTGTCAGAGCTGTATTTCAGAAGTTGTTAACTTGAGTATGCAACTTTATTTCATACACGACGGTGAGGTATGTCCTAAGCAGGGCCAGTCAGAGGGCCTTGGGGTGTGGATGAGAACCAGTGGCTCCAGTCCAATACATCCACGGAAGGGAAAGAATCAGAAGACATAGTTGGTGTTTTGCAGTCCAAGCCACCTGTTTGACTGGATGTCTGTTTCTTATCCTGTTGGGTTAGCTTGTTATAAGTCCCACCTAGCATGGTGTGTTGGATTTTTGTTCTCCCAGAGACCGTAACAGGGTCAGATACTGTGAGCTGACTCACTTCCATTCCTATGTGGGCCACCATGCAGTGGCGAAAGTTGATCTTGCCAATCTTATTTTCCATGGCTCTTCCTTGATGATTATGAAAGTCTCCTCCCCTGGGGCCTATTACATAATGCGGGTGTCATACCCTAAAAATTGGTTAGGAAAATAAACACCACTGTAACTGCTGTTGACAGCAGATAGGAAGCTCAATCCCAAAATCTGGCATGAGAGATAGGGCGTCTTTCTTCCTCTCATTCTGGGTTCATCTTTTTGCCCTGGGTTTTGTCTAAGGGCCAAGAGGAGGCGGATGCGTGTTAATGGGATGTAGGTGGACAGGTCCCGCTATGGAGGCCATCTCTCCATGTGGGCACCTGGTGATTCCTTGTCATAGGGGCTGGCTCTTGGTGACCAGTCAGTGTAGCTCTCCCTCCTTGACGTACATTCCCCGCTACAAGGCCACCCCTTGTCCTGTGCTCCCTGTGTTGTTTTCATACTGTCCAGGAGTCATTTTGTGGCTTTAGGAGCATTTGGGAAATAGAAGATTTGTGGGGCTAAGTCCTTGTCTGCCTAGAAATTTCATGTTGTCATTTCTTTTCCTTTGGAGCCATTCCCAGGAAACAGATCATAGATGTCCCTCATTCTTGGATCTCACAAACTTTACTAGAGATTGACTTCTTCCTAGGATTGGTTTGGGGGATGGAGCAGGGGGCAGTCTGGGTCTTTATTCTGAGTCCTTCAGATGTTTACGTTCTTATATGACTCTTTTGGCCTCCAGAAAATCCTTTTCCATTCTTCCATTCTTGGGGGGATTGTGTTATTACTCATGAGTTATCCTTCTTCATCTCTCTCCACACCATGAACATTCTTCCTTCCTCACATTATCTAAGATTTTGAAGGGAAAGGCAAATTGAGGGCAAGAGAAGGATATTCTGAACAAAGCCATTGCTAAATATTTCAAAACTTTAAGCTATCACACATTTATCGATCACTGGTGGGCCAGGCACTATGCTGTATGCAAATATTTTATCCCATTTTTGCCACTTATAAAGCAGGCATTGTTAGCTATAAAAATAGGCTCATAATCATCTGCACGTATATGTGTGTGTGTGTGTGTGTGTGTGTGTGTATTCAGAAATCTAAGCTCAGAGAGGTTAAGTAACTAGTCCCCAAACCAGTAAGTAGGGAAGAGTAAGATATGAACAAGGCTTTTCTGATTCCAGAGCACAGACTCTATCCCCTAAAATAGTGGAATCCCTAGAGATTCTGATGTGACTGCTCAGAAAGCAGACTGGACATCTGGATTTTTTTTTTTTTTTAAGTTCCCAAGTGATTCTGTTCCACCGGACTGGGAACCAGGGCAGTAAACCACATGCCCCACAGATACAAACGCTGTTGCGGATCTGTCACACCCTGCTCGAGGCTGTCCATCCGAGATGGGTCTTTGGCTTTTATTCCTTTTTGTCCCTGAAAGGTGAACAGGCATCTGGAAAGAAACTAGCGGCAGAGTGAAGCACATATGTCATTGAGATTTTGAGCCACAGTATATATTCTTAACTTTGTATCTTTTTGTGTGCCAGAATGATTCCTAACTGCTCATCAGGCAAGAGGAACCTCTGGTCATCTTGGAGCACAATGGGAAAGGGAAACTTAAAATGTTTTTGATTTTGACTTAAACTCTTCAAACAGAGAGAGCACCAAGGCACAGTGCTCTGTGAAGCAGCCTGGAAAATTTGTTTGAAAAAAATCTTTCTCTGGAACATTTTCTGAGAGGGTGGGGGGAGTGGGAGGGCTATTTTTACCATTTCCAATGGAACTCATAAATGATCTTCTTCCAAGAGGGCTAATTTCATAGGAGGCTGGAGAAGTCAATAAAGGCCTTAAATAAGTTGAACTTCTTTAGTTTTCACTGAAAGGCCATAGTCAATTGTAGCCCTTGTTAAAAGTTAAGCCGGGAAATGTCTCTGAGGAGAAATTTAAGCTCTCCTTCCAGTTTGGACTGGTCATGAATGGTGATTATCTGACTGTAATTCAAATCATATGTGCTGCCCTTGTTTTTGCCCTCCTCAAGATTATTTTTCCCCTTTTAAATCGAGCAAAATAGTCCTTGGCTTAAGGCAGACCTGTTCACATAAAGACATGAAATGAGGTGGTGTTCCAAGACCTCAAAGTGCAAACCAGATTTATAAATCTCCGTGACGACGTGGTCCCGTACGACCACATCCATGATGAGCTTGATAATTTTCAGTTCAACCTTCCCCCCCGGTGACTCATGAATGAATACATTTCAGAATATGAAACCAACCTCATCAGAAAAATACGAACGTGGACAAAACCTAGTCATGGGCTTTATTTGTACACTTGCAGCAAAGACTCACTATCTGTACAGATGCCTAAGCATGCACATGTCTCCAAACTGTTGAACAAAGAAGGGACAGCAACATGTCTGTAGGAATCCTTCCCAGCATCTTGATGTCGCATGTCCCTGTGGACAGTGTGTGGAGATACTTGGTTTTACTGACATGAAGGTTTTCCGCATGTTTGGCCTCTTTTTAGACAGAGCTTTAGGCCACATGAGGCTGGAGGGGTTGGTAGGGAGAGCTTGTCATTTACAGCCACCGCAGGAGGAGGGGTGTAGGTTCTGTGCTGGCCCTTCCTGGAGTGATCTTGAAACCCTACAAACAATTTGAGCCTTAGTTTCCTTCTGTAAAAGGGAAACAGACAAGGACTGTGTTGGTGGCTCATTCGGGTAAGCGTCAGACTCTTGGTTTCGGCTCAGCTCATGGTCTCAAGGTCTGGGGATCAAGCCCTGTGTTGGGCTCCACACCCAGCTTACAGTCTGCCTCTCCCTCGGCTCCTCCCCATGCTCCAAATAGATCAATAAATCAATTAAGAAAATAAATAAAAGGGAAGACAATAATTCTTATCTCACAGGGTCATTGCAAGGTTCCAGTAGCGTTATGGGAAGAATTTGTAGAGTATCAGACAAACACTAGCTCTTGTGGTTTTCATGGTCATTAGGAAGATGTTGAGGACTGCAAAGGAGATAAAACCTGCCTTGAAAAGGATCAAGAGAAATACCCACAGACCCTCCCTGCTCCACGCAGGCACATGACCTCTGGGGATGCTTTCACATGTTCCTTGTCATGGGCCTTGGAGGTTTGTTTTTTTTTTTTTAATTTTTTTTATGGTTTTCAAACTTATCCTCACTGTTATGCGACCAGATTTCTTTAAAGGGTCCTTAGTGTTCTAAAAATTTTAAGACCCTGTTCTTAAAATGTGTTTTATTTGTGATGCCACAGGTCATTATTTCTTTCCCCTGGCTTGTTCATGAAGTATCAGCCAGAGCTGGTCTCTAGCCATGTCCTGTACCCTTTGGTAACACCATCAGCCCAGGGACCTACACCACCCCTCCCACCCTGTGTTTTCTGTGCTTACGTGTGCAATATGTGCACTGGGGTGTATATCCTTGTACCCTTGCTCATTGTCCTCACAGGTTTCTATGGTCAAATCAATAGAGCAAAAGTTAGGCAGATCTCTTAGATATGGCCCTGTACTGCTGCATTTTGTAATAAAATATGGTAATGCACAAGATTATTGTTTAAATTCACCTACATGGCAAAACATTCTTCTGACCGTCTGTCTCGAGCAGCATGGGACAGCTGTCACTGAGGCAATGAAAACTCCATCTACCTTTCATACCTTGGGGTTCAGGCATGGTCCTCCTGAGCCATGGGAAGAAAAGAAACCAGCAGAATGACAGCAGCAAACTAAATCATCATCAGCATACAATTCAGGAATGTTAGAGCTACTGACTCTGATCTTCTAGGTTTACAAGTCATGGTCATGGCTTTTGGAACTAAGAGGGAGAGAAGGAATCAGGGATGGGAAGGTAAAAGGAGACAAAGGAATAGCCTTTATAGGGACAGCCTTGGAAGGCATCTATCCATTCCATGGATGGATCACGCATACTCTGGGAAGGTCTGCCCTCCTTACCTCTTAGAAAAAAGAGTTCCACCATCTAGAGTCAGGCTGAGGCTGCAGCTGCTATGGAAAGTGCCAGGGCTCCCAGTAAGCTGTGTGGCCCGGGGGTGGGGGGTGGTGGAAATGAGAAACATCCCCGGCTGCTCATAAGCCCAAGCCCTCCCCATCTGAGTAGGTTCAGAAAAGGTTTTAAGCTCAAAGCTTTCCGTGTATTGAGCAGCGGAGTGTCTCCTCTCCTTTGGGATCATGATGGAACCAGGAAGTAAGAGTCAACAACAATTGGGTGGAAGAGACATCTCCAGCATTCTGGAAGCTTCCACCGTTGTGTTCCCAGTGTTAGCGATGCCAGTCCATGGTGGAGTGTTAGGCGAAGACCTTCTCGAGCAGTTCTGAGGATATAAAGGGGCCCATGGGTTAAAACAGCTGCTTTTACAGAAAACTCTTTCCTTGGGAGGTGTTTTACCTACTTCAGGTCACTAGGGCACTCTATAAGACATCAGATTCCTTTTCCAGTGTGTTAAGACACGTGCCCGGGTATGTCCTCAATTCTTTAACTTCCCTTTAGAGGAATGCCTGTGTGTAATCTCTAGGATTTTCCAAAATGTATCCCCCTGTCCTTTGGATAAGCAGAGAGTTGGGCACTCAGCAGAACAAATTTAGTCCTTAATTCCTCCGCTGCACAGTCAGCAATGGCTACGCACAACCTTGGGGCCATTGGTGAGGCTTCTCGCAAAATCTAATTTAGCACAACGGATACATTCCAAAGAAAGAGCGAACATGCTTGGCTCGTGTTTGTTTTTACAAAGTGAGCCCTGATTTTGTTAAAGAGTGACAACAGAGGTGGCTGCAACTGCAAGGAACATTTTTGTGCCTTGTTCCAACCAAAATTTTCCAACAGATTTTAATGTAATTCCACCACCTCCCACCCCCGCCCCCTGCAATGAGAAAAATCTGCTTCCACCATAAGAAGTCAAGTTTCAGCAAAGAATAATGATCTCTCTGCAACTCAATTATGAGTAATTGAGAAGTGGTTGTAGAAGAAGTGGCCACAAATACTCAGCTCACCACAGCATGGCATTCGCCAGGCTGGGAGGGTGAGTGTGGGCTGCACCTTCTCTTAAGATGTCTCCTTTTGCCCCATCTCTGCATGTGTGTGTCAGCCCAGCCTTCTGGCATGGCCCCTTGAGCAGGTGCAAGGGCACCGGCCATCTGTGGGGAAGAAAAGCTTTTGGCCCCTTAGAATAAATGGGTGGAAAAGTGTGACACGTAATCACCATTTCCATCTGGGCTTTTTGCATCCATGCTCAGGCAAACACATGTCTTCTCAATTGAAATATTACCAATTGTGACCATGGGGGGATAAATGGAGGGGGTGTTCTACTGGTTTCTTCCAAGCTTGAACTGAGACCAAATGATGCTTAAAGTTGGAGAAATAAGGGTCCATTTTCTCTTGTTTTGTGTTAAAGAGTCCTTGGGGCAGAGTTCTGAAAGTTATTACACTAATTACAGTCAATGCTGGGTCCCACCGTAAGCCTTGATTTGCCTCATACTATTTACTCCTTTTAATGTTATTATCCGGATTGAGTCTTAGGCCCAAGTTCATGCAGCTATTAAATTGAGTCAGGATTCAATTCTGGGCCTCCAGTAAAAGCATTTTGTTGAGTCTGAGTGTTCACTAAGGAAACAGGTTCTAAGCATCCTCCAGACCCTTGGTGACACTTTGATATGTCTGCCGATCTTGAATCATTCTGTTTCATCAGGAGGATTGTTAAAGGCATAACCTGGAAGTCCATCTATCAGTAGGACACACATCTGGATAAAGTAAACTTCTGAGCCTTTTTCTTTTCATTTGGCTTTTTACGTGAGGCCAGATTTTCATGGCTTCCATTGACAAGGTCAGTGCTTCGCCAAATCAGCCCAGTAGAACCAAGGCAGGTTTATACTAAACCAGGGTTGGGTTGGTTACCATAGCCCTTTCCAATAGAAGCAACAGCCTGGAAAGTATGCTCCTTTGTGCCATATTTTTTCCCCATTTCCAACATTTGAATCATTTATTAAAGAAAGGAGTTGTTCTTTTCCTTACTTTGCTTAGGACGGTATGTTCTTTAAAAATAGAAAACAGTGCAAAAGCCAAATATTGAGAACCAAGCCATATCACCCACAGAATACCCTGGAGACCCTCTCTTTCACACAGGTACCACACATCACAATCATCTTGTATCTGCACATAGTGCATGGGAAGGAAATCCCTCCCCTGAATAAACAGAAACACAGTGCCTTTGATTAATGGGCGATATGGAATTTGGTGTATCATTAATTATGTAAACCCACAGTTAATGAATAAATATGGTACAAATTCAAAAGGACACCCACTGAACAGAGTCCCTTTTCACACCATCCAAAAGTCTACTCAATTCCTTTCATTGGAGGCACACCAATGGTACCAATACTTGTTTGCTTATTTGTTTCCTCTTTCTCTCTTCTTTGTTTCTTCTTTTTCTTTTTCTTTTCTTTTCTTTTCTTTTTTCTTCCTTCCTTCCTTCTCTCTCTTTCTTCCTCCCTTTCCTCCCCTCCTCCTCCCTTCCTCCCCCTTCCTTCCTTCCTATCTTTCTTTTCTCATGTATTATTGAACCCAGTCTTCTTTTTTAGTTATACTAAAATAGTTGGGATTAAAATCATCATACACTTTCCCCATCTAGGGATAACATTGGCTGTTGGGGTGTTGACATTGTATGTTTACCTCCAGCAGAGGCATTTCACCTCTACTGACATTTATTAAGTCCGTGCTCTATTTCAGAGTCTGTGTCGAAACAGCCAACTCAAGTTGCCAATCAAGTCCAACAGCTGTCAGTGAGTTTTAGAAAACTGATAGTCAAAGTTTCCAACTAGAAACTAGACAAGTTAATTAAGAAAACCGATAAATAACAATTACCCTGAAAAAGAAGAGCAATGAGAGGGCTAAACCCCACCAGACATCAAAACATGGGAGAAAACTTTTATAAGTGAAACAGGTTGGTACTGAAACACAAATAGGTAGACTAATAGAGCAGAGTAGGAAATCCAGAAAGATATCCATTTACATGTAGAAACAGGATATGAAAAAGGTGGCATTTCACCTTGTGGAGGAATGGAACTTTCTACAAATACTGTTGAGGTAAGTAGATAGCCATTAGATAAACAAAATTGGATCCATTTCTCACACCATATTCCAGGGTCAATTCCAAGAAGGTACATGATTAGAATGTAAAAACTGAAACTATAAAAAATGTTAGAATAAATATTGGCAAATTATTACTTAACTTTGGAGACAGTGAAACTTTTTGAACTATTAGTCAAATCCAGATACAATAAGGGAAAGAATTGATAAACTTCTTTGTATTGAAATTAAAAAAAATCAAAGAACAAAAATAAAAAACTCCAAGTAAGATAAAAAGACAAATGACAAACTAGGGAAAACATTTGCAGCATCTATCAAGGACTAATGGTTAGCAGCCTTAATGTATAAAAATGCTTTAAAAATTAGAGGAGAGGGCGCCTGGGTGACTCAGTGGGTTAAGCCTCTGCCTTCGCTCAGGTCATTATCCCAGGATCGGGCTCTCTGCTCAGTAGGGAGCCTGCTTCCCCCCACCCCCACCTGCCTGCCTCTCTGCCTACTTGTGATCTCTGTCTGTCAAGTAAATAAATAAAATCTTTTAAAAAAATTAGAGGAGAAAAACTCCAACAATTTTATAGAAATAGGCTAGAAATATAAGCAGATGATTGACAGAAAAGAATAGGGGCACCTGGGTGGCTCAGTTAGTTCAGTGTCTGCTTTCAGCTCAGGTCACAATCCCAGAGTCCTGGAATCGAGCCCAACATGTGCTCTGGCTCCCTGCTCAGTGGGGAGCCTGCTTCTCCCTCTCCTTCTTTCTCTTGCTACCTCTGTCGCTATCTCTGTTTCTCTCTCTCAGATAAATAAATAAAATCTTAAAAACAAAGTACAGGGGCACTTGGGTGGCTCAGTTGGTTAAGTGGCTGCCTTCAGCTCAGGTCATGATTCCAGGGTGCTGGGATCAAGCCCCGCATCAGGTTCCCTGCTTAGCCGAGAGCCTGCTTCTCTCTCTCCCTCTATCTGTTGCTCTGCTTACTTGTGTTCTCTCTATCTCTCTGTCAAATAAATAAATAAAATCTTTAAAAAAACAAAAAACTAAACAAACAAAAGTACAAATCTCTCTTAATGGTATGAAAAAATGCTCAACTTTATTTAAAATAAAATAAATGTAAAACAAAAACTACGTCAAGATACATCTCATCTATTAGGTGCCAAAATCCAAAAGGTTTACAGTATGCCCTACTGGCAAAGCTCTAGGGACAAAGTCACTGTCATATGGTGCTGGTAGGAATGTGAAATAGTACAATCACTGTGAGGAGGCTTTGACATTCAGCTAAACTACGCACAGCTTTACCCTACGACTCAGCAATTCTACTTCTAAGACTCTCCAAAATACCCTGATAAAAATATGAATAATAGGATATTTGCTGAAGCACTATTTACAAGAGCATTTCCATCAAAGGGAACTCATTGAATGAACTGTGGGCCATCCACATAATTAAGTACTTCATGGCCATACGAAGGAACAAACATCTTTAGGTATCATCTCCTTATATAGAACTCAGGAGTGATTTCCAAGGTTAAAAGGACAAAGGTAGAGAAAAGAGTAATATTCTGTCATTTATCAATAAAAGGAGTATATATATATATATACATATATATATATATATATATATATATATTCAGGGTTTTTTTTCCAATTGGAAGCTAGATAATTTTATTAGGAAAAACAGATAAATAATAGTTGCCAAGAAAATTCTGAAGAGCAATGAGGGGGATAAGCCCAACCAGACAAAACATGGTAGAAAATCTGTTTTAATTATAGAGGTTTTACACACACACACACACACACACTTGCACATGTGCACGTGTGTAAGCATGCCTAGGAGTGCACGTGCACACACACAAAGTATCTTTAATTTCCTTGTATTAAAAAAGCAATCTAAGAATAAACCATTCATTTAAAAAAGACTACTTTTGGGAGGGGGGAGCTCAACTTGGGGTGACAGAGATGGAAGCTAGCCTCCTTAAATATATTTTGTTTTGTTGATTTGATTTTGGAACCATGCAAATGTTTCACATCATTATGAAACTGATTTTTAAAACAAAATTTCAAAAAGCAACCTCTAAAAGCTGAGAACAAAATGAAACAAAATAAAACTGTGTATTGTGCTTGCGGCATAAACAGGGATAGATTCCTCCGAGTGACTTTTAAATGTGGTAATCTGTGTGTCCCTAATGAGTACACTCTAAGAACGAAGAGAACTGCAAAAAGAAATCTTATATTGTTTTCAGTAATCATACGGTTGGTGCTTGTGCTTATATTATTATTCTGATACTGTCATAGGCATGGTCTGGGGTAAAGCAAATGAATCATCATGTTAGTGTCACTGACAAATGGGATTTGGGACAAGAGTAGAGATACAATTGTAAGACTGAGAAATTTTAGTAAAATCTTTTCATCTTGATTGTGAATTAAGGGTGTGAAATCAGATAAGTATATAGATAGCTAAATAGATAGATAGATAGATAGATAGATGGGTTTTTTAAGCTCTGTCCACTCAAAAGACCTAGAACCAAAAAACAAAAGAAAAAGACCCCCACCTCCCCAAAAAACCCATAAAAGACCTAGAGCTCATGACCAAAAGAACAGCAATGAGCACACCTAGATTCAGATTTTGGTTTTGCTAAACAGTTCTACCTGCCAAAGCTTCTTGGCAAGATAGTTGATTTCAGGTTTGGGAGGAAATAAACAAAGTGAACCTGGGACAACTTGTCATAATTGAAAGCAAGGAAGCTATCAAAGACTAGAAGGGACACATCAAAAGAACTCAGGAACCAACTTGCAAAAGCTCCCAGAGGGCAAATATTTTCATATCAATAAAAGTAATAACTAAATGGATTGAGACCCATCAAATATGTTTGAATCCATGAGTTCAAGATGGTGTTGGAAAAATCACTGGTGATCTTTGGAGAACACAAGGAAATCACTCATTATTTGGAAAACTGGTAAATAAAGAACAAAGCATGTATCCTATGTTTTTATTTTTGTTTTGTTTTGTTTTGTTTTACATGAACTGTACCTGAGGAAACAAAAGTTGGTAAGAGGAAGTCACCCTTCATGAAAGTGTTACAGCTAATGGAGAGGGATGACAGAAGGCACAAAGCCAGTAAGGATAAAGCCTTAGCTTCTGATGCTCCTCTTTGGGGACCCAGGTTGGAGAAGGGAGGGTCTTTGCAAACCCTGATGACTTAATGGATCTGGGCAGTGGCCCCTCCCAAAAAGAGAAACAACCCAATAGCTGAAAGAACACACAACCTACCCATGAAGTGGTTGGTCTTGCCAAAAAACAGAACTTGAATCCAATGGAGGCTCTAGCTCCAACTACAATTCCAGAAGCACAGGGGCCAGAGAAACATGTGAATTCCAGGAGGGTATAATTGTCAAAGTGCAGAGAGTAGGGGACTCTATAGGACCAATGTCCCAGTTTCTTCAACACAAAATGTCAAGGAGATAAAACAGATAAGGGAGAACCAACAGATTTTTAAAAACTTTGGAGAATAATAACCGATCACATTGTATGGACCTAATTTGAATACTTCTTCAAATGATTTTAAAATGCCTAAGATAATCAAGAAAATATGGACACTGGGATATTGACGATAGAAGTTGATGATAAGAAATTATTACTGTTGGGACTCCTGGGTGGCTCAGTGAGTTAAGCCTCTGCCTTCAGCCAGGTCATGATCTCAGGGTCCTGGGATTGAGCCCCAAATGGGGTTCTCTGCTCAGCGGGGAGCCTGCTTCCCCTCTCTCTCTGGCTGCCTCTCTGCCTACTTGTGATCTCTCTCTGTCAAATAAATAAATAAAATATTAAAAAAAAAGAAATTATTACTGTCAATTTTTTTAAGATGTGGTATTATTACTGAGATATTTTAAAGTGTCCTATTGTTTTACATATACATTATTGGGGTATTTATAGATGAATCTATATGATATCTGATATTGTTTCAAAATAAATTGTGGTTTGAGGAGAGAGAGATATGGGACATAGATAAAATAAGACTGACTATAAACCAGTAATTTTTGAATGGCAATGGTACCTCCAGTTCATTAGACTAGTTTCTTGGGTGCTTGGGAAGCTCAGTTGGTTAAGCGACTGTCTTTGGCTCAGGTCATGATCCTGGAGTCCTAAGATCAAGTCCCACACTGGCCTCCCAGTGGGGACTCTGTTTCTCCCTCTGACCCTCCCCCCTCTCATGCTCTCTCTCATTCTCACTCTCACTTTTATAAATAAATAAAATCTTTAAAAATATTTAAAAAAAACAATAATGTACTCTAAAGGGGCATGTGCATGCCAATGTTTACAGCAGCAATGTCCACTCAGCCAAACTATGGAAAGAGCCTAGATGTCCATCAACAGAAGAATGGATAAAGAAGATGTGGTGTATATATATACAATGGAATATTATGCAGCCATCAAAAAACCATTATCTTCCCATTTGCAATGACACGGATGGAACTAGAGGGTATTATGCTGAGCAAAACAAGTCAATCAGAGAAAGACAATTATCTCATGATCTCACTGAAATGAAGAATTTAGGAAACAAGACAGAGGATCATAGGGGAAGGGAGGGAAAAATGAAACAAGACAAAGCCAGAGAGGGAGACAAACTGTAACAGACTCTTAATCTCAGGAAAAAAAATGGGGGTTGCTGGAGTGGAGGGGGAGGGATGGGGTAACTGGGGGATGGACACTGGGGAGGGTATGTGCTATGGTGAGTTCTGTGAATTATGTAAGACTGATGAATCACAGACCTGTACCCTTGGGTAAATAATATATGATGTGTTAAGTAAAAACAGAAAAATTTAAAAATTAAAATTAAAAAATTAAAAAAATTAACTCATCTCTCCACTTTTATAGACACGTGAAACTTCTGTAATAAAAACTCGAATAAAAATAGAGGATAAGGAAAGATATAAAATGGCCTTTCCCTCATTTCAGAATACCTTTATGCAGATATAATTCATAGTCCACACACAAAAAATGAATCTGGACTTTCCAATTCCCCAAACAGACAGCTAACTTTAAATTTAAAACAAAAAAACATTTAGGGATCTTTATTTCAGTTCACTTCAAGTTTATTGCCATCGCAATAATTAAAAGAAAAAAAAAAAACCCAGGCCAAATAAGACATGAGGTATCTGGGCATTGATTTCAGCACATTCTTAAATTTTCCTGTTCACAAAAGACTTGGAAATGTCAGTGCTAAAAAGAGACAGCTAACCAACCGTCATAAAAAGATCTCAGATAATTAGAACACTTCCTCCTTCTCCTCTCTCTTTTCCCATCTGTTTCTTTTTTGAAGTACTATTTTCTTAATTTACAAATTGCCATTGATAAGATTATAATAGTTGTCAGGAGCAGAGTTTTGAGGGATGCAAAGAATAATAATTGGCTTACTTGTCCCTTGCGTTGCGCTCGTTTTAAAATTGAGGTTTACACCAAGATGCTATTGTCCTATAAATAGAAGCACATTATTCACAGCAAACTGCCCTGAACTTTGACTTCTGTAAGGTGGTTGTTTTGAAGTTAGAACAGTCAGGGTCTTGCCTGGCTTGGACAAGCAACTTGCAAACGGCAGCTGGATTGAGGGGGTGTCCCAGGTGGGGAAGAGACACACGGTCACCCCACCTGTGACAACCTCAACTGTCCTTGTTGGGAAGGGCTCTCAGGTGCACCACGGGCCCCTCCCATTTGAGTGAGAGCACTGATGAATTTTATAAGTAATAATAATCATAATTTCTCTCAGGAAGATGTTATGATGACCAAAGAGTGAAGAGGTAACATTTAGATTCGTTTGCACAGCCTGTCTTCAGCAGGACACCTCAGAACTTTGTGGTGCATTTTTACCAATGATCTGATGACCTGTTTTGCATTGTAAATGAGATAGTTTTGGAAACAAAGTGAATCACTGGGGCAGAGACCAGCGATAGAGGGTTGTTTGGTGTTGTGGCCTTTCTCCGTTCATTCGGCAAAGATTTATCAAGCATGAACTGTTTTCATTGCGCCAGGTGCTGTGGGAGATGTCTCAGGAAAAGTCTGGGATCTCACTATGATGAGCATTTAGGGGCGGGGGTGAGACAGAACAGCGCTTCTAAGTTTGTATTCTAATTAAGTATGGCTCAGAGAAAGGGATATGCTATTTCAGATGAGCTGATTTTCACAATTTCTGGTCTCAGTGGAGAGATATCAAGGGAGGATTCCTACAAAAGGTTATATTTGAGCTGGGCGTTGAAGGTTGGTAGAATGTAGACACTGATGCACGCCCATATGCATCGCTGCAGGGACCCGTGAGTGTATGCAGTTGTGTGGGGGAGTGGGGATGAGTCTGGGGAGAGCCTTTCTGATGAGAGAAATGGCATAAACAAAAGGCCAGGAGGTGGGTAGGTGGGGCAGTGTCTGGAGAACAGGGACACATTTGTTTACACCTGGCTTTATCCTTTGGAGTTTGGGGTCACTGTCCCTGCCTCCCCCGCCTGCCACGTCTGCAACGTTTCTTCCAAAGAGTGCATGAATTGTATCTGTTGGAATGGAAAATTTCTTTCAGAGTGTTTATGAGGATGATTCTTTCAATTCCACTATCTACCGTGATAGTGAGATCATTAGATTGTGAATGATGGAGAAATATGATCTGGTTTTCTGAGTCTCTTGGTGGCTGGCTTCATTTTAGAACTGGTAGATCGTTTTAAGAAAATTCACTGCCAGAACTTAAAAAATCTGATAAATTTGTGCTGAACTAATTTAATTACAAAATATTTATTTACTTTATAAAAGGGATGCCTGAAGTGGATTCCTATCAATAACCTAGATTCCCTCATTGTATTTACAGTATAGTTTCTTTTGCTGTAATTTGGTTTACATCGAATTTTGAGGTTCAAGTGTGTGGTATGAGACACACTGTAACACAAGATGGAGAAGAACATGCGGGTTTACCTCCATCAGTAGTGTTTTATTTTGCTTTTTGTTTTTAAAGATGAATTTATTTATTTTAGAGGGGAGTGAGAGAGAGAAAGAGAACAAGTATATGTGAGCATGGGGAGTAGGGGCAGGGGGAGAGAGAGAGCAAGTCTTAAGCAGACTCCATGCTCAGTGTGGCGCCTGACATGGGGAACTGTCTCAAGACCTTGAGATCACAACTTACGTGGAAACCAGGAGTCCGTCACCAGCTGACTACAGCACTTGGGAGCCCCTCCATCACAAATGCATCTATAAAGGAAGAACTGTGTTCATGGCCTGACCCAGTGGTCTTTATGTTTGATGTCCACGAGTGTCCATGCCAGACCCCTGAAATCTTAGAACTCGTATTTGCATTTGTTTTCACGAGAAAGAACTTAATCTTACTGATACTTAATAGGTGGATGGATAGCAGTCATTTTGAAGTAAATATACATAAATCAGGGTTGTGTGTTCACAAAGGTTGGGGGGCTGGTTTGCATTCAACTGGTAAGGAGCTGGGTGTTACACACTTTGAACAACAGCCTTGTGATGGACCAGCTGAAGCTTCTTGCTTTTTCAATTAAAAGCAGGGATATGTAGAGGTGTTTTAATCTGGGAAGGGTCACGCTCGGGGGGCACATTTTAGTAAGATCACCTGGGTTACCCTGTGCAGAATGGATTGGTGAGGGGTGGGGTGACTAGTTAGGAGACTACTAGTCTAGTACTCCAAGGACTCACGGTTGTGGGATAAAGAGCTGGGACCAGGAGGCAATGCAGGCCATGTAGACAGTCCTGGTGCTGTCAATTCAATATCAGATTTGGTGTGATTTTGTTATTGTTTAGTTTTCCATTGTGCCTTTTGGCTTTATGACACAGATATGTTTTTCCAGGACTGTGAGGAGGCCAGTGTTGTGGCTAAGAAAGACTTGCCCTAATGAAATGGTGTATTTTCTGAGACTTTGAATTGGGAAAAAGCCACTTAATACTAACATGTGACTCGTCTGCTGAAAACAGAGGAGGTTTGGCCTTCTGATCCAGGACTCCAACTCAGACACCTGTTTACTTACTTACTATTGGTCTTTCTCGCTCGGGTATAAGGGCAGAGATGGTCGATTTCCAGCCCAGGAATGGACTCTGACACATAGGAGGAGCTCAATAAATCTTTCAAGTGTGCTCAACTCTGGGCTTGCCCTTGAGCATCAATCATCCTTGTCCTGAAGCTGCTCCAGCCTGTGTTGGGGGGGTGGTGGCGATTGCCCTGCTGGATGGCAGGCTTTGGCGTCTGTGCCCCAGGCCCTGAATAGTTCTGGAGAGCTCTCGTTTGTAGAACAACCCTCATTTTCACACACATTCCTGGGACCTGCGGGGGAAGAGCAGAACGGGAACTGGAGAGTAAGTGTGTGGTGTCCAAATGGCCACGGGCCTGGCCACGAGAGGGAGGCTGGTGTGACCCTTCCACATGGCCAGGAAGGGCGGGAGAAGGGAAACCACTATGGAGGAGAGAGGTGGTGACATTTTCATCATGGACCAGCTATGCTTTCGCTGCTACAGGAGTTCTCTTTTCTTTGTTTCTTAAGGAACACTTTAAAAAGCAAGCACATACTCTTCTCTCCTCCCTCTCCTCTCTTTCTTTTCATTGGTTTAGGTAGATTACAGATTAATAATTTCAAAAAAGTCATGGCTAAGATTTATTGAGCCCTCACCATGGGCCAGGTATTGTGCCAAACACTGGAAAAAGGCTCCACTCACCGAAAGTGAGCAGCTGTCCTCTGTGAAGTGCTGAAGTCAGCCCCATTTCACAGATGAGGAAATTGAGATTTTTCAGGAAGTCCTGAGTCAATGTGTTCATCACTTCCCATGGCTCTTAAACTGTGGGCCCAGCAACGAAGCCCCGGTGGGCTGACCCCAAAGGCTACAGGCATATCTAACACATTACACCACCTCCTCGAATAACATTAGCTACCTTTTGTTTTTCGGGAGAAAGCCCTTTCACCACTGCACACAGAACAGCATTTCCAATGCAGTAGACTTCCTCCCCAAGGCATTTGGGGCTTAACCCAGACTCTGATTTCTTGGACAAAAGCGAGTACCCTTGTGTTCCTCTCTGTATCCCACCTCCCTGATGGTAGAGACTCGGTAAATACCCACTCGATGGACAGTGGGCGACCTCCTTTCTCTACTGTCAATCCTCACACCCTCAGAAAAGATTTGAAGTTCATTTTGACTTTCAGGAACCATCAAAGCGCAGAAGTGCGTGGCAGCATGCCTGCACTGACCTTGACCGTGGCTTCATGTCTTTGTGGTGTCTTTGGGTACCTCTTAATGAAAACTCATTAGGGGAGCAAGTGGCTCAAGATGGCCTTGCCAACAAGGTAAAATTCCATTCTGTAGTGAAAAGCATGAAAACCAAGTTCTGGTGAGACAGCAAGGGTTTTATTTGTCTTCACAGTGAATGGAATTCCCTGGCTTTTCCACCTTGTTCATCTGTCACAATCCCACCATCCCACTCTGAATTAGGGCACAAATCTAGTGAATGTGGGCCGTGGGGCTTAGCTGCAGAGCTGAGACTTAGCACATGGATGAGTTCTGGTGGACCATGGCGTGTGTGCCATCGTGCCACTGAGCATAACAGTAGGACTATCTACGGTCCTCCTGCCTCAAGATTGGAATCCATATCTGTGTTTTAGTCTGGAGGATTTACACTGGGGTCCTACAAGCTACATGGGATGGTATATCTGCTCATTGATTTGAAATTTCCTTAACCCATTCAGCAGGGATTTTTCCAGAGTAAAAGTATATTAAGGAATGACTTGTAACCTCAGGATCCTCCTAGGTCTCACTGTAACGTAGTGTCACTTTAATCCATGAGGATATGACCTTTGGGACATCCATGTGGGAGAGAACATTGGGCAAGAGTGATCCAGTTACAGCCTGAGATATCTCGAGGGATAGAAATCCTTACTTGATGACAAGGGGTGACACGCCATTGGACCCAAGGCATGATTTACATTGCATTATCGGGGAGAAGGGTTACCTCCTGGTTAAAACAATAACAAAACTCTCCATTTTCTTGGAACTGCTGGAGCACCAAGTGGAGAATAGTTGCTGGAGTAAGAAGTAAACGCTAGTCTTGACTTTGACAATGACATGTTTTGTGCCTGGTGCCTAGTAAGCACTTAGTAGATATTTAATGAGCGTTACATTAAGAAAGTCTTGGACTAGGTATTTAATCTTTCTAGATTTCACTTTGTTTATCGATGAAGGAGTAAATGTAGATCCCATGACTTCGAAAGTCCATCCCTTCTTCCACAGTCTGTGACTGCGATTCTTTCTGTAGGAAGGCACACTGAGGAGAGGGAGAGAGAGATTTAATTAAACTCTTTTTAATTAAATCAGCACATCTTAAATGAGATCAGGCAGCCAAGGCATCCTTTTAATCAGTACTTTATAAATGGTTAGTTGACGGGTGCCTGGGGAGTTTCAGAAACACCAAAATTATCAACAAGAATTCAGGGGTCACTGTGGTCAGAGGTTGGCTGTGGTAATTTAGTCCAGCATGGGCGGTATAATTTCATGGCTGAGAACATGGATCGGATGGCCGGAGTCAGTCCTGGTTTTCCCACTCACTCACTAACCTGGTCCATGGACAAGTGTCTCCTCTTAAACTTTTATGTTTACAATTTATGTGACATGGTGGTAACAATACACCTTTCCTCATACCATCCCTGAAACGGTTGAATGGAAATTTCTCTGAAACACTTGGCACAATGCCTGGTGTGAATTAAAGGTCAAGCATATATTTGGGGGACAGCTAAAGAACATGATCACCGTGTACCCAATGTTGTCCAGACTGACTTATCTAAACAATTCAAGCAACAGCATTCTGTGAAGTTCCCTAGCTCTTTAAGAATGAGGAAGAATGACTCAAAATATCTTTTTTAAAAGATTTTATTTATTTATTTGACAGACAGAGATCACAAGTAGGCAGAGAGGCAGGCAGAGAGAGAGAGAGGAGGAAGCAGGCTCCCCACTGAGCAGAAAGCCCGATGTGGGGCTCGATCCCAGGACCCTGGGATCACGGCCTGAGCCGAAGGCAGAGCCTTTAACCCACTGAACCACCCAGGCACCCCTCAAAATATCTTTTGTAAAGAAGATGCATTAAGAATACATGTATTTTTGTGAGATTAAGAGTCACTTATGGTTTGTCTCCCTCCCAATACCATCAATGGGTGGAGGGGGGTGGGGTTATGGACATAGGGAAGGGTATGTGCTATGGTGAGTGCTGTGAAGTGTGTTTTATATGTTTATAAAAAATAAAAATAATATTCAAAAAAAAGAATACATGTATTTTTCTGTTCTGACTCAATGGTCATCTAATTAGAATATGATTTTCCTTATTTTGAGAAGGAAATGCTTTAACCTGTTAATGGAACCATTCCAGTCTGCTAACAGTGTACTATTTCTCATGATGGATCCATACACTGGCATTCTAGTTATATATCAGTCTTATGAGGTGAGTTAGCTATTCAATTATTATCCAGAATTTGACAAACCTGCTGAAACTGACTTCCTGGAGCAATGAAGTGAAAGGTCACATCTTGAACTGAGGTCCAGATCCCAGGGGATGGCCTGAAGGACATCATTGGAAGACATTGACCTTGTACCCACTGGCCCTCTACCTGCCTTTCCTCAAGTGAAGGGTCCTCTGTTGGGACTACTCAGGTTATCAAGGCTGTAATAGAACTGTCTAGGCATTGGGTCTGTCACCACTAACCCTGAGCATCTAAATGCAGAACTTAGGAAGGTCCAATGAATGAAGCAGGAATGCTTACCTTAGACCATGATTATAATCTCCTTGTGTTGGTTGATACTAAGTCAAGATAATTGCATTTTACTATAATTATGAAATGAATACAGAAAACACATGAAATATTAGGGTTGCAATGAAACACAAAGATAGCAAACTGAGAAATATTGCAAATTCCTGGACAATGGTTTGGAAGCCACTACAGGCTGGCAGTCATCTCTTCCATTCCTGCTCTCACTGAATCCTCACAAATATCCTGCCATAGGGATTTAAAATGAAGAGAACTTTATTTTTTGTTGAGGGATTTGAAACTCAAAGAGATTGAGAAGCACCTCTCAACTCTTATTTGTTGCAGGGCAGAATTAGGGCTCACACCCAGGTCCTTGACATTAAGCCTGGATCTTTTTGTCTTTGCATATAATCTTGGGGTCCTCCTTCATATAAGTGTGGGTTAGAATATGGTAGTCAGGAGTGGTTGTGAGTTTTATTACAATGTCAGAGTCAGAATTCAGAAGGTCCTTTGTACTTCTGTGAAATAAGGAAGGCTGTAGTTGGATATTCAGGAAAAGGCACAAGATATCTATGGCATGTCCTCAGCCAGGCTGAGTACATTGTACTCAATAACCCAAGATGCTTTAAGGTTAATGTGATGGTGGATTGTAAACCAACTTCTTGCTCTGCTTGGTTTATCATGTGAAATTTGTTCAAAAGGTTATTTAAAGAAAGAAGGATGGGGAGTCTGGATGTCTCTATCAGTTACCTGTCTGCCTTCAGCTCTGGTCATGATCTCAGGGTCCTGGGATGGAGCCCCACGTCAGGCTCCCTGCTCAGCTGGGAGTCTGCTTCTCCCTCTCCCTCTGGACCTTCCCCCTGCTCATGCTTGTTCTCGCTCTCAAAAGTGTATAAATTATCATATGGTTTCACTTATTTGTGGAGCATAACAAAGGATTCATAACAAAGGAGGACGTGGGGAGATGGAGAGGAGAAGGGAGTTGAGGGAAATTGGAAGGGGAGGTGAACCATGAGAGACTATGGACTCTGAAAAACAACCTGAGGGTTTTGAAGGGGCGGGGGGTAGGAGGTTGGGGGAGCCAGGTGGTGGGTATTAAGGAGGGCACGTATTGCATGGAGCACTGGGTGTGGTGCAAAAACAATGAATACTATTATGCTGAAAAGAAATTTTAAAAAGTATATAAATAAAATCTTTTAAAAGGGGGTTAATGCATACTTTATATTAACTTTGATTACTTTCGTTGGTGCATATGAAATGGTAGCAGATTGACACCAAGCTCCTGTAACACACTTCTCAGAACGAGCACATGCCAACCCTGGCCAATGACAAGTTTCTAATTTCACCCACTGGACTTCAACAAGCATACTTTCCATAATTGCATAGCTCTGCACTTCAAAAAACCCACACTACATTGTCAGAGGGGAACTCTTCCGGGTTTATACAAAAAAACTTCACTTCTTCCCTCTCACCCCCATTAGCAGTGAAAATACACACAGATGGCAAATAATGTGCTGCCTCCATTAAGGCAGACATGGCCCTTGTGACCTGTGAGAAGACACAGGCACCAGTTCAAGGCTGCGTCAGTCACACTCTGTGTTGATCATTCCAACCCCACAGAGTGTGTGATGGCTGGTGGGGGGTTGGGGGGAGGGGCTTGCATATGCTGGGAGAAGCCTGATAAGCTACACAGCACTGTCCACTGTCATTATCAGGGAAGGTTCCAAATGTAAGACTTGGACCCGAAAATTGTGCAGGCATAATTAAAGAAGAGTTGGCTCCTCCAGTCTTCATGTTGACTTCTGGAGCCTTTACTTGCCAGCATGGAATGAAAGCAAAGACAAGCGTCCAGACTACAATACAGTGTGATGCAGCCTTCTTGGGTTAGAAAAACCCCAGTAAGGAGTCAAATACTCCAGAGTTGCTGGTGAGCAGTGCATCTGGTCAGTGCTCTGGAAACAAACGATTTTATTTGAACTATTATTTTTTTTCCTCAGGAAAATTCCCACAGGAGTGTTTTTCTGGCCTCTCTGGTGCCACTCTGAGTTATTTTCCCTCATGTGATGTGTCGAAGCCACATACAATTTGTGTGTTGGCAGGATCCTTGAATGTCCCTTTGTCTTTCCCCTAATTCAAGTCAAGACCACGTTTATTGGGCAGACAAATCATTATATAGTGACATTTAAGACCGGCAGAGAGGGTTTCTCGCTCTGTGGGCACAGAGCCTAACAATCTTCACTGACAATGATTTCTTTTTCGTACCTTCACCTACCCTTGTTTATTGAACCAATCAATATTTGCTGAGCACTTAATATGTGCCACAACAAGAATAATAGCAACAACAATAATGCCAAGGGTATCATTGTGTCCCAATCTTTAATGCTTTCAGACATTTCAGGCAGATAGAGAAGTGCTGGGTGTGCATGATTTCATTTCATCTGCACAGCCCTATCCCAATCCCTGTCCCCCAGACAAGCCAGGGATGGTAGGGCACGTTAGGTGATATGGGTGCCACACCACCAACTGGGACATAGGTGTTGTCTTCAAGCAGACTCAATCATTCCACAGGGCTTTACTGAACACTTACTATGTGCCACTGGAGACACGGGGGGCCTTAGGAGGCAGAGAGTTCCCTGACCTCCAGGATTTTCCTTCTAAGAGCATATGAAATGTAATGTAATGTACAAGTAATGTTAGTATTAAATGGATCAAGATCTCCAAATTGTCTTGCATGGAAACTGCATCTCAAATAGCATCTGTAAAAAAACTATGTATGTAACTCAGACACCTGACTGTTTTGTAAGAGGGACTTAGTGACTTCCACAGCCTTCCTTCCTGTATCTGCCTGTTGTCTTTCTGTCCCACCTCCTTGTGTTGTTATACCTGGTATCTGGATAGCCCTGTCTTACTGTGAAGTTATTTATAAGATAGGTTCCCTTGGAATGGTCTGTTCTTTCCTGTTTCAGACACTTCCTTTTTTTTTTTTTTAAGATTTTATGTATTTATTTGACAGAGAAAGAGATCACAAGTAGACAGAGAGGCAGGCAGAGAGAGAGAGAGAGAGAGAGGGAAGCAGGCTCCCCACTGAGCAGAGAGCCTGATGCAGGGCTCGATCCCAGGACCCTGAGATCATGACCTGAGCCGAAGGCAGTGGCTTAACCCACTGAGCCACCCAGGCGCCCCCAGACACTTCCTTTTTGTTTGTTTTAATAGCTTTGCTGAGATATAATTCACATATCATTTAAAGTGCACAGTTAATGAATTTTAGTGTGTTCCTGGATAAGGGCAACTCTCATTAGAATCCATTTTATTTTGTTTTTTTTAAAAGATTTTTAATTTATTTGAGGCAGAGACTGTGCATGTGTGCACACACATACACACACAAGTGGGGTGGGGGGCAAAGAGAGAAGGAGAAACAGGCTCCCTTCTGAACAGGGAGCTAGAATTGGGGCTCGATCCCAGGACCCTGAGATCATGACCTAAGCAGAAGTCAGACACTTAACCAACTGAGCCGTCCAGGTGCTCCATCAGAATCCATTTTAAAACATTTTTATCACCACAAAAGAAACTCTATACTCATTAGTGGTAACTCCTCATTTTTTCCAATGCCACTCATCCCTAGAAACCACTAATTTACTTTCTTTTTCTGTAGACTTGCTTATTCAAGAGATTTCATATAAATGGAATTATATAATGTGTGATCTTTTGTGAATTGCTTCTTTGACTTAGCATGATATTTTCAAGCTTCATTTTTATTGTAGTATGTATCTGTTCCTTTTTATGGATGTTCCTTTTTATGGATGAATACTATTCTGTTGAATGGACATACCACATTCTGTTTATCCATTCATCAGTTGATAGACATTTATTTCCACTTTTTGGCTATTATGAATAATGCATCATCTACAAGTTTTTGTGTGGACATATGTTTTTTATTTCTTTTGGATAGATACCTGGAAGTGAAATTGCTGAGTCATACGGTAATTTTATGTTAACCATTTGAGGACCTGCCAGTCTGTTCTCCAGAGAGGCTGCACCATTTTGTGCTCTCCTTAGCAGGGTCTGAGGGTTCTGATATTTCCACATCCTCACTAAAACTTATTATCTGTCTTTTAGATTCTAGCCATTTGACAGGGTGTGGACTGCTATCTCATTGTGGTTTTGATTTGTAGTTTTCTGATGACTCATACCGCCAAGCATCTTTTCATGTGTTTTTCTCCTTCAAAGGGATATTTTGTCCCATAACTAATCTTTGCATGAAAATTTCTTGGGAAACTTTCGTAAAATACAAAAAAATCCTTCCAAATCTTCAGAGTCTCTGGAAGGGGGTTATAGAAGTCTGTGTATGTGTACTTTTTGAAAATCTCCTCAGGTTTCTCTGATTGATTGGCTAGGTTTTCACTTGTTGTTATGAACATGTCTGAGCACTGGGTGGGCCTTCTCTGTTGAGCTTTTAACATAACAGATAATCAGTCACTGGGCCCATTGGCCTAGATATGTGGTTTACAAACAGTAGATTCACAGTGTGAGATACATTTTACATCCTGACTCAGTTGATAATATGTGTGTGTGTGCGTGTGTAAAAGCTCTCAAACAAAAATTGCATGCAATCATACCTATTCATATCACAGAAAATATAGTTAGATTTTTTTTTTCTGTTTTGGTTCTGTCCTTTTTTGTTCATGAAAAAATTGACCAAAACCCACTAATTTTATAACCAACGAATGGACACTGACCCACAGCTTGAAAAAGAGCTGTCTTAGCACGCATCTCAGGAGTCTTGGCACTACCCCCATCATTTCCCTCAGCATTTCCTTCAGCTCTGGAAGCCTCAGTTTCCCCTTCTGTGAAATGAGGAGGGTATCAGATCAGAGGATCTCTAACCTCTTGGATTCTGTACATTTGTTAGCTAATAAGCATCTCTTCAGTTGTCCTCTACTGTTATCTATTCTCATAACATGTTCAGATATGTTGTGCTTCCCAGTCCTTCCTGAGTTCAATCTCTGCACCTGTTCCATGTACCCTGTACCCCTCTTGCATTAGGAAGGCCAGCACTGACTCCAGCAGATGTGTCCTTTACCATGTAGAACTCAATAAAATCAGTCATCTCCTGTCTTACACTTGTGTCTACTGTTTGTTTTATTAGAAACACAGAAGAAAAAAGGAATCACTGATTTGTCTGTACAAGCAATGTTCTTCTCCTCATCAATCATTCAACAGTATTTATTGAGTGCTTGCTGTATGTGTAATGATCTGTGTGTGTTGGGTAAATAGAAAAGTCTTGAAGAATTCCTTTTTTTCAATGACTGTTTTTTTTTCTTCATCTACAAATAGAGATGGAAGAAAGAATGAGGGTGGGCAGAGGTTACCACATCGTGTTCCAGTTGTGTAACCAACTCCCAGTCTTTGTGATGAGGTGCAGAGTATGGCGGGAATAACACTATAACTTACATTGTCTATCGGTTGGGAGGGGCAGTCTCAAATTTTAGCTTAGCTACCAGTATAGACAGTCTCATAAATATTCCTGGCTCTCATGTCAGGATTCTTTTGGCTAAATGTGACAGAAAACTCAACTCTAACTATCTTAGTCCATACAGGGAAGTTGTTTGTTTTTTGTTTTATTTTTGCTTTTGTTTTTGTTTTAATTTACATCCCTGAAAAGTTCAGGGTGCCAACTCAATTCTGAATACAGTTGATGCTGTGAGAACTTAGTTTCCCCCATTTCTTGGCTCTGCCCCTTCCATGGTATTGACTTCATTCCATCTGGTTATTCTCAGTTTTCCAGGTTCTCCCCTAAAGGTGACAGCTCTAGACTTAACCTCCTTTTGGTATTGAGGTAGAAAGCCCTGTTGTTATCCCCTGCATTTTTATTAGAAGTGATGCTACATCTCACTATGGGGGTCTCATTCCTGTTCCAGAACCAGTCACAGTGGCCAGGGAGATGCAATGTGTTGATAGGCTTGGGCTTGGACTTTTGAACATGGCCTGAGAAAATGGGGAGTCCATTCTCCGTAGGATTTCTCAGCCTCCATAACCACATGAGCCAATTGCTATTGGTTCTATTCCTTTGGAGAACCCTGACTAATTCCAACACTAAAAAGTGGGAGAAAGAAGGGACCAGAGAAAGTTGAGAAGGGCAAACAGTGAGGAAGGAGGAAATCCAAGAGATTGTGGTACCTGGATGCCAAATGAAAAAATGTGTCATGGAAGAGTAGTCAACAGGTTCAAATACTTTTTATGGGTCAGGCAAGATGAGGACGGAGTATGGAACCATTGGATTTAGAAATATGGAGTTGACCTTGACAAGAACTGTTATTGGAGAGATGGGGAAGACTAATTGGAATGAGTTTAAGAAAGAAAAAGAAAGATTTGAAGATAACGAGTTGGCTAAAACATCAATCATTTATTTGGTTATGATTTTGCTATTCAGGCAGAGCTTAGCAGGAACTACCATACTCTACTTCCCATAGCAGAAGTCGTTCAGGGGTAGCTCGACTGGAGTTAAAGAATCCACTTCCAAGATGGCTCACTTACATGGCTAGCAAGTTGGTGCTGATTGTCACCTGGGAACTTAGGGAAGGCTAAAGGGCAGGAACCTTGATTCTCCAAGAGAGCCTCTTCACAAGTCTGCTTGGGCTTCCTCATATCATGAAGCTGGAGTACAAGATAGGAAGTGGATTTCTTAATGCCTAGGCATGAGAGTCCAAGAATGTCACCTCTTCTGAATCCTTCTGGTCAAAGCCATCACAGATCCAGCCCTACCTCAAAAGGAGGGAACTTAAGCTTTACCTCTTGATGGAAGGAGAAACATGCGCACATAGGCAGGAACAGATATCTGTGCCCATCTTTAGCAATTAACCACATGCATGTACCTAGGACAGAGAATTTTACTGTGAGAAATACAATTTCTGGATGAAAAAAAACACACACACACACACACAACAAACCCAAGGAGATGGTATACCAGAGGTGTGCCAACAGGACAAAGTGATGGAAAATTACCTTCTAGTAGCCTCATTCTGGATCCATTAGGCAGACTGTAACCCGCCGTAAACTGTCTTTACTTGTGTATTTCCTCTTCTGTGTGTTCACCCTCCTTCCTCTTTCCCCTCCTCCAGGCTGGGAGAATAAGTCAGTGATGTATTCTTTTCTCCCACCACATTGTTGTCCCGAGGTAGGCTCTGGTCCTTGGCAATAATAGAGCTGTCTTATCCTTATGCGTTGATCAAAGAAGTGGGAGGCATGAAGGGTCAAAGCTTAGAAGTGATTTGAGGTTTCCCTTCAAGACTGTGCCATCGTCCAAGAAAAGTGAGAGAGGGTTCTGCCCACAATGAGCCTGGAATCAGCAACAGGCACTGGTTAATGGTGGCCTGAAGGCTAACGTCAGGGCCTGCCTGTGTCTGTATGGCCTGTGAGTAAAGAACGGAGTGTACGTTTTTAAATGGCTGGGGAAAGAAAAAGAAAAATATTCTGTGACATGTGAACGTTCTGTGAACATTCAATTTCAGCATCCACCACCTGTTATCGGAATATAGCCCCGTTCATTCATTCAGGTGTTGTCCATGCCTGCTCTCCCACTGCAGGGACCAAGGGACGTAGTTCTGACGCCGTGTGGCTTGCAAAGCCTACAACACCTACCATCAGGCTCTTTATAGAAAAGTCACCATGTCCCACTTTCGGGGCACTCTGTCTGAAGAAATGGGACTAAATCATATTACCCATATAACCCCAACTCATTAGCACATTTTTAAAAGAAACCGGAAGGGACACCTCAGTGGCTCAGTTCATTGAGTGTCTGCTCCCCACTCCGGTCATGATCTCAGGGTCCTGGGATCGAGTCCCGCATCAGGCTTAGCAGGGGGCCTGCTTCTCCCTCTGCCTGCTGCTCTCCCTGCTTATGCTTGCTCTCTCGCTCAGTCTCACCCTCTCTCCCTCAAATAAGTCAATAAAATCTTAGGAAAAAAAAAAAGAAAGAAAGAAACTGGAGGTGGGATCAGTGGACACATCACTAATCACATGGCCAAGCACTGCCAGGGGATTCTGTGTAAGGGAGAGCCTCGAGCCGGACCCAGGCACTTAGGCACGAAGATGTGCAAATGGCCACCCTTTACATAAAAGGCACTGGATTTTAAGAAATCAGTTCTGAGTTTTTCTCTCGTAAGTTTCTCTTCAGCCCCTGACAATTGGCATCTAGGCTGTTCAGGGGACTCGGTAGCAGCAAGTGGAAGGTGGAGATCTGGGGAGGGGCCCATCATTCGCAGATGTCTTGTTCTTTTGTGGATGTGTTGCTCCTGACAGTGGTTCTCATGACATCCACACAACGGCGCGTGTTTTCTGCTGGTACTTTTGCTCCTGACATGTAAGCTGGACTCAGCTCTGACTGGTGTTTCTGAAACGCTGCCACATGGAAGGATTTGAGCCTCGCTGCCCCAAAGTCAACATGATATGAAAAGAGCACAGATTTGAGGATCAGAAAGACATTGGTTTAAACCTGCAGCTTGTTCAAGGAACTCGCTTGTCCTCCTTTGCAATTTCTGTAATCGCTCTGAGCCTCTGTTTCTTCATCTATAAAACAAAGATGATAATACTATGTACTTCAAGGCTGTCCTGTCAACTTCATGAACAATCCAGCACTCTCGCCCAAGCTCACTGTTACTCTAACACACACACACACACACACACACACACACACACACACAGACACACAGAGCTGGGAATTGAACTGAAAGAATTTTAACTTTGAACTCTTTCCTTCTTGGTTCAATGAATCACTGCCAATTATCTTTATGATACAATAATGCAAAATGCCAATGAAAGTTATTTCCATGGACCATTAACTCTTCAGGTAGGATTTTTCCCTGTCTTGCTACTGAAGTTTGCATTAATTTTAAATTAAGGAAATATTTAGAAGGTAATCACCAAGAGAACAAAAAATGCTCTCCTAGTCCCATAGCACTCATGGGAACTTCAGGGAAACTTCACCCTGAAAAGAGGGACTTTGTAGTGACCAGCTGGGGACCTCCGTTTGCAAGGGCTTAACAGGTGCTTGTTTCTATCTGGCCATTCGGATGGCCTGGCCCTGCCCCCGGGGGGGCGGGAGTCTCTGGTTTCTAGGAGGCAGGTGGGGCTGCAGAGATGAGCGCAGGTACAATTTCTGCAGTGCAGGTTTATGGATGCTGGTTTTATTTTATTTTTTATTTTTTTATTATTTTTTAGTTTTTGGATGCTGGTTTTAAATATGTTGGACCTTCTGGAATTATGCTCTAGTTTTTTTTTTCCCCCCTCTTAATTTCTCACCTCTCTGGACTTTTCTTCCTTAACTTTATCTTCTAACGTCATCTTGAATCTTTCCTTTCTACTCTCTGCTTTTTAACTTGAAGATTTTTTTATTGTTCCTGTTTTATGACTACTCTTTTTTTTATAACGTCTGATTCTTATTTCATGGGTAAAATCATTTCTTTTCACTTTCTGAGGATAGCAATTGTAGTCTTCTTTTTTCCTTTGATTTCCCACATGTTTACTTTTGAAATTTTGTTGGCTTTAATCTCTGGCTTATGGGATTTTCATAAGGTAATGGTACTCCTTGATTGTTCATGTTTAAGAGTGGGGCGTGCGTGTGTGTGTTGTTTATTTGTGCACTCACTGTGGAATGATCCACCTTCTTCTTTGGGGAAGACTGAACCTCTAGCCCTCCTGGATTTTTCTGTTGGGCTGGTCAGTCTTCTAGAGAGGTATCTCTCCATCTTCTGTCTGGAAGGTGTGAATCTTTCTGTCAGGTTTTCTCGCTGTTGGGTGACAGAAATCAGCTGGAGTTTTCATGATCTTCCATGTGACTTCCAGTTATTATTTTTTTATAACCAACAATGTTACTGCTCCAAAAAGACCCACGTCACATCTCTTTTTCCTATTTCTGTGTACCCCTCACTAGGCATCAGATGCTTTTGCCTCTGATGGTGGGCACCTGTGGTTTTTCTTTGGAGAACTTTCCATAGGACACTGGAGCATTTTGCTGGCATATGCACTGTTGCAAATGCCTGGGCGTTCACATGGGCCCTACCCACCAACCCCCAGGGTGGTTCTTGAACAATGACTCTCAGGGTGGGAGCATAGAAGCCCAGCAGTCTTCACTCAAGATGGGGCAGCTGAGAAGCTCTCCTTAGACTTAGGGTTTTGTGAAGATTTCCCTAAGATTTCCCACATGTCTGGCTTCCTCCCTCCTTCCTTGTCCTGCACTTCCTTACCCATCTTCTCCCCAAAACTCTTTCCTTCCTCTTGGGGACTTTTCTAGGAACTTGATCTAAGATACCCCATTTCCAGTATGGTGTCTGTGCTGGAGGTCTCTCTTTTGGGCACCTCATTTCAAGTATCTGAGAGCCTGTCATGCAGGAGAAAAATTACACTTAGAATGTGTAGCTCCAAAAGAGAGATCTTGGATCTTAGATGGACTTTATTAGGAGGAAGGGTTCGGTTTATTAGAGACTTCTTTAGTAAGTAGTAAGTTTACCATCCAGGGAGGCATACAAGCTGAGGCTAATGCTTGCTTGATGAAGTGTGTGAAGATAGGGATTCACCAATTCATGGGACACTGACCTCAGATTCTGTGGCATTTGTATTTCAGCATAGGACTTCCTTAATGAAATAATGTAATTTAGCAGCAGAAAAACCTCATCGGGGGAGGAGATTTTCAATTTTGAGTGCTTTTTTCAGTACCACGTGGTGCTCTTTTGAGATCATGAGTATAATTAGAGCTTGTAAGATTGTAGAGAGGTGCCCATGTGTGAATTTCCCAACAGCAATTACAGCTTGATTAAAAGAGTACCCAAACAATTGCAGTACAAATGCATTGACAGTAACTGCTTTGTGTGTTCTTGGCATTTCTCTGCCTCACTTTCATTACCAAGAGTGTAAGTCAGAATTAAACATCCACATGCTTCCAGAATCACGTGCCTGTAGCCCATTGTTCCCGAGATCTGTTTGTCATCTCTCCGATGTCCGTGTACACACACGACTGCTGATTCAGCCCCCACTATTCCATCTGCAGCCTCTAACACAACTGGACATTGTCTTCAACCATGAAGACAATCAGGCTGGGCTCAAAGAGCTCTGGTGATTACACTGTGTGCAGTTGTAACGACTAAAGGTGTGCCTTGATCAATGAAGACCGAGCTTTGTAACTCAAGGTCAGGGGCAGGGATATTATTGGCTCCATCACCCAAGGTATCCCTATGGTTGTTGAGAAATTTGGGCAGAAGTAAATCCGTTAGCACACGAAGGTACTTAAGTACCTGGTACTCAGCTCCTTGAAAACCTGGGTCAAAGAAACACAAATGTTAGCCTTTAAGGGATTGGAAGTTTCTCTTTCAGAAAATAAATATTATTATCTCCACTTCCATTTTTCTTTCTATACTGCAAAACTGTACGGGAAAACCTCTAAACAAATAAACAAATGAGCTAGGAAGCAGATGGTAAGTGAAGAAGCTATGGGTCCCCCTGTCTTGGCTGACTCTAGAGGCATCTACACCAGGAAGATTGGGTCCAGTTTCTGTGTTAGATCCTGACTCTGGATACAATCACTGTGCTTCTTACTTCTCCCTGTAACATGGGGGATGCACGAATAAGTGTTACAGTTCCTTCTTTCTGTTCAGTCAGTCCATCAGCAAATAATTGCCAAGTTTCCACTACTGTCAGAGACTTTTCTAGGAGCCAGGGATATAAGATGATCCACAATACAGATGTGTTCTCTGCCCTCATGATCTTTATATGCTAATGGAGGGGACAGTTGTAATAGGATAAAATGTCCATTGGTAAGGAGAGCTCTGATGACAAGCAAAGCAGAGTAAGGAGCAGGTCCTGGGGCAGTTTTGGAAGAGTGGCCAGAGAAGACTCTAAGACATTAAGCAAAATGAGGAGAGGAAAGCACACAGGTGACTGTCAGGGTATGTTCAGGCAGATGGCACAACTAATACAAAGGCCCCATGGTGGGCACACATTGAACACACTGAAGGAAGAGCAAAGAGACCTGTATGTAAGAGGAAACACAGCAGAGAGGTGGCAGAAGTGGAGGCGACCAGCCATGGAAGGTCTTTGAGTCCATGGAAAGAAGTTTAGTCTTTCTCTGAGAGAGGTGATGAGCCTCGGTAGAATTTTGAGCAGGTGTGTGATTTGCCTTTCATAGGCACCCTCAGGCTGACAAACTGAAAATGGTCTTAGGGGCAACAATGGAAGGAGGGAGGCAAGTTCAAATGCCTTCAGGATTTATTTTGGAGCTGTAACTACCTTTTTTTGAGTACAGAAGAGGAGCTATAGTTGAAGCCACCAAGATTTTCAATCTGTGAGCTACTCTCTGGTGGGGCCATTTACTGAGCCTGGGCATGGGCCCTGGAGCTACTTGACCAATTACCTAATTCAATTTCACTGAAATGTATAAGGCCACTGTCTATGGGACATTCTGCTGGCACCTGGAGATGCATGTATTTTATATCTTTGATGTCTGGCCCATCATCTTGTCAAATTTTTTTAGATAGTCTTACCAGATCTTAATGTCCATATAGACAATCCTTCCAAGACTGGAGGCTCTCACTTTCCTAAATTCTGTCCTTAGACTTCAAACCCATGGACAAATGTAGGTCCTACTCATCCCCATTTCTATAAGTATAACTTTGGGCACCCTACCCTCTGCTTGTAAGCTCTATTGACTCCACCCTGTCCTTGGCTTCCAATAAACCAGCCTCTTGATCCCTGTCCCCAACTACCTGTGCAGCAGACCCTTCCCCTATTTCCTTTCCTTTCTCACCAGACACAGACAGTCATTGACTTCTCTGCAGCATCTTCAGTACCCTGTGCAAATACCAGTCTCCAGCCCTGGGTGGATCAGATACTCCACTTTACCTATTGTCCTCCCTAAGCTAAGTTCTCTCAAAATTGATAGAACAATTTCCAGGTCTGGTTAATGTGGGTCTGGATTTAGCTGGGTCTTCCTACTTGTCCACTGTCTTTGTCTTCTTCTGTGATAGACCCCCAGATGACTCCCAGAGGTCCTACTCCTAGTGTTGGTGCCTTTGTATAATGCCTTCCCCTTGAATGTGGGCAGGACTTGTGACTTGCTTCTACCAATAAGATATGGAAAAAATGATGGGATGTCACTCCTATGTGTATGTTCCATTATGTAAGAATCTATCTTAGCATACTGGAGTAAGTCACTCATGACGTACATGAATTAAGTGACTTTTTGGGAAAGCTTATGTCTCAAGAAACTCTAGGGCCTGAAGGTGGCCTCCAGCTGACTCCCAGCAAAAATCTGGGGGTCCTCAGACATGCAGCTGCAAGAAAATGGGTCAGCAACTTGAGCTTGGAAGCAGATTCTCCCCCAGTCAAGTTACCAGATGAGAACACAGCCCAGGCAACACCTTGATTGCAGCCTTGTGAGACCCTGGGCAGAGAATTCAGGAAAGCCATGCTCACACTCCTAATCCACAGAAACTCAAACAATAAATGTGTATTGGTTCAAGCTGCTAAGTTTATGGTAACTTGTTATACAGTGGTAGAAGAGTATATACCATCTTTGATCCCTTTGTCATTTGCCAGGGGATTTTTTTCAGCTTTTGACACTCTGTCTTTATTGCCCCTACTTCACGCCATTGCTTAGCAGAATGGTCTTGAGATCAGAGAAAATGAAAAGATTGGCTATGAAGTTATTAACTTCCTTCTCCATCACCTCCAAACTTATCCATATATTCCCCCATTCTTCCCTCTTTTTTCTCCACCCATGGGCCATCCCCTCCGCTCATGACTGGACTCAACCTTCCCAGGTCAACCAAAGACATTCTTCTATACTCCTCTTCGTACAGATTTATTTGTCCTCTCTACCAGCTTCTTCCTCTCATCTTCTCTACAAAGCTCCTTCTCTCTCCTTGAAACAACCAAATAGCCAACATCTGCCATTCTGTCAAGGTGTAGTTCTTCCTTTCTCATTGTCTTTATTACAAAATGTTCTAAAAAGTAGACTCCATGTGCCTGAAACTTTTTATCCCTTCCATGCTATATCTTGCCTCTCACCCCCACACTTTGCTGAGAACATTCTGGGGATAGGTCACCATAGGCTTCTAGATGCCAAATTCTCTTTTCAGTCCTTACGCGGTGAGAGGTCTGAGTCATTGCACACTGCCAACCACTGTCTTCTTCAACACTCCCCTGGCTCATGTGAGACTACTCTTGGGGGTGTCCCCCATGTGTATGTGGGTTTCTTTCTCAGTTTCATTCATGGTTTTCCCTTCTATTGTCTTCTGTCACCTTTGGGGATTAAAAAAAGTGGTTTTTTTGTAATTAATGAAGAAACCCTTACTCCAAAGTTTTATCTATTGCATTTCTCTGCTATAGTTAATCCTTATGGAAATTTTTATAGGTGATTAATCAATTCTTAATTATCTACTCTAAATCTTTTGAGGTTATTAAGAGATTTTTCTCCATAATATATTGCCTAATTTGTGTCTTCCGCTAATAGGAAACTATGTTAATTAGAATTAGAAAAAAAATTGCGAATTATTCCTCACATTTTCTGATTTCACAAGCAGTAGAGGAATAATTTGCTGGAGGCAGAGGAGAAAGAGAAGGGCCATGTGTGGAAATAGAGTAGAAAAGCGGGTGACATGGGCATTCAATTGTTGATGGATTACTTATGTTTAATAGTGCCATTTTATTCAACTGTCCTGTGGTATAAAATTTTATCCGCTAGTTCCAAGGATAATTTGCTGAATGTTTTAGTATTTAAAAATTATAGAAATTTAACCTAAGCATGTAGACCTATACAAGTTTCCCAAATCTGAGTTTATCAATAAGCAAACATTTACTGATTGCTACTCTGTCTGTGACATTTTGCCCATCATGTGGGTAGGCATCATTATTTCCAAATTATAACTGAAGAAACAGATCCAATGTGTTCTGAGCCAGTTGGCCAAGGTAGAATTTCAATGCAGGTGCAAATCTTTTGGCAGAGATGCTACTTTTCTGCATTTGCTCTGGGGTCTTCTTTCATTAGGGTACAGTGGAAGCCCACATTTCCCAGCATCCTGGAGGTGAGCAACTATCCCAGAGACTGACTTCTGACCAAAGAGGTGTGTGTGATGTAACATAAGCCATCTTCAGAGATGGTACTTGAAGCATCCTAGTGCAACTTCTGGTCCTCTTCTCTCCTTACACTGTGAAATGGGAAGCAGCAAATCCTAGATGGAGCAGCCTGGATCTCTGAGTCACTACACGGAGAAGAGAAGACCAGGGGAGCTTCCCACACCTCACTGAACTTTGCATGAGAGAGATACAAATTTTTGTTGTGTTAGTTGGCTGAGATGTTGCACACTTTGAGAAATTGCTCTGGAATCAGGGTGATGTTATAATCAATGTTTGCTTAGCAATCCAACAGCAGCTGTTGAGGGAGACGCTAGGGTTTCCTCTCCTTGGTGAGGTGACATTTGAGCAGAGACCTGATTGATGTGAGGACTTGAGTCATGCACATATCAGGGGGGAGAGGGGATGGGAAATAGGAGTATGCTCTTAGGGACAGGGAACTATCAAGGAGTTGTCACCCACCCATGCAACTGGGGCACAGTGAGAAATGAGGGAGAGCAGTGAGGGATGAAGGCAGGTGGAACTGGTCTCAAATAACCTGAGACAAAATCACAGTGGCTGCTCTGGCAAAGGGTGTCCCATGGCTCAAAGCCTGGTTTTAGTGATTACAAAGACCCTAGTGACAAAGATACACATGGAGAGCTTGAGTGAGATTATTTTAAAAATAATCTATTGCTTTACATATGATCTTAAATGCATATGTGCAACTAAATTCATGAATTAAATATTAAAGTATACATTTGAATATATCATCTACCTTTCTAGTACATATGCACATTTATATATATAACATACATTATAACTGGTTTATAACTACATCATAAACTATATTATGATATATATTATGCATTTATTTAATATATCATTAAGAATATGACAGGCTGCCTTATATTAATGTCTTATATTCAAGGACATATACTTCTTTTTGAAAAGAAGTTATTTGTTTATTTAAGAGAGTGAGAGAGAGCATGGCAGGAGGGGCAGAGGGAGAAGGAGAGAGAGAATCTCAAGCATATACCCCGCTGAGCATGGAGCCTGATGCAGGGCTTGATCTTACAACCCTGAGATCATGACCTGAGAAAAAAATCAAGATTGGGTGCTTAGTGGACTGAGCCACCCAGACAGCCCTCAGGGATATATACTTATTTTATTTTTATTTTTATTTTTTAAATTTAATTTTATTTTTTCAGTGTTCCAAAATTCATTTTGGAATTTGTTCATGCACCACACCCAGTGCTCCATGCAATACGTGCCCTCCTTAATACCCACTACCAGGCTCACCCAACCCCCCACTAACCCCCTCCCAAATCCTCAGCTTGTTTCTCAGAGTCCACAGTTTCTCATGGTTTGTCTCCCCATCCGATTTCCCCCAACTCACTTCTCCTCTCCTTCTCCCAGTGTCCTCCATGTTATTCCTTATGTTCCACAAGTAAGTGAAACCACATGATAATTGACTCTCTCTGCTTGACTTATTTCACTCAGCATCATCTCCTCCAGTCCCATCCTGTTAATACAAAAGTTGGATATTCATCCTTTCTGATGGGGGGGATAATATCCCATTGTATATATGGACCATATTTTTTTTATCCATTCATCTGTTGAAGGGCATCTTGGCTCTTTTGACAGTTTGGCAACTGTGGCCATTGCTGCTATGAACATTGGGGTACAGATGGCCTTTCTTTTCACTACATCTGTATCTTTGGGGTAAATACCCAGTAGTGCAATTACAGGGTCATGGGTGGCTCTATTTTTAGTTTCTTAAGGAATCTCCACAGTGTTTTCCAAAGTGGCTGCACCAACTTGCATTCCCACCAACAGTGTAAGAGGATGTTTCTCCACATCCTCTCCAACACTTACTGTTTACTGTCTTGTTGATTTGGACCATTCTCACTGGTATAAGGTGGTATCCAACGTGGTTTTGATTTGAATCTCCCCGATGGCTAATGATGATGAACATTTTTTCATGTGTCTGTTAGCCATTTGTTTGTCTTCTTTGGAGAAGTGTCTGTTCATGTCTTCTGCCCATCTTTTGACGTGATTATCTGTTTTGTGTGTGTTGAGTTTGAGGAGTTCTTTATAGATCTTGGATATCAGCCCTTTGTCTGTACTGTCATTTGCAAATATCTTCTCCCATTCCATGGGTTGCCTCTTTGTTTTGTTGACTGTTTCCTTTGTTGTGCAGAAGCTTTTGATACTTCTTATGTATTTACGTATGTTTATCTTACATACTTATGCAAAGCTGAAAATAGACAATCTTGGGTTTTAAGCAACTAAGTAGTATATGGCCCAGAAACCACAGAAATTTGGATCTGATAGAAACATAAGAAATGGGGGTACTTGGGTGGCTCAGTCCATTAAGCAGCTGCATTCGGCTCAGGTCATGATCCCAGGGTCCTGGGATTGAGCCCCTCAGTGGGGTTCTGCTTCTCCCTCTCCTTCCATGCTCTCTCCCTTTCTTTCTCTCTCTCAAATAAATAAATACAATCTTGGAAAAAAAAAAAAAAGAAACCTAAGAAATGGACTCCAATGCCCTTAGTTTATAGACAAGGAACTGGACGTCCATCCAAGGAAGTTAGGCCACCTGCTGAAATCCTCCAGGGAGGTCCAGTGTTAACAGGCAAAAACAGAAGAGTCACCTGCCTTGACACTCCCAGCCAGCTTAGCTCCACTCCCAGGCAGTACTGATTGGCTTATTCCCTCTACAGGTGCCTTTGCTGCCCGAGGCTGCCTCTGTCACAATGTCTCCGTAATACTAAAGCGTAGCTTCTGTGAATTGAGCACCTACTATGGGCAGGATCTGGAGCCCCTCCAGAGCCTGTGCTCCTACCCACTGTGCTTACTGCCCTGCCCCCTCCCTTGTCCTGGCACTCCATCGGTGGTTTGTATCATTGAGGTTATGTGGAACAAAAAATGACTTGAGGGCACAAGGCAAGTGGGTGAGTATAACTCAAAGCTGGCCTTTTATTCTTGGAAGTTAAGCCTCCTGGAAGGCGTTTGAGGCATGGTTCCCATCGGCACCCACGTGAACCATGCCGTCCTCCCTGCCCCATCTTGCCCAGCAGCGAGGTGGCCATTCCCGACAATGCTGCCTTGTCTCTGTCATTATCACCTGACCGACCGGGAACCCCGCAGCCTCCCTGACTCCAGGCTTATCTCTGAACAGGACACCATCCTCTGCACATCATCAGCTGCTGGGGATGCCAGCTCCACTCCTCAATTGGGCTCTATTCACTTGTGACCTCAGGCGGGAGCAGAGGAGGGACAGGCCAGCTGCCCCCTTTCCACCTGAGCGGCTGCGATATGAAGCCCCCGCTTTGGGACACTGAGACGCCCCGAGCCCCGCTGCGCTCCTGGGCACCCACACCCCTGCATGAAAGGCCCTTCTTGTTCTGGGGAGTGCGGCCAACTGTGAGATAGCCCCTGGGGTGCTTTTCATGTGGCCGCATCCAAGCGCCCCAGTCTGCATTTTAATAGTGGAGTTAAAGGTAACTTGATAGGCAGATATGCTCTGAGCTTGGACGAGGGCCTACGTTCCTTTATGCCTACTTTTTAAATGAAAATAGCTGCGATGGCTAATTTTCCCCAATGTCTCAGTGTGCAATTTAGCAAGGAGCTACATTCATTATGTAGTTAGCAAGAAACTAAAACTCCTGAAATATAATTTGATTCATGTCGTCATACACACCTACGGCTTCACTGTTGATCTGATAAGACGTGGGATGCAGATCACAGGATTCCTGGTTATCATCTCATTGTGCGGCCCCTCCCCCCACCACGCTCTACTGACTCCTAGAAATGGGGCTAAAGGAAGAGGTAATTAATTCCTTAAGGAGACACAGGGTATTGTAAGCTATATTGAATTTTTCTTTTACTTTGCATGCCGGTGTTGCCTGTGGGAAATGGCTCTTGTAGAAAACCCTTGCCAGGTACCCTTGGTAGAGTCACATGCCTCTCTGGGATTTGCTCCTCTTATCTGCAGCTGAGAGGGTCTCTGCATGGTGGGGCTGTAGGTCAGCTTCTGGTAAAACGCATGTGCCCTTTGTGGTTCAGATTGGTTCCTAGAGTGGCCGACCATCTGGGTTTGCCAGGGATGGCGGGGTTACCTTGGATGCTAACACCAGGAAAGTGTTGGGCAAAAGCAGACTGCTGGTCACCTTAGCATGAACAATGTTCTCCCGCCTTTCTAAAAAGTTTAATTAGTAAAGCCCGCAGGATCAGTGTAACATTTGTGTTTTTGTTAGTAAAAACCCATGCTTGGTGAGTGGTGACTCTGTCTTTTTCAGATAGCAGGACATTTTCAGTAGAAATGGTGGTGGCCACTATGATGAGATGTTGGAACTGTGGTTCTCCACCAGGGGCGTTCAGTCCTCGCAGGGTCCAGGAAGTGAGCCAGGCATGACTGTCTGGAATCTAGAATGCCAGGTCTCCTGTAACAAGAGTGATTTCGTTCAAAAAGCTGGTAGGATACCTACTGAGCAGCACTGGATGTGGCCAAGCTCCTTCCTCCATCCCAGTTTTGCTCCTTGATTGGTTGGTGGTCCAGTCCATTGGCAGAATGCAGCATTCCTTGGGGTAGTGGGAAAGCTGCTTTGTAAAGAGAAGGAGTACTTCTACATTCATTCAACCCCTTAATTTATTTTAGGAAATATTTACTGAGTACTTACTATGTGCTCTGGGGATAAAGTGGGGGAATAAGGCATAATTCTGTCCTCAGGATGCTTGTGGTCTAGCAAGGAAAGCAGTACCAAAAAGCTGAGGATTCTGGGAGGAAGGGAATTGACAGTGATGGGAGTCCAAGGCAGGACAGCTCTCCTCATCCCATGACCACTAACAAAGGGTGATGTTCCCACTTCCAAGGCCAGCACTGTGAGCTTTCCCACTGCACCTGTAACCTGTGACTGCTGGGTATCCCTTCAGTGAGCAACTGTCTTGGGTAAGTTGGAATGATCCTCTTATCTTCAAAGACTTCAAAATCTGGGGCATTTTTCCAATAAGGAAAATGCTTCTTAACACCCACTACATGTGGTAGCAATAACCTGCACTTTCTGAACATGTTTGTAGTTCGACAGCTCTCTGGAAAATTGCCAAATCATTTGGTCAATGAGTATTTCCAACCAGTCTCTGAGGAGTAACTGAATGCTGACTCCTTGTCATAGCCTTGAACCCTCCCCAACCTGAGCCAGGGACCGACTTCTCCAGGGCACCTGCCTCAGTCATCATCACCCCTACCACAGCCACAGCGGGGACTAGCAATGAGCTACTGGTTTGTAGGAGGTGGAGCATTGACTCAGGGTACCGCTGCCCTGAATGACTTGTTTCTACAGATGACAGTTCCCTCCCTGGAGGAGAGTACCCTGATCAGCAACGGCCCACCAGCTGCCTTGGGCTCAGGTCCACCTCAGTGGGTGGTGACAGACACAGCCCTGGGAGGGCACTCTCGTGCTCTTCCTCTCAAATAAATAAACCTTAAAGAAAATCAAACAAGATAAGTATATGATGATAACAAGAATTTAAAAAAAATAATATAGTAAGAAAACAACACTTTAGAAAGGCTTACTAGGGGGCACCTGGGTGACTCCATCAGTTAAGCATCTGCTTTCAGCTCCAGTCATGATCCTGGGGTCGTAGGATCAAGCCCTGCATCAGGCTCCCAGCTCAGCAAGGAGCCTGCTTCTCCCTCTGCCTCTATCTGCCACTCCCATTGCTTGTGCTCTCTCACTCCATCAAATAAATAAATAAATAAAATCTTAAAAAAAAAAAGTCTTACTAGGTGCCACTCTCCTAAGCACATTCTTTGTAGGAATTCACTTGTGCCTCAGGCACATTTTATTATTATCCCCATTTTGCAGATAAAGAAACAGAGACCAAAATCTCAGTGAGTTGCTCAGAGCATAAGCTAGAATTCAAACCTATACGATATGGCTTCAGAACCCAGATAACGTCTATCATTACCTGGGAAACACTGGAATGTGATACTTCATTGTGTGATTTCATAAATCATATCCTTGCCTCTCCCTCAAGTGTGATGACTTCCTGTGGATTTGGGGGCTCTGGCCTTGCTGGGCCTGCTGGACCTCGGGCCTGGTCCTCGGCTGGGGTTGCTTCTTCTCCAAGCGCACCTCGCTCCCCGCCCTAGGCTCTAATTGCTGGCCTTTGTGGGAGACGCTTAGGGCACAGCTAATTGCACAGAGCACCTGGGCAGCTCTCATTTACTGGTTCTAATGAAATGACTTCAGTGCTAGTGGTGCCCGTTACCACGCTGACGGCTTTCCCTCTGCCCATTAACAGCAGAATTACTAGAGCCTGGAAAAGGTCTGCTGGGAGAGAAATAACTCTGACTCGGGTGGGACGATTATTTCATTTTTACTATATATTACGTCCTTTAAAACAAACAACTTGTAGACATCATTTCATTTTGGAACCCTCTTTACCGATTCCCCAAATCCAAAATTTGGCAGATTTGGGTGATGGTAAAATTTCCACTTCGAGTGAAATTTTAATTTCCCAGGGATTTATTGCCATCTTTCCGCTGCTGGGTGTATTCCCGTCTGCACTTAGAGCGCTCTGTCCATTTGAACTGGTCTCCAGCACCCAGAATGTGTGTGTGTGTGTGTGTGTGTGTGTGTGTCTGAGAAACCAGGGAATTGGCTTTGCTCCCTCCTCCGCAGCTTCACAATAGCAAATTAAATCAGAAAAACCAAACAATCAGTTCCTTGCTGGAGACAGGTAACATTAACCCCAGTAAAGGAGAAATAGCCGCGCCCTCTCCCTGGACAACCAGATGAGCTGGGATGATCTCATGGGTCTTTTTCCACGTTTGCCGTGTGATTCAGACGATATAGATGACACTGGCTCTCCAATGAGCCAGGCCAGGGGCTGCCAGGAGAGAACAAACCTTGCCTTCTATCTATTTTATTCCTATCTTTATAGGCTGGGGTCCTTGGGTTCTAAACATTCTTGTGTTGAGCACATGGGGAGAGATTTATTTTTCCACGCATAGCGAGGACTCGCTTTTAAGGCCACACAGCCCTGCCGTTTCAAAACCCAGTGCTGGGCAATGCTCCTCTGCCAGGTTTATGTGGAAATGTCGGCCTCCTCGGTGCCACTTGCCAGTCCAAGGCAGAGAAAGCAGCGCGCCAAAGCCAAGTGGCATCCTTGTGCGCGCGCGCTCCTGGATGCAGCCGGGCAGGGTGTAGAGAAACGGGGGCAAGGTTTATGGGAGCCGATCAATCGGGGTGGGGGGGGTGGGGGAGGGCTCTGGATAAAAATAGCGCACGCATGAACTCCTGCCCCCCACTCCTTAATGATCTCTCCGCTGACTAGCTTTTGGCTCTCGGAGGAACAGCGGGTGCCCAGTCTGTTACTCAACTGGAGATAGATGGAAGGAGCCCGCCTGCCAGGTGGGCTTTCCAAGCCCGCACGGCTCTAAACTTCTCCACATGTGAACAAGTGTTTACAGTTTTAAAGATGTGTTGAGTAATTGCACATGCGAGATAGCTCCCCTTTAATGCTCCCAGCATGTTCCCAGGCTTTCCAGAGAACACCCTGGTTGACAATGGAATTGTTTGCCTTCTCCGAGTCGAGGCTTAAGGAGGCACTGGTTTGTGTTGAGACGTAATTGGTAGCATTTGTGCCTTTGTAGTTCTTTCTTAGCTACTGAAAATTACTGCCTTAATCCACTCTTTACTTACCCGGATTTCGGTTAGAAGCCCCATGGAAACCCCTTCACATCGCGGATCAGAGTGGCAGTTCTTAAGACTTATTTCAAGGCTCACACAACATCTCAAAATGCTGGTTAAAAAACAAACAACAACAAAAAAACCGACAATAACATCAGTTCATTCTCGAGTTCTCTCCATGTTCAAGAATTCTGAATCCCCTCAGAATAATATAATAATTGTTCTTTTGCTACTGAAAAGCCGTTGAATACCCTCCTGTTTTTACTGATGGGTTTCTGACTCCCCCCCCCCTTAATTATTCCTTGCTCTTTATTTTCATGGGAAAATAGCTGGTGTCACCTCAGGGAGAGAGCGCATTCTGCCCTGCTTGTTATTTTTTATAGTGTTCTTTGTCTTCTCTCTGGCTTCCAGCAAAACACAGCCAAAATGGTTTGGCAGATCACTTTGCATTAGTAAAACTCTGTGTCAGCCGCAGCTAAGGTCCAGAGTAAAGGACTAACGTCAGCTTGCAAGTTGGAGAAATAGACCAAACCTTACAACTGTCCTCCCAGCAGCCTTCTGATGGGATTCCATGGGCGAGCAAGACCAACAGGATGGATGACACCCTTCCTGTGTGTGTGTCATCTGCCTGCTGGTCCTCTGGCTGCCCCAGGATCTCCCCATCACAGCTGACAAATCATGGAGCTTCATGACCAGGCTGGTGAATATCAGTTAATTTGGGGGCTACATTTTCCAATGGGAAAATCTTTTTACTACTGTTTTTGCAATTTTCCCAACTGAGCACTTGGGCATCTGAGATGAGTCTCTGAGAAGGGGGTCCCAGGGGGACAATATCCTTCCTCCTAGATGGGTAGCGCTGTCCCTGCCCCAGATACCCTGCGTCTACTGCTTCTACTCCTCCTCCTTCCAGCCCTTCCATAGCCGAGCAGACCCTCACTTGACAGATGAGTGTCTGTTTGGAGAACAGACCTTCTAATTTCTCCAGTCTTTTCAACATCTGAGCTTGTGCTTCTGCTTTGCCAGAATTAGACATTAATTACTTTTAAGGGAGAAGTAGAATCATGGTTATGAGCCTTGATTCCACCCCAGACCTTGTCCATGGGACCTCACTGCCTCCCCTCCACCTAAGCCAAGGTGGGGCAGCCTGATGGGTCCCCTTAGGAGGCTGGTCTGGTGGAGAGGTATCCGGAAATGCCCATCTTCTCTTTCCCTTGTACCCAACTCCTACAGCTATAGCACCAGAAAAAAGGGCAGTTCTCATTCTGGGGTAGTTATTTGTGTGTGTTTGTTTTGTTTTGTGCCATTTTGTGAGATTCTTAAGAGTCGTTACTGTGGTTGCTCATTTTTGAGCCATTCTCAAGATCTGGCATGGATCAGGTTCTTAATAATTCAGGTTCTTAATAATAGTGTTTGAATAAATCCTATATTCTCTCTGGACCTGTGCCTATTTCTGAGCTTGGTATTAACCCCACAATTGGCATTAAAGATAAAATTCCTGCTGCATGAAATAGAGGACTGGACTGGGAGTGGGAAGTAGAAGTTCAGATAGAGCCTTTGGAGGGTCTGGGGTCCATCAGCAGAGCAGTCAGCTCTGGGGAGCTCTGAAGTGGCAGAGGGCAGATCCAAAGGTAGATCCAAGGGCAGTCCTGGGAGCTGCGGACAGGACAGAGCTATCTGGGCATCATTCATTCCAGCACACAATGAGTGCCTGGGGAGAGTGACAGGCACTAGGTGGGCTCCTTGCGGACCCAATAAGGAACAAAAGAGAAGCAAACGCTCTCTTCCTTGTACATACTGCTTACTGAGAAAGATGAACAATAACATATAACATTGATAATTCTGGTAAGTTCCTCCCTAGCCAAGGTAAAAAAATGGACCTTAATCCAGGGTTCCTGTAGACAAGAGTAGACAAGGCAGGAGATTTAGGCTGGGGCTTCGGCTCCGAGAATCATAAGGGGCATGTGGGATCATGAGTGGGGACAAGGCAGGGATGGAGAGGCAGCAAGGGGGACTGGATATTGAATCCAGAAATCCAGGTTGGAGCTCCTTCAATGTATCCTGCCTCGAGTCAGGATCAGTTCTGAAGGAGGCATGGCTGACCTTAAAGTTCAGGCCACTTTCATTTATTTTTTCATTCAACAAATATTTATGGAATATCTACGATGTGACTGACACTGTTACAGACACCTAGAAAAATCAGTACAGTTCTTGGTCGCATAGAGCTTGAAGTCTAATGAAGAAATGAGCAACTAGTAATTAGAGAAATTTATCTGATTATTCACGGTTGAATATGCTATGAGGGAAAGACATAGGAACCTGGTAGAGTAACCAAGGGGTCTAACTAACATAAAGTATCTTCTAGGGAGGCCTCTCTGGGGATTTGTCATTTGGCCTAAAGGAGCTGACCTGGTTTAGAGAGAGTAGATGAACATTCTGGTTAAATCTCACATGCAAAGGGCCTGTGGTCTGCAGAATGATGCCCCCTACAGATATTCACACACTAATTCCCAGACCTTGTGGATATCTTACCTAACATGGCAAAAGGGACTTTTTAGATTTAGGTTATAGACCTTAAGATGGGGAAGTAACCTGGAAGATCCAAGTGAGCCAAATCCAATCATTAGAGTCCTTAAAAGTAGAGAACCTTTCACAGCCACAGAGAAAGATATGACAATAGAAGAAAGGTCAGGAAGAGGCAATGTTTGCAGTTGGAGGAGGGACCATGAGCCGAAGAATGCAGGTAGCCTCTAGAAGTTTGAGGGGCAAGGAAACAGATTCTCCCCAGAGCCTCCAGAAAAGAATGCAGTACTGCCAAACGTGGACTGAGCCCAGTAAGACCCACGTGGGACTGCTGACCTCCAGAAACCCAAGATACGTACATCTCCGTTGTCTTAAGCTACCTCAGGAAACTCCTACAGGCCAGAAGTAGGAAAGTGCTTGGTCTATTCCAGAGGCCAACAGGGGTCTCAGAACGGTGTGAGTGAGTTAAGCAGGGGATGGTGGACATGATGATATGACTTACATTTTGTGATTCCACTTGGGTGTTAGGTGGAGAAAGCATTAAAGGGCAGGTATTGGGGAGGGAGGTGGTGGGAGGAGACTAGCTAGAGGCTATTTGAGTAACCTTCCCAAAGGTGGTGGGAGCTGAGACCTAAGGACATTGCAGAGAAGAGAAGAAGTAGTGGACGGGCTGGCCCGCTCTCTGGAGGTGGAATTAATCAGATATGATGGTTGATAGGATTCGGGGATCAAGAGAGGAGAGGGATGAGGGTTGACCCCCAGGTTTCTGGCTTGCACAGAGACTGGGAGCAAAGGTCAAGGGAAGCAGGGAAGGAGGCAAGCAGGGCCCCACCACACCCGGCCACTGCACAGATGGCCCCACCTACCACTAGCAAAGCTGATCATTGGGAAGCATCTGTCATCTCAGAAGATGAGAGAAAATCCTCTGAAAAGTAAGGAGAATGTCTGTTACAAAGCCCATTGGTTGGGACTCTTTCTGAAGATGGGAGTGATAGAAAAACCAGTTCCAAAAGTCTTAGGCCTCAAGAGAATTTGCTTATTTTTAAGCTGAAAGTTGTGTGTGGGGGGGAGGGGGCACATCGGTTTAATCACAGTTGATTCAGTTCCCTCTCGTGGCCTCACTTCCTCTGAGGGGCTCCATCCTCCACTCCTGCCTGCCAGCAGCCCCACACCGAGCAGAGGAGAGGAAGCGTCCTTGCCCCAGAATGCCCAGAAAAACTATTGAGGTGATTTGGATTAGACCAGCTTAGATCAATCCCCCCGCCATCCTCTCCCTCAGAAAGCCATGGCACAGGGAAGGGGAAGGAGCTGAGTGCTTAGATGTGGGGTGTGAGTCTAGTCCTTGGCTGTGCCCCAGAGAGGGCAGAGTGTGGGTCTGAGCAGAGGCCAGGGATGCTATGGGCAAAGGTGGGGATAGACGCGGAGCAGCGAAGCCCCAGCCCCACCCCATCCACATGCACACAATCCCTGTATGCCATAATGGTTCGGGCAAGTGTTCGCAGCCCCCAAACATGAGCTTATTGACTGAGAACTGGGTGCGAACAGAGCACCGAGTCACAGATGCGTTGTCTCTTTCCTGGACAGTTGCTATTCACCCTCACAATGGGTACAACAGAAATCGTGGGCTGGAGGAACCAGGAAAACCAGATGTGAAACAGCAAATGACTTAGGAACTATAGACAATGTGTGTCTGGCTGTCCCCCGGTGTTCGCCCACAGTGCGAGGCCGAGTGCACTTCTGTTCGCCTTCCATGAGGGCTATGGGTCAGCCCGCTGTGGCAGGGCTGGGCCTGGCTCTGTGAGTCTCCCCCTGCCAGGAGCCCAGCACAGGGAGGTGCCACTCTCGGGGCCTGGCTGCTGAGGCAGAGGTTGGAGCTCCATGAGGACAGGACCAAACCACACAGGTGCACCTCATGCTTCTGCCAGAACGGGGCTCACATCTGCTCCCATTCCATGGACCAAAGCAAGTCACAGGGCCAAACCCAAAGTCCGTGGCCTGGGGTGTATGCTTCACCAAGACTAGGGTTTCTCAGCTGGGGTGCTGTAGACATATGGGGTCAGAGAAGTCCGCGTGGTAGGGACAAGGGTAGGGGCAAGGTTAGGGGCAGCAGAACATTCCATGGGCGTCCCTAGGCTTGTCATCCTGAGTGCTGGCCATGTCTTAGGAGAGGTCACTGGCCCTGTGGTTCCTTCCCTTTCTGCCGAAAAGCAGCGTCCCAATGGATGATGGCCCTTCCTCCCCTGGGTACTTGTACCTTGAGTTTGAGCGGCAATTTCCACCCCCCACCCCCCCCACTTTGGGGAGGTCATGGAGAGCTTTGGTCAGCCTCAGAGGGCAGCATGTTTGAGAAGACATTGTTTGTAGGGTTGAGATCACAGCAGGGTCCATCTTGACCCTACTCCCTTTGGATGAACTCAGTAACTGAGCAACTGAGAAGGGCACCCATTAGGGTTGAAGGTTCTAGAGCACCAAAGCTTGAGCCACATCTCAGAAGAAGTTCTAACAAAAATAATAACCTTAAAGCCTCAGAGCATGGGCAGGGGATATTTTAGTCCATATAGCCCCTGGGTGGTTTGGGCCCACAGCAGATGCTCTCCCCTTTCCCAGACATGCTAAGAGTTTGCTACGGCAAGCAGCTGCAGCTCCCAGCCTGAGGGCTTTCTATGGCAGGAGTGTTTGTCCCATGCTAGGGCAGGCTGGAATGCCTGGCTGGTGACCATCCCAGGGCAGCTCCAGCAAATGACTGGGGGCTGTTGGGAGCTCCCACAGTGGCCTCTACTTCCAGAAGGATATCATGTTTCAAGTGCCCACTGGGCAGTGGTGTGCTGGGGAGGAGGCTCTGGGGATGGAAGGGAGCACCTGAGTTATCCAACCCCCTCCCCACTGCCAGTTAGGAGAGGCATCCCTCCGTGTGTGTGTGTGTGTGTGTGTGTGTGTGTGTGTGTGTCCCTTTCTGGTAGCCTCAGGGGCTGTGGACTTGCTTACAGGGTCCGTGCTTGAGGCTGCTGCCACCCTAGAGACCAGCATCCCTTATGATCTTTTGGAAGCTGTTAGCGCCGGTCCTACCAGGATGCCCCGCTCTGGGAGCCCCTTTCCCATGTGGCCTCAGAGCTTCCGGTCCTGCCCCAGGACACCGGGGCGGTGGGCTGGGCAGATGGAGCAGAGAGGCCCCCATTCCTCCCCCAGCACCTCACTCCTGCGCTGCCTTCCTTTCGCACCAGAACAGCCCTGTCTCAGGTTCGCCGTCAGGAGGATTCTCAGAAATAGAGTTTCTATGGCGAAACAATGTCCCTTGTTTGGAAGTACACGGAGCTTATAAAATATGCTCCTGTGTTTTCCTGGATCGGGGTATATTGTGGAGTCCGGGGATTTATTTACAATGGAGAAACTGTTTTTGCGGATTGTGGTTAAACAAAAGGATTGTTTTTGGAGAGCTGAGTAAAGGAGACATTGTTTGTTATATTTGTTATTTGGGACACACACTGGAAAGGGATGTTTTATGGGGAATATGATAGTGGGGGCGGTCATTGGACATAATTGTCCTTTTTGGGGGTTGGGGGAGCAAGAAGTAAAACACTAAAACTCTGTCATCATCTGTCCTCTCTTTTCCGACCTGGCCTTTTGCACTCCGGCCTCTACGAAGGAGAGCGTGTGTGCAGTTGCCCTGTCCTCGTCCCCTCAGCCGGGGCTCCAGGGACAGGCCCCCCTACAGCCCGGGGACAGGAGATGGGCCGCGCGGCCTGCCTTATCTTGCTGCGAGGCTTTGCCTCCAAGGGGCTCTCAGCATTTTGGAGACAGGCTCTCCACGTCGCCCACAAAGTCCCCAAGCAGTGGGGGAGCGGAGCCAGTCAGAGTTCGCAGGATGATAGTAAGAGCTGAATCTAAAATCTTGGCATTGCCACAGTCACGTCTCGTGAGCTTTCCAAGTGGCAAAACTAGGGCACAGAGAAGAACTGATTAACAAGACTCCATTCTCCGGAGAATCCGGGCAGTGCCATGTCTGTTATTGGAGAAGATGTGTCCTTCCTTATTTAAGGAAGTTGTCTTCTTCCCGGCCCTAAGCTTTATGTATTTTGAATGATACTTTTGGGGGAGCAGAGCTAACTTCAGTTATTGGGCATGTGGGTAAGTGTGTGTGCGGTGGGGGGTGGGGGTGTTAACTTAAAATTCTTAAAATATCTATTCCGCAGATGCCATTTTCATACCTTCAGAGATCTTGAAGTGTTTTCTGTCTTTGTGCAGCCCTATTGAAGTGAAAATATCCCTAGGAAGTGTGTGAGCTCCCGTGTGAAGAATTCTTCATTCATCGGCTAAATCTGTAGGAATTAGTTGCTTGCCAATGAGAGCAGGTTTACAGATGTGTGTTTGGTGGGAGAGCAAGGGAGCTGGCTGATGGAGATGGTGTGTGGGTCCCACACCTCTTACTTGGCAGTTTTTCCCAGGGCAGGGGACATCTTATTCAAAGGAGCCCAGCGGCAGATCAGACCCAGAGCGGGTACCGTGAGGGCCCAGGTCTAACCCCTCAGCCCCTCCTTCTTCTCGCAGGTGCAGGTTTTCTACTGCAAGCAGCTCAGGCTCCCAGCCTCCTGCAGACAGAAAGAATGTGTGTGTCACCCTGGAATTCACGTGGTGAAATGCTAACCCCCAATGTGATGGTATGTCTGACTGTAGGAGGGGCTTATTAGGTCAGGAGGAGAGAGCCGTTGGGATGGGGATTAGAGCCTTTATAAACGAGTCCCTGGAAAGCTCCTTAGTGCCCTCTGCCACTGAGGAGGCAGCAAGAAGACGGACATTTATGAGCCGAAATGGGCCCAAGTCTACAGACACCTTTAGCTTGGAGATCCAGCCTCCAGAATTCTGAGCAGTAAATGTTTGTTGGCCAAACCACCAGCCTGACTCATCTAAGAGCCCCCTGAGGGCATCCTTCAGCCTGATGTGCGCTCATCCCCGTTCCCGGGCGGCCCTCCAGGGGCAGCTCTCAGAGAAACACCGCAGTTCCCCAGGGCCCTCCACCCCGGGAAAGCATCTTGCAGAGGCCCCAGCAGGCAGCTGTCTGCTGTTGAGCAGCTCTTGGGAGGGGAACAGGCACAGGTAAGGCTTAATCTGCAACACCTGGCCTTGTGGGTGGTGCAAATTCTCCCACCGAGGTGGAAGTCAAGCTCCTCACGGATGTCGCCGAGCTCAGAGCTGGGGAAATATGCACACAGTTGGCTCCTGGGAGTCAGTCCCAGCACATGCCTGCCCATGGGACGGGGGCCCAGCCACCCGTGGCCGCCACCTGCTCATTAACACACGCTGCCCTGGCCTCCTGCCCTTCGCTGCCTCTGTCCCCCACAGCCTCCTCACGCTTCCTTGGATCCCCTCCCAAACAAACAACTGGCACCGAAATACTTCTTTCTCGGGATCTACTTCCGGTGGGATCTAAACTAGCAGGAGAGAATACTCATGGCTTGTTGTTCTTTGAACCAAGTGGGCAGAATTTTCCAGAGGAGGGAGAAGCGTGAGTGCTGGTGGCCTGGTCCCAGTCTCGCTTTCAGCTTCGCTGCCCACCAGAGCCCAACACCTTCCTCTGATGTCTCCTCCAGCCACTGCCACACGGTCCTTCTTCGCCGGGCCTTGTCCCACGGGGCCTCTCCCTCTTCCATCACTTCCTCAGGCCCAGCTGGTACCCTGCCCCCTCTCCCAGCTGTTCCTGGTCTCTCAGGGCGCGATGAACCACTTCCTCCCTGTTTTGTGGAGCTGTTTGGACCCCGATTGTGACCTTTGCTGGGATGTGGTCTGTATTAGCTTTCCCTGGGTTTATGACCCACCGTTGCCACACCGGGGAGAGCTTAGAAGGCAAGGGCCATGCTTGGCTGAAGCAGTTTCCAGCCCGGGCAGTGGCAGCATTGTTGTCAGCGAATGTTCGCTGAAATAAATCGACCAGGCACTGGTCCGAGTTGTTGGCTCTCCAGCTTCTGCTTTAACTCTCCCCAGGTCACAGCTGAGCGCGCCCCCCATCCCCACACAGGTCAGCGCCGCCGTGGAGGTGAACACGAAGGGGGCCGCCTGAAGGGGAGGGACTGTTCCTTCCCAGGGCGGAAGAACTGCCAAGCTGCAGAGGAAACTTTCCAGTTTCCCCTCGGGGGTGTTCAGCATAGCGAGGGGAGGTGAGATAGGATCTCCATGCCCCAAATTTCCCTCTGACGAAAGACTCAGCCCTCCCAGCAGCCACACCGTGCAGCAAACATTCTCAGATTGGCAAGATCCCTGGGGTGGGAGCACGTTAACTTTTTCTTTCATCTATTAGTTCATCAAGTATCAAGTGCCTGGTCATGTTCAGGTATTAGGAGGCTTTGTTTGAACAGCCTGGGCCCCAGCCTTGGCTCCGTCTCTGCCACGGCTGGGAGACTTTGACCATGTCTCTTCGCTGCCCGCATCCCCCTCCCCACTCCCACAAAATAAGGATGACCGGGAATCTGCCTTTTAGAGCTGGGGGGACTCTGGGAGCGGGAGATGGACATAAAGGGTTTAGTGCTCAGAACCCGGTACAGGCGAGCATCAAATACATATCCGCCAGTAGTAAAATACCAGTGTGGGCCAAGCTCTGTGCCACGCTCAAGGAAGGATGCAGCCTTCACCCTGAGGTAGGCCATGGTCTAGGGAGAGAGGCAGACAACAGGCCAGTGACCCCGGTGGGGTGCTGAGGGAGAGCGAGGTCTGCAGGAGCTCGGGGGGCCCAGGGGAGCAGGCACGTGGCAGCGGCACCCCCATCGGCGAGCTGTCCTTCGCCTCCTCTGTCTTCTGATAAAAAATGTTTGGTTTGGCAAAAACTCTGTCCCTTTCAATTCCTGTTCTGCCGTAATGGAGGAGGCTGGCTGAGGCCAAGCTGACCCTTATGGAGACAGAGTGGAGGTGCTGGGTCGATCCTGCCATTTTCCTGTCCCCAAGGCCTCCTCCGCTAAGCTTATCTGACACGGTGGAGGGGCGGTGGAGAGGTGACAGTGCCCCCCTACTGTGCTGTCCACAGAAGCCCCTCAACGTCAGAAAGGGCAGGCTGACTCCTCCTGACAAGGCTTCTGTTCAGATGGACTCTTGGACTTTGTCCCAACTCCTTAAACTTTTCGATTGCTCTAATCCCAGATACAAATCATAAAAAAGGGAACTTTCTCACCCAGTTGCTAGCATCTCTGGGCTCCACAAGAGGCTAGAAATGGTGTTCCGTATGAATCTTTTAGGTTTGAGGAAACAAGGGGTTGCAAAGGGGGGGGGTGCGATTTTGCTCCTTGAGGGTTACCCGGAGGCATTTTCGTGGAGTGACGCCGGCATCTGGTGCAGTAGAGACCAGGGATGCGGCAGAACATCCCACAGGTGCAGGATGGCCCCCGCCGCCAAGAATGGTGGTATCATGACCCCAGCGTGAGTCGTGCTGAGGTTGAGAATCTGTTCTAAGAGAATGCAAAGTAAGGGGTGTGTGTGTGTGTGTGTGTGTGTGTGTGTGTGTGTGTGTAGGAGAGGGAAAGGGACATGGGTAACATGTGAAGGGGGGATACTCCAGTATTTTTTCCAATGTCTGTGAAGTAATGGAGTAAGCCTGTATGTTAGCCTTCACTCTGTTGGAATTTGATTTGATGCTCAAGTCAACTCACCGGGACAGTTCTGGATCTTGTCTCTAGCAGGAGGCATTGGGGAACCAGATCTGGGAGACACTAGCGGAGCCTGGAGCTGTGTAGGGGACCGGCCTCAGTGCAACTGAAGCCCCCACGTGAGCCAGCCTGCGAGTGTGGTTGGAGAACTCAGCCTTCCAAAGGCCAGACAGGATGGTTCAGGAGCTGTGGTGGGGTGGAGTGGAAAAGCGCCTGGAAATGATAAGTAGGTCTCCCCCATCCCACCAGCCACAAGCAAGCCGGGTTCAAAATAAACAGGATGTCCTCCTACCAGGAGGCACGGATGACGCTAATTGGCCTGGAGGCGCGGTGCTGGCCAGCGGGCAGCCCTCACTCCCGAGGAGCCGGGAAGTGGCTGTGGTAACACATCTGCTCGGCATCAGGGTGCTGGGCGGTCAGGGGCACTGCTCCCTGCGTGGCACTTGCAGAGCAAGTGGCCTGGAGGCCTTTGCCCCTTCGCAGATTTCTGGCAATGACTCTTCTTTTGAAGTGGCTGAGCGTTCCAGGGCCCTTGGATGCTATGCAGGCTTCCTGTCGAGTTGGGTCTTGCTGGAGTGACTATTTACTTTAACGTCTCCTGCTTGCAGATGACTCCCCCAGGCCTGGCCGTGAGGACGCTTCATTTAAGTCTTCGACCGCAGGGCATTTCTAACATGGGTTGTTTCTAGGAGAAATGCAGTTAGAGACAGTAACCCTGTGTGCTGAGGGTTACTACTCCTCCCGTGTATCAAAGGGGCCCTAAGTCCTGTTCAAGGCACCCTGTACCAGGCAGAGACCGCATGTCTCCTGTGGGGATTTGGAAGGAGACTAGGACAACAACAGAGGGCTCTGTGGGGTAACCTTCTTCTTTATCCAGGCTGATCACTTAGAGGAGTGGAGGTGGCTCTGTCTTTGAATTAATTGTATTGAGGTTTCTTGAATGTCTCCTATGGTCTTGACAAGGCCCTGGATCCTGGAGATGCTCAGGAGAGGTGGTGTTGAGAAAAAAAGAGGTTAAAAAGACATACGCAAGGGACGCCTAATGGCTTAGTCGGTTAAGCATCTGCCTTTGGCTCCGGTCATGATCCCAGGGTCCTGGGATTAATCCCCCATCAGGCTCCCTGCTCAGCGAGGAGCCTGCTTCTCTCTCTACCTGCTGATCTCCCCACTTGTGTGTCCTTCCTCTCTCTGACAAATAAATAAGTAAAATCTCTAAAAAAAAAAAAAAGACAAAAAAAAAAAAAGACATACACAAAGTGTCATGGATCCTGAGGCCTGTGCATAGGACGTACAGAGGCCCTGCTCTTTTGTGAAATAAAAGGTATGGGGTGTCAGAGGTGGGACAAAAAGGGGAGGTATTTAGCAGTGAGATGAGATCCCCAAGAGGAGCGGAGTACGGCGCTCACTTCCTTGGATCCGCAGCAAACCGTGTGATTTGGCAGAGGCTGGATGTGGAAACAGCAGTCCATTTAAAACGTCTTAGGTAAAACTTGGCAATCCATCAGTAGACCTGGGTGGGGACATCAGTGAAGGGGTTTTTGTTTTGTTTTGTTTTGTTTGGGGGGGGTCTGCCTGTCCTGTGTCAGGTTGGTTTCTACTCACAGGCCGGTTGTAGGCCATCAGCCCACCCCCGAAGGAAGGGTTCTATGGAAGAATCTGTGTTGGCCGGAAAGCATCGGGTTTGATTATTGCTGTCTGCTCAGGTCCCTGCTGGAGAGTGGAGTGCAGAAGCATGTGGCTCTCGTTTGCCCTCCTGGGTAAAACCACGACCCTTCAGAGCACCTCATGGAGGGCGTGAGTCTCGTCTTGTGTTTCTGTGTGAGGTTTTGTGGGGTTCACCTCCTGTTAAAATGGTTGTGTTAACCCCCGTCCTGCCTCCGAGGAAGCTCATGCGACGGCACACCTTGAGTAAGGGGACAAGGGCTGGGATGGCCACCACGCGTACATACTTCCCTCCAGCAGACGTGGGGCCGTGTCTGGATGCTCCTGAATGTCCCCTCATCTCCAGGGGAGGTAGTGCCTTACTTGGTCCTTGAAGATCTCTGTGCACAGTTAACAGGTTGCCAAGACCACACAACTCCATGGAGTCCCCCCGAACTCCAGATTTAGAGTCTTGTTTTGCTTTCTCTTATGTATTCATTTTCTTTTTAATATATTGAATTGTGGCTAGAGTAACCTTATTTGACATATCAAGAAGACCTAAAATAACAGCTCCAAGTGCTTTTGAAATGTGGTTAGAGATATCTTACCTTGAAGAGGATTTTAAAATGAATTTGTGGAACATTTCTAAGTCACCAGCCTCTAAGCCTGCAGAGAAATTTCTTACATAACCCATGAGTGGCTCTAGATCACATATTCTCTGCTTTATTTTCAAAAGCGATGTTCCTTATTTATTTTTCTAAATACAAAAGCCAAACAATATGCATTATGGAACATTTGGGAAATATAAAGAAGTACACATATGAAAATAAAAGTCAGTTTTATGTCCTCTGCCAGGCAGGGCAATTGTCACTGTCAGCATGGTGGTATTTATCTGTCCAGTCTTTTTGATATATGTATAATTGATATACACTTCAAAATAAACTTTACTGATATTTTCTCTCTTCTTAGGGAGGTTTTTCTGAATGACCTTATTTAAATAGCCTACTAGTCTTCTTCCGTTATTTTCTATCTCTTACCCTGCTACATTTTTTCATCATAACACTGACCTTTATCTTAATAGCCAATATCCAAGGATGTTACATTGTATGGCCATTTGTTTGTTTATTTGTCCTCACCATGATGACATGAGCTCTAGAGGGGCAGAGGTGATGGGTCGACCATATCTACATCACGAGGGCCTCGCAATGTGCTTGGAATGTGGTAGGTGATCATTAAAAAGTTGTTGAGTAGGTGAGTTAGTGGGTTCTTACTCAAAGTATTTCACCTGCTATTGGATTTCCCTGTTGTGCTTTCTCACCAAATATGAGTCCCAGTGACCTTACCGGATAGAGGGCACATTGTCTCTCTCACTCCTGCCCAGGTCCTCCTCCCCACCTCTTGCCGACTGTTCTGGCGATGAATGTGTTGTTGTCCTGCTTCTGTTCATGGGCGCCATGAGATTCAACTGCTGTGTGGCCGTTGCAGATGGGTGCTGGCCCTCCCTTGGGGGACCTTCCCTGAGGACCAGCACATCCTGGTACTTCGCTTGTCATGGGCTCCTTTCTTGGGGCCTCTGCTGCCTCCTTCACTGAACACCACCACCCTGCCAGCCAAGTGGTTGCTTGGTACTGTGATCATTTCTGTAGCCTCACAACTTCTAGAAAAGCAGGGACTTGGTCTCTCCAATTATCTTGTGATTACTGGAGAGTTTCTATCAGGCCCCCCCAACGTTTTATAAACCTGTACGTAGCAGTCAAGAACAAGGGCTTTAGCATCCCCTGGACCTGGGCTTGAGCACTGGTTGCTGAGTTCTAGCTGGAGAACCTTGAGCCAAGTATAACTTTTGTGGGCCCCCAGATTCTTCATCTACAAAATGGAATAAAACTCCAAGTATCATCGTTATTATTTTTAGGACTTGATGAAGAGGCCAGTCCATGCCATGAAATACAACCATTATCTCTTGCCCTCCCCCCTCTTGAACCCAACTCTAGCCACACAAACACCTTCTACTTTTCTGTGCTACTTCTCACATCTGTGCCTTTGCTCGTTCTCTCCCTTTTGCCTGAGGAAGCCCTTCCCTAACATCTCTCCTTGGCCACATCCTACACATCTTCTAAGAGCCACCTTAGGGCCACCTCCTCAGGAACCTCACCATGATTGGCCTGCCTCCCTTCAGCACCCACAGCCCCACCAAGGCTGTCACAGGTCCACAAGGCATGTCTCTATCTGCATGTTGCCCACTTTGTGGTTGGGTAGTCTGTCTTCCTTGCTAGCTGATGAGCATCTTGAAGGCAGGGGCTGTGTCTCCTTCTCTTCCAGTCCTGATACCAGTCCAGCACCTGGCCCAAGCTCAGGAGTTATCTGTTGCTCTTTAATGAGTTGCATGTATTGGATTGTAGAGTATTTGTCTCCTGAGGATCCTCTTGAAATGGAGCGCTGAGGGCATGGGGTTGGAGAAAAGGAATGACAATCGGCCAGGAGAAACAGCAGAATACACCCTAGTGATTAAGAAGAAGGCAGACACGGTAGCCAGACTACCTTCACCTTTCAGACGGGGCCATTCAGTCTGGGGTCTTCTGAGCAGCTTCACTTGTAAATGGAAATGGCTCGCCCTTGCAGGGTGAGAGCTGGCCCCATCTCTTGCTTTCTGATGAGGATGGCCAAGTTCAACATGCAGGAGGGATGGATGCAAAGACATATGTATCACACCCAGACGGCTCAATGCTCCTGGCTCAAAACAAGACCCAACTGAAAGGATCAAAGCCTGCACATGGCCAGGCAGTGACAAATTTATGAAGTCCCGTCATCCACATGAAAACACTGCGTATGTTAATCTGCCCAGTGGAAATAAATCAATCTCGAGTTTCTCTAGAAGGAATTGTGAGTCGGCTACACTTCTCCATAAAGATGTAAGGGATCTGTTTAAGCTGACTTCTACATCTCTCAAAGAATCAAGGTTTTCTTCCCAGTGGAGACATCTAAATGTACCTTTGTCTTCCCCCTTTCACAAAAACGCTTGAACATCTAGCTTTCAATGAGTATACAAGCTTTGTTATTACACTTAGATTTACAAACAAAATTGTTGGCAAAGGAAAGCCTGTGGTAGGTAGGACAGACCACCCGTAAGTATGCGTATGAAAGCCCAGTTGGAAAATCTCCTTATGTCAGCCAAAAGTGTGACTGCATTTCTAAAAACTTGGCTGTTCTCTTGGTGGTCGAAACAGTGAACCTTTTTGTTCATTGAATACTGAAAAAACAAGTATGCCAAAGAGTGCCTTTTCCTAAAGGGTTTCAAAACTCTTAGCTATTTTTGACTCTTTCTGTCAGGGCTTGAGAACATTTAATAAACGTGAATCAGAGATGTTTTATTGTTTTGTGTGTATGCTGGAGATTTCAGGTCATGGCCAACAAGAGTTGGCTGATTTGCCGGCAATGTGCCTTACAATGAAGCCTCTTTCTGTCCGTGTCCTCTAGCCGCAGGCAGGGATGGATGCTGGATGTACCCATTTCACTTCTTGGGGATGTGGAAGAGAGGTTTGGCCATTGGATGGGAGGGGGAAAGCACCATCTTTCATCCTGGAGAGTCCATTGTGCAAGATGGCTGGCCAAGTCTTTAAGCATGGTCTGTGGTGATGGGAGAGAGAAGCTATGTCTCCAAACTGGGAGGAGACTAGTGACTGGAATTTCATGAGCTTGTTCCTTACAACCAACTGAGCCAAGAAATTCTTCAATTATTATGTGTGACATATATAAAACATACATATGTATATGTAGTGTAGTTGACATATTAATTAATTCTATCATGGATGGGTAATACGTTATATAGTATAGTTGACATAATTTCTCTGATATATTTTTATGTCTTTGTCTTGACCTCTGAAAGACTGAAAAACTTTTTTGAACCATTTTTTTTTATGAAAATGTAGTTGCATGTACAAAGCAAAATATATAGAGTATAAAAAGCTCTGCCATAAAAAATAACTCTTCCTTTCATCCTGGGTCCCAAAGTCCCCTCCCCATGGCAACCACTGTTAACAGTTCTCTTTCAAGTGAATCATTCCAGAGCAGGTCAATACACACACACACACAACTTCAAACCATATAGCCAGATCCAACGGGAACACACTGTATTGTTCTCCACCTTTTCCCCTTAATAATTTATTTTGGAGATCTTTCCTTAAGGCACACATTCACCTACCTTATTCTTTTTAATGACTGTGTAGTGTTCAAAATGAGACGTAGCATGATTTAATGTACCAACCCTCACCCAAGGGCACACAGTTCATTGCTAGCTTTCTGCTACAACAGACAGCATTGTTGTTTATCTTCCCTGTACAGATTTATCTCTAGGAGAATCTCCTAGATGTGGTTTATCAGTGTCCAATGGGTACATGCATTGTAATTTACTATGACTGCCATTGTTGTTATCGCTGTTTTTTATAGATACCCAAACAGCTCAAGCCAGTTTACTCACCCACCAGAGGGCCAAGAGCACCTGTTTTATTATCCCTTCATAAGCTCAGTGTATTTCAAACTGATGCATGAAAAATGCCACATTAAATGTGAATGGTTTTGAAGATGGAGTCCTTCTGGCTTTCCCATAGATATTACAACATCATGGATCTTGAACACTCCTTAGGCATTGGTTGGTCCAATGTTCTCATTTTATAAGTTGAGGAAGGAAGCTTGGCATGGGAACGCCCTCTGCCATTCCCTGCAGCACTGCCCCACCCTGCCCCCACCAGGGCAGAACGGACAGCAGAGCTAATAGGGCTAACGTGGGCTTTCATGCCTGTGGATCCACTGCTCCTGGTGAGCACCATCAGACCAGTTACTCAACTCACTGGTGAGATAAAGTTGTATAATGCCCACCTCCTCCCTCACTGCTCTTGGGAACATAGATCACATCTAGGCAGAGTTTGCCTTCACACCTCACCTCAGTGACTCCATACTGGAAACTCCTTATTGGGGATAGCAACATCCTTTTTGATCATGTGAGAGAATTTCTGAGAGGGTTTTCTCCTGTAAGAGGTCATGCATCCCCTTATTGTCTCCAAGCATATGACTGTAAGATATGGGTGACTGATAGGAGATCCTTCCTAAGGGGGAGGGCTTTTGTTTTGGGGTGAGGGAGAGGGAGTGCAGTCAGGGGGAAGTTGAAAGGTGAAGGCTAAAGCCTCTGTCTCAGTCTATTCAGGCTGCTAGAAAACAAACAAACAAAACAAAACCCACCACAGACTGGGGGGGCTTAAACAATAGACATCTATTTCTCACATTCTTGAGGCTACAAGTCCAAGATCAGGGTGTTGGCAGATTTGGTGTCTAGTGAGGGCCTGTTTCCTGGCTCAGAAATGGCCATCTTTTTTCTGTGTCCTTACATGGCAGAAGCAGTGAGGGATTTCTCTAGGGTTCCTTCAATCAGGGCACTAATCCCACTCGGGAGGGCTCCACCCTCATGGTCTAATCACCTCCCAAAGGCCCCGACTCCTAATGCCATCACATTAAACTTTAGGATTTCAACATATGAATCTGGTGGGAGGACATAAACACTCAGTCTGCAGCATCTGGCTCTGGTCCTCTCTTCACTAATATTGCATCTTTGGGTAAACTCCCTAATTCTGTCAAGCCTCAATTTCCTCATCTGTAAAATGGGGATAATTAGAGTATTTACCTCTTATGGTGTCCATGAGGATTCATAAGGTAACACAGGAAAAGCATTTGGCACAGTGCCCAACAGGTCGCTAAGCTCTGATAATATGAAGATGTTCCACATCAGTGTTCTTTTTTTTTTTTCTTAATTGGGGAGAGAGAGAGAGAGAAAGGGAGAGAGCATGAGAGGGGTGAGGGTCAGAAGGAGAAGCAGACTCCCTGCTGAGCAGGGAGCCTGATGTGGGACTCGATCCCTGGACGCCAGGATAATGACCTGAGCCGAAGGCAGATGCTCAACCAACTGAGCCACCCAGGTGCCCCACATCAGTGTTCTTTACTGCTCTCCAGAGCTCATCTATCCTACATCTTCATCCCAGCCACCTCTGACCTTTATTTTCTTTATCTGCATTTCTTTTTGCTCTCAGATAACTCTCCCGGACAAGGCATTTTCTAAAATAGGAACGTTATGAGGGAAAGTCACTCCCTCCTGGAAGAAATAAGCAGCACCTCAAGGAAGGCAGGCAAAGAACCCCCCCTCCCCCAAGAAAAACCAAGCCCTCTCTCAGTTGTGCTGAGCTAGTTCTAGAGACTTAGATGGTGTGGTGGTGTTTGGAGCCTCAGTTCATCATCCAAAGGCATCTGGGAGAGGGGTGTCAGGATTTATCCCAAATTCCTCACAGCCAGCCACCAGAGTCTTTTCTGTCTGTGTTCAGCACGTTATTGTTCTGAACTTGACTGACATTCTCCCTTCCTGTTTGATTTCAGAAGCTGGCACCCTTGGAGATAAAGCCCATGTGGCAGACAAAATGGCCCCCTAGAAGGCTGGCTGGGATAAATAGCTTTTCTAGACTGTAGAAATGCCAAATAAAAACTGTGCCCTCCAATATTTTAAATCTAAAATACTGATGTCTTTTCTCTCTTCTCTAGTAATGGTACAGTCTAACTCCTGAGTTTTTGAAGCTGGTGGTTGGTTGTGGTTCTTGGCTTTAGGTGTTCAAAGTTGTGTGTGTGTGTGTGTGTGTGTGTGTGTGTGTGAGTATGTGTGTTATTACCATCTCTTCTTATTAGCCATTCTCTTCATACCAGTAGAAGAACTGGCTTCCAGGAGATCTGCTGGCTTCTAGGAACCATAGAGGACATGTTCTGTGTGACCAGGTCACAGGTAGGGTTTCTATAATCTGTGTAGTTTTTGAACCACTCACAAAAACATCAGGCCTTTTTGATAGAGCTGAAACTGATGCTATATCTGCACTTTTGCTAGAAGAGATTCAATGTAAACATTAGTTATAGGAACAATAGCCCCTTTTCCCCTCATTTTTATGTTACACATTCTTCTGATTTTGCTAGCGCTGCCTCCCCTCAGACAATCAGAGATCTGTCAGAAAGCTTTCAACCATGTTCCAAACACATTTAAAAAATAACACACACACACACACACACACACACACACACTCACACACCACACACACACACCCTAAGCACAATATGGGCACTTCACATCCACCTTTATCCATTGGAAGTCTGTAGAAAAATATAATTAACTCTTGTTTTATGAAGAGCATGTAAAGGGCCTGAGGCTGGTGGTTAATGGATCAGGGCTCTAGAACCAGCAATGCCCCCCTTCGCTGCAGGGGATTGTTGCCTCTCTGGGTCCTGTTTGCTCAGCTGTGTCATAGGACGTTGGGTTGAATGATCTAGATTGGGGGTGGAGTCCCTCCACCCGTGACATATCTGAATTCCAGCTTCATGCTGCTGTTGTTCATTCCTGATGTTTTCCTTATTGGTTTATTTGATTTTTTTTTTCATTTTTGGAGATTTCTAAAACAAAATAAGTGAAGAAAGTAACAACCACTCTATTCCCATCCCCTCAAATGAATAGGCTGGTGTTATAAACTCTGAATCTCTTTCCTCCTGCCCTCTTTTAAAAATCATATGACTAATATACTAAATGTGATATGTGCTCATATTAAGCAGAAACTTGTATAGTCCATGAAGAATAGTACAAAGATGAAAGTTAAAAAAACACACATGAAATCCTACCCTCAGAAACAAATATTCTTAATATAAATTGAACATCATTTCTTCCCTGTACAGATACATACTTATGGATAGACATATTAGGTGGATGGATAGAAATCATTTATAAAGATGGATTTAATCTGTACATATTCTTTTAATGACAAGTGCTTAGATTTAACTTTGAGTATAATTTAAAAAATCTGAATTGAAACAGAAGATTTGTTGGAACCACAGGGGTTTCTATATCCTATGAAAGCTTTTTTTTCTAAAAGAATTCTTTAAAGCTAAAAATGTAACTTTTAGGTGATGAGAAAAGAATTTATTGGCTCTTGTAATTGGAAAGTCCGAGGAGAGAGTGTTATTCTAGATGGAGCTGGATCCAGGAATGACAGTGAGATGCTCAGGTGTCTATCTTTCCCTTTACCCATGGCTCTTGATCTTCCTTTCTAATTTGCTTCATGCTCAGACCAGCTTCCCCACTGGGATGGCCCACATCACAACGGCCAGCTCCACTTACATTATAATGAAATAGAGATGCTGGAATTCTCAAAAGACTGGAGTCATTGCATCTTCCTTGTTTAACCATTTGTTTCAATCTTAATCAATATTCACTGATTTCCTGCCTGATAAGATAGAACGTTAGCAGTATCACACTTCTGCCTCACCTCTTTCTACCAGATTTATAACATTTACCTTTATCATTTTAATTCCTGTAGTTGTTTAGTGTTGCTCTGACATAAAAATGAATTCAGTGTCCACTACCAGTCATTTTAATATGGTTCTCCATTCCTGATGTCACTATTTTAATTTATCATAATTGGCTGGATTTTGTGTCAAGCAGCTTTTTCAAAGTTGTTCATTATGACCATATTCCCAATGGTCTTTCATGTTTGAGATTGTCTCATGTTGCTTTTATACTTGGATGGTATCTTAGATTGGTAAAAATTTCTTGGAACATACTTTCTTTCCTTTGATATTTGCCATTATGCCAATGTCTTCTGGCTTTGAATTTAGCTAAGAATTCTGAGGCTAACTTGATTCTCCCCCACATTCACAGGGACTTTTTTTTACCTGCCTTTTTGCTTAAAGAATTATTTCTTTGTCCTTTAAGTTTAATAATTCAAAAAGTGTATGTCTTAATTTAAGCATCCTCTTTCACATCTTCCTGGCATACTGTATGTTCTCTCAGTCAGAGGATCTGGGTCTTTCTTAATTGGTATATTGTCATCTGCTATATATCTAAACGCATCTTTATCTTCCTTTGTATTGTCTATTGGGGGGGTCACCAATTATTTTTATGTTGGATTGGTTTTTTTCTGACTTCTATATTTATTAAATTTTTTCATTGTTTTTCCATCTTTGTGATTTTTTAAAAATTTTTATTTATTTATCTATTTGACAGAGAGAGATCACAAGTAGGCAGAGAGGCAGGCAGAGAGAGAGGAGGAAGCACACTCCCTGCTGAGCAGAGAGCCCGATGCGGGACTCGATCCCAGGACCCTGAGATCATGACCTGAGCTGAAGGCAGAGGCTTAACCCACTGAGCCACCCAGGAGCCCTTTGTGACTTTTTTTTTAAACTCTGTTTTTAATTTGATTATTTCAAACCTCGATAGCAGTAATATGAATTCAAATTTTAGTTCATGTTTACCATTTCTGGTATTCTTCATTTCATCTTGTAGTTCCAAGTTTCATCTATTGTCTTTTCTTTGCTCTTGTTAGCTGAAAGAACTTTCTTTAGCATTTCTTGTATTTTCATTTACTATATTGTATTTTAGATTCCAGGATTCTTATTTGCTTCTATTTCTTGGCTGGGATTCCCCATCTTTTTACTAAGACTGTGTATTTTTTAAAAGTCCTTAAACATATTTTTACTAGATGCTTTAAAATCTTCATCTACTAATTCCAACATTTGTGTCAAATTGGGATCCATTTCAATGACTATTTTCTCTTCTGGGTTTAGGTTATGTTTTCCTTTCTTTTCACCTTTAGTTTTGCCTTGTTTTGTTCTCATTGTAGCCTGAACATTGTGGATGATATATTGTAGAGACCTGAGATTCTGTTATCTTCCTCTGAAGAGTGTGGAGTTTTATTCTCATAAAGAGTTAAATTACTGGGTAATCATCTTGAACTTGTAAAGGTTTGGTTTTATGCTTTTTAATGTGGTTCTGTTTTGGTTTTGCCCTTTGTCTAAGGGTGAATCTTTAGTTCTAGGATGTAGTCTTTATCCCTAAGAATAGCCTTTCTGGGATTTCAATGAAAAATGTGAGGTATTTGCCAAGACTGTAATTTGTCAGGATCCAAGCTCAACATTTTGTCTACCCTGCTATGGTTGGCAGCTGAAATCTCTGCTCAGCCTTTTTAGGCTTCTAGCTGTTTCTTTCTGCTAATCCTTGAAGTATTTCTATCCATGTGCAGTTCAGGGGTCAGCCACAGATACAGGGAAATAATATATACATATTTGGGGGCTCTCCATTAAGGCTTTCTTAATTTTCAGATGCTCCAACAGCTCAAAATTCCATCTTCAAACACTTCAAGCCAGTAAGTTTGTGTTTTTCTGCTTGAGTTTTGGCCACTTGGTACTCTGTGGACTGAAGAGTTTGCTTCCTCAAGGAAAAAGTCATCTAAGCATAGCTCTTACCTAGTGCACCTCCAACTTTCAAAAGTTAAATCTCTCCCTGTTCCGCCTGATTTAAATTTCCTTCTAGCAACTTTAAATAGTTGCCTTTTATATTTTGTCCAGAGTAGCTACAATAAACGTTATCCCACCATTACTGAACTTGAAACTTCATAGGAATGTGATTTTAAACAGTATCTATTCTGTACTATTAGTCTCATAATAAATTGTTACTGTTCTCATTTTGTTTCCTTAAACCTGAACCTCCATTTTTATCTCACTTTATGGGTTTAAGATTTTATTTTAGGAGTATTACTTAAAAAAAAAAAAGTTAGAAGTTTCATTTATTCAGGAGCACTGTAGACACCAAAAAAGGGTCTTCCACGTTAAGATGGTACTAGCAAGAGAATAAGCCCTACTCAGCGGCATGGCTGAGTTATTTCCAGTCATCTCCAATGTTATCTTGCCCAAAGTTGTGTTATTACCAGTTTCTCCTTCTATATACAATTGTATCAATTAGGACTCCTTTTGTTGCAAATGGTGCAAAATTGGACTCAGATTGGCTTGAGGCTGGAAAGGAAAATGATGGATCCACATGACTGAGAAGTCCAGGGATATGTCATTTCACATGAAATCTGATCCACAAGCTCAAATGTTGTCCCTAAGACCCAGTTTCTTTCTCCCTCTCTCTCTCACTTATGCCCTTGGTATAATGTAAGTACCATTCTCAGCAGATTCTCACTTTAAAATGGAAAGATGGCCCACCCAAGCCTCACTTTGGTCTGGATTCGAGTCCAATAGAAATAGGAGGAACTGAATGTCTCTCAGCAAGTGCCATCGACTCTCACTAGCTCTGACTGTCAAATTCCTTATCCCTGAACCCAATACTGTGCGAGAAGAATGTGATCCTCTCATTGGCAGGCTTGAGTCAGTGACCTCCTCCACATGCGTGGCTAGAGTCGGCTCCACTGAACCACGTGGACTGATGGTGCAGGAAGTCATTGCCCAAAGGCAAACTGTGATAGTGTCAACAAAAGAAAGATTACTGGACTCTGGAGGACAACAGAATGACAAGTGTTCTCTGTGACAGAGAAGTGTGTTCGGTGGTTGGTTGGTGCCAGGTATTATTTTAAAAATCCAAGGTCCTGAATAAGGACCAACCTGAATAAGCTTCCAACTTTTATGCTCATCAGTTGACTTCATGGTATGTCTCGGGATCTATAAGAATGACCATGTGAATCTCCAAGGCAGATAATCTGCGATACTCACAGAAAGGTGAGATGTTCCTGCGGCCCAACTACGATTTATTTTCTGCAAAGATAAATCATTCTAGGTTTATCTGAGGTAAAAATAAGTTTTTTAAAAAAGTTTTTATAAAATTAAATAGAAAAGTATTTCTTCTGGGAGTTAAGATCAAATATGTATTTAAAAATATTTGATATTCGAAGCAAAAATACAGTGCCAGGGCCCATGGAGGCTACGAAGGCCTCTGGTTGTCTCAGATCATTCTTTCTTATTTATCCTTTTTATCTTTTTATCTTTATCTACCTTTAAAATTTTAAATTCAATCTTATTTATCCTTTTAAAAGAAGTGAGACTTTCTTCTGGTATAGTCTGTTTGTGCAAGGTTTTAAATCTTTAGAGAAATATGCAAGAAAGGATCTGAAAACCCTATGTGGAATTCATTTTTGGTAAACAGACAGAATTAGAAAGAATTAGGAAGAATTGATTGCTCTCCTTTGTTGTGTAGCATGAAAGAGAAATTCTCTGTAGGACAGGGCAAAGCTGGTTGGGCTGTATTCTTTCTTTGGGGCACTTCACTTTATGGTCTCTGTTTCTTGTCACTTCTCAGGTTATCTGGGAACTTTTAAGGCAAATGTGTGGACTCTTAATTAATGTAAGCATCGTTTCATCCTTAGCTGGGATTGTGCTGTTCTGGTATAGATAAAGAGGTTATCATTATGTTATTCTCACATCTAACCTTTAGAAGTCAAAAATAAAAATTAAAAAAAAAAAGCACATCTGAAGAGTTTCCCAGATCTCTTATCCCAGTTTGATGTATGGAGGCTGCTGCTTAATTTGATACTTTTAGGAATAGAACAGGTTTGAGACCTGTGGAAATGCTTTTTCTTCTTGAGTGTCTGACCCATGTTTCTTGGATGTTTCTACAAAGTTCTTAACTGGCACACCACCCCCTGTCCTAGAGGTCAAGAAGAAACCCAAAGGCTAATTATTATTTTTACAGGCCTTTACAGTGAAGAGTCTCAGGACTAGGGGTCCCTCACAGTAGAGGGAGTTGCAGATCTGGGCATATCACTGCATGTTTTGAAATTCCTACCATTTTCCAAATATTATTTGTACTCTGTTTTATTTAAAAGACAAATATTTCACATTTGTAACAGATAAGGAAGTTGGAACCTACATATTTAAAAGCAACCTCTTGCAAGCTACCCAATATCCAGTGACTCATGAGACTTTCAGGGTGACCAAGGGTTGCCTGCAACAGCTGGGGGTCTGAAGGTGTCAGCCAGACCTGTTATGGTTTCTGTCCAAGGACTGCGCCATTTTGAGGGCATCCTATCACGTGTCCCACTTGCTTTCTGGAAAGCTAGTGATGCCACATGATGAGGAAAGAGGTATTTTTGCTCCGAGAACTTGAGCAAGTCTGTCTTGCCAGGGCCCTTCCAGCCTCTGAGCCTGCTCCCCTCTCATCCGGTCTCTGAGCCACAGCTCAAGTGATTTTAAAAAGCACAACCTTGACCTTATAACTTCCCTGATGAAAGCCCAGAAGTCACCATGTCACTGCATAATAACAACGCTTCAAGGGGGCACCTACTCCTTTCAGGATGAAGCCCAAATTCCTGTGTATGCCCTGCAAGCCTAGCGGTCTGGCCCTCCTGGCTCTCCAGACCCTTCCTGGCTAGGTCCCTTCCCACCTGGGGCTGCAGATGGGGAAGGTACCCTGCCTTCTCTTCTGTCTGCCCTGCTGGCCCCACTGCCCGGCCCCTCGGCCCCCCTCTCTCCACCCTCCCACTTATCGTGAAGCTCAGACATTAGTTCTCCTGGGAAATCTCCCTGATAGTCCCCTCCCTAAAACCTGAGCCAGAGCACCTCTCCAGTCTCCCTCTCCCCACTGACAGCCATCAGTACTGCCTCCTTACGGCCCTGGGGTGGGCCCAGGATGTGTCAGATGCCCAGTAAGTATTTGTTGAATGAATCAAGCTTAATTTACAATCCTTTCAGAGGTAGGGCTGGGAGGGCAGAAAAATTAGTTGAGAGCTGTTTTGTTTCCTTTTAAAAGAATTGTTTCTGAGAGTGTTATCATTGAAGAATGTGTGTGTGCGCGCGCATGCCAGTTTCACATCCTTCCCTGTCTGCCATCTTACAAAGGGTCTCTTGATTTGTGGCTCCCACAACTGAACGTCAGAGAATGAAAAGCCCTGGAAACAGTTCATTTGAATTTGAATTTGAGATGGTAGAAGCAATTGAATGGACTTCTCAAATTGTTTTATTGTTTATAAATAGTGATGATGTATTTTCTTCTAGTTTTTTCTTATTTTCCTCTTAAAGAACATCTTGTCTGAGAGAACTAGAGGAGAACCTGGAAAGCTGTCCCTTGAAACATCCATTAACTGAAAAATGGTGTTAAAGGAAAGTATCTGCCTTATGGAAATGTAGTTGAGCTATCATCCATCCATATGGGATGCATTTTACTTGAGTCGAAAAGTTTCTGAAGGGAGGAATCCCATAAATACACAAACTGCTCAACTTTGTTATTCAACTCAATTCAAAAGTGCTACAGGGAATTTAACATAAGAAGCACTGGCTTTTGAAGACCACACCTACATTTTTATTATTGTTGGCATATTTACTGAAACATGTAGCGTGGATGATTGATTTATTTCCATGCTGTTTTGCTGAGCTCATGTTTAAGACTTGATTTCTGTTCAAGGCTGAGCTTTGTCTTTGGGATTTTGTTCAAAAGATATTTTACAATATAGGAATAGTTCCCATTTTGACCTCCATTTCTGTAAGTAGCAGAATTGCTCTTGGAACCTCCCATATTATGGGTAAGGTGTGAAAATTAGATAGTGCCGGAGGATCTTCTGAGAGTCTCTGTCTCTGAAGTACTTCCAGGTTGTCTCCCCCTCACTGGATCCAAGCCCCAGGGCAGGACCACCTGGATCAGGGTCATGAACTCACATGACTCTTTGATGCGGTAATGGTCCTAGGAGATACTACTTACCCAAACATAAAAATAGATCTTGCAGGAGCTTAGTCTGGGTTCAGAATCCTAGGCTTGTGTGAAATTTGCATGTGGCTCACACTCTTTGCTCTTCCTTTACCAATGCTGGAGCGCAATGCAGTTAGAGAGAAGATAAGACCCTGGCCAGCTGAATGGAAAACATGTAATAATAGGAGTATCTCACCACTAAACTCTAATCTCTTTTCACCAACTCTGAGCCACCTCTGACATGACCAGAGGTCCTTGGGGGAAATGCCCTGGACTTGCATCAAGTGAAGAAAGTATTCCAGCAAATCCAATTGTGAGAATTCCTTTTACTGAAAGAAACTCTTTGTGGAAAGGAAGGAGGGAAGTAGGAGGGGAGCTTGGAGCTCAGCCCAGTAACTCCCCTGCTCTTCTCTTGCAAAACAATCCACCCAGGCTCCAGTATCCGGAGACCACTGTGATCCCACGTCTTCTCCTTCTGGACTCTCAGCAGTATCCAGGTTTGTCTTAACTGTTGATCTGACCCATCCAGTCTTCAGGTTGTTGTGAGCCTGGGAATCTTTAGGCCATTGCTATTGTTAGGCACTCTTAGACCTTGAAGGAGGGAATGGCCAAAACACCTGTTCTTGGGAGGCTTCCCCAGAAAGGAGCATCTCACTCAGATGATAGGTTTGGGACCAGAAGCCCCTAGGACAAAAATCTCTCATCTTCAACACTGCCCATGGAAGCTTCTAGAGGAAGTACTGTGATGGACATTGATGTACATTGACATTCCTCTTTCAAAGTTTCCAACATTCCATTTTCTTCCTGGTCTGACAGTTAATCACTCCTTCCTTGTGTTAGCACTAAATGAAATAGTTGACTTGCCTCTGGGAGCCATGTTAGAGAATGCTTACTAAATAAGAGTGTGTCCACTCTGTGAATCCCACAATAAAAATGTAGGGAGGGATGGGGAGAGATGCAAAGAGCCACCTATGACATGACAGACACTTATCTCCCAGTCCACATTTATTCAGGCACTTGTTCACTGAGGGAGAATTGCCATATCCTTCCTTTTCTCCCCTAATCCACTCAGCTTCACTCCCACACCCTCCACAACAATTGAATGTCTGCTTGATGTTCCTCCACTATAAACCAAGCAGGAGACTTCATGATGGCAGAGTGCCTGTTTCAATTACTCCTGTACTGCCCACGCCTACATGATCTTCTATAAACATTTGTTAAATGAAATAAAATATTTAGGAAGAGATTACATGAGAAATGAAAAGGATGAGAGTAGATGTTCCGAATGGTATTAAATGGATGAAATTCACTTAGTAGCTGAGAGAGTGAATCCATTGGCTGAACTTGACTAAGGGCAGCATCCTGGAAGGTTTGGGATTTGAACTGCCCTCTGACAATGGGGTTGAATTAAGTTGGAAGACAGGGCCTGGAAGACACAATGACTAAATAAGTAGAGACAGGAAGTTATAAGGAGTGGTCCTAGAATTGTGGGTAGACCAGTTAACTAAGAAAGTTAGTATAGTGAAAGTATAAAAAGCACATAATTAACCAAAAATTTAGACTAAATTGAAATGAAATCTTATATTTCCCAATCTTTTGGTCCCTTTCCTTGATATTTCTTCTTCTTTTTTTTTTTTTTCCTCCAGCACCTACCTTCTCTGACTTCTCAGTTATGTGCTAGGCTTCTCTTTATGGAATTTTACATCTGTTAGAAACCTACTACTATTTTACATCTGTTAGAAACCTACTGGTTGAACATTCCTAGGTAGGATCTGAGGGGCTCAGGTGGTATAATCCCTGAAATGGGGGTTCTCAGTGACTGAGACGAACTGAGTCCACTATCTCCATGAAATGTAATGCAAATAGGTAAAAACAGGTGCTTCAAAATACATGGGCCAAAGCCAATGTGAATGTGCTATAATTGACTTCTATATATTTTTTCCAATGTATATTGACAGGGATAAAAGAGATTACTTATTTAGAAAAAAGGAACTCTCCTGAATGAGGGTTGCCAATTAGAACCGATGGGATAATTCCTATCATGAAGATGGCTTTGTTATCAAAAAAGTGTTAACCGGTGGAGAATGCAGTCAAGTTCAGAACATTTCTCAGGGTTCTAATGATAGAGCAAATGCAATAATCAGCAGCACATTTCCTGCATTACTATGCAAATCGCACTACGACAAAATTAATAGTTGTCATTTGTGGTGTTTCCTGGTTTCTCTTATCCCTTTCATTTTGGTATCAGAGATTAAGAAAAAAGGCATACTTCTATTATCAGTCAACTTTTGACTACATGTATTTTCATTCTTCTTGGCCAACCTCTAGTTCACTGACACAGACTTAATGGAAAGAAATGATAGTACTATTAAAAAATAATTATGGACTTAAAATAGCAGGCACATTCTTAACCACCATGGATGGTTATAAGGGAGATGGGTTATGATTAGAACCTTGAGAGTAACTGTGAATTATCTTCCTTCTGCTGTTTAAGGGGGGGCCAGGGGGAGGAGTACACATTGATTCTGAATGATATTTTTCCTTTTTAAAATTATTTTTGGCTGGAGATGGAATTTAAAGATAATTTGGCTGTGGCTGCTCTAATAAGCTGGTTTCATAGCTTATCAGTGATTCCCAAGGTGTGTGGGAGGGTGAGCTGGGTTACCAGAATAGCAGGGGGACTATTTCCATATAAAGTCCCTGGGAGGCTCTAACATATAGCTCAAGGGGGACCATTCCCACCACTCCTTGCCAGTGTAAGCAATTTCCCTTGGGTTACACAATATTCTTTGGGTATCTTGGGGATATAGGAGAGCTGAGAGCTATCAGCTTGAACGGATTTTACAGCTGAAAGAACCAGGCCACTGCTACTTAATGATCAGGTCTTAAAGGGTAAGATTGGCTGTTGATTATTGAATATTGATGATGTGCTAGTTACTTGGCCAGGTGCTTATATTCAGCTCCGGTCTAAATCTTGTTCTTTCTCACTGTATGGATGAGGAAGTAGAAATTCGGCAAAGTGTATTGTCCAAGATTCCAGCCAAGTGGCTCTGTAGTGGTTTGCATCCTAGCTTTTCTGGTTCCAAAGCTAAACAAGGTCACTGTCAAGTCTAACAACTGGGGCATGGCACTGCAGTGGGCATCTGGTTTAGCTGGGGCATGGCACTGCAATGGGCATCTGGTTTAGCTCATCACCCTCTCTTTCTGTCTCAGGGTAGCAGCACCCTGACCTCCTTTGAGGGTCATTCCCTTCTCACTCTCAGTTCCTGTGGCTCATTCTCACCCATTAAGTCCAGGGACGGGCAGCCTCCCGGCTAGAAGCCCATCTCACCATGAAAAAGTACACCTCCCTTCTGGCCCGAGGCCTCTCCTTCACTGTTGCTTGTTCATTTAAAAGTGCGCCATGCTTAAACCGATATGCACCTTGCATACCTACCTGACTATTGGATGCATCCTTAGAACATAGAAACAGCACAGCACTCTGGGCTTGCAAAACTATAAAGACACACTGAACAAGCCCACAGCTCAGATTCTATTATCCATAAAATGGGACAGTGTATTCTCAGTCTACTTTCTAGGACAATTTTGAGAATAAATTTACATAGGAGATTTGAAAAAGTACATTAAAACACTCCGCAAAGTAGTTATTCTATATCATTCTTTGTAACATGGTTGGGGGGTGGGTACTAATGGGGCTGAGTGATGAGGAACTTTTTAAACAAAAACCACTTTAGGCAGGTGGAGGTCTGAAGTCTCCCAGGGGTGCTAGTGTAGAATAGGGGTTCTCAGTCCTTCCCCATCACAATGCGGAGGATAATCACAACCTTCACCAAACCCAGATTCCTAAAAACTCTGCGCTCCAAATTTTCTGGAAAGTAGAGCCGTCCATGGATGTGTTGCCACAAGAAGGCATGGGGTACCCATATGGGCACCCTTTGGACTGGGGTATGGTCAGCACAGGAGAGGGTGGAGGGTGATGGGATCTCTTTCCCTCAACACAGTCCACATCACCACCCTTTTCTCCCTTATAGAGCAGATGGAAATGCAAATGGGTACAAATAGGTCATTAGTGACTAACTGGAAATCTGTGACAATTGTTTTTAATCTTTAAACTTTAGCAGCGTAACTGTTTAAACATAAACTTAAGCAGAGATTCCTGGGAATGTAGCTTTCAAAGGAATTTGGGAGCCACCAGTGGTGGTGACCCCCCAGAGAAGGACGGCCCACATGGGGTGGGCGGTAGAGATACATGGTCGGAGACATGGGGCTACCACGTGTCAGATCATCTGGGAACCTGCTCCTTTCAAAGCTCAAGAGTGAACCTCTATTTCTTCATCTCTGGAGTGGGGGTCACGTTAGGACTTGAGACAATGTATGGAAGCATCTAGCCTGCAGATGCTCAACAAATGGAAACCAGTCTTACTTTATAAGACACAACAGTGGAGGGCTCTTCCAGCTCTCAGGGACTTGGAAAGCATTATGGAGCAGCGGGTTTTTGCTGTTTCCTGCTGGGGTGTCAGGAGAAAAATGGAAACAAATGAGGCATCTAATGCAGGTTCTCCTGGAGCTCCCCGCTAATGGGGAAAATAGACACAAGCCTAAGGAATTCCACTGTGGTTAAGTGTGGACAAAACCTACATGGAAGGGCAGAGAAAGTTCCGTGGCATGGGATTTGCAGGGGAGGGGAGCAAGTGATTGCATGGAACCAAAATGGCTTCTGCCATGATGCTTCGAAGCCCCCTCCCCTCCCCCACATATTGTCTGCCATTCTACCGTAACACATTTAGAGTGGTGCAGAAAAAGAAACTTTTTTTTTTTTTTTTTTTTTTTTTTTAAATCCAGTTTGGCTCCTGGGAACACAAAGCCATTTCTTGGCGCCTTCTTAGGGAGCAAAAGAAATTTACAAGGGTGTGACTGATCTGATTACAACGACGTTGAGGCATGAGACTCTATCACATGTGTCTGTTCCCTGGCCAGGTGTAATCCAGTCCGGCCTTTCTTGCACAAACACACACTACCAGGCAGCAGCGTCACACTCGGGCACGTAAGAATGCCAGGTTCCTTTCTTCCTTTAAGAACTGTTGCCCTTAAAGAAGGGAACGAGATGCTTTCCTGCCATACAGCCATAACAGTGGAGTGAGGAACGAATGGCCTCCCCTCCCGGCTGCCTCCTGCCCATGCAAGGGTAGTAGCACTAAGTTACCTCTTTTGTCTGGCCCGGCCTGGCCAAGCCCTGGGATCTGGGAGCCCAAGAGCTGGCTGGGAGTGCCGGCTTGGTGAGTGGCTGCCTGATGCACAGGCTGGGTGGGGACCACATCCAGCCCTTTGTCTTTCACAAAGCCATGCCAAGCAGCCTCTAAGGCTGGAGAAGACCTGGCTCCGTCCGAACCCCACGTGGAGGAAAGGGCTGGAACAATGGCTCGCTCGGAGCAGGGACCCACACTGCTGTTGCCAGCCTCTAGTCCAGAGGTAATGACAGCTGGTGGGAGCCCTTCACGAAGGAGCCCTGTAATTAATGCCCCACCACAGACAGAACTGGGCTTGGACAGCCTTTCTCCTAAAACTGGGTCAGGGCCGGGCAGTCCCAAATGCAGACGGGCATTGTTAAACTATAGAGACAAATAAAGGCTCAAGCCAGTAGCAGCCCCACAGTCTTCTCACTCAGCCGCTAAGGGAAAGGGACGTCCATTGTTTGTGTGCCAACAGGTTGCCAGACTATGCTGGACCCTTTCAGTACGTGACTCCATTCAGCCTTGTAACCATGAAGAAAGTGGGTTATTATTTCCATTATGTAGGTGAAGCAGACCCTCAGAGGTTAAGGAAGTTGCCTGAAGCGTTTGCATTATTAAGGCCAGTAGAAGAGCCTGGCCCAAACTCAACCTTGCCAGAAGAACGCCATTTTCATGTGCTCCCTTCTAGAATCATCCTCTGGGAAGATAGAAACCAGGTTTGTTGTTTTTATTGTGGTTCCTTCTGTGTTTAGCCCGGTATCAGTTCTCCCTAAGTATTTAGGGAGCTAAATAAAGAGCTGCTAGTCCCATAATCTTGGACCAAGCATCACAGAGAAGGAGCACGGGACTCTTCTCATGCAGGTGCTAGAACCCAGCAGATGTGATGTCCCCTCTTATTGATCTCCTGCTGTAGGGGTGTGCCATGTTGGGAACCATGGAGGAAGACGGACAGGACATCGGCGATGCACCAGCCTAGCGGCCAGCACATAGAAGTGTGAAGAATAAAGGTAGAAGGAGGGTCCTGCCTGCCAGTCTCTCTCTCTCCATACTGTGGAAGCCAGAACAGTGTTAAATTTATCGCTTTTCTCGGGATTGGCTCTTGGGAGGATATCACTGAAGAGCAGATGCTGTCTAAAGTATAATCAGCCTTCTTGACTTGGGGGTGTGGAAGCCAAGGGCCAGGTGACTGGCAGCGGCCTGCCCCAGGCCACCCCCCAGTTAGCAGCAGACCCAGAACTACACCCCACACCATGAGGGAAAGTCTGGGGCCTTCAGCATCCCACCCTGCCCTTCTGAGCCCCGAACCGCGAGCCTCCTCCTGGTGAGGTGTGACTGCAGAAAGACTCTTCTCAGGTAGCAGGACAACTGATCTTTCGAGAAAACTCAAGCTCCTTTGATAACAGTTTCCATTAACCCGCCTGTTGAGGGCTTACTGGATGCTGGGACTGTTCTAGATGCCCATTCAAGCTTTGTGTCATTTAATCCTGGCAGAAACCCTAGAGGAGAAGCACCGTCATCACTGTGTTGCCAATGAGGAAGACTGAGCCTCCGTGACTTGCCTGAGGTAGACCCGAAGAAGATCCCAGGCCATAAAGCCCTGGGTCTCACCGACAGATTTCACTAAACACAGTAACAACTTGGCCATGTTTCCTGTACATTTTGCACTTTTTTTTCTGGTTATAATATCTATATTTTTTAATCTAGTGAGGCATGCTTGAAAGAGTGTAAGCCAAGAGATCCTGTTTATTATTTAGGCAACAGTTTCAGTGCTGACTTTCATATGAACCTTATCAGTGTCAAACCAGAGTTTACTAACACTTTGCTGACTTATAAACAGGCTCCCACACGCTTACTTTCGTGCTTATACAAAGAAACACATGTAAACATTTCAAAACATTTCTGGTGGGCAATTAATTTTTTCCTTTGGGAATATATCCAATGGATAATAATAATGAGGCAATGCATATTTTGGAGATAAATAATATTAAAATGGGTAGCTTTGGAGTCTTTCAGGGATTTTGGATGCTTAGAAATTGTCATTAAGTATCTGTATACTTAGAGATCCATTTTTTTGGCGTGCCCTGAGGAGTGTGCTCAGGAACTGGACACGGAAGAGGGGGACCAGTCATGAGGGTTTCTTTTGTTTATTTGGAAACTCTGTGTCTTCTGGAGAACTGAAGACTTCGGGGTTTGGGGTGGGGGGAGCGTCTTTGTTTCAAGCACAGTGCTGCACATCTAAGAACCTTCTCTACAGCTACTTCCAGATTCCTTCCCTGCTCTTCCTGTTCTCTTTTTCATTTTTCCCCTGCTCTCTCTTCTCCATGTGGGAAAGGTAGACTGGGAGGCTAATGGGGGAAAGGAGAACCATGTTTATCATATTTTATGATCCCAGTGCTTGCAGAAGGAGAAACATTCCCCATCTGAGCATCCTCTCTGGGTCTGTCATCCATTTTGAAAGATGTCTCCTCCAGGAGAAATCCCTGTGTCGCGATGGTTTGCTTCTCTCGAGCTACATTAAGATAATAGCATTCCTCGGGGGCACCTGGGTGGCTCAGTGGGTTAAAGCCTCTGCCTTTGACTCAGGTCATGATTCCAGGGTCCTAGGATCGAGCCCTGCATCGGGCTCTCTGCTCAGCAGGGAGCCTGCTTCCCTTCCTCTCTCTCTGCCTGCCTCTCTACCTACTTGTGATTTCTCTCTGTTAAATAAATAAATAAAATCTTAAAAAAAAAAAGATAATACCATTTCTCTAGCCAAACATTTTTGGTTAAGTGCTTCAAGAAAGACACCAGCAAATTCAAAGCTATGACCTGCAGACTTGAAGGTTGCATATCAATTGCCAGGTTTGAAAACCTCTCACCGTCGGTTTAGGTGGAGAACTGGAAAGGTCTTTTTTTTTTTTTAATTTTTAATATTTTATTTATTTATTTGACAGAGACACAGTGAGAAAGGGAACACAAGCAGGGGGAGCGGGAGAGGGAGAAGCATGCTTCCCTGCCGAGCAGGGATCCCAGTGCAAGGCTCTACCCCAGGACCCTGGGATCATGACCTGAGCCGAAGGCAGATGCTTAATGACCGAGCCACCCAGGTGCCCCTGGAAAGGTCTTCAAGACATCCACTACCTCTCTTTTTTTCCTGGAATATAGTAGGATTCACACTTCCCTACCCCTTCTGACACTGAACATGACCTTGCGACTTGATATGGCCAATGAAATGTCAATGGCAGAGCAAGGAGACAGAGGGTAACTTGCCACATTCTTTTTCCATCTGCTGTAGCAACTGGCAATGCTCCATCAGCCAGAGAGGCCCGGTCATCTGTGATGGTCACATCCTACATAGTATAAGTACTCTACAGGCAGGGGTCTAGGCCCAGATGTCCATCTGTGGGGAATTCCTTGGCTGGATGAGAGTTGTCTTCTGAGGTTCCTTTCTATTCTAAATTTCCCATTACTATGAAATTTTAGGTCAGAAGTTAACTTTGCTGTTTCACGGCATGATATCTCCATAGGATATTTTCTGATTCATAGTCAAAGATCCGGATGCAGAGCTGGTCACTGCCTCTCATGAGCTATTATAAGCCAAATATTAAACATTGTTAGCCATATAGTAACCTTTCCAAACCTTAGCCAAATCACTTAATCTTCCTGAACCCCAGTTCCGGAAATCCAAAAGTGCAGTGGCCACCAACACTGCCTACCGTAAAACATCTCAGAAATCTTAAAGCCAAAGCAAGATGAAGTCTTGGAGGTCTGGTCCAGCCCTCTACAGGTGGAAAGCAGTACCATCATTCAATGCTACAAAGGGGCATCACGCCCACCAACTCCTGTTTGCTGGGCTGGTGTAGGGGGTACATGCATCCTGATTGGGTCAGAGCTCTGCTCCCTCACTGGATGGAATGGATTCTTTCTGAACTCAAGAACTGGAGCCCCCTTGTCTCCTCTGACCGGGGCTACATGCCGGGCTCTGTTTTACAAATAGAAGTTATGCATCTTGGCTCATGCGTTTGCAAAGCACCCAAAATTTCTACCTCATTTGGTTGATGCTTTATAAAATGACATCTAAAGAAACATTGTAAGGCCAGAAGGGTCCCACAAAAGGTCCTACAAGAGCCCTGGTCCTTTTTCCTTCTCAGAGTGCTCAAGTCCCCTTCAGTCGTTGGTCCCAGTGTGTCCTGTATGTGAAGATTCCAGTCCCCAGAATCCATCATTTTGGCCATTTCCTAATCAATGGGAGGCAATGCATTTACTAACTTCTGAATACCTATCTTTCCCAGCAGATAGCATCCTTTTTTTGGTTATATCCCCACTAGTTTTTATTAAACCAGTCTTTTGCTGTGGAGTAAGTCCTGAGCTTTGACTAATTTTTTAACCCTAAGTAAACGTTTGGACATTTCAAGATCGCCTGTCCCCCCTCACCTAAATGGCCTTTTAGCTTTGACATATCTTTTCAGTGTAACATTGTTTCCATTTTCAGGTACTTGGCATCACCCAGAGACTCAGAATAACTCAATTCTTTGATTCTTTCCTTCTTCCCTTTTCTCTCCCTCCCTCCCTTGCTTCCTGTCTTGTGGCATTCTGACCAGCTCTGGGCTGATCCTGGCTTCTTCAGGGAAGCCATTCACTGGACATCTTCCAAAGCAGCCCCTGAGAAAGTGATAGTGGTAACCCCCATAGACTCATCCTTGGAACAAGCACCCTTAGGACAGGTTGCCTCCCCATTTGGGAGTGTGGTTACAGAGCTTGGCAGGAATGTCAGGCTGAAACTGATTCATTCATAAGCCTGGCCACAGTGCACAGAGAAAAGCCCTTTCCCTGCCCTGGACCCCCCGACCCCAGCCAAACAGCTTCAGCTTATCTCTAAGAAGATTAGAGGACCTCTGGCTCATCGCTGGCTTTCTTTCGATGCCAAAAGGCCTAGCCGATCAAAGTTGACATTACTTCACATAGCTAGTGGCTTATCTCCGGCCTGTCCTGGGACTGCTGACCTCTCAATTAAGGTTTTAACAACAGTTTCTCTTTGGGGAGGAAATGCTCATAGCATGGAGGACAGTTTACACTACGGGACTGCCGGTCCTGACCCCACTGGCTGGGCGGCCTGTCGTGATTGCTAACCATGCAATTAGCGGCAATTTTTCAGTTCCCTCGTAAAGAAAAAAATGTTATTTCTACCGAAACTATCTCCAAGTGTCCTAAAGCATTCTATTTTTCATATCTAATGAGGTGACGGTGGAATTTGTTAGATGAAGAGGACTTTATCAAGCTTTAATGCTAACATGTCTCTCAAATCCAGAGCCTCGCGGGCGTGTCAAAGGAGACAGCAGTAATCCAAAGCATGGTGTGATGGATGCATTTTTGGGGCATTCCTTTGCTTTCTCATGGAGACCAGCCCCTCAGCCCCTGTGTTGTTTCAGCCTCCTTGGAGTTTTGTCGGAAATATGGCCTGCTAGCTTGAGCAAATTGAAATTGAAAGCCAAAGAAAAATATTTTGCACCTTGGCCCTGAAAGTTTTCCCAAAAGATGTGAGCTTGTGAGATGAATGTTGTAAACTTGTGAATTATGGGGGAAATACAGATTTTTATAAAATATAGATTTTATGGGGGAAATATAGACGATAACTTCCTTTTATTGGGTGTTTGTTCCGGTTAGCTTGGAAGATACCATAGACTTATGTAACGAGTCTCTCTTCTTGAGAAGCTTACACCATAATTGGGGAGATAGACTATTGCAATAGACCAGAGCTGAGGCTCTAGAGCAGACAGACGTGGGTTTGAATTTCAGCTTTGTTCTTTGCGATCTCCCCCTCCCCAAGCCTCTCAAAAAGATTCCTCACGTCACGCGTCTCTGTTTCTTGGGTTTTACAATTGGACGAAGGCTTCTCTGTGCTTCTCAGGGTTGTCGTAGGAATCAAATGTTGCCCAGTGCATGGCACATGGGGCATGAAGGGCCATGTGCCATGCACTGAATTGAATGGCAATCGCTAGTCATTTCATGATGATTGTATAAATTCTGAAAAGTTTGCTGTGAAAGAGGTGGATTTACCAAAAGGCTGGGAGGCAGGAAGCCCTTCCTGGAGCAGAAGTAGACAGGAGCGCAAGCCGAGCATTAAGGGGACAGCTGGTAAACCCCAGGAGCCACTCGCTGGCCAGTGGATTTTTACGCCTGCCTTCCCAGTCTTTCAGACCTTGTGTGCCTGCCCAGCTTGCAGAGAGTTCCTGAGGAAGCCACAAAGTTAGTTTTCTGTATCTGTTACAGATGAGGGTCAGTTGTCATTTCCATCATAAAATCCATGCTTCATGGGTCTAAAGCTTGGAATTTAAAATGACACGGGGCTTAAACTCTACTTAACGCTTTTGATTTAAAACCTTCGCAGAGAACAAGAGTTCTTGGTCTGCACGGCCCATAATACCGCCGGAGGCTCTTTGAAAGTGAATTCTGTATCTGGCTTTGCACAGCCTTTCCAATCACAAATAGCTTTAAACAAGAAGTCATAAAAACCCAACACTTTTAAAAGGCAAATGATCGGCCACATTTGCACTCTCTGTGGAAGAATGACTTGGTGACTCGAGAGGTTTCATTTTCCTGCATTTGAAGGAGGACTTTCCAAAGTGGCTACTTTAAAAAAGGACAGTTTAAGCAGAGGAGGGAGAGACTTTTAGAGGCTACGTTCTTAGCCTCTGGAGATATCCATTTAATTCATCTATATTTTCACATGGCATTTTATTTTAAAGATAAAAATGTGTTATGTACAGTATCAGTAAATGTTTTGTCTTCTGGCTTACGCCATCAAAGACTTCCTACGGCTAAATATGCATCTGTTAGCAGACAGATCCAAAAACATTTTATTTAAAAATAACAAGATCAGTATCCCACAGGAAATATCTGAGGGCCAGGATCAGCGAGGGATTTTAATTTTTTGTTAAAAAAAAAAAATGATTACTCTGATTTCAAATTTGGAGACAAACAGAGATGTGAAAACACTCAGAGAAGTTTCCAGGAGAAGGTGGAGAGTTAGAAACACCTGCTGGGAAGCACTCATGACCTAGCTGCAAATCTGAAAGCTCCCTAGTGTGGAGGAGCACACGCAGGTGAGCGTGATGGGGATGGAGGAAGACGACGGCGCCATCTTCAGTCCCCCGAAGTTTCGGTTGTGAGCAGGAAGACAAGTCATGGAAGAACCAGCCTGAGGAAGATTCCTCTTCCCCTCGTGGACAGACACAGCCATCTCCCAGAGCCTTTTCCTTTTCATTTTCCAGGGTCCAAATGAAGATTACCTTTATGATCTTGGACTGCCTTCATAATTGGACCAAGATTCTAAGAAAGGCTATCAAAAAACGTATAGACAGAGTGGGAAAGGGAGTTTAGTTTCATGGCTGATGAATTGGCTTCCATGGACTCATGCTGGTGACAAGAAGACTAAAGTTCTCACAGACCCTAGTGAATTTCTATCTACTGGTAGAGTTGTGAAAGCTAAGGTATCCTGGCCATTTCTGGGACGGTTGAAAAATAAAGACTATATTGAACAGCTCCCTCTATACTCCAGAGGCAGAGTCTACTTCCCCATCCTTAGAACTTGGCCAGGCTGTGATTTGCTTTGCTTTGACCAATAAAATGTGGTAAAAATTGTGAAAGTTCTGGGGTCTAAGCCTCAAGAGGCCTTGCAGCTTTTGCCTTTTCCTTCTTGGAATCCAGCCACTGCATAAGGAAACCCAGATGATGTTTCTGAGTGTTGAGAGACCATGCCAAAAGAAAGACCAAGTTGCAGCCGGCACCAAGGTTCCGGGGCATGTGAGTGGGGTCCCCTTTGTCTCTCCAGGCCCAGCTAAGCCACTGGCTGACTGTAAGTTGCCTGCAGTGAAATGTGAGCCCAACAAGACTAGTGAAACGTCTCAGTCAACCCACAGAGTCATGAGAAACAATAAATTATGGTTCTTAGTCAGGGTCTGCAGGCCAGATCTGAACAGATACATGTTCATGTCAATAAAGTTTTATTGGAACACCACCAGACTCATGCCTTACAAATTGTCTGTGGCTGCTCTTGTGCTCTACAGCAGAGTGGAGAGGTTACAACAGAGACCACAAGGCCCACAAAGCCTAAACTAGGTACTGCCTTGCTCTTTGCTAAAGTTTGCCTACCTGTGTTTTAAACCGCCAAGTTCTGGGGAGTGTTTTGAAACGCAACAATAAAAAGCACATAGATTTAGTGTATTAGTCAGTGTTGTCTGGGGAAACAGGACCAGTAGGAGGTGGCTTACATGATTACAGAGAAATGCCTGAGAAAGGCTTCGAGCTACAGTCAGCAAGCTGGAGACCCAGGATTGCTGACGATGTAGTTCTAATCTGAGCCTGACAGCTTGAGAACCAGCAGAGCCAATAGTGTAAGTTCTGGTCCCAAAATCAGCAGTCTCAAAATCCAGCAAGAGCAAGCTTATGTTCCAGTTCAAGTCTAAAGGCTGGAAAAACTCATGTCCCAGCTCACAGCCAGGCAGGAGGGATCCTCCTACTCTTGGGAGGGCCAACCTTTTTGTCCTATCCAGGCCTTCAGTGATTGGATGAGATCTACTCAGAGAGAGCGGGCAGTCTATTCTGGATCTGTCAAACCAAATGTTAATCTCATCTAAACACCGTCACAGACACACCCAAGTATGTTTGGCCAAATATCTGAGCACCCCATCATTCAGTCAAGTTCACCATGAAATTAACCATCACAGTTGGGTGCCCATCATTCAGTCAAGTTCACCATGAAGTTAACCATCACAGTTGGTACCTAAAAGTGAGGTGCTAGAGTAATAGAAACCTAAGTAAATGACATTGGCTGTGGACAAGGAGGTGGGCAGAAGATGAGAAGGATGCCATCAGCAGGGCTGGAAAGAAGGGGTGGAAACTTCTATTGGCAGCTGGAGAAAAGAGAAACCTGGGCTATATAATGGTGGAACAATAGTCCCAAATAGTCCCGACTGTCACCCAAGGTAACTTGGAAGATAGAAAATTACCTGTTGAATTCATAGATCTGGTCAAGGAAATATCTGGACAGAATGTTGAGAGTACCCACTGTCTTTTCCTAGCTGCATATGATAGTATACACGAAGAGAGAGATGAGCTAAAAAACCTCTAAGTTTAGCAGCAGAATATAGAGGAAATGGACAAAACTCAGGGCATGTCTGATTAGAAAACAAGACCGTCTCTCATTTCCAGCACACACTCCCCACCCCAGCCAGTAAGACATTCTCCAAGTGAAACAAGGCACAGGGCCCAAATCCATCAAGGTTGTGGTTGTGAGGTCCCTTATTAGGACCTCAGAAAGTTTTAAGCTTATGCCTAAAGGAACCTCTCAGCTAGACAAAGGCTTCTAAGAATCTTAAGAGAGCATCCCACAGCAGGTCCATAGGCCAGATGAAAGAGATAGCTGTCTCGGGACAGAACAATAGTTGTGGGGTACCTGGGTCACTCAGCCAGTTAAGCATCTGACTCCTGATTTTTGGCTCAGGTTATAATCTCATGAAATTGAGCCCCATGTCAGGCTCTGCTCTGAGTGTGGAGCTTCTTTAAGATTTTCTCTCTTCTCCTCACTCTGCCTACCTCCCACTCCCTGCTCATGCTCTCTCTCTCTCTCTAAAAAGAAGAAGAAGAAGAAGAAGAAGAAGAAGAAGAAGAAGAAGAAGAAGAAGAAGAAGAAGAAGAAGAAGAAGAAGAAGAAAAAGAAAGAAGAAAGAAGAAGGAGGAGGAGGGGGAGGAGGAGGAGGAGAAGGAGGATGAGGAGGAGGAGGAGGAGGATAGATGTGCTTATATGATTTTGAGGCCACAGATTCTACCCCAATCAGAATTAAGGGAAATTGACAAAGTTTTAAAGACACTGTATTGGTGAAAACACCCCCTACTTGTGTCTAAATGGGCAAACACAGTTGAAAATAAAAACAGCCTCTGGGTCCCCAACTTTCTAAAGGAAGGAAGCAGGCAGGGAAAAAACCTACAAAACTAATCAACTGCAAGTATGTGCCATTTCCTATGGAGAAGGAAGGACAACTCAGAAGGCAGAGCCAAGACCCAGGGAGAAGAATGAAGAGCCAAGAAGAAGAACAGCTTACGGAGCAGCTTTACTGTGGACTGGGTGTTTGGGTCCCTCCAAAATCCCTATCTGGAAGCCCTAATCCCCAGTGAGGCAGTGTTTGACTTTGGGAGGTAACTGGGTTTGTGTGAGGTCATGGTGATGGAGCCCCCATGATGAGATGGGGACCTCATAAGGGGATGAAGAGACTAGAGCTCACTCTCCCTCTCTCTCTGTCACATGAGAATGTCATATACCAGAATATAGCCATCTGCAATCACAAGAGGGTCCTCCCCAGCCACAGAATCTGTGGGTGACTTGACTTGGAATTCCAGCCTCCAGAACTGTGAGGCTGTGAATCCATGTTTGCTGTGTCAGCATCTCCCCCTGTCCACCGCAGTCTGTGGTACTCTGTTACAGCCGCCCTCACTGACTGAGACCAGCCCCAAGGGAGAAATGGGCCCCAGTGGAATATTGTTTGATTGCAAATTGGAAATTTGTGCCTGGCTGGATGTCAGAATGCCATTGATCAGCAACCGCCATGTACTTCCCATTCTTCTGCTTTTGAATGGAAATATCTACTGTGGTGACACACTTTACCAAGTATGTTTCCAACTTGGGGCAGATAGTAAGTCCCCTTAATTGACAGTTGCCCAGTTCCAGAAGAGCTGCTTCTGGAGAACAGCACCTGAGGACCTGCCTCCAGGGCATTTCAGCTGTGTTTGCTTTGAGACAGTCAAGACCTTGGACTTTGACACAGAAACTGACACTCGCATGCAGTAAAACCTCTAGGTAGGGGGTGAATGCATTTTTTGTGGGGGGCCAATGAAAATAATTTTCCAATCCCTCCTACATGGAATCTATCCCATCACCCCTTATACTGACGCTGGCCTTGTGACTGCCATTGGCCAATAGGTTATGACAGACATGACATTAAGGGGTCTCAAGGACCTCACAGCTTCAGCCCTGGCCCTCTTGGCACATGACTGCTCCACAGTAGAAAGCCCCAGCTCAACACCACCGAGTGACAAGAGATCTCATGAAGAGAGAGGCACAGCCAAAAACCAGCACCAAGGCCCTAGACATATGAGTTAGGCCATCTTAGTTAAATTGACTACAGAGTCAACCTACAGAGCTATAAGAAACAATTAACTGTGGTTTTAAGCAACCATATTTTGGGGTGGCTTGTTACGTGGCAAGGAATAACTGATACACTTTCCAACTAATTACTTTTATGTTCACATTCAGCTCAATGAAATTCAGGAAGGAGGGCATGTTTAATCTTGCCATTTATGGGGAAGTAATTATTGCATTCAAGTTCCAATATCACGCCTTTCTTTCTGTTCAAACCTATCAGAATCATGGACACTATACCCATGTAATAGAAATCCAAAATTGTGAAAACGTATTTGGATCCAATAGCTAAACAGAACGGTTCTAAGCCCACAGACCAAGTCACTTTATTTTTATTAAGAAATATATACTTGGACACTTGTTCTTTAAAAATGACCTCAGAGACCTTTCATCCAAATCAGGAGCAAGAGTTTCCATCCCAGAACCTACCTGGGACAACCTAGAGAGACATATTTAGCTCAGAAAACACTGGTTAGCCACACGAAGCGAGAAAGCATTTTACTCAGCTGTAACAACATTGTCACCGCAGTGAAGGCAGGGAAAGAATTTGGGGTCATTGTTTTAAGTGTGGCTGATTGCAGTCCTTGCTACTAGAGAATTAAAATAGAGCTTGACATTTGAACAAAAGTCTCTGAGCAAATAGAGCTTTCTTCTTATTGGGAAAAAAAAAAGTATAAGCAGTGATGAATTTCCTTTTCGCGACATTTTAACAGAATGAGGGTACATCGAAGCCATAGGAATGTTCAGCCAGCTGCTGGGGGTTTCATGTGTTTACTGGCGTCCTGCCCACCTCTGGAACTTCTGTGAGTCATTTTGCTTTGTATCTATGATTCTGTTTGTAAGGCGGGAGCTTCTTTCCCCACCCAGGGTTTGGCCCATTTCAGCCCCGGGCCGTCCTGAGCATGCAGGAACTGTTAACTCCAGGATTAAATACCATTTCAGGGATTCTCCTAGTGTTACTCATTCTTCCTTAGTAGGGTTGAAAGTGCATCTCTGCTACTGACTGTGGGACCTTGGGCAAGTTATAAAATCTCTCTGAGTCCCAGCATCTCGTCTATGAAGCCAAAGAACCCCTGCCCCTTATAGGATAGGTGTGACTATTAGAGACAATATGAGTACAACACCTCCATGCTGCCTGTCATGTAAGGGTACTTCTCTTATAGGGTTTTTATGTGAACCTAGCAAGTCAATACTTGTAAAGCTCTCAAAACATTGGCTTGCCAGGGTAAGAATTTGTTGAATAAGATAAAAATCTTCTAGATGCTGTTGTCATCAGCCAGTGCTGGATCTCCGGGAGTTTGCCTTCAATTGCCTTCATTTGTGTCCAAGAAGCACAGAGTCAAAAACCTGATCATATTATGACCCAGGGCCAAAATGCAACTGGTTTCTGTGCAATCCCCGTGCAGTGGACGCCTACTGTATGCGCCGTGCTGAGTATCCCAGGGAAGAACAGGGGAGGGCACAAGCATCAGAGGAGGAGAGCTTAGCCGGCCATTTGCTGAGTGTTCCCAATACAGTCCAGGCCCACTCCGCATCAATCTGGGCTGCTCTAACAAAATACCACAGGCTGGGTGGCTTCTAAACAGCAGGCATTTGTTCTTGAGACTGGAAAGTCCCAGATCAAGGCACTGGCAGCTTCAGTCTGATGAGGGCCCACTTTCTGGTTCAGAGATGGTCGTCCTCTTGCTGTGTCCTCACTTGGTGGAAGGGACAAGAGAGTGCTCTGCAGTCTCTTTCAAGGGACACCAGTCCCATTCATGAGGATGCCACCCTCATGACCTAATCACCTCTCGGAGGCTCCACCTCCAGGTGCCATCCCATGGGGTGTGGGCCTAGAATTTCTAACTGAATTTCAGTGGGACACACACAGTCCATAACAGCATCCGTGCTCTTTTCATCTACCTGTCCCAAGGGATATGGTGTTGGTAGGACTGTCCATCAAAGTGTCTTCCCTTTTCTGACCAAGAGGTGGCCTCCCACTCATCTAGGCAAACCAGAAGCTCTCTTGCCCTGGGATCGGAATTTTTGTCCCAGTGATACTGAGCCCCCACCGGACATTCTGGCTCTGAGCACTCTCTGAAGTGGTATTAAGCCTCTGGTGAAAACCCTGGAAATATGAACACCGGTCTTCTATCACGGGCCCTGACGATTCCTCAGCGGGGAGCTGGAAGACAAGAGTCTGGGCGTCGCCGGTCTACAGCCAGACAGAGAGATTCCCATGACACTCCTGCCACAAACCAGTGTTTTTCACATTGGCAGCTGGTTAATGAAATAGGTGCCTGGGTGGTAACATACGCTTTTAAAGATGAACCAGAGTATAAGAGGGGAACAGAGTGGAGTGAAAGGGAGCGGAGAGAGCACGGAGCAGATAGGGTAAGCACAGTGTCAGGAACATTTCAGTTGTTTGTACGAGTGTGTGCTGACTTGCAACGTAAAGTGTAAAAAATTAATGTATTTTGTCCTGTGGGCCTTGGCAAAAACCCAAAGTGAGCCCATGTCCTGAGGTATATTTCTCAGCCCCCTGCACCCCTGGTGATGGTCATCATCACGGAACATGGGGGTGGGGGTGCGGGGGTGCGGGGCTGCCCTAAACGCACCTAGCTGTGCATTTGACAAATAAGAAGTAGGCAGAGAAGGCTAAAGGCTCAGGAAAACTGGTCGTCAGAGCAGGAAGGCTGCACAGTTTGGACCCAATAGAAACCACTGGGCAGACGAGTGAGAAGTGGGGAGCTCAGAAACCGAGGTGATGACCTGGCTGGTGCGTGCTTCTGCCCCTCTTTAAGACCAAGTGTTCATTCCCCCTTTCAACTCACACCTCCGAAATGACCAAAGGGCTCTGGACAGGCTGGCTCCTTTCATTCTGTGAGCACAAGCGTGCGAAAGCTGGACCTCTGACGTCACAGTGGGGAGGCAGAAATGGACCCTGGGTCCTCTACTTGACCCTGCACTGGGCCCTGTGGGTCTCCCTGTCCCCCAGAATGCTGGCACCTTCCAGCAGCTCCCACTGCTCTGTCTCCTCAGCTGGCCAGCTGTGTCCTTTTGACCTTTGCAGTCTGCTCTCATTCTCTGTGGTGACAGAAGATCCCCTAAGAGCAGAGACAGCAGAGGCCCATCGCTGGTGTCTGTTACCTGGGAGGAGATTAACTCGGGTCTGGTATGCAAAGCTGCTGGGAAGAAACTTAATTCTCAGTCTTGTCCCTGTTCCCCAAACCCATAGCAGCTCTTACCAAAAAGGAGACTCAGTGCCTCCCCATTGGGACACGGCTGTTCCTCACCACGAGATCAAATGAAACCCTGATATGATAACAGCCCTGAAACCTCTGCCCGATCTTCCTCTCCTGCAGGAGAAATCTTTGTCCCTCTTGGCTGAGGCTTGAGGGGCGAGCAGGTGGGTCTGATTCTTACTCTGCCTCCTGTCCAGAGGGCCCAGCTGCTCCTTTGGGGGGTCTTAGGAGGAGAGTGCCCTGGCTCAGGGTTCATTCCCTGAGATCTGACGGAAAGGTGTTTGCTTCACTGTGGAAAGAGCCATCAGCAAGATGCTCTTTGTGGCCGGCAGGAAAGGCTCAGGGCCAAGCTCACCCTCTATAGAAAATGACCCTTGTTCCCTCTTCCCATCTATCTGCCTTTACATGGGGATTTATATCTGCCGGCTGAGTAGAAAAATGAAGAGTCTGTTCGCCAGAGATGTTCATTTAATTTTAAAGAGTTTAATTTTATATTTAAAAAATGGTAAACCATGAAAATGCACGGAGTGGGTATGAGAGAGAGAGAGAGAGAGAGAGAGAGAGAGATCGTTCTAGAGAAGTGGCATAAAGAGGCAGAGAGAGCTGTGATCTGAGGTTCATCCTCCTGAGATGCGGGCATGACTTCTGGCTATACCGCTTCGATCTGCCTCGGAACTCTACCTGTGAGACTCAGTTTTCTTTTTCTCTGACACAGAGGAAAACACAAAAGCCATCTTGGGTTCGGGAATGCTTGTGTGGACTCCTACCACGTGCCAGACCACACGTGGGAGCTTCTCATGCTCAGAAATGAACGCACGCCGTGCGATCCCGCTGCGGGGAGGTCATGTCCGTGGCGCAGGTGCAGGTGTGGGGAGTCAGTTTCAGGGGTTTCTGCGTGGTAGCCCATCGGACCTCTTGGATGTACATCTCTGCTGCACCACGGTTGCCCCAGACTTTTGTAACTGTGAAGACAAGGCTGTACGCCATTGTCTCATTCATTCATTCACTCACACGAGAGCCTACACTCTGCCAGCCTCTATTCCAAGAGGGAGATATGTCGGTGAATAAGACGGATAAGGTCCCTGCTCTTGTCAGACCCTTCCCTCTTCTAGGGAAAACAGATTATAAACAAGCAATAGGCATAAGGTAAGAATAAGTGCTGTGAATTATATCAACAGGCCATGGGATGGAGTGAGTTCAAAGACCGTTACTTAGAAGGGACGTGGCCGCCTTCAGAACAACAGTGTGAAAACACAGGCTGAGTCTGACTGACTTCAAGGAACAAATGTGCTCTTCCAAGTGCCCCAAGGCCTTGGATGCCAAGTGCCCTGTGACTCTGGAAGCTTATCTTTATACCATTCCAAGCTGTTTGCTGCTAATCCTTGGTATGTTTGTCCGCTGTGATAGATGTGTGTCTTAATCTTCAAAAGAAGATCAGATAATAAGATTAAGAGAGGCCAAGAGAAAGAACAGAATACATGGTTTTATGCCAATTTGAATCCAATTTAGAAAGAAACATAAAGCATCAACTCAATAAACCGTGATTTTTCTAAAATGAATAGCCTGTGTATGTGGGTGTCTCTGTGTGTGTGTGTCTGTGTGTGTCTGTGCGTGTGTGCGTGCACAGTGCAAATGTGTAACATCGCTTCCCGTTAACAGAAGTTCTTCTGTGGCCACAACACATCGATGAGCGTTGGTTGTCAGCCCTTCCCGGACACACCGTGCCTGCTGTCCCTGGGACTCCGAATCACTCGGAACTGAGGGCCGAGGACATCATGGTCTGGATGTGGGGGGAACTCAGCAGCAGAGCCAGATCCAGCCCCTTCCCGGCTGCACACCAAGGCCATGAGGCCCCATCTCTGCCATTACACAGGAGCAGAGGAGGGTTCTCGGGCATATGCCCAGCTCGGGTCCCCTTTGGCATCATCTTTGGCCCCTCATGAGCCATTTTCTGGCTGTCTTGGTGTCCCTGGCAAATACCAGAGAAGAGTGCGGGTGGCGCTGTCCTTCCTCTCACTCCACAGTCCCATTGTTCCGTCCTCTGCCAATGGCACAGAGGGTCTTCACACTACAGGGGACCCAAGAAGTCACGTTGCTCAGCAGTTTGATGTAACGGATTTATGCATTTAACTATTTAATTGCTTAATGGGTTTTTGACCACCAAGCCCTTTGTTGAAACAAAACTTCATGCAGAGTTCTAAAAATGTAAAACAGATACATGTAAGCCCCGGGACCCAGAATCAGCGCTGTACTCCCCCACCCACCTCCCCGCTGCCGTCTCCCTTTGGCAGCCTCTAGGGAGGCCCTCAAAAGGCCAAAGCTCTTCTCAGAAGCCCAGTTTGGAAAACCCCCATCTTGTCCAAACACCTTCTTGTTCTAGAAGGGCCGTGAGGAGCAAAAGGTGCCGTTTGCGTGGGGAATTGGTAGGAAAATAGCTGAATGAGTCAGAGCGGGACAGCAGAAAGCAGCCCAGCAGTGGTACAAGGAGGGCTGCTCTGGGGGAGGTGGGGGTCATGGTGGGAGCCAGGAGTTGGCCTGGGAAGCAGGGTCCCCACTGCCCAAGAGCTCTGTGCGCATCACCCACAAGCCCCAGGACTCTCGACCAGTGGTGACAGCTGGGTAATACATTTCTTCCCAGGCACTCTTATGCACGTTGTGAGTTTTGATATTTTTCTCTAACTGGAAGCAGTCAATCTGGTGTTTGTGAGGTGCAGAGGATGGGTCCCCTTCCCACCAATAATGTTCCTGGCCTTGGAGTGCTGCAGGCCCCCTGGGCACGGGCAACACACTCAGATTCATTCCGAGATGCTTCTGGCTTCATCTGATCTAAACAGCCACCTGGAAAAGGTTTGGTCCCAAGTATCCTTGCAAGGGAGACAGACTAGGGGTAAGTGCCCTGGGTTGGGAGGCTGTGTGGTCTCAGGGAAGTTTCCCAGCCTCTCTGGGCCTTAGTTTTCTCTTTTGTAAAATGAGGTCGACAATGACAGAGTTTACCTTGCAAGGTCAGTGTAATGAACACATGAGGCAAACCCTAGAAGCGCTTCGGACAGTGGCCAGTGTACACTCAGGAAGTCCCCAGAAAATGCTGGCTGTTGTCACTGCTGCTGCCTCAGACCTGGTAAAGCCTCTTGTCCTACTTCCCACCGGAGGAGGCCAAACTGCGTTGCACAAAACTGCCCAGAGGGCTGTCTTCTAATGACCCTTAGGAAGAATTTATAAGAGAAACGTCTATGCTTGCTAATAAGAAAGGTGTTCTCAGCGGGGCATTTTATGGGGGTTTTGTCATTTATTTTTTAATTTATTATTTGAAAAAGAGAGAAGGGGGAGGGGCAGAGGGAGAAAGAGTCTCAAGGAGACTCCAGTCAGTCCAGAGCCCGACACGGGGCTCTATCTCGTGACCCTGAGATCATGACCTGAGGCGAAACTGGGAGTTGGGCACTTAACCGACCTTGCCACTCAGGCGCCCCTGCATTTTGTCATTTAAATCTCGTGCTGTACCAGTGAGAAGGACGTGTTGAAGCTGTGTTCGGGGGATGGGAAAACTGACGCTTAGGTAATTCTAGGAACTGGCCAAAGCCACACCCTAAACAGGGGAGCCAGGACAGAAACCTGGGGACTTGATTCCTCTCTGGTTCGGTTTGCTTGTTGTTTTGTAGATTTTGTAGATTCAGGAGAGACGGGCACCAGGGAAAACAAAACCATGACGGTGCTCAAGGATGAGATGCCGGAACTCCAGTGGGGGCAACAGGGCCCTACAGACGGTGCGCGGCTCAGGCAGGCAGAGCAGCCTGACTCCCCCTTCGGGGGGTCCCAGGAACCACGCCGGTGGGTGGGAGTCCTGGCGGCGGTGGGGGGAACAGAGGCACTGTGACGGCGAGCAGAGCTGGGGCGCCTCTTGCTTCCGTCTAGGATAGCCCATTCCGCTCTCTTGCAGGTGCTGGAACGGAGACCCCGCTCCATTATGAACCAGCCCCGTGGCCTTCAGCAGACCTCGTATCCTCACTGCAATTTCCTTTCCTCCTTCACCAAATGGGAACATCCCTGCTGGCGTTGAGTCCTAGGCCACGCAGTTTTATGTAATTACACTCTGTAGGCATGCCCTCTCTTCTTGTAACGCAGAAGGATCCCAGGTCCTGTGTGCCATGTAGCACTCGGGGAACGGCAAGTTCAGGGACGAGGAAAATGCCAGATCTCTGCACTATTCAAACCAGAGGGATTCTTGCCATTTGGGCTAGGACAGACTTTACTGTCACCATAGAAACTCCTGAGACGTAAACCTCTCATTTTTTTGAGTAGGAATATTTTGTGCTGAATGCTGATTCACAACCACGTGTGGGCAGAAGAGAAAGAGAGCTTGCTTGGAAGGGGCAGAGGGCAGATTTGAACCTGGGTCTGTCGAGGAGCTCCCGATGGTTCTACTACACCACGTGATCCCCTGGGGGCATGGGACTTGGGCACAAAGGAATAGTGAAGGGGATGTGATGGCTTGGTGCTTGTCCATCTTCCTCTTCCTTGCACCCTGTCTAACACTCTGATTGGTAGATGCGGTCTCTCGGGATCCTTGTGGAATTGTAGCATAGAGAGAAAGGGCCAGCACTGTTCTGTCTTCTCCCGCCTCTGCCAGGTGAGTGGTTGCTGGGTCTCCCTGAGACCCGCTCGCCCAGCTGTCTCTGCCTACCTGAACCGTACACCCATCTAGAGCTGCCAAGATGATGGTTACCTGGGAATCATGCTTATAGACACCAAGTCTTCTAAAGTATAGAAAAGCATCTCTCCCCAGCTCAGCCTGTGCAGATGGGCTCATTTTTCAGTGCTCTCTGCCAACAAGCCGACTCTATGGTTGATTAGGGTAATGAGGCTTATGCAGGCTTCCTCTGTCCCTCCCCATCTCCTTGGCTCAGAAAGTTAGCCCACTGTCTATCAATACTGTCTGGCACCAGAAGAAAGCCCCTCTCCCTTCCTGCACCCAGCATCTGGTTGCCTGGAAACCAGGACAGAAGCCTAGAGCATCTTGGGTTTCTTTTTCATTTCCCTGCCAGGTCCCAAGAGCAAGCAGTGTTTGTTTTAAACAGAACCTTTGCACTGGAGAGACTTGTCTTAACCTTGCCCAGAATGATTTCATCAACCGGTATAAATGTCATGTGGAGAGACAGGGACAACCACTCCAGGCTCAGTGTCATTTGGTTATTGGTGCACAGAGTCATAATTAACAGTGAAGGCTGAAGATGAATTGTTTCAGAGGGAGCCAGGACTAGGATCTCCTCGTGTGTGTGTGTGTGCGTGTGCGTGTGCGTGTGTGTGCGTGTGCGTGTGTGTGCCCATGCACATGTGTTGAAATTGGCAGCTTTGTGACTTGCAGCTTTTGCTGTAGCCACATGCAAAAGGGAAGAGAGATTTTTCTTCTCCCCAAAGAACAAAAGCCCATCTTGAAAATGAATGTCTGGCAAAAGCCACACAATTCGGGACAAAGGCTCCAAGACTCTGCTTGGCTCACCACCACCCCTACCCGTTCCCCCCTACCCCCGCCCTGCTCTACCTCAACTGGAATGTGAATCATCTTCAGAAACAGATACAGGAGAGGGGAGGATTTAGAAAAGTCACAAATGGGGAGAAAATCTCCCCACCCCCAACACTTTGGCTGAGCACTGAGAGGGCCTGCCAGAGTTTGAGCCTAAACCTGGCACCCGTCCCCTCAAGTCCATTCTAGCTCATGCCACCTGGGTGCTCTGTGTTTCCAGCGCTGAGAGGCATTTCATTGGTGGTGGGTAGGATTGCATTTCAGATCCTGCACTGGCTGTCCTCTGTGCCCCAAATGAGGCATCTTTGCAGGAACCAGCAAACCAGGCCCCACTAAGGAGAACACTTCCTAGGGATTCTGAGCCAAACACCCTGTCTTTCACTGTACCTTGTCACCGTAAGTGTTCTCTCATTTTACAGACAAGGATGAAGAGGCCCAGAGTGGCCAAGCATTTTGCCTGAGGTCACAAAGCTGGTGGGCAGTAGACTCGGAACTACATAGCGTCCTCAGAAATCATTACAAGGGCTATTTTATTGGACTTCCTCAATCTAATGATCTTAAAAAAAAAAAAAATCTTTCCAGGAGATACTGGTCTTTGCGCCCGCAGTCTTTTAGGAAATTCTTATCACTCAGTGACTAAATGGAAATCAAGCGAATACTAGGCAGGAATGTAAGGTGTCTAAAAAGACCCATTTGCTGTGTCTTCTTGCTAGAGTTTTTTAAAGTCCTTTGATGTTATAAAAAAATAAATAAAGTCCTTTGATGTACTTTTTACGGACAGGTGGAAGTACAGAATATGTATGTTCTGTAACTAAATCCATATTTCCTCAATCCATGACTTTCCTAGACTTCCTTTGTCTGTGTTTTGGTGGGTCCTGTGTGTTTAGTGGTATTTTCTTAACAGCAGTTTTTCTCTTTGCTCGAAGAATATTTTAGAGACAAAATGACGTTGAGCACAGGGCCTCATAGGTTTTCCTCTTATAAATGGGCAAAGCGGTCGAGCAGCAAATCACCGGGAGGCTCTGTGTTCATATCTAGGCTCTGCCAGTTTCTTGCCCTGTGGGATGTGGAGCACATCAATAACCCATCCAAGCCTCAGTATGTAACCTGTAAAGTGGGGATGATAATGGTTCTGAGTTATTGTAAAGTGTAGAAGAATTAACATGGGGAGTGATGAGAATGGTGTGTGACCAACAAGGACTCACTAAGAGGTAGTCACTATTATCAAAATAATAAGGGATTGGTGGCTGTAGGGCAGGAGACTGTAGGGTAGACTAAGGCTGCCGTATAACTCAGGTCTAAAAATCAGAAATTCTTAAACCTTAGAGAGCTGCTCAGAAGAGGCTTTTCCTGATACAAAGATGGTTTTGTCACTGAACGTGGTCTGTTTCATGACTTCTTTATTTTTAAAATTCTTTGAATCTTTAAAGTAGGATGGGCTTATAGGCAAATATCTCCATAGCACAGAGAGATATTGTACACATAAGATAATTTCTACTTGAAAATACAACACTCTAAATTTCAGTAAAAGATTTGGAAATTATGGCCTTAAAGAACAAAAAGAATTCAACCCCAGGCCCCTTGAAGAGAAATGTCCCTTCTGCTATTTCCTACTCATGCAAAGACAGCAAGAGAGAAGGATGCTGTAAATGTCAAGGAATGAATTCTTCTCATTTCTGTGCACAAAACACATCATTTTCATCTTTGCAGCTTTTGTTTTCCCTGTGCAAACATTATCTGGACCCCAATGTGTAGACGTCGAGGGTTAAGGGAAACAACACACATAAGAAACAGACCTTCCTTTCCGAGGGTTAGTTTCTGGGCTCAACTGCCTTTGTGTGCATCCCCTAGGACTCTGCTAAGCCTCACTGCCCAGCCCAGCTTGCCTCCATCCCTCAGCCTCACGCAGCCCCTCTCTGCTTTGGGCCAGAAGAGGATTCTAAGACTGTGAAAAGCTCCTGCTTTCCTGCTCCTTGCTTTTGTTCTCCAGGACCCCAGTCACCCTGCAAGCCCCCACTCCACCTATTACACACAGAACCCATGCTCCACTCCTGGGGCTCAGTAGAAAGAGAACTAGCTTCCTATAGAAAGATAAAGCTTCCTGTCTCTGTCCTTTCAAATTCTCCCTTGTCTGCCTCACCCCAACCTCCCCCAAATAAATCCAGCTCAGCATTTCGCTAAAGAGGATAACTTAATATGTTTCCCTTTGAAGGGAACTCATTTGCATTTTAATGTCAGTTTCCTGGAGCCTCCAAGACCATTAGAGACACCTAAAGGATGGTGTCTAATGGTGTGAAGGTTAGGCACCAAGGCCTAACATCTGGGTTCATAATTTAAAACATATGGTTTATTTCGAATCATGCCATCCACCAGCCGGCTGCTCTGCTCCTGCCAGCCTTTAACTCAGCCAAACTCTTAGCACCTTTGCTGCATCAACCTAACCATTCTTCAGTCTAAAGGTAGTTGTCCTCACTGCTGAGTCGGGGGAGCTTTGGGATGGCTGGAAAGAGCTGCCGTGTATGGCCACGAAGGCTCTGCCCTCCCCGGCCCTCCCCTCTGCCCTCCCCTTGCCGCTGATCCTCACAGCCTGTGAACGGCGGTGTCCTGCTCCCACTTCATAGATGAGAACAATGAGAGCTCAGAAAGGGTAAGTACCTTGTCTGAAGTCACACAGCTGGAAGCCGGGATTCGGATCATGGTTCACATGATTGTATCTGTCTCACGATAGCCCTGTCCTGGGCAGAGGAGACCCTGAGATCCATTGCCAGCTACTGGCAGCCACGAGAACAATGGACACCACACCCACAACATCCATGACAGTTACTAGGAACCAGGCAGTGGGCTTTGCCCACATTTGCCTTTGTCCCAAGAACCTACTCCGGAGGGCATTAACCTCACACTCGAGGCTTGATGGGGAAACTGAGACCTTTATGGATTTGCCAAAACCAAGGGTAACAGAGACATGCTCTGTCCCTAGCCACCACACTTTCTTGCTTTATGGATGACTCTCTGTGTGACTTTTGGCAAGTCCCTTAACCTCTGGAAGGGGAGGGGCCGTTTCTCGTCTGACAAATGAAGTCGTTGGCCTGGAAAATGGTTAAGGTGCCTCCCGAGGCTTCCACACGGACCCCACCCCGCGATGAGATCAGGAAGTGGAGCCAGCCTGGCCAGCCTCCCATCTGTACTCCCAGGGTTTATTTATGCTCTTTGTCTCTGGCGACAACTGCTAGACCATATGGGCTGGCCTGGCAGAGGATGGCCTCGGTGACAGCGCTGGGAACCAAGGTGCTGGTGGCCCTGGAGGAGGGAATTCGGTCCTCCGTCCTGCTGGTCTGTTTGAGGCCTGCAGTCCCCGCTTGCACCCCAAGCGGGAGCCTTCGGACAGCTGCTCTTGCCCCAACAGCCCCACGGGGCCGAATCCTTGCTGGCGGCCTCCGCTGCTTTTACTGCTTCATTATCTCTCAAGTCAGAAAATGTGAGGGCTGCAGCTTTGGCTGCAATCTGTTAGCCTGCCAGCTCTCGGGGACCGCAGCCCTGGTAGCATCCAGCAAATTACCCTGTTCCTCGCCCTTCTTCACTGCCTCCTTAGCGTGTGTACCCAGAGCTCTGAATCCTAGACACCCTTCTCTTCTTGGTCCCCAGTTTCACCAACAGCACTGCTCAGGTGCACCGAGGTGGAGGGTTGGGAAGAGTTCTGTAAATTCTCATGCAAGGTGCTCATACCCATTGTCTTGTTGCCTGTGGCCATGGTTGCACAGTTCAGGAGAAAATGCTCCCCTCCCGGACACCCAGAAACATAGTATCAATCTGCAAGCCCCTGTTGTGGGACTTAACAGATTGTTGGTAGACTGTGGGTGGCTCTGCCAGATCCGCAGGCGTCCCCCACTGTGGCTTTGGGGCCTGCAACAGGTGCTGAGGGCAAGTGTGACATCTGTACGGAATGAGCAAGCCTGGTTGTTTTCCTGCACTGGACGAAAGGGCCACTTCTTCAGGTCCAAATCCCCTGGCCATCCCTGGAAAACCTACGGGAAATTTGTTTCAAAGACTGGGGATTGTACCAATACCTCTGTTTTTAAAAAGGCTGAAAACAGCAGGAGAGTTGGTTTTCTTTGTGACATAGAGGAGTTCCACCTTGTAAAAACAGTATTGAAAAGAAAGACAAAAAAGGAAGAAAAGGGAAAAGAAAGAAAGCCCTTTCAAGGGCATCTGGCCTGCAGAGGCGCCCGAATGGGGCATTGCATGGGTCCTGTCTTTCTTTCAGGGTGGGAGTGGCTTTTCTTGTCTCCCAGGGTTTGTGGCTAACCCTGAGAGTTACGGAGCAGGGCACCTGGGGCTCCTTCTGGACTGTGTCAAGGGCAAGGGGCAAAGTATGTAAACAGCACCTGTAATTGTAACTGCCCGTTCTTATCCCCAGTGAACCTGATCTTGTGGCAACCTGATCTCTGGGGCCTCCCTCACACAAGCCAGAAACTCAGCTTCCCACCCTCCGAACTGCCTCCTGTAATGGGCTAGGTTTGATGACCATGATGGGATTAGTGCCATTTGCTTAGTTTAATTTCGGATTTGTGCTAGCTCACATAAGATCAGCACTGCTAGATGGTTGCAAGGTTTTTTCCAATGAGGGTTCTTAGAAATCACTTGAAATGGCTGCCTCTAAGGTTCTGTGTGGGGCTGGGCTCTGGAAGGCAGCAGGGAGGTGAGGAGGTGGAAGGGAGGAGAAGGGGACATCCGGCAGCATCAGCCTAGCAGTCAAGCCCACCTAGGTGCAAGGCTCACACCTGGGCTCAAGTGGGCAAATGAGCTCGTTGCCCCCGCCCCTGCCATCCACCACCCCACCAAGGAAGACAGCCGGGGCTGGAGCAGGGCCAGGGAGAGGTAGAAAATTAATTGAGAGGCTGAGGTGTGCATGAGGACTACCAGGCAAGACAGACTGGTCTTCGGGTCTGGAATGATGATGACCCAGGGAATGTAGATATCAGCCCATAAACATGTGAAGGGGAAGCTATGACCATGTGCACATGCCAGAAAATTTCCACCGGAAAGAAGAGGCAGTCCCTGAAAACGGAAAGAGGTAAACTGTGAGAGTTAACTCACACGGCTGCCTTTGTGCCAAAATGGGGCGGGTTGGGGACATACCCAACAGAAATGAGGAAGTCTTCAGTGGCAGGAGGTTCTGGGCCCATGATGACATAATAAGGTCCTCCATGAATGGAGAAGCCCATGAGCAACATTCTGCCTTCTTCCAGCACTATGGAGGGTCCCTCTTGGCCAGGCTCTGTGACAGCACTGGTGACAAAAGGCAACATACAGTGTCTAGCATCAAGGAGCTAGCACACAATCAAAACCCACGGCAATCGTTGCTACAGTGGGGTTTTGTGTAAGACCCAGCGGGAGGACAGGAGAATGAAGGTCTGAATGGAGCCAGGAAAGCAGAGAGAGGGGCGTGAGGGAGGTTTGCCAGATGGACAGGTGGGGTGGGTTTAGTACATCAAGGTAGTAACTACCCTTTGTTTTGTACTTACTTAGTGCCCGGCACTCTGCCAGCTGTAGAGTAATGCGGCACAGTGCAGAGAGTGGAGGGGGGCGGTTGGGCAGCGTGGCATGGGAGAGTGTGGTGTAATACACAGTAGATAACGTGGTTCAGTGCAGTACTATATAATATCTTATTAGGTGGGAGCCAAGATAAAACCCAGTATGGCTCTGTCCACAAAGCCGGCCCTTTGACCACAGTATTGTATGCCTTTCCTATATATAGCATCAGTCCCCAGAGGGGCAACAGTAATTGGGCAATAGATGGGCATTAACAATGGTCTGGGGACATCTAGGCATTCTCCCCAGCCTCTGAGGTTGGCATCTTAAATACCAAGTGTGGCCGCCAGGCAACCACCTTCACTGCCATGGGTGAGACATGTCTATCTGGGTAAGACAGCCCCGCAGGTGGACCCAGCCACAAGCTGTCCTTGCAGACCTCGCATTGCAAGTGTTAAGAAACCTCCCCAGGCAGCCAAGCTTCTGCAAATCCCTTTCTCACCCATGATCAGCTTTGCTGAAAGTAGTCATCTAGGGCTCTGGTGGCTTAAACTCCATTCTCTTTGGAGAGAGGGTCAATTGTCAGCATTGTCATCCTTTCCCTCCAGTAATAGGCAGTGGGGAGGGGTCTGCCACCAGGCCTTGTCTTCCTCCAACACGGAAACTTGGACACTGGAACATTCTTGCTACTGGCTCCTCCTGGGATTGAGAAACTGGAGAAGACAGGGCTGCTAGAAAATGAAAAATGACGAGCAGAAGCAATTTTGCTCATGGGCTCTGGCCCCGGAAGGACTGTCAGTCCTTGCTTTGGATGCAGGTCCTTGTGTGTTCTGTTCTTAATTTATCCTCATGGATCTGCCCAAGTGTAGTTAAAGTTAATGAAAAAGAGGAGAGCAGACAGGCAGACAGATTGGAAGGTGTTCAGACTGGGCTCCTGAACCGCCTGTGTTAGAGTTAATAGTGCTACATAGAACATTCCATTCTTAGAGAGAAGCATCCCTATGCCAAGGGGCCCTTCACAGGGATACCAGGGGAAATGGGCCTGACCCTCCTGCCCCGGCCCCTGGGAGAGTCCTGTCTACAACCTCCGTCTCTCTGGCTTTATCATTCTTCAAAATGTGCAGGGGAGTTTTGGAAATGGTGTCCACAGTGGAAAGGAGAGAGAGTGGCTGACAGTGATGTCCGTGTTGATCGTCTATCCAGTTATAACCATATTGGAACAGATTTGGGTTTTCCAGATACCGGGCTGTTTCTAACTCCGTCTTGTAGCCTGAGAGTCCAATGAATAATGAGAGTGATTAGAGAGGATAGGGCATGAACTCTGGGAGTCCTACCCCAGGCCCTTTGTATCTCTCGCCTGAACTCTTTAGTGCATCCTGGCCCTCATTTGCCTCTGTTTATGCTCCCCCCAGATCCACTTTCTATAGGAGGTCGCCAGTGAGAGTGCTCTGAAGTCATGTGGCTCAAAAACCCATGCTCCCCAGCTATGGGACTAAATCCAAGATCTTAAATGTGGTGTGTAAGGCCCCTCCAGACCTGGCTGCACCTGGCATCTGGTCAAGTCTCTCTGCCACCTCCCTGCTTCCCTGTGCTCCCTCCGACAAAGCACAACTACTGGCACGTCCTGCCTCTGCCCCTGACCTTGCCTCCAGCTTCAGCCATGCTGCCTGCTCTCCCAGAGACATTCTCCCAGCCAAGCCCTATTCCTCCTTTAGTACTTGGCTTCAGATGACTTGTTCCCTAGGAAGCCATCCCCCTCCTCTATTCCCCACTGAGTGGGTGCTCCTTTCTCTGTGCTCCAGCAATGTCTTGTGGACACCTTTATTCCCACTCAGCACAGAGGGCACTGACCTGTCTTGTTCCCCTGCCCCGAACTGGTGCTCAGCAGATATTTACAGGAGGAAAGAGAGATGAAGGGTGGGGGGAGGTAGAGAAGGAAGGAGAAAGGAAGGAGAGAAGGGAGGGAAGGAATAGGGAGAAGGAGATGTCCCTTTCCTCCTCTACTATGACCTTTATTAAGATCTTTATGGTTGTTGTCATTCATTCCCATATATTTTTCCACAATGGCCAGAGCAGTTGTAATAGAATGTAAGTCAGACCGTGTCATTCATCAGTTAAAACTCACCAATGACTCTCTGGCTCTATTGGAACAAAAGGTGCAGTTGATGACCGACAAGGCCCTGTCTGAGCTGGGCCCACCCCTCGCCTCCCGAGTGTTCTCCCTCCCTCTGCGCCAGACCCACTGGCCTTGTTGAGTCCAGTCTTGGATCTCTATGGGGATGATGTTTTCCGCCCCCCCCACCCCAGGACACAAAAATTGGTTCTTATGAGCAAAAAAAAAGTTGCTGTTTTTATTTATAAAGCATACATATACACACAGTACCTAAACAGGTATATATATGTATGTATGTATGTATCTATCTATCTATATATATATCTGTGGTTTTAAAATTTCACTAGGGGAGCAATTTTTTAAAACTCTAAAAAGGCTCCTCAGGAGGGTGATAATTTAAAAAAAGCTGGGAAACGCTGCCTTAATCATGTCAAGAAAAACCATCCCAAAACACTGCCTAAATCATGTCAAGAACAAACCACCCCAGGGCCTTTGCACTTGCTGTTTCTGTACTTAAAATTCTGTTTCTCCAGATTCTTGCCAGGTTCACTCCCTCATCTCCTTCACTTCTCTACACAAATACCATCTTGGTGGGGCCTTCCCCAGCCACATATCTAAATTGCAATGTCTTGTGCTTCCTGTTTCCATTGGCTACTTCCTTTTTCTTAGTACTAGCCTACCTGGCACGCTCTATGTTTTACTTATTTTTCTTAGTTATTACCTGGAAGGTAAGCATTGTTGTGTTCACAGGTCTACCTTCAGGGCCTAGAATAAGCTGGGGTGCATAGTAGTCACTCAACACATACTCACTCCACAAATACCAGGACGGAGCAGGCATGTGTTGGGTACTTAGCGTGCCAGTGACCGGCACATCCTTGTGGTTGTTTCAAATTTCCCCCCAGCCATGACATGGGGAATGCTTGTAGGCAGCACAGGTGACCCGAGTTCAGAGAGAGGAAAACAGAGATTCTGAAAACACAAACAGCCCTGGACAATTGAGAATTAACCGAGGGTGTCCCATCACCTAAGGTCTGTGAGGGGTGTGGGACGGCATGTTCTCCACGCCTGCCGGCCTCCTGTGACATGGCAGGGCTTAGAGGGGACGGTAATTCCTACTGGATGGGGTATGGGAGACTCTCCCTGCCCTGGCAGATCCTCCCACCCCTGTGCCCATCCCGAGAGCCCCAGCAACAATGCAGAACTAGGGACAGGGACAACAGGTGGGACGTCACCAGCACCCCTGCTGACAGACCACACTGGCCAACTTTCCCCTGAGAAACTTGTGCCTTTAAGGTTTCCCCCTGCACCATCCAGTACCTGTCATCAGGAGCTGCAAGTCTTTCTCTGGCAGTGGACCGCAGAGCGCGCGCTCTGACTAGAGTGAAAACTTCCCGCTTCTCAGCTTTGTCATCACTTCCGTCATGAGCAGGAGGCCCTGCGCCGGGCCCTTGTGAACTAATAGACTCACGGAAGCTTGAGGCTGGGCTCTGATGGATTAATGAGCATTCAAGAAAATCACACAAATTTCTTTCTATAGTATGATGAATTATTTATAATCCTTCGCAACCTACGAAGTCAAGGTTGGTTATGAAGTGCGTCTTAGGGAGCCACACTCTCTCCAAAGACATCTGGGGCTTGAGACATTTGTTGGCATGTGTCTATGCCAACAGCTTCTTAGATAATTGCTTCGACCTTCAAATCTTCCTTTTGTTTCCTTCTCTACTCTTGTACAAGAATTGTTTTAACCCTTCATGAACCTTGTAGAAGGGCTTTCTGGTCCCATCAGCCTTGATCGATCAACAGATCTTTCTCTTCCCTTCTTGCAGTTGCTTCTGAGAGACGGCTTCTCCTCTTCCACGCCCCATGCCATTCTTCTCCCTTTCCCCTGCCCCTCTGTTATATTTACTATTATTATTATAAAAGTTTAAAACTGTAAATGGATGGAAGCGTTGTAAGAAATTTGGGGGGAAAAGGGCAAAAATCCAATCCCTTGGTGATGAAACTATAAAGGTGTGTATCCTGAAAAACATTTCTATGTATAGGCTTCTCATTCCCTCCCTCTCTTCCTTTTTCCTTTCATTTTTTTTAAACATGAGATTGACGTCCTACTAACATTACAACCTTTCCTTTTTCCCCACTTAATGTTTTGTGGCCATCTGTAAAGTTCCTACATCATTGGCTATTTTTCCACAACGTGTTTGGAATGGATGTTTCATGTTGCCTTGAAGGGCTGAGCTATAATTTATTAAACCAATCTTGTATTGTTGAACCTGAAGGTAATCCTCCCCACCCTTTTTATTGCTATAAATAATGCTGCAAGGGACGTCCTCAAACAAAATAAATCTTTGTGCAAACATTGGTTTTTTCTTAGAAGAAATTTCTAGAGGTGGGGTTGCAGGTCATAAAGTATGAACGCTTTGCACTCTTTTTCATAGACGTGTGAGTTCTTGGGACTGAGATGTCTCCCGCGCCCTCCATGGCAGGTGTGGTGGGGGAAGCCTGTTGGGTAGAGTGAGTTGTCAGTGGTCCCTCTATCTTTCCTCCACATTTGTTACTGGCTTTGGCCCTGGAGATTGCCCTTCCTTCTTCTCTAGGGAAGCCATGCCAGGGAGCAACTGTATACCTGTAAATCCATGTTCCTGTTCATGCTGACCTAGGGTTAGCAGTCTTCAAAATCTGCTGGAAAAATCCTAGCAATGCCAAGTCCTGGCTAGAGTTGCCATGGTAACAGACAATGACAACAACCCTTTCTCTACCTCTTACCTTAAATCTTTAGAAGTTCTCTGGAGTCAGTTAGACACTAGGGAAATGTGTGCTTTCTTAGTGGGGCAGTTTCATCCCATCCCATCCAACTGGGGGTCTCATAGGGACAAAACTTAATGGCCAGCAAGATTTCTCATGGATCCTATAAAAATACCACCACTGTTTTTTTTTTCTTTTTTCTTGCCTCTCCTCTGTTTTCAGTATAACCTAAATAATCCTTGATTTCCAAAAGTCAATCCACACATATGCCTAGGGTCCTGATGAAGAAGGGGTATTAAAACATGAGGACAGAGACCAAATGATAAAGAGCCTCTTGAGACCATCAGGGAGTATGTTACATCATAAAATTTCATATCATAGAAATTTAATAAGAATAAGGTAATATGCTTTATAGTCATTATTTCTAACAAAGCATTGAAATGATCATGAGAAAAAAGCATCAGAGCTCTTACATTTATTCTGTGACTTAGCATTTTCTTTTGCATTGTGTATGGTACCATATTGTACCACCATCATGTAAGGGCCCTGGTCCCAAGGTCCCAGTTCCCCCAAACGAATGGGGAGACCTTCCCCACCCACCCACCCTGGTCAATGCCAGGCAGGCCAAGGTGACCCCTGACCTCTCCTCCAGGGTGGTCCCTACACACAACTCTCTGGTGGGGGTTGGCCTTAGTGTCCCATATACCTTCTGTAATTTAACACTCAAAATGCATTATTCACACAGAAAAAGACTTTTACTGCAGTTTGCACACAAGGACCTGAGAAAGTCAACACTCTTCCTTCAGCTCTCCTTTGTTCTTGGTTGCTAGGCATTCTATTGCTTGGGAGTACAATATTTACTTCTATTTATTTTATTTGCCCTTGAATTTGAAGAGTCTGGGCAGCGCCCAGGATGCTGGGGCGGTGGATTTTCTGGGGGATCAAATGTTCATGAAGCCATGTGTCTGTGCCTGCGTTTCAGGGCACAGTTCTTCCCACACAAGGTCAAGGCCCTGGATGGGTGCTTGGGTCTCTGCTTGAAGCACCAAGTGAGGCATTCCCACAGAAGACATGGGTTCAAGGGGATTATGAAAGCTGTGCAGAGGGTTGGCCAATCCACCACCCCTCCTCAATTATTCCCACTAAGGGTTCTCTTTGCAAAATAAATGCTTTAAAATAAATAGTTATGATTAAAGACTCAAATAATAATAATATGAAAATAAAATGCAGAAATCCTGCTCATTACCCAACCTCCATCCCTTCCCGTGGTAACTATCAGGACAAGATGGTGTGATTCTTGATTCTGTAAAGCCCACAGCTCCTCAGAACTCATTCTAATGACCTACTGGGGGTGGGGGTGGGATGCAGATCCAAGAGAGACAAGCCCTGGTTTCTATGCTTAAAGAAGGTCATGAGGTTTGGGGTTGAGAAGACCTCCTCTAAGGACCCCTTTGAAGGATGGGTTTGATTCAGAGTTATAGGTTATAATCCCAACCATTTGGAGAAGTGAAGGGAAACCTCACGACACTTTTTTTTTTTAAGATTTTATTTATTTATTTGACAAAGATCACAAGTAGGCAGAGAGACAGGCAGAGAGAGAGGGAGGGAAGCAGGCTCCCCACCAAGCAGGGAGCCCCATGCAGGGCTTGACCCCAGGACCCCGAGATCATGACCTGAGCCAAAGGCAGAGGTTTTAACCCACTGAGCCACCCAGGTGCCCCAACTGCATGATGCTTCTGATCTCAAACACATGGGCTTTTCCCCACATGAGCCAATTCTCCAGCTCTGCAAACAATAGCTGGGTGTCCTAAATTTAGTTCTGACACTGTCTTCCCAGGGTCAGTGAAGACCCTGCACATTAAGGACTCTGTCCCACAAGACTGCCACTACTTTGGATGCCAGTCCCAAGCTGTCATCTGGGCTTTTGACTGGCTATAAATCAGAGTTCCCACGACCTCTTTCTCAGGTTCAGTAATTTGCTGTAACAACTCAGAACCTTAGGGAACACACATTTACCAGTTTATGAGAAAGGATATAGTGAAGGATATAGATGGACAGCCATATAAAGCAATATACAGGGCAAGATCTGGAAGTTTCCAATCCTGGGAGCTTCTGTCCCTGTGGAGGTGGCGTGTGCCATCTTCCCAATGTGTGGATGTGTTCATCAATGTGGAAACTCTCTGAATACAGAAGTTTAGGGATTCTTATGGAGGCATGATAAATTCAACTCAAGCTCCAGCCCCTGTCCTCTCCCCGGAAGCCCACTTGTGTGTTGGGCTGAGAATTTCAAGCATCTAAATATGGCTTAGTCTTTGGTCATCAACTCCCATCCCAAAGATACCTAGAGTCCACTAAGAGTCATCTCATTAGAACAAAAGATGCTCCTATCACTCAGAAAATTCTAAGAGATTTAAGATATCTGTGTCAGGAGCTAGGATCAAAGACCAAAATTTAGAACAACAGTTGCTCCTAGCACCCCTATCCCTCAGGAGGTATGTTGGGAACTAGGAGCAGAGGCCAAATATATATCTTATATCACAAGAAGACAGTTTGCAAGGACAGGAGAAATCAGATGGTGCTCCAAGTTAACATTTGAGGAATACTCCAAAGGATGGGAAAGATGTAGATCATGGAGAAGAAAGACTGGCCTGGTACAGGGAGGAGGAGGGGAGCAGGGCCTGAGCCTTACGTATGTCCACAGGCACAGTGATTGTGTCTGATAGGAATCTTTTGGGTGCAAATTATGGACAATCTAACTCAAATTGGTTCAGGCCTAAAGAATTTATCTATTCATGGAATTTAAAAGTTCAGGGGATAAATGGAGTTTAGGCATGGCTTGATCCAGAACAATGTCTTTATCCCTCAGCTCTATTCTCCTTCCTTTATATGGACTTCATTTTTAGACTACATGTGGCAGATCAAGATGGTGGCCAGCAGCTCCAGAGCCCAAAGTCCTTCCAGGGAAAGGCTATGGAGAAAAAGAACACATCTTATCCTGTTAGCTTCTGAATAAGTAGCTGATTTATTCTGAAAGGACTCAGGATATGAGCCAGTCCCTGAAGCAATCACTGTCGCCAGAGACTGAAATTATGCTGACTAGTCTGAGTCATATGCTCAGAGAGAAGGAGATTAGTAGTTATTTAAAGGAGATTGGAGATTCTGATCAGAAGAGGAGTGTATTGGTGCTCAGAGAAAACTGTAGAAATTGGCCTCCATGGAGACTCTAAACATAGTGAGATCTTTGCTTGTCCTACTTGCAGGAGCCTGTTCAGGATCAAAAGTCTACAATAAAGAGATTAAGTTGAGCAAAGAATCATCACTTGACTCCAGGGAGTCCCTTGTGCTCTGAGAGCTCTGGTTGGGCGGGGGCGGGGGTGGGGAGTGATTTAGGATGGATACGCCTACTTCAGTCAGGGGTTTCCAGAGGCTTCTGAGGAGAAGCTAGTTGCTTCACGCACAGATCCAAGCCTCGGGGGTTAAAGTGACTGAATTGTTTTGGCTTCTGGTGACAAGTAATCATCCAAAGAATCAGGATACAGGAAACCCAGGGACATCTATTCAGAGTTCCTGGCCGGATGTCTGGGTGAGCTGAATAGTGAATTGGGGGTCCCTGCCATTGGTCATGGCTGAGAGAGCCACACTCTGAGCACAGAGGACACTGAGAAAGAGGGTGATGTGGCCCAGAAGCTCCAGGGGCCCAGTAAAGAGGCAGCCCTTCAGTTGCCACACTGGAGCATGCCCTCAGGAGAGGACTGAGGATAGAATCCTACTTCTGTGTCCTCCAGTAGGTTGCCAGCTACCCCCATGGGGAAGCCTTTAGTCCAGCAGAGACACAGAGCGGATTCATCACTGTAGCTTCAAACAAACCCCCTGCAGCCCTGTGAAGACCCTTTGATCCTTTTTCTGCTCTTCTGTAAAGACCAGGTGTTGTTTTCCCCTGGAATTGAAAAATACGGAAATAAGAGTATAGTGGAGGGAGACCCATAGAAATGAGGAAAGGAAGATGAATCAGAGTTTGGAAGGAAACCAGGAGTAGGCTTGAGATGTAAGCATTAGAAAGATTATAGATTGAATATGTTGCTTTCAACTGTCAACTGAGAATAAGCAGGGAGAGGCACCTTGGGGCTCGGGTGGAAGCTCAGGCAGAGGAATTGGGGTTGGGGTGGAGGAAATGGGTCAGGAAGAGGAATTAGCCTTTGGAGCAGTTACACTTTGCACTTTGCCTAAACCATTTTGGACGGAAACACTTCAGAGTATTCTATATAGAGCTGTGCCTCCTAAAACATGGGATGTAAAAGAATGATTTCTCTTTTTGTCTTCGAGTTGTCCTTATGAGTATCAAATACAACCATACCTTTTGGAGTATATAGGATGTTTGACAAACTCAGAAGTACACACAACTCTGAGCTGAGTATAATTTTATTTTTTAAGGAAATAAATTGAAGAACACTCAAAAGCTAGTAATAAGAGGGAACTGCCTAAGGCTGATAAAGGGCATCTATAAAAAAGCCCAGATCTATCATAATAGTGAAGACTGAATGTTTTCCTCCTAAGATCAGGTACGAAACAAAGATATTTGTTCTTGCCACTTAGAGTCAACATTGCGCTAGAGGTTTTATGCAGGAAAATTAGCCAAGAACAGTAAATAAAAGGCATCCCAATTGCAAAGAAAGACATAAAACTACCTTTATTTGCAGATGATACGATTTTATGTATAGAAAATTCCCAAAAAATCCAAGTTTGAAAAACTATTAAAACATAAATAATTCCAGCAAAGTTGTAGAATATAAGATCAATATACAAAATGAATTGTGTTTCTATGCACTATCAACAAACAATCTAAAAATAAATTAAGAAAACAATTCCATTTATAAGGGCTCCTGGGTGGCTTAGTTGGTTAAGTGTCTGCCTTCAGCTCAGGTCATGATCCCAGGGTCCTGGGGGCTACCTGCTCAGCAGGAAGTCTGCTTCTCCCTCTCGCTTTACCCATCCCCTCCCCACTCATGTTCTCTTTCTCTTGTACTCTCTCTCAAATAAATAAATAAATAAACAAAATGTTTTTAAAAAGAAAACAACTCCATTGATAAAAGTATCAAAAAGGAAAAAATGCTTAGAAATAAATTTAACCAAAGTAGTACAAGATTTACACTGAAAACTACAAAATGTGGTTAAAATAATTTAAAAAAATTAAATAGAAAGACATCTTTGTTCATGGATTGGAAGACAATATTGTTAAAAAGACAATATTGTTTAAAGTGATCTATGGATTAAATGCAATCTTTATCAAAGCTCCAACTGCCTTTCTCCCCCTCAAATTGACAAGCTGGTTCCAAAATTTTTGTGGAAATGCAAGGGACCCAGAGTAGCCAAAACGGTCTAGAAAAGGGAGAACAAAGTTGGAGGACTCAAACTTCCTGATTTCAAAACTTACTACAAACTTAGAGTAATGAAGACAGTGTGGTATCAGCATAGGAAGAGACAGTTCAATGGAACAAAATTGAGAATTCAAACATAGAAGGGTGCCAAGACTGCTCAATGGGGCAATAATAGTCTTGTCAACAGATGGTGCTGAGAGGACTATAGATCAAGTGCAAGCAAATGAAGGTGGACCCCTACCTCACACCACACATAAAAATTGACTTAAAATGGATCACAGGCCAAAACAGAAGAGCTAAAACTATAAAAATCTGAGAAGGAAACTTGAGTAAATCTTCATGGCCTTAAGGTTAACCAATGACTTATTAATTATGGCACCAAAAGCACAAGGAACAACAGCAAAATAGGCAAATTGGACTTCATCAAAATGAAAAACCTTTATGCTTCTAAGTTTACTCAGGAAGCAAAAAACAAACAAATGAACCATACAATGGGAGGAAATGTTTGAAAATTATATATCCAATGACAAATTTACATTCAGAACATATAAGGAACTCATATAACTGAACAACAAACAATCCAATTTAAAAATGGGCAAAAGATTTGAGTAGATATTTCTCCAGAGAAGATACACAAATAAGCCCATGAAAGGATGTTCAAGATTATGCCTCATTAGGGAAAGGCAAGCCAACATCACCAGATAGCACATCAAACCCACTAGGATGGCTATAATAAAAAAAAAAAAAAAAAACAAAAAAACAGACAATAATAAATATCAGTGAGTATGTAGAGGAACTGGAACTCTCATCCCCTGCTGGTAGGAAGAGAAGATGGTGTAGCAACTTTGTGAAACAGTTTGACAGTTCCTCAAAAAGTGAAACATGAAATTACCATGCAACCCATCAATTCCATCCCTAGATACAGACTCAAGAGAACTGAAAATATAAGTCCACACAAGAATTTGCATGTGACTGTTCCTATCAGTGTTATTATAGCCAAAAAGTAGAAACAACACAAATGTCCATCAATTGATGAAGGAATAAATGAAATACAGTATATTTATAGAATGGAGTATTATTCATCTGTAAAAAGGAAACAAAGTCCTGATATTGATAAACACGGATGGCATTGAAAGCATCATGTTAAGTGAAGGAAGCCAGATGCAAAGGCCACATATTATGATTCCATTTAGATGAAATGCCTCGTACTGGGAAATCTATAGGAACAGAAAGTAGTTTAGTGGCTGCCTAGGGCTGGGGGTTGACAGAGGGGATTAGGGATGGGGAGTGACTGCTAATGGATACAAGCTTTCTTTTTAAGGTGATGAAAATGTTCTGTAATTAGATAGTGAGGACAGTCACACAATTTTGTCAATATACTGCAAGCTACTGCCATTCACGCTAATAAGGTGAATGCTATGGTAGGTGAAGTATGCCTCAATCAACCTATTGAAAAAGTCAGAAAAAAAGTAACCAAGGGAGTAGAAAATTTGGGCCCTGAGAGATCTGGAGACCAAAGAGGGTTTTGTTTTGTTTTGTTTTGTTTCTCCTTTATTCTTCGTATGAAGTGATTGTATTTTAAAAACTGATTTATACATCTTCTAGATCATGTCACCCTGGTTTCCACCCTTTATTTCTCATAAAGGATCTGTTCCTGCATGTGCCATGAATTAATTTTTCACATATCTGTCCAGCACTGGGCTCCCCGGCCCCTCCCAACATTTCTGGAAGCAGACACAGAACTTGGTTTATGACTGGGCATCTGAGTTGAAGGGGAAATGTTTCCACCCCTCCTGTGAGCTTTCTCAGGGATGAAGTGGTAGGTAGTGGCATTCGTGTCCAGCTGGTGTTGTAACAAATTACCACATACTTGAGTACCATGGCTCAACACCAGCTGTCTTGCAGCTCTTGGAGTTAAAAATCCAATGTCAGTCTCACTGGGCTGAAGGCCAGGTGTCGGCAGGGTGGGGTCCAGCAGGAGATCATCTCTTCTTTGCCTTTGCCAGCCTCTAGCGGTCACCTGTATCTGTTGGTTCTTGACTCTTCAAAGCGAGCAGCTCAGTGCGTCCTGACCCACCTCCATCCCTCTCACTGCTCCTGTTGGCACATCATTCTTTACTTCTCTAGAGATTAATCTCTCTCTAAGCTTTATGTCTCCCTTTATGTGACTTATAAGGACCTTTGTGATTTCTCTGAGGGTCCACCCAGGTAATCCAGGATAATCTCACCATCTCAAAACCCTTCACCCAATCACATCAACAGAGCCCCTTTCGCCACGAGTAACAAGCACAGGTTTCAGGGATTCGGGCCTGGAGCTCTTTGGGGGCCGTCATTCAGGCTACCACAGTGCTGATGACATCCATTTGCAAGTGTCCGCTGGAGGCACAGAGAATGGCCAGGTCTCTGTCTCTGGCCTTCAGCTGTAATGTTAACCACCCAGCTGGCATTGCTTCTGGACCGCAATTTCTCCCAGGGACTTTGCAACTCTGCTTGTTGCAATAATGCGAAATATATCTTTGTGAGGCAGGTGCATGCAGACCTTGCTAGAACTACTTGGAAAGGGTGGTGGTGGACTGCCAAAATCCATTTGCATTTGCTTCCCAAGAGAAAGGCCTGAGTTGTCAGCTGTGTGGTGAGTATTTCAGGACTATTGGCCTAGGAAGGGTCTCCTAGAACTCAGACTGTTTGAATCAGGGACAGGCCCGCTGCCTTTCCACAGAATGGCTCCAGGCTGCGGTCCTTTGATTTCTGATGTCAGCTCTGTGCTGATTCTCCCCTTCCTCCTTTGCTTTCTGCTGTCCACACCCCTCACTGAGCCTGCTGTGCTTGCCTCTCTGAGGTCCCCATGCCGTGGGGATGGGGAAGCAGGTCACATAGCTTTGGTTAAAGCACAGACAGGTAAGCTTGGCCAGGTTCCCTCCTACATCTTGTAAGTCAACTCTGATATTTCTCTTTTAACTCCTGGGCTAGCTCTTGTGGGAACGTCTAAATTTTCTAAAAACATTCCAGATACAAGGTGTTGCTACAAAGCTGGGTTCTGCATAATTGAAGCTTTAGAGAATCAGTCATCCCAAAATTAACTCAGTTCCCCCCCGAGGCCAACACATTTTTAGTCTGTTCTGACTCTTGAGGTAAATATTCTATTCTTTCGTCTATTCTATTAGACGAAATATAGATTATTCTAAATATTCTATTCTTTCATCTTACAAAGATCACTGTGAGCAGGGGAAACAGATGCAAGAAAGGCCAGGAAGATTTCTGTAGAATTTGCTCTGAACTTTCCTTGAGCTCTTTGCTCTGAACAAAAAGAAAGCCGACTTTCGACCATCTTTGACATTTGTGGTGGGATAACACTTCCCAGAAGTCCATGTGATGTTTTTGGTTTTTTTGGTTTTTGTTTTTTTTAAAGATTTTATTTATTTGACAGAGAGAGAGAGATCACAAATAGTCAGAGAGGCAGGCAGAGAGAGAGGGGGAAGCAGACTCCCCGCTGAGCAGAGAGCCCGATGTGGGGCCCGACCCAGGACTCTGGGATCATGACCTGAGCCAAAGGCAGAGGCTTCAACCCAGTGAGCCACCCAGGTGCCCCCCATGTGATGTTTTTATATGAGTTCCCTTCTCCCACTTTTCATAGTCTCTCTATGGTACCAGTACTGTGTAACAGCACTGGCTTCAGCAACCACCACCCAAACTCGTGTGCTCATGGGGACCTCTGAGATGGTATTGTCAGAACCCACTGTGGAGCTCACAATCCTCCATAGAAACAACAATCACCGAGATGACCACGAATGGCGTACCCAGCACTGTGCTCATTTACTCTTGCTTTAAACTCTAGAAACAACTCCGTGAGGAAGCTAATAGTGTTTCCTTTTTACAGATCAAGACACGGAGACTCAGAGGATTTCACCTGCCAAGAATCCCAGTGATGAGGTGGCCAAAATGGGATTTGAATACAACCCACTTTGGTTTCAATGCTTGTGATTTTAACCACTATCTCAATGCCTGAAGCTGTGACCCTGCTTCTCTCTGCACCTGGTAACCCTTCCCATCCTGAATCTAGAGTCTGTGGTTTCCTTTGCTGAACTTTTTCTGGGGCACACGGGTGGAGAGATACCTGCTTTCTCCTGTGGTCTCTGTGCCACTCTGCAAATGAAGTCCTTGCTAGAGTAGAGCCAGGCAGGCGGTTGCTTCGTTCCTTGTGAATGCTGAAGACTTGTTCAGAGAGGGGCTTCCCTTTGGGAAGGCTCCCAGTATAAGCCTTGAGGTTTCTATCCAAACAGTTTCTTTAATCATTCCCTTAAAAAGGTGTTATCTCTGGGGATGGGAAGAGTGGAAAGGTGTTAAAGTGTTTGTCTTAAATCCCCCAAAACATGGAGCTCCTGCATTAAGTTTTTGGCTTTGTTTCTTCTTTTTTTTTTTTTTTAAAGATTTTATTTATTTATTTGACAGACAGAGATCACAAGTAGATGGAGAGGCAGGCAGAGAGAGAGAGAGAGGGAAGCAGGCTCCCCGCTGAGCAGAGAGCCCGATGTGGGACTCGATCCCAGGACACTGAGATCATGACCTGAACCAAAGGCAGCGGCTTAACCCACTGAGCCACCCAGGCGCCCCTGTTTCTTCTTTTTCAATGAAGCATTTACATCCAGCAAAATCCCAAGCCTGAAGTGTGCACCATGATGAGTACTGACAGATATATATACCGATATAATCCACATCTCCAGTCAAAGTACAGAGTATTTCCATCACCCCAGAAAATTCCATCTGGTCTCTTTTCCATTAATCCACTTCTCTTCCCCTTCCCCAACCCCAGTGTTTCTTATGACATCATGTAATCAGATCTGATGTGGTTGATCCCTAAATCTTTACTGGGTTTATCTTCCACCCTCAGGAGTTCCTGTGTTTAACCAAAGCCTCCCAAATCCCTTTCTTGCTTATCTGTTTTGACTAACATGATGTCATTGATGTACCAGACGAATATGATGTTCTGTGCGATGGCCAGATAGCTCAGATCCCTTCAGAACACATCATGACCAAGGGTGGGAGGGCTAAGATAACATGGGGTCAAGATCATAAATATATATGATGGTTTATCTCATGGGAATACTGACTGCTTCTGGTTCTCCTTCCTGATAAGATGGAAGAGAACACATTCTCCTGATCCATGGCTCCATTCCCTGTACATGAGGCCACGCAATCTTCTCTAGTGAAAATAGCACATCTTGCATCACAGCTGAGAAGGGGGCTACTGCTTGTTGAGTTCATATTAATCTTCCAGGATCCATCTGGGTTTGCAGGGACCAAACTGCTAAGTTATATGAAAATAGGATGGGACCACCATCCCCTGAATTCTTCAGGTTTTTCTCGTTCTCCACAATTTCCCCTGAGAAGAAACATTTGTTTGGGTTTACTTTCTTGGTTGGTTGGGGTGAGGGTGTGAGGAGGTGAAATTCCAGAGGCTTCCACTTGGCCTTCCTTACTCTGATAACCGCAACCCCACAGGCCAAAGAACCAAAGTGTATATGTGGTGGGTGTAGGGGGTAGTTGCCACTTGCCAATTCCAATGATAAATTCAGAGACTGGGCAAATAACTATGGGGTGGATTGATAGGCCCTATGAACTGGTGTGAACTGGGCCTTAACTGGGACCTTGTTTATCATGTGGGCCTTCTATTCCCCCTCTAATGGGAAGCACAATAAAGTTTCAGGTCCTCATAGAGCAATGTCAGCAACAACCTATGTCTGGCAATCCTCAGAATATGTGAGCAGGGTCCAGACAGCCACGTAGTGTAGGACCCTCGGAGGAAGGACTGGAGAACCATCTCCAATCATCCACCATCAACCAATCATCTCCAGTGAGCCTGTTCTGAGTGTGAGAAAGCAGGCAGGGACTGGTACCTATGTTGGGAAGGCTGCCCTCAGCCTCCTGAGCATCCATGCATGATTTATTTCAACTGTACAGATTTTACAAATACCCTTGTTGGCTGCCTATCTTTCCTCTCAGGATGAAAACTTCTTTTAACCATTTCCAAGGCTCTCTGTGGGTCCCATCCCCCACCTTGGTGCTCAGGAAGATAATTACACTTTCCTTGCACCTCATGACAAGTGCTATTTCTTGGCCTCTATCACCCTCATTGCTACCAGGGAGCCCAGTTCTGTATCATGATCTCCCCCAGCAGCACTGACCTTCAGGGTCAAGGGTCAACCTTGAACTTCAAGGTCATTCTTTTGCTTTGGCAAACGCAGTATTACTCTAGGCCTTCCTGTGGAACATATCAGCTGGTGGGTTCTGTGGCTTTACATACTATATTCACTCTAGCTCGCCCACTGTTCCAAGCCTTTGGATCCTTCCTCCACCATCTGCCATGACAGATCAGGAAATCTTGACTTCACTTAGCCAACCTCACAGGGCACCAGCTCCATTTCCTGGGTCCCTTGCCAGGATGTTAAATGCTGCATCAAAGGAGAGTGCTCCCCTATCGATACGATCCCTCTACCCAATTCCACATTTCATCTCCCTCTGCCCTGCACCCTCACCACCCCCATGGCTCCTGCGGGGACATGTTGGCTGGGTCCCACAGCTCCTTAGGGCCATAATCCCTTTCCTCCACCAGCAGGACCACACTTCCCTGGCCAGATTATGTTGTGACTGGCCAGTAGTTATTGTTCTGGTGGAAGGGGGCAGAGCTAGGAGATTTACAGGGACCCAGGGGAGGTGTAGGAGAGAGTGGTCACGTATTGTCTTGCAAAGCAGACCTTGTCTTTGTCTTCAGGCAAAGGCTGACAGCCTGTAAAGAGAAGAGCAGGGTACTCTTTCAGGCCTGGAGAATTCCAGGGGATCTGGGCTTTATAATGTTTTCATATGTCAACCCAGTTGTCTTCCCCCTGCAACTTCCCCACAAGGTCCTGACCTTGGCATGGCAGACCTGCCACCACTGAGACTTCCCTGCCCCTTTGGGTACCTCTACTCCCCAACTCAGTTTGGGGCCTGCCTCTGAGCCATCTCTGCCCTCCAGTTGCAAAAGAGGAAGGTCTCCTCATATGCTGCCAAAGAGGCTCTCTGCTTTCCATACTCTGCTTCATACTGATGTTCAGTTGTCACCGGCCCATTGTCTCCCTTCTCCAATGCACTGGAAATTTCCAGTAGTGACTGCCGTTCTATAGTGTTTCTAATGACAATTTCTAAGAAATTCTAAACACCTGAGCATTCCATCAGGGCACTCTCCTCCCAAGTACGGAGTCCTAAGTTACCACCAGTGAAAATTTCAGCAAGTGTACCACTGTGGCAAACACCTACCCCAAGTGACAAGGTGCTCATTGCAGGCTCTGGCCGCTGACCCAGCTTCAGCGTCCTCCTGGGCCCAATTCTGTAGGTCAGTTTCCCCAGCACACAGACTGTGTGCCATGCTGTCCTGGGAGTGGTCTCCAGACCAACACCTTCAAGAGGTAGGGGAGGAGGGAGCAGGCCGAGGGAGAAGTTAAATTGTGGCCCAGTTGCAAGGAAGGCCTTAGCCAATCCGACCAGGAGCTCTGGAGCTGGACTCTCTCCAACTGAGGCACGGGGGCTTGACATCTAGCATGTAGGCTGCCCCAGGAAAGGGATGTAGCCTTGAGCGAGGCTGCTTTCCAGGGCCAAGGCCAATTCTACAAAGAAATTCAGCAAGAAGCTGGTAGCCGGCTCTTACAGAACTGGGGGAATGAGTGTCTGGATGCTGAAGGCACATCTGGGCAGCACATCTCTTCCTTTTCAAAGAGATTGAGAGATTAGCTTAGTTGTTCTTTTTTTAAAAATGATTGCACAAAGACTGTAATTTGCATCCTTAATATAATATACATTGAATGAATGTTACACCACTTCAAGTGTGAGATTTTAAGAGTAAATTCACATTTATGCTCCCCATCTTTTGTGCTATGATATCCTATGTTTTACTTCTAAATATGTCACAAACCCCATAGCACGTTGCTACTATCCCGGCTTTAACAATCACCCTTCCAAAAACTTTTACTAAAATCAGTCTTTCATATTTACTCACTTATTTATACTTCCAAGTGATCTTCATTTCTTTTCATAGACCCGCCTTTCCGATCCTGCCCCTACTGGAGCTAAGAAGGGGTTACGTTGAGATTCCAGAGGCTCGTGGTTCTTTGTGGGTTAAAATCTGTCTGGGCTTCTGACTCCGGGCACCCTGGGGCCTGTTTTCCAGCTCTTCTCCCACTCTGCCTCCTCGAATGAGGTAGATTATGCGAGAGAGTATGATGGGCTGGGTGATTCATTTGGGGCTCTTCCTGATCCCACCTTCCCACCAGCCCCACGGTCCTGTCAGACTCATCTGAGCTCTCCCTGTCCCTGCAGTCTCCCCACTTTCGGGGGGATCCTCCTCCAACTTCTCACCTAGAATCCGCTCCCTCCCTTGGGAAGCAAGCTGCTCCCTAGGAAGGACCCACTTCTCTGGTCCTCAATTCATCGGGTGCTCCTACATCCCACCGCTTTTAAGGAGCCTGACGGAAAATCCCACTCTTATGTTTGCCAAGTTTCTCTGGCTGTTACCCCAAGAACAAAGGTCTTTCTCATTCTTCGATGATCTAACTGGAAGCAGAAATCCTCTGCTTCGTGGCTTCGCTTCTCTTTTCTCCTTTATCAGCCGGTGGTTGTGAGACGCTAAGGAGGAACATAGGGTCTGGCAAGACCAGGGTGATCACAGAGCTCTGGTTGAGCCAGGCCAGTGCGTGACCGCCACACTTCCCCCCAGCTGAGAGGAAACACTGGGCAGTGAGGACACCCATATGTGCTGCCCCCAGACCCCTGGGAGGTCTCTGGCTTATCATTGCCTTTTTGGTCCTTTCTCATTCGCAAAGTGAAGAGTTCCATCATTCTACCTCAGTGGGGAATTAAGTGGTAGCACTTTAAGATTCTAGCTCTGTTTTGCCTGAAAAAAAAAAAAAAAATGAAGGGAGCATTTTATGGTATCCGAGTTCCATTCTGGTAACGTGAGAGGCTCTAGTCATGCTCCCTCCCTCATTAACTTATGATGATAATGTACACACAAGGCACTAATTCTTTATTTTTAAAAAATAAGATGGTGTCTAATTTGATTTGAATGCTCCAGTCTGAGAGTACGCTTCATGATTTTTAATCCAATTAGTGTTGGAGATACTTCTGAGTCTAAGGGTATCTGGTTTCTGCGTATGGTATAAGTTCTAGGCCTCAGTTCTCATGTTTCCAGAAGGGAGAAGTTGGGGCCTATAGTCGATTAAAAGGGTCTGTTTATATGGTTGCTTTGTGTTTTGTTATTAAACCCAAGCGGCAGGGGGCAGAGGCCTTGCTTTTAGCTCAGATTTCCAAAAGCAGCCAAAAACCCACCGAGAATTTCAACTTGAAAAGTTTCCATACAAATCAGCATTACTTATCAATAGGGTCTCAAAACATCCTCCTTGAAGGTAAACAAAAACTGCTACCATGACTGCCACACTGAAGGACGTTCTGGAAGTCTCGGCCCAGATCAGGGGTCAATAAGCCGGTGGGTCAGCTCCCCACTTGAGCTGAATGGCACGGGCAGCCCATCTTCAGGGCCGGCTTCACCCAGTCCCTGCAGGCTTTCTCTTCACATTAAACCTCAAAGTCAGTCAGAACCACTCTCCCAATAAGTAGCCTTTTCACTAAGAAAAGAGCGCCCTGAATTAAATCCTCAATTTTGTTTTGTTGGCGCAACATCACTAACACTCAGAAACGTCTGAAGAGAATACGCGTGTGAGGTAACCTGGGCTGTAGTTTTCACACTTAACATTTTCTTTAACCAACAAAGCTCTGTATCACTCCCAAGGCAATTTCTAATGAGAAACTTTCTTCTGTCCTTGGCCGTTGTTGAGAAAAATCAAATGGAACCATCCTAGAGGAGATACAAGGTGTGTGCCTCGGGGATAAATCAGCCGACCATCCAATTTTTATGTGCCAGGAGAGTGAAAAGAAAACAGAGGAAGTGAAAATGATAAGGCAGGAAAACACTCGGTAGAGCCCATCTGCTTGAGAACGTGTTGTCTGAGCTGTGATCCTGCTCGTATATTGGGGAATAAAGTCTGTGACAAAGCACAAGTCTTGTTTAGCACTGTTGAAAGGGGAATGTTGCTAAATACTTTTTCGTGTTATTTCACAAGATGGAATTTAATATGTTTGCCGCTGCTGTGGTTCTCGGGTGACTAGAAAAGAACAGGAAGAAGAATCTTATATTTTTTTCAGCAGGAAAGCAGTTCCTGGGATATAACTTACCCACAATGCCCTCTACCACCAATCTGGGTCCATATGTTCAATTAATTATAAAAACACAGATGAGACCAACCAAAATACTGTACAGAAATTAAACACAAACACTGTCCCATCAGTAAAGTGTTGTGGAGAGTATGAAAAACATACCTCTGTCAAGAATGTGGAAAACAGGGAGTGGCCTTGAAATAACATTTCTTTTTTTTTTGAAGACTCTAGGAAAATCAAAAGCATATTGAGCTTTGGATCAGGGCTCAGGGCAAAGGGGGTGGTTGACAAGATTATTTCTTCTTGGCACTCCGAGGAGAGGGATTAGTTAATTGAATCTGTGGTTTTTAGATTTAGCTGGTGCTTCTGGCATAGCTGCTGGATGGGCAAGGTTCTTGGGTCCATTTTGCTGCCGGGTCCTATGCCCAGTTCTTCAGTATGAGAAGGAAGATTCTGTGGTCAGGCAGCGCCCCGGCCTGTTGAGACAGCCTGATGTGAAATGAGACACATTCGTTATTGGAGCAGCAGGAAACCTAGATGTCGCTGGGTACCAGGAAAAAACGGTTCTTTTTCTGTAGATGCAATCCCGTATAAGTATCTCAAACCCAAAAGTGATGGTGCGGAAAACAGTAGGATTGGTTGGGAAAGTTGGAATAAAACTTCCTCCTCCAAAGGATTCCCCAATCTTAAGATAGGAAAAAAAAAACACTAAAATATTTAAATACGTGAGACAGAGGGTGGTAGAAAACTCACTGATTTCCCTCTTATACCTAACTTTAAATGTAACACTCTTCTAAAATGATTGAGCACTTAAAATGGCCTCTCACAAGATCCCCGAGTCTGGGGGGTGTCACTGAAGTCATAGGAGTTATATCTGAAGGGGAGGTGTAAATTTCGTTTCCATCGCCCTACCCTGTGTTCATCAGCACGACTGGTTATTAATATTTATAATAAGTATGAAAAAGGTGGGCTTTTATTTATTTATTTTTTTAATGTAGGCTCCACACCCAGCATAGAGTCCGACCTGGGGCCTGAACTCATGACCCTGAAATTGAGACCTGAACTTCGTTCAAGAGTCAGGCGCTTAACTGACTAAGCCACCCAGGTGCCCCAAAAGGTGGGCTATTCTTTTTTTTTTTTTTTTTAAGATTTTATTTATTTATTTGACAGACAGAGATCACAAGTAGGCAGAGAGGCAGGCAGGGGTGGCGGGGGGGGGAAGCAGGCTCCCCACTGAGCAGAGAGCCCTATGCAGGTCTTGATCCCAGGACCCTGGGACCATGACCTGAGCCGAAGGCAAAGGCTTTAACCCACTGAGCCACTCAGGTAATAGCCTTACCCAATAACCCAAGGTGGGCTATTCTTAGCCTTAGCTTATAATCAGGGCACGTGTGACCCAAATAACTTCTTTCCTTTAGCAAGATTACTGTGTAATCTTTGGGTTTCTCTAAGAAACCCAAAGCGAACAGATTGTGACAGTGCCTTGGAGAACATGGAGTCCTCAAACTTTATGGTGACAAGCTACTCTGATTCTTCCCCACCCCCCACCCCCAGATGCCCCAAATATAAAGTTAAAAGTCTGAGATCAAGGGCAGTGCTAATGATTGGCAGTCCATGCAACACCAACACACACATTTCAACTGAACAACTGTCCCACTTCTAAATGGCTAGATGACAGCAGAAAAGTCAGATGACAGGGACTAGGTCTTAATTCCGCAATCATAAAGTAATACAGCTGGGACAGGATCATCTCAAACATGTGGTCTTTCCCTTCCTCCAGATCTACTAGTCTATAAGTTGATAAAAACTGTTTTTCTTTTTTCCTTAGAAGGTTAAGGCTCACGTTTTTAAAATAGCCTCATGTTCTAGCACATACGTATTTATGAATTATATACTCGAATTGCTTTTTAGAAGGCTAAATCAAAACTCATGATTCTGGAAAAATATGTAGAATGGTTTAAAAATATGAATAACTAATGGACATCCTGGTTGTATCCAAATTCTTGGGTTAAGTTTGAGAGATGAGAAAATTATTTTCCTATGGCTAGTTTATAATTCTTACCAGCAGCATATTCTTTTTGTAAGTGTGAGTGATTATCTTGCCTAAACTGTCCAACTTTCTAAATGTCCAAAAAAACCCAAGCAACCAAATACAAAATAATAATAATGATAATAAATAAACAAGAAAGCAAAACAAAGAAAAAACAATATCCAAATTCTTGCCTCTTGCATCATACTAAGACAAGATCATGCCTTCAGATGTTTCCTTTTAGAATTCAGACATTTCAAGTGTTTTGCATATGATCACTCCAGACACTGGCCACTGGGGAGAAAGGAGAACAGGAAAAATAGTTTCTCTCCAACCTACCTCTCCCAACGGGGGTTCCAGCAGAGGGCACTTGGTAGAGTTTCAACAAGAAGCAGGCTTGACTTGATTCTTTCCCCCTCTCCTCTTTCCCCATATTCTCTGCTTTATTCCAAAAAATGTAGAGTGTAGCCTGGCATCTTTTTGAGCTGCCCATATAGAAAATTCAAAGAAAATTCTAAGACCTTGATCTACTTCCAGTGTAGGCATTCAACAGGCATGTGATTTGGGGCAAAGTTTCCCCATCTGTGAACGGAAAAGTGAAAATACCTGAATGGTCTCCAACATCTCATTCAGTTCCCCCATTGTATGGCTCTGACTCTTTGTCTTTAAATGTTTGGTAAGTTTCTTGGAGCTGTATCCTACTTGTTTGCAGGACCAGAACCTTCTAGAAAGGTTAAAAGGAAAGGAGATGAACCTCATACTATCTAAGAAAGCTTAGAGAAGCTTTCAGTATTTCTCTTCCTCTCAAGAATTAAAAATCTTTAGAGACAATTATCATTTAAAGTTAATTGTTGAACTAGTTTAGAGTTAATTACTAAAGAAACATATTGGCGCTAAGTACTTGCCCATTCAAAGATGACTAAGATTTTAAATATTTAACGTGTAAATATTGTGATTCAGACAAACATAACTCTGAACAAGGAAATTGAGGAGATTAGAATCCAGGAACACCATGCTGCCATTGGGTCATGTCGTAGATTGTACAACCTCGTGAGCATATATTCATTGTTTGGGGCAAGAGATTATAACTAAGGATACACAGGTTTGAGTTGTGGTAACCTGTTTCCTCAGTTCGTGCTCCAGTATTTTTTTCCTTCCTTTCCTCTTTTACGGTAAGGACTGGGTGGCTCAGTCAGTTAAGGGTCCAACTCTTGATTTCAGCTTGGGTCATAATCTCAGGGTTGTGAGATGGAGCCCCACATTGGGCTCCACACTGGGCGTGGAGCCTACTTAACATTCTCTCTCTCCCTCTCCTTCTGCCCATCCCTACCCCGTTCTCTCTCTCACAAAATAAAATAGTAAAATAAAATTAAATAAATAAAATGCTTTAAAATTCTGTATCTCTCTTTGGACGGCTACCTCAAATATCACCAAGGTTTTCATTTTGGCATTTAACAGGGTATAGAGCACTCGTATAATCACTCAGCTACCTGCTTAGGGCAAAAATCTCAGACCAAGTGCAACTGTGAGTCAACCTGTGCCAGTTATCCATTTACTGCCTCTCCGCTCCAAATTCACCCTTAATTGCCTTCTCTAGAGAAAAGTAAGAGCCCTTTAAAACTTTATTCTTTGCCAGGGAGCATAACATCCGGCTTTGTCCATAGATGGCGCCGGAGAGACACGGCAGGAGGAGGAAAGGATTCCCCCCCCCCTTCCGGTTCTGGATCTTGTGCGCCACGTGACATTCCTCTGGTGCTCATGGCTTCTCCCTTACACCAGGTCTGCACGGTATATAGCCAGCAGCACCCAGTCACTGGAGCCCAGGAGCCCGAGCTTCCTCAGCTCAGTAGCCAGAGCAATTGTGCAATGGAATACCTCCAGTGTGAAATATGTTTGCTGGCCCCCCAAAACCAGATCACTGGCAAATTCCTCATCTGTGGCTCCACAGCAGCTTGCCTGCCACCAAAATGGATCTCAGCCCTGATGGCGGGCTGGGTGGGCAGGGGCTCTTCCTTGGGCTCTCTACTACAGCTCCAGGGGCAGCAGCTGCTCCTTCTACTTGCTGTTCCTATATTCCTTAGATGCTCTTGATCCATTCACAAACAACCCCCCACCATGATTCCAATACTATCTTGTAGTTAATAACTCTTTATATTAAACTTTTCTGTTTAAATTTACTGGGGTTTCTTTCTCCTGATTGGACCTTAAGTGATGCATATGCCAGGATGAAATGTTCATATATTTATGGAAAAAGAGAGAGAAAGAGAAAGAGGAGAGAGGGAAGGAAGGAGAGGGGGAGAGGGGTGTGTCAACCCAAAGCAAATAAGGTTACATGCGTATTCCTTTGCTAGGGCTGCTGCGTAACAGAATACTACAGATGGGGTTTAAATAACACAAGTTTATGTCTCACCATTCTGAAGACAGGAAGGACAAGATCAAGGTGTCGGCAGGGTTGGTTTCTTCTGAAAGCCCTCTTCTGGGCTTGCAGATGGCAGCTTTCTTGCTGTGTCCTTCCACAGCCCTTCCTCTGTGTGAGTGCATTCCCAGAGTCTCTGTATGTGTCCACATTTCTTCTCCTTATAAGAGCACCCGTGAGACTGGGTTGGGGCCCACTGTAACAGCCCCATCTTCACTCAGTCACCTCTTCAAGGCCCTGTCTTCAAATACAGTCATATTCTGAGGTCCTGGGGAGCAATGCTTTTGAATTTTAGGAACTTCGAGGGGACCCAAGTGAGACCACAACATTACTAGTTCTTATCTTCCAATGTCTGTATTCAATATGGCGCAGGAGTAACTCTGTGGCGGCGAGAAGGTCATCAGACGTGGCTTTGGAAGACATGATTTGCAGCCCAGGTTCTGCTACTTACCAGCTGCTAAATTATTTAGGCTCTTGAATCTCAATAGTTCGTCAGTTAAATGGGCTTCAAGGGCCATAATGGGGCTTCAGTGAGATCACGTGAACAGAAGTGCTCAAGAACAGTACATAAGACTAGGAAAGGTGAGGTATTCCTTGGTGAGTGTATGGACTCACACATTTTTAAAAGCTCTCCATTACACTTCATACTTTATACTTATTAAAAGGCAGTTGCCAACCTATTAAACTGGTGTTAAGTAAAATGATTTGTGTAGCCAGAAAGTCTCTTTGGCTTATTTATAAGACACTAGAAAAATTTCTCTAGCCCCACAACTGTCTCTAACACATGCCAGGTTGTGTTAATTAAACCAAAATTTTGAATTAATTATTATATTCTCTATATGTTTTTTTCATGCTCTGCAGAAGTAATAAGTGATATGTTTAAGCCTCATGAACTTATTTGACTTGCCCTTTGTTTTTGAAAACCATAGAAATTATATGGCCTTCAGAAGACAGCCAGCAAATTTTTTGGCAATTACAATATTCACTAATAGAGGGATAGGAAAGAAACTGTGGCCTGGTTCTCGTTTCCCTCAATATCACATTTCTCCCCATACCACAGTAACTTTCACAGTGGGAAACTGAGGCACCAGCATCATCATTTTGTTCAAGTCCTGAAGAGAAAGAAAACTCTCGTTTATTGAGAAGCTTTGCATACAAAAGTCATATTGTACAAATTTCACTGAATCTTTACAACATTTCTAGAAAGTAAATATTATTAATGCCATCTTACCGATAGAGGAACTGAGGCTCTTAGAGTATTAATAGTTTGTCCAGAGTCCTGTGGCTCATAAGTAGATCAGAGATAAGAACTGAGACCTTCCTGATCTGTCATGGGTGTCCTATCACCTCGTTAGTTGAAATTTATTTACAATGGCCACAATGTATATTGCTGTTAGCAATGTAATTGTCACAGAGTGAAAAGCAACCAGTAGTTGAATCTAATAGAGCTTCAATTAATAAGATTCTCCAGTGGTTAGTTAGTTCAGAGTTCTCAAGTTACACTACGGATAATAAGAGTTAAGTGCTGGGTCTAAATAAATTTTTTTTTTGCAAATATTCAACCAGTGCTGTAATAGCACCAATTGGCCATTTGCCCCTTGTGCATATATAATCATTATCTACAGTGATATGTATTCTGTGGCCTTTTTGGTTTTCTCTTTGCCATCTGTGTATGCATTGACTTAATCTATACAGCAAGTTCTGTTCACATATTTATCTGGTAAAAGAAAGTGCACTTATGATAACTATTTTCCCTTTTAATTTTTACATCAGATTGAGCAATTGAAAAATAACGTATTTTATTTTTAATTTAGACTCTCTCGTGTTTGCACTAGATTTTTAAGAGGCTTCAACTTTAGCCCTCTGTAAGCTTCACTTTGAAATCTTGTTGAAATCTGGAAGACAGATCTCATTTCAAAAGGAAAACAGAAAGAAAGATCAGATCAAACTTTACTGAAATTGAAAAGACAAGTCATGAGGCTCAAAGGAGGAATGAATGAATGAGAGGGCCACTTTAATAGCAGGGGGTAGAAATGACATCAGTTAAATGGGACCATTCATGGGGAACCCCCTTCTTTGAGGAGTCTCGTTCTTCCTTACAGGGCTCTGTGGTGCAATTATTTCAGTATTAGATTTCACCCCATACTGGAGGGTTCCTAGAGATCAGGAGTTGCTTTACCCAGCTTCATCTCTTGTTCGACATGTCTCTGCTGCATTACGGACCATCCTCTTCTCTAACTGGACTAATATAGTGCCTTCTTGAAGAGCTCCCTCTCTCCAGTCTTCTCAGCATCACCTCCTAGTCACAATGAAATGTGATCCCATTCTGATGCCAGATTGCTCCCCAGATACCATCCAAATGCCTTTGCAGACTTGGAAGGCTTTGGAAACTTGGCCCAAACCAAATACTTGGTCAGCCGTGTTTCCCACCACATCTACTCTTTCCCTGACCCTACCCCCTGAAATGCTACGAAGGAAATAAACAGGATGACAAGATACCCGAAGACCATGTGGTGGGCTGGCCAGGACTCCTTTAGACTGAATGATTAGAGAGAGGCCTCTTTGAGGAAGTGACATTGTGTTGGAACGTACTCAAGTTGACTATGTGGAAGAGTGGGAAAGATGTGGAGCCCCAAATACAAAGACAGAATTGACCTTTTTTTTTTTTTAAGACTTATTTGGGAGGTGGGGTGCAGAAGGAGAAGGAGAGAATTTCAAGCAGACTCCCTGCTCAGTGTGGAGCCCATTCTGGGGCTCCATCCCATGACCCTGAGACCAGACCTGAGCCGAAACCAAGAGTTGGGCACTTAACTGACTGAGCCACCCAAGTGCCCCCAGTGCTGACCTTTTAAAAGGACATAATGGAGACCAGTATGCCTGGAGCCTAGTGAGGACAGAGGAGATGGAGGGAACAGAGCTGCAGATTAGGTAGGAGGTAGGTTCTGGAGGAGCTTTTCTGCCTAGTGAAAAGGGCAAAGGTAAGCCCTTGGAAATATCTATCACATCCATGATTTTGGAAAGATCCTCCTGCCCACCAGGTAGAGTGAGATGGAGTGGGCTCTAGTTCCAACCTGTTTTCAAAGTTGCCTCTCTGTGCATAATCTGTGTGCAGATGAGGGATTATTTATGTCTCAATAATTTGTTAGAAGGGCCATGATATCTTTGATTGGGTCCAAGTTTTGGAGCCTCCATGGAGTAGGCTAGCATTGCTCCTGGTGGTCCCTGTTTCGAGTTCTGCTGGTGCATCATCTGAGACTCCTAACCACCCATGTATTTTAACACTTGTGGATATCTGACACTGCATTATTCATATTGGCTTATCATCCACTGTGACCATCAGGTGATATTTTTGCTGCAGAGTCACACATTTTTCTTTATTTCCCCATTTAATTTACGTAGTTGTTTCTTCCTTTCTCATTTTTGGCCTCGAGGTCTCATTCTTTTTGATGTGGATGCTATTTCCCAGGATATTTACAAATGTGTGTATTGGCTGCCAACAGCTAAGGGACAACTTCAGAGAAGTCTTTTTCCGTATCGTGAAAAACGGTGCTGATTACATCGCTCCAGGAGTGGGGTTGACTCTGGGGTTTCCCCGGTAGTTTGATAGGTTTCTTCTCAGTTTGGGCAGAAATTATAGTTAGACAATCATCAACTTGAGTCTGTTTCTTTAAAGTGGGACTATACTTGGGGTTGGGGACAGACCCCAGGTTTGCAAGGACTTTGGAAACTCTGAGGTATGTACCCCCACAGTTACAAAATTATATCTTAGAAACAAGTAGCCCATTTTTGAGGAGAACACGGCCATGTTTGTTGCATTTGGACCCAGCGAGGAAAACGAAAATCTTGTGTTTGTCAGCAACGAGGCCACGATGCCTGTGCCCCAAGTTTAAATATCCAGGAATCATCCAGTGGTTTCCTTTTATTGTTCATAAAGTCTGTAGAGACAAACCACCTGAGTAGTTCCAGATGTGGAATCAACAAGGCTGCACCTCACAGACCTACATGTAGAAAGTGAATTTATAGACCCAAGAAAAGGCTGGGACGATTGTGCTGTTTTAGGATAGAAAGATAACTTCACTCGTTGAACAGATGAAAACACAGGACATCCAGCCTTGCAGATGGCAATCTAGGTGAATTTCACATTTGTGAGGCCACTTGAGGCTCCAGGAGGTAATCCACTCCCCTCTGCTCTCCTTATAAAGTAGAGGGCTGGTCAACTCCAGAGGACTGGACTATTTTAGGAGAGCAATTTTAACAGAATAATTTGAGGGCAACATGGCAAGGAAAAATTTCTCCACATTGACTCAAATGCTGGAGAACAAAGAGACATGAATGTGGCTTATGGTTATTAGAGTCATCTCCATCTCATTGATATGTTGGCAGTGAAACCTACTGGTGTCCTAGGCACCTCACTTTGGCCACACAAGGTAATGTTATATGGTGGTGAGGAACATGATTTGCATGGGTCTGAGGCCAGGAGGTTGGAATTTGTTGCCATAAATCTTGAAGCTGTTGAAGGTGTCTTATGTTCAAGTTTATCTGGCACAGCCCAAGAAGTGAAAGTTCTGATAGCCAGAATGCCTACATGGCCATAATTCGCAACCTTACTGAGTGGGGAAGAATTTTTATGGCTACTGGCAAGATTCCAAACAAAGATCCAACTATCTCGTCATAAGATATTTCAGTGGAGTGACCCAAGTTATCCGAGTAAGATTCTGGCTCATAAATCTCAGATTGGAGAAATAATTTTACTCTGTGTCCTAAATATTATGTTACAATGGCCAGAAGATGGAGGCATCTATTTTATTTACGCACAGCGCCCCTCCACTGTCAGTCTGTGAGTCCTTGTGGTGATCATTCCAGTCCTTTGCATTTTGTGCGGTAGCTAAAATCTAACACTTATTGAGAGGTGATTATGTGTCAAGTGTGGTGGTAAGTGGGCTTCAAACATTATCTTGTTTAAGCCTCCCAGGTTTTATGAAGGAGCTGCTCTTGACAGATGAGGACCTAAAGCACAGAGCAGCTGAGAAGTTGAGCAAATCACCCAGGGTCCCAAGGGCCGAAGCCCCATTCAGGCCAGCCCCAGGGTCTCCGCCGGGACACAGTGTGTCACCGTATTTCCCCCTTAAAGCCTCTTTTGATGCTGATAGAAAGCTTTCTTAAAAAATTCTTGATCCTGGGCACTTGGGTGGCTCAGTGGGTTAAGCCTCTGCCTTCGGCTCAGGTCATGATCTCAGGGTCCTGGGATCGAACCCTGTATCGGGCTCTCTGCTCAGCAGGTAGCCTGCTTCCCCCTCTCTCTGACTGCCTCTCTGCCTACTTGTGTTCTCTCTCTCTGTTAAATAAGGAAATAAAAAATCTTTAAAAAAATTCTTGACCCTTTTAAATATTAATAACATGTAAAAATGTATCAAGAAAAAAGACAGAGGGCACCTGGGTAGCTCAGTCGGTTTAGGGTCCTGACTCTCCATTTACGCTCAGGACGTGATCTCAGGTCCTGGGATCGAGCCCCGCATCAGGCTCTGAGCTCAGCAGGGAGTCTGCTTGAGATTCTCTCTCTCACTCTCCCTCTGCGCCCCTCCAGCCTCTGTACTCTTTCTCTAAAATAAAGAAATGAAATGAAATAAATCTTTTAAGAAAAAGAAGAAGAATGACAGAAATATTCATGCAGCCTCCTTCCAAGCTTAAGTAATAAATACACTGTCGAGATGCCACTGTGTGCCCTGCCCCCACCAGCCCCAGGGCTACCTCCTACCCCGGACTGGACACTCCTCTTTCCCTTTGTTTGCTTTACACTTCCACGCCATCAGTGTGTCCTGAAGCACTGTATATGGTATGGGTTGGCACAGCTGCGTGAATGGTGCATCGGGCCTTCTGTCTTCTCTTGCAACTTCTTTCACCCAGTGCTGCATTTGTAGGATTCACTGGTGTCGATGTGTGTGGCCGTAGCTTTATTCACTCTCACTGTATGAGCACACGCAGTTCATTTCTCCTCCTGTAAGGGACATCTTCACATCAAGCATCTGGTGACCTTGACAACTACCTTCTTTGTTTAGCAGGACTGGTACCACTATTTTCATTTTACTGATAAGGAATCTGACGATCAGTTCGGGGCTTCCTGCAAGGCCGCTGTCTCAGTCTGGGCTGCTCTAACACCCTGACTAATAAACAGCTGCTAGTGTTTTCTGGAAGTTCTGGAAGCTGCGAGTCTGAGATCAGTGTGTCAGCATGGTTGGTGTCCAGTGAGGGTCCTCTTCTGGTGTGTGGAAGGCTGTCTTCTCCCTGTTGTCCTCATGTGGCCGAGACATTAAGAGAGCTCCCTGGGGTCTCTTCTATCAGGGCACTAATCCCATTCCTGAGGACTCTACCTTCCTGATCGCGTTACCTCCAGAAGGCTCTGCCTCCTAATGCCATCACAGGGGGGGATGGAGGGAGGGTGAACACGAATCTGGAGGAGGAGGACACACATATTTCATTCATGGCGGCTGCACAGCCAGAAAGTGACAGAGCCAAGATTTGAACTCAGTTCTTCCGACTCATGGTCTCGGGCTTTCTGTCCCACTGGACTTTGGCCTTTTCTGATAGTCTTCTAAAAGCCCAAGCTAGAGCCCTGTCTGCTAGGGCCTTTTCTGGCCATCTTTTGACTTTTTGTGTTTTCATTTTGTGACGAGAACAACAGAACGACTTCTTCCCTGCAGGCCTGGAAGGCAGCTGAGAGGGAAAGCAGCCTCCAGTCTCTGCGCCTCACTTACTGCCTCTGAAGCTCATGGTAGCAGGAAAGCGACAGGGGTAAAGACAGTGCCTTCCCTCAGATAGGTCTGCGCCAGAGCTCACCCCTTTTATTTTTATTTGTAAAAGAGTCTTCGAAATGTGTGTATATGTGGTGTGTGTGTGTGTGTGTGTGTGCTCTGTGTTTGTGGTGTAGGTGTGTGTGGTGTGTGTATGCGCGGTGCATGTGGTATATGTGTATGGGGGGTGTGTGTTTGTATGTGTGTGTGGTGTGTGTATGCGCGGTGCATGTGGTGTATGTGTCATCTCTTAGCAGGAAAGCACGGACAAGTGCGTCCAGGTGGCTGCCGCACTCACACCTTTCCAGCACCAGGGGACTGAGAAAGTAGTTACATTTTGCCACGAGGTTTAATACTTGAATCTGGGGAGACCTGCAAACTGACAAATTGAAAAACAGTGGGAAGGATCTGAAAGGCAGCAGATATCATTCGGGCCTTAGTTTTGAAGAGGGTGGGGGTTGGTTAATAAAGCTAAAAGCCAGTTATCATTACCCGTAACCTCCTTTCCCGGATCCTTGGCAATGAGCATCATTCAGAAGCAGAATGATCATTGTTGTTTTCCTTCCATAGAAAGCATTTCTAGGGGCCCCTGGGTGGTTCAGTCCTTAAGGATCTGCCTTCGGCTCAGGCCATGATCTCAGGTTCCTGGGATCAAGCTCTGCATCGGGCTCCCTGCTCAGTGGGAACCCTGCTTCCCCTCTCTCCCACTCCCACTGCTTGTGTTCCCTCTCTTGCTATCTCTATCTCATCAAATAAACAAATAAAATCTTAAAAAAAAAAAAAAAAGAAAAAAAGACAACAAGACAGCATTTCCAGAGGAATAAAGCTGGTTATTTGGGGAAGAGAGGGATATATTTTTAAATGCATTTAATTATTTGAAACTTGAGTAAACTGGTAAAATCCAAGTAAGATGGTCAACGAATAAATACTATTGTACCAATGTCAGGTTTCTGGTTTTGTTATTGTGCTATCATAATGCAAGATGTCACTGGGGGAAGCCAGATGAAGGGCACCCTCTGCTATTTTAGAAACCTTTATGTGACCTGAAATTTCTTTCAAAATCAAAAGTTAAAAAAACCAAAAAAACAAAAAACAAAAAAAACTCAAGCTCAAGTAGCTCTTTTGCTCGTGGGTTTTTGAACCAGGCAAGCCTCGTCAGTGGGCATTTCACGGCAATGTGCTGAGGATAAACAAGGAGTGGGGATTTTGCAACAATATCTTGGAATTTGCTGGAAGCTCTGGTTAGTGCTTACGAAAGCATCCTCAGAAGTTTATGATCACCTGGGGTGCCTGGGTGGCTCAGTGGGTTGAGGTCTCTGCCTTCAGCTCAGGTTACGATTCCAGGGTCCTGGGATCGAGCCCCGCATCGGGCTCTCTGCTCAGGGGGGAGGCTTCCTCCTCTATCTCTGCCTGCCTCTCTGCCTACTTGTGATCTCTGTCTGTCAAATAAATAAATAAAAAACCTTAAAAAAAAAAAAAAAGAAGTTGGTGATCACCCAACCCTGTTGGTACACACTAGTGATGCAGTTCACCTCCCAGGTGTTCAGGACTCCCAAGGTTCTTAGCTGTGGCACTGCTGGCATTCTGGAAGGGACAATTCTTTCCTCGAGGGGGGCTGTCCTGTGCATGGCAGGATGTTTAGCGACATCATGATATCTACCCACTAGATGCCAGCAGCCCCCTGAAACTCCCCCTGTGACAACTAAAAATATCTCTAGATATGGTTAATTGTCCCCAGAGAAAGCAAAATTACCCCTGCTTGAAACTCTGCTTTGCTCAGAAAGCAAATCTTTTGTTTGTACTTTTATTTTTTTTTAAGATTTATTTATTTGAGAGAGAAAGAGAGTGTGTGTGTGTGTGCACACACACACGGGCAGAAGCAGGGGCAGAGAGAGAGCCCAAAGTAGACTCCATGTTGAGCATGGAGCCCAACATGGGACTCAACCCCACAACCCCAAAATCACAACCCAGGCCCAAACCGAGTCTGACGTTCGACCAACTGTGCCACCCAGGCACCCCTGTTTCTAATTTTAAAAGAAACTGAAATTTCCTGATTTGATGGATTCCACTGACCCTCGCACTCACTCCCACTCATCCTTCCCACTCGCCCTTCCATTGGCCTTAAAGCACAAATTCCTTGATTAGAGACACCGGATTTTTAAAAAATGTGCCCTTTCACCCGTCCTTTAGTGTCTTGGACATACGACACTACATTTTGGTGGCAGTACCAAAATAGAAAAGATCTTGACTCTTAAAAGACTGGCTGAGAGAGATGCTTCAGAAGGAGAAATGAACACACAGTCCCCGAAGGGCAGAGTATACTCCAAGTGGGCTGTACTGAGTAATAATTCCACAGGCGAAGGTAACTCATGACATGAAAACATTCACAGGCTTTAGTTTATTTTAGTCTCCGGGACAACCACAGCACATTTCTAAATATTATGGGTTTTGTAAAGGTGCCTGATGGACAAGCAGACAGCCAGTGCCCTGGAAAAGTGACACAGATCAGCGCTGAGCTCACTCACGACTTTCTCTGGAGGGACGTTTTATGCGCTGGTGTCAGCACGGTGTCCTGCGGGCGGCTCAAGGTCATGTTCTGCGTTCATCTGCACAGGGTTTAGAAACTCTCGAAGTCTTGCTAGAGAAACATGGCCAGCCAAAGCCGAGCGTGGCTGCCCCTTCCCCGTGCCTGGCGTCCTCCCGCGAAGGAACCCAGCGAAGAAATCCATCTTGAAATGAACGCCAGCCCGCAGCAGCTCCGTCTTGTGCCACATGAGTGATGTGAGTGATGGAGGCCGGCTCCAGTGTCCAGCCGTGTGTGTTGCCTTAATGTATTTATTTAACCTGGACGCCGCAGAGAAGGCAACCCCACCTCGGTACCTGAAGGTCCTCGACAAAGAGAACATTCAGACACGATCCAAGGCAACAAACACATCGGGAACTCTGGCAGGGGACAGATGTTGCAAGTAGAGCACAATGCTGGGCTTTATTCCCCACGTGGAGGCAGGCGGGGGCCAGCCACACTGGAAACTGTTGCTATCAGAGCTGCCTCGGTCGGATGGCAGAGCCGCGGGGTAAGGGGGTCCAGCTGGGCCACGCAGAGCCACCCCCTCCCCGCAGCCGATGGTGGCAGGTCCAGAACAACAGTGGCCTTGTGTTTCCTCTTAGGGGCTCGGTATTGGCTGATGCTGCTTGGGGGCTGCTTCCCAGGAAGAAGCTAAAAGCCGGCTGTGTGCACTCTGGTCCACAATCTCCCACTGCAATCCGGCCCAGCCCACTGAGTCCCGGGGCCAGGCAGACGTCACACACATCTGGAAAGGGGAGACTGATGGCCGTGAACCTGCTTTCATGGACCAAGTCCTCGAATTACGGTGACTACAGGTGATGCACTCCCGGGGCCAGCCACAGAGAAGGCTAATCCGCGCTAAAGTAGTCAGGCGGTTTTTACTCGGTAGACCTGACGACCAGGAGGCAGGTCAATGGCTTTGGGTGAAGCTAGAGGCTCTGCCACCAAGGGAGCTGGCCTTGTCTTTCCATCCAATGCAACTGGGACACCACCCTCGGAAGTCACTCTGTGTAAGGCCAGGAACCTTTCCATTGCAAAGGACAGAAACGCAAAGCAAACCAACTTCAACAAAAAATAACTATCACACATCTACTTGCTGGGCACCATTCTGGATGTTTCCCGTATTACTGTACTCAGCCTTCACAACACCTCAATGAAGAGAGACTGTCATTGTCCCCATTGCAGAGATAAAGAAAATGAGGCACAAAGAAATGAAGCCACTTGCCTCAGAGCCATGGAATTCTTCAGTGATCGGGCTGGTCTTCAAACCCCAGTGCCTGGCTCCTGGTTCCACAGTCTTGAGCACTAGGGAGTCGGAGCCCTTTCTCTCTGCCTGTGGCTTACTGCTCTTATCTCTGCTTCTCTCTGAATGCCTGTCTCTTCCTTCCTCTGCGAGCAGTGGGAGCGTGGCTGCTCCAAGCCTCAGCTGAGCATCCAGGGGAGATGGGAGCCTCTTTGTCCCAGGATGTATGTATATACGTTGCTGGGCTCAGTGGGGACCACATGGGTTGGCCCATCACCTGGCCAAGCCTGGGTCACTGCCTCCTGTGGCAGATGCTAGCACTGTAATGGCCCCAATTCCACGCCCTTCTCTGTCTTTGGGCCTTTTTCCACGTGACTTTGCACCTCTCTCCACAAGGAATCCACTTCTCCATCACTCTGTTCTGAGTTCGGCTTTGGCCAAATGGGATGATGCATGCGGAGGTTTGAGAAAGTGGTTGTCACTTCGGCTTCCACTCCTGGGGCTCAGCTTTGCCGCAGGAACATGCTGGGACGGCATCCTGAGGGCCGGGAGACCGGCGCAGCAGAGCCCAGATACCCTCATGGCCCCCAGGCTTATGAGAGGATCAGCCAAGACTGGAAGTCCTGCTCGGCTGAGCCCCGTCTAAACCATCCGCCTGCAGACCATGAGCCAAAGCAACACTCTCACCACCCCCTCCCCCGGCGTTTCTGCCTCGGTTTGTTCCATGGGCATGTTCACAGCGGGAGGGATGAGGCATGCATTAATACATTTTACATTGAAATTTAAAAACTGAAATAAATGTATATAAGTGTCACATTTAGGAATTTATCTTTCTAGATGTGCAAAATGGTATACATTTAAGAATATTCACTGTGGCTTTGTTGGTAATAAAATAAATGTTTGGAAACAGGCTAAATGTGCCTTAAGAGGGGACTGTTTAAAATAGAGTACAATCCGTATAACAACAGCAACCAACCATTTAAAAATGAGAATATTATCTATGTGGTCATGTGAAAAGGTCTTTCGAATTTAACATTAAATAAACAAAGCAGTGGAACAGTGTGTGTGTTACACGACCCTGGCGGGGGCGGTGGTACATGAGTAAAGGTATACATCTAAGCCCGCGTGTATATGCTGACGACTGCACAGAGTATCTAGGGATAGACCCTCAAGAAAATTGGGGACAGCTCCTCATTCTAGGGATGACAGCTGGAGCCAACTTTTAATTTTACACCTTTTGTGACTTTAAAAATTTGTGCCGTATTTTATGTAACTTGGTTAAAAAAATAATGAGGAAAAAATGAGTTCTCACTGATTCGTGGCATAAAGAATGACCACAATTGCTTCTTAATGCGAGGGAAGAAAATGAATCTCACCCCTCCAGCAGTTCTCTACAGGAAAGCATGGGTGCCATTTGTTAAATGATAGTTCAAAGATCTGAAAGAATGAATTAATACTCCTGCCCCCAGAAGCACGGCTGCAGCTCCTGGAACAGAGATTTTTGCATAACACCATTGTTAGAATAGACACCATATCAGTTCAACCTAATTTGCTGAGGGGCCCTCATCAGCCGGGTCCTTTGCCAGGAGCTGGAAACAAGAATACTCCTAAGACTCTGTCTTTGATCTTAAGATAGTCACAGAGATGACTAACACTCAGTGATGAATTTTAGGATGCTGGAAGGCAGTGGCCATTAGGGTTGTCTTTGTGTCTGCAGCATCTAGCATAGGGTATGTAGAATGGAGGAAGGGAAGGATGAAGGAAGACAGGCAGTGTTGCATTGGGTTTGGACAACGGAGACAACTCTAGGGAGGGAGGCAACTTAAGAAGCAATGATCTGGGTTGTTGAGCCCAGATACCCTCACAGCCCCCACGCTTATGAGAGGATCAGCCAAGTTACCCAAACCCACAGCCTCATTATCCGTTACTAAGACTATCACAAAAGGTATCACGCAAAAGGTTATTCATTTTTTTAAAGATTTATTTATGTATTTATTTATTTGAGAGTGAGGGAGAGAGTGTGTGTGTTGGTGGACTGATGGGGAGAGGGAGAGAGAGAATGCACAGGCAGACTCCCCACTGAGTGCAGAGCCCAACGTGGGGCTTGATCCCACCACCCCTGAGCTGAAACCGAGAATCGGCCGCTTAACCAACTGAGCCACCCAGGTGCCCCGAAGAGTTGACATGAACTAAATTCTGTGGGTTAGCAGGTGGACAACTCCTGGTTTTCTGGAAGAACATGTACCTTGAGGCCAGAAAGACTTGTGTTAGAAACCAAAATTCACCATTTATCACCTAAATGACCATAGGCAGCTCAACCTTTCTAAGCCTGTGCCTGCTCATTTGTAAATTGGAAATAATCTTACCTAACTTACAGGTTAATTGTGAGTGTTCAGGATCATTGATTCATTTACTTATTCACTGAGAAACACGGAGCCATGAGTGGGTGCCCAACACCGTGTTTGCACACACAAAGTAGAGCTCAGCGGTTAACCCAGCAGGTGTGAATGTAGGGGACCTCCTGGGCTCTCCATATTGCTTAGTCGCAGGTCACTCCTTCCACTCTGTGATCAGGAGGAATCAGGAAAGGGTAACAGGGCACTTTTGTTAGTGTGAAATGAATGAAGGGAGCTTCATAAAGAAAGTGAAAGTCAGGGGTGCCTAGGTGGCTCAGTCGGATACATGTCTGCACTCGGCTCAGTTCATGATCCCAGGGTCCTGGGATTGAGTCCCACATCGAGCTCCCCACTGAGCTCCCTCTCCCTCTATCTGCCGCCCCACCGCTTGTGCTCTCTCTCTGTCAAATAAATAAATAAAATCTTAAAAAAAAAAAGGGGGGGGAAAGGAAGGTGAGTAGAAGGATAAGTCCATTTGAGGCTTCATAAGTTCAGAGTTATTCAAATAGAGAGGATTTGGACTCTCATTCATAGAGACAACAGGGCCTTTGGTCAGGAGTCTCCTGTTCCTGGTGTAAGATGTGTGACTTTTTTTCAAACGTAGTGGGGGTGACCAAAGGCACAATCAAGAAAAGTGGAACCAGGAGTCGACGATCGTCCTCAATAGCCTGCACCCAGCTTTTAGACCCTAAGCTCCCTGCTCCCTTCACTTGGCTGAGGAGGGTAGGGCTGTCACTCACCACTGAGCCAAGGAGACTGTGAGGATCATCAGGTCAAGCAACTTGCTGACCTTTTATCACCAAGGGGTTGGGGAGTGGGGTGGAGAGTGGCTAGAATAACAAAGGAAGTGGGGACGTTGTCGGAGAAGAGTTGAAGGACCAATGTTCTGGAGGAGAGAGAGGACAGGTGTCTAAGTGGAATTCCCTACCAGCCATGGGAGGGCCTCCAAGAGGATATCCTGAAGCCCTGGTTTGTGAGACCTTCCTCTGTGAGTGGAGGCAAGACAGGTAGACCAAGGGGTTCAAGGACTGATTTATTCTAAACCCTCATACCTCACCAATATATTGGGTTTGGATGAATTACTAGAGATATTGAATAATGACCTGTTTGAAACTTCTGTGTGTGTGGGCACATGTGTGCACACGCTTTGCAAAATGTGAAATAGCTGATAATAATCAGCATTGAGGGCAAGAATGTCCATGTCCATAAGGATAGCTCCAGATGGGCTCATGGCTGCAGGGAGACCCACTCACAGATGCCCCTGGGTGCTGAGATGCTCTCATGTACCATAGATGAGGGACTTATAACAGGGGCAGTGACAACAGAGCCAGCATTGGGACCTGGCCTCTGCCTCCTTTCCCAATCTTGTCTCCTGCCTCTGGCCCCTTACATGCAGGGCTGTAGTCCTAGCATGACTTTCTCTTCTCACTCCGGCACCTTCATACAGGATGTTCCTTCTGTCTTAGACATTTTTGCTAATTCTGTGTTCTTCAAAGTTCAGATTGCGGCGACCTCCTCCAGGAAGCCAAGGTTGTCATCACTTCTTTCACCTGTCCATGAACACCACCCCATGCTGGTTCCCTGCTGGCCTAAGAAGTATACAGTTTACCTTAGGTTCCTCAAGTTCCTTCCTTCTCTGACTCCTCTGCTGGAGTGTGGACTTGAATATAGGTTATGGGTCTTAATATTGTCTTTTTTTTTTTTTGAAAGAGAGAGAAAGCAAGAGGGTGGAGGTGGGCAGAGTGAGAAAGAGAGAGAAAATCTTAAGCAGGCTCCACGCTCAGCATGGAACCCAATGTGGGGCTCCATCTCACGACCCTGAAATCATGACCTGAGCTGAAATCAAGAGTTGGGTGCTTAATCATCTGAGCCACCCGGGCACCTCTAGATAATGGGTCTTATATTGTCACATCCCCAGAACCTATGGCAGTATTTGGCATGTAGTAGGGACTCAAAAGTGGTTAGTTTGAGCAAACCAGTTACTGAATGAATTTGGAAAATTTGACCACCACGGGAAAACTATCATTTTCAATCAGGTTTCTTTTTCAAGGAGTTTAAAGTGTTCCATTGAGATGATAGACCAGAATTCATACTTCACCTCTTGTAGGATGGAAATGAGGGAGCAAAAGGACCTGTCCTCAGCTGCTAAAGCTACAGGGGTGTGAGAAATTGCCCAGTATATAAAGGGACAGAGCCAGATTGAGTCCACAAAGTAATTGGTGGCTTTATGAGTTTTTCCCTGGAGGCAACATTTTCAAATGCCAATTCCAAATACTGAGAACAGTCCCCTTGGAATGGTTCTTGAAAATCATTTTTTCAGTGAGAGAGAAGTTAACAAAGCTAGAAACACAGGACTTCACTGACAGGAAGTGTTTTTTTTTTTTCTTTTCTTTTTCTCTGTAGTTGAAGAATGGAAAACCCAACCCCATGCCTCTTGAAGATTTACAAACAGATGTGGCTCTCACAGCACATCCCAGCTGCTCTCTCAGAGCCAGCCGCTGCGTGGCTTATAAGGAGCAGCTTGTCTAACGGGAACCCACCGCCATCCTCTCCAAGGGCAGAAACCCAACCAGTTTCCTGCATGAGGTCATCCCTTCACAACGGGGTTTAAAGCTATTTGTTTTTAAAACAGCTGGTTCCAACCTCGTTCGCATCAAAATGTAAAATTCCAGAACGATTATTAGTATCTCACATAGGATAAGTGCAAATAATGGGGTCAAGGCATGGGCCTGTCTTATTATGGTCATCAGCACTGCTGAGCCAAAAGAGGCCAAAGATTGGGCAGAAATGTTCTGATGAAGAGAGGGGGAAGAATTCATTCTTAGGTGGTTTTGCTAAGACTGCAGGGCAAGGACCCCTGCCCCTGACACACATACCCATGGAAGGTTCTAGGAGGCTGCTGTGGCATGGTTATGCGTTGAGAAGACTGGGATCCCTCAGAGGACCAGTCACATGAGGGATTAGGCTTGTAACACAACCAGCACTGTTAGATGCGGAAAAAAGAGATTAAAATGGAGTCAGGCTAAATTTTGCTGAAAACCATTTGAAGGAAATAAATTTGTGTTAGCTATTGATAATGAGCAAAGAAACACTGTATTTAGCATTGACAGGTTTCATTTCAAAACTCCAGTTTCATCAACAGAGAGATGATTTGGGGCAAGTTACTAGCCAGACAGAGCTTTAGTTTCCTCCTGTTTACAATGGTAGTTACAGAACCTACTATAGAGAGTCTTGGAGAAGATTCGAGGTAGGGTACAGAATGCACTCAGCACAGTGACCAATACACAAAGACAGGGTATAAACTGTGACATTCGTAATAGCAAGGCAGTATTTTGCTTTGAAAAACTCTTTTCAAGTAACGGGGCAACTCACCACAAGTCCAGGAAACAGAGAAAGGCAGCAGGCAAGATAAAAGTGATGACAGGGCCAAGGTCATGAGATCCCATTTTATTAAGGAAATGACAAGGTGCATATGGCCTGGTCTAGTACCTTCTTCTTTATGGGCTCCTGCCATGTGTTCATGTGTTGACTAAGGTGAGGCTAAAGGTCTTTCCATATTCATAGTCCAAGAAAACTGGATTATTTCACTGTCAGATGGAAGTGCAGCCTGCTCAGAAGGGAGGTTTATTTGATCCATACTCCCTAAGGCCCCAGTTTCCCAAGGGAATTCCACTCCATTCCTTTCTTTCCCGAGCAAGAGCTTGGTCCACACAATCAGTCTATCTTTTGGCACCTGAGAGATTCCTGGGAGCAGGTGTATCTGCTTAATGTCCAACCTGTTTTTATTGCCAATCCCAATGACATGAGTGAGTTCAACTGACCATGATTTTAGAGGAGTCAGAGTTTGTCATTGTTCCAAGAATACAGTTTCATAACAGCCATAAAATGAGGACTCTGTTTAGCTCAAGGATATTGAACTGGGGTGAAAAGCTCCAGCTGTGAGACGAAAGATGATAAACTTCTCAGCAAATTGGCAAGAGCATTGTTATACCAGTCTTTTGTCTTCTTGGAGAAGTCAGGAAAGACATCCAAGACACTGTGTTTGAGTTACAATAAAACGAAGATTCCCTCATCCTCTGATCCCTGACTCAGGGGTGCCTTCTTTAGGATTCCCAGTGACGCTCAGACAAATAATAGTCTTGGACTGTGTAGAAAGGGCATTTAACGAAATCCTTTCAACATGAAATGCTGAAAGCATCAACTGAAGGATATTAGCAATAAGCCTGGGGTCCAGTGTCCTGAGACCCACTCGCTGACCACCTGGTTCAGGCTTGGTTCAGGACAAACCAATACAGCCATCTCACTGTGGACACAAAAACAGTGACATCCCCCCCAAATTATACCCCAAGAAGGGCAGGGACGTTAAAGAGATGCACCTGAAACAGCTGGCCGAGTTGTAAAACCACCTCCTTTCAAAGACAAAAAGCATCTTTTGTTTATTGCCACCCAGTATTTCCCACTAGAGCATCATCCCTTCACTTGCTGTCGGTCCCCATGGTTCTGCGGAAGTGGACTCCATACTTGATTCAAGACGTTGAATGATCCAGGCTTAAGCCAATCAGCTCTTATTTTCCCCAGCCACTGATTGGTTGAGAGATGGGCATGTGACTCATACAGAGCCAATGAAGTTTTCCAAGGGAATTCTGGGAAACTCTCATTGGCTGTGAAATGAGAGGGGATATGAGAACGATGTGAGGGCTGAGGCTACTAAAGGAGGAAGCCGTGGGCCGGGAAGAGGCAAGTAGTGGAATGGGGTCTGCGGGCCATCCTCTGAGCCCTGCCCCAGCCAGCCCTTCTGCGGACTCTCCAGTTCTGTGAGTCAACGTCCGTTTTCTGCGGGTGGGGAATTTTGCCATTTAGGGCCCTTTATGGCCCCAGTGTCTACTCTTGCTTCTGAACACTGCGTCTTTTCACTTATTTTCTCATTTTAAAAGCAGTGCATACTTATTTTAGACAATTTCATAAACACAAAAAGGAAGAGACAGCAACTTTCCCGGGACCACACAGCTCTCGGGTGGCTGAGCCGTGGTTCCGACTGCGGCTGGCCGCCGCCCGAGGCCGAGTTCCTCACCTTGCCGCCTACTTTGGCCTCTCACAGATCTACTAGGCATGTTGTGGAAACCTCAGTCTCTTCCTCCCTGTGGAGGAACAAAAGCTTTTCCTCATGAGCATATCTAATTATTCTTTTGCAAACTTGGGATAATATTATATATATATATGGTTTATGTAGATTTTTAACTTAGTCATAGATTATGGACATTTCCCCAAGTCATGAAGTATTTCACAGGAACATTGTTTTTAATGGCTGCGTGATAGTCCATCTGAACTGAATATAGCATTACTTATTTACACATCCTTGGACTGTTGGACCTTCAGGTGATCAATACTGTTCTTAAAAAAGAAAATAGGTGGAGCAAGTAGATTCTTAAGGCAAGTGAAATTGGGGGGGGGGGTGGATAACACGTCCCGCATTTGCCAAAGCCCATAGACTATTCCACAAAAAGAGTGAACCCTAATGTAAACTATGTACTTTAGTCAATAATAATGTCTTAATATTGTGTCATTAGTTGTAACAAACATACCACGTCAGTGAAAGTTATTAATGATCAGAGAAACTGAAGGAGAGCAGTATCTTGGTTCTGCTCAGTTTTTCTCCAGACATAAAACTTTTTCATAAAATATTCTTTTCAATAAAATTAATTGATCAACAGTCTAAACAAACAAGCAAACAAAAAGCAACATAAATATAAATTTCTCACCGGTTCTGATTCTTTTCTTTTTTTAAAAAAAGAACTTATTTATCTGACAGAGAGAGAGTGCATACAAAAGCAGCCAGAGGGAGAGGAAGAAGCAGGCTCCTGGCTGAGCAGGGAGCACAATGTGAGACTCCATCCCAGGACCCTGGGGATCATGACCTGAGCCCAAGGTAGATGCTTAATGACTGAACCACCCAGGCGCCCCATATTTTCTTCTGTTGAATTTGTAGGAGTAGAATTACTGAAACAAAGGTTAAGATATTATAGACATATTACAATGATTTCTTTACAGGAAAAAAGGTGCCACTTTACATACCACCAATGTGTTAAGAGTGTCTAGTTCATTCAATTCTTGTTAACACTAAAAGGTATTGAGTTTTTAAATCTTAGCAGATTTAATGAGAAACTCATGATGCCTACTTCTGATTTGCCTATTTTACTTAACTATAAAAATCAAAACAATATGTTAGAGGTTAATGGTACAGAATAAGTACTTCAGAAATAGAAAAAAGTTCTTGAAAAATGTACCATCTCAAATCAATGGGGAAAAAAGGACAATTTCTCAGGATGAAGTGAGAGCCACATCTCATACCTCATCCTATGGTCCTTAAGCATGAGTGTACATCCAAATCCCCTGGAGAGTTTCTTCAAACACAGATTGTCCAAGAATCACACCTTGAGAAACAATCCCTCATACAACAAACTCTAGAAAAATAAAAAGGGTGAATGAAAAAAAGAATCAAGTATCTCTCAATCCTTGACACATCAAGAGTGTAAAACTCATGGAGATAGATTACCTTAATAGTATGCTTAATATATGTTTATTATATACATATAGAAATTTATGTGTTACATAATTATATTACAGAACAATGTTCTTTTTGCGTATTTTTGAAATGATTACAGATCTTAATGGTATACTAAGCATAAGGTCCGCATTACCATAAAGGCAACCCCAATATATATTTTGAGGAGGGAGGAGGGGCAGAGGGAGGGGGAAAGAGAGAATCTTAAGCAGGTTCCATGCCCAGTGTGGAGCCTGATGCAGGGCTCGATCTTATGACCCTGAGATCATGACCTTATCCGAAATCGAGTCAGACACTTAACCAATTGAACAACCCAGGCACCGCTCAACATATTTTTAATAGTAGAAAGGGGATTGATCACATTTTCTGACCAAAATGCAATAAATCTAGAAATGAATGAGTGGAAACCAACCCATGATAACATCCCAGCCACTTGGGAAATGTACCACTCTCTCTGTCTCTCAATACATATTTGCTAAAACAACAGTGATAAGATTGCTACACACCAAAATGTACTGTATTAAAGTTATGGTGTTCTCAGGGGAAAATATATAGCTGTAAATTCTCCCATGACTAATGAAGAAGAATGACACCAAAGAGCTACAGAACTCAAAAATTTAGGAAAAGAATATCAAACCTAGAGCAGAAGGAATTAAACATAAAAAGCATGAAGCTGAATTGAAACTAAAAAACCTAAAAGCAGTAGAATTGGTTAATTCAAGAGACAGAAAGGAGAAAAAAGACAAGTCATAATCTACCTGAATCAAAGGAGCAGAAAGAGTAGGGAAATGCAAATATCCAAGATTAGACCAAAGAGAAAGCCAGAAGTCACAGATGTAAGGGAAAGCGCTCAAAGTATTAGAAGATACTTTGTAAAGCTGTGGAAATAAATTTACAAACTGACATGGACAATTATTCTAGGATTAAAACATTTCCTCCATGAGGAATAAACAGGACAGCTAAAATAAGCCGCAAGATGAACATGAAGGAGCCCATCCCTAAGGAGGCCGGGCCCATAGAGCCTCCTTGGCTCCAACCGTCAAAGAACAGAGAACACAGAAATTATTTAAATTGTTGCAGAACTCAGAAAGAAGGACTGTTTATCAATGCTCTGTTGTTTTTACAAAGCCAGAAAAGCACTGTAACAAAACCTATCAAAGATTCCCCAAAAAGAAAAAGAAAAACATAGACTTCATTTCACCTGTAAATCCTAAACAACGTATTAGTGAATAGAAAATCCATCTGTACCAATGACGAGCCGGTCATTGTCATTATGATCCATAACATCTGGCCAAGCCAGCCTGAAAAACCAAAACAAAAGGTGTATGTATTAGAGAGTAGCAAGCAAAACTGTCATTACTCAAAAAAAAGATGATGATATACCAGAGAAAACTCAAGAAAGTAAACAGAAAACTATTCAAAACAATGATAATATGACTCTAGTTCCAAAACAAATAGGAAAAAGTAGTAACTTTCATACGAACCAGTTAGAAAGTGTAGTGACTAAACAATTCTATTCATAATAGCAATTTATATGTATATGTGTATATATATATACAGATATTCTCTATAAAGAAATATATATAAATATTCTCTATAGAGATATAAATATAAATATTTATACAAATATAAATATTTCAACAACAAAGACTTTAGATGGACAATAAAGAGACTGGAGAGGCAGGCCTGGCAGATACACTGTCTTTGTGAAGTCAGGAAAAAGCAGGTGTTAGAATTCTAAGACTTGACAACAGAATTTCTCCTGGATGAGAAGAGTGTTTTTGTTAAGCCAACACCTTTGGAAAGGTAGTGCCTGTACATTGCTGTAAAGGGTAAGAGTTAAGATGGTGAGATGGGGTTGGAGGAGAGTAAGCCAAGAAGGGAAGAGATCAAAGGGGCCCACTTGGAACTTAACAAGAAAGTGAGAATCTTCTTCCTGTAAGAGGACAAGTAAAGGCTTTTAAGAGTAAACATGTAAGGGGCGCATAGGTGACTCAGTTGGTTAGGTGTCTGCTTTCAGCTCAGCTCGTGATCCTGGGGTCCTGGGATTGAATTTCGCATCAGACCCCTTGCTCAGCGGGGAGTCAGCTTCTCCCTCTGCCTCTCCTCTCACTGGCTTTCTCTCTCTCTCTAAAATAAATAAATACAAATCTTAAAAAGAAAAGAAGTAAGCCTGTAAATATGTCCAATATTTAGTTTAAAGTCATTTGTTCTATTTCATTATCATGTGAGCCATTTGTGTATCCTCTGCATCTTTGATGATGAAAGTAGCAGTGGTGGTTGGGGTGGTGATGATAATGGCCCATGTTTATTGAGCATCTACTTTCTACGCAATGCACTAAGTATTTAAACTGTTTATATCATTTAATTATCAGAGAAATCTATTTCCCATCACAGATGAGGAACTCAGGCAGAGAGAACCTAAGTAACTTGACCAAGTGCACAGCTTGCCAGTGGAGTCGAGCTGTTGACCCAGACATTCCGACTTGAGGGATCAGACTGTAACACTACCCTGAAGCCGTCTATCTAGTGGGCTCGTGGCCTTGAGTTAGTGCCAGCGAAGAGATCAGATGGTCTCCAGTGGGTGTCGTGGACTGGAGCAGGGACAAGTGTTCACGGGTCAGAGCCAGAGCAGAGATCAAAAATTCCGTGGAAGCCAAAAAGTGGAACTGGCTTGGGGAAAAATAAATACCAAACCCCTCCACTGCCCTGAAACCCCAGAGAAACTGAGAAGCATGTTGGGACTCTATCAGGCGTGAGATGGCATGTTGAGACAATTTCATTACATCTTAAAGTAAACGATTACTTCAGCTGGCTGCATAACATAAATTCATCCACGAGGCTGAAATATAGTTTATAATTATTAAAATGCCAGTGTTGGCTAAACAAATCTATAAAGTTAAATTCAAGCACTCCCAGATTCCAGTGGGATTCTTTAATTTGCCCAAAATTTTAAAAATATATTTAATAGAATAAATTTGTACTGATGGCCAAGACAGAACTAAAAAGAAGTGTTAAATTGTTTGGGGTTTTTACCTGTTGAGTTATAGGAAAGCTTTATATATTTTGGGTATTAACTCCTTATCAGATATATAATTTGCAAATATTTCCTTCCATCCACGATGTTGCCTTTTCATTTTGTTGGTTTCCTTTACCGTGCAGAAGCTTTTTAGTTTGATGTAGTTCTACCTGTTTATTATTTTTTTTCTCTTACTGCCTTTGCTTTTGGAGTCAGATTTTTTTTAAAGATTTTATTTATTTGACAGAGAGAGATCACAAGTAGGCAGAGAGGCAGGCAGAGAGAGAGCGGGAAGCAGGCTCCCCACTGAGCAGAGAGCCCGATGCGGGGCTCGATCCCAGGACCCTGAAATCATTACCTGAGCTGAAGGCCGAGGCTTTAACCCACTGAGCCACCCAGGCACCCATGGAGTCAGATTTTTAAAATCATCACTAAGACCTATGTCAAAGAGTTTCTCACCTATATTTTCTTCTAGGACTTTTCTGGTTTCAGGTCTTATAATAAAATCTCTAATCCATTTTTAGTTCATTTTTGTGTATGGTGCAAGATTGGTTCAGCTTCATTCTATTATGTGTGGCCATCCAGTTTTCCAATGCCATTTGTTGTAGAGACTGTCCTTTCCCCCACCATATATTCTTGGCTCCTTTGTTGTGAATTAATGGACCCTACCTACATAGATTTATTTCTTTGGGGTCTTTTGTGATTCCATACAAATTTTAGGATTGTTCATTCTATTCCTATGAAAAGTATCACTGGAATTTTGATAGACATTGAATCTGTAGATTACTGTGGGTAGTATGGACATTTTAACAATATTTACTCTTTCAACCCATGAGCACAGCATATCTTTCCATTTATTTGTGTCTTCTTCAATTTCTTTAATCAGTGTTTTATAGTTTTTAACATATAGGTCTTTCATCTGCTCAGCTAGTTTTTTTCTAGTTATTTTACTATTTTCAATGCAATTGTAAATGGAATTGTTTTCTTAATTTCTCTTTCTGATCATTATTAATGTGTAGAAATGCAACAAATTTTTGGATAGTGTTTTTGTATTTTCAACTTTACTGAATTTGTTCTAATAGTTCTATATAGTTCATATATATATATATATATATATATATATTTCTATGTAGTTCTAGTAGTTCTATAATAGAACTATAGTTCTATTAGTTCTAATAGTGTTTTGGTGAAGTCTTTAGGGCTTTCTATATCATATAATCTGCAAATATTGACAGTTTTACTCTTTTCTTTTTAATTTGGATATCTTTATTCTTTTTCTTGTCTAATGGCTCTGGTTAGGACTTCCAAAACTATGTTGAATAAAAGTGGTGAGGGTGGGCAACCCTGTCTTGTTCCTGAACTTAGAGGAAAAGCATTCACTTTTTCACCATTGAGTATGATGTTAGTTATGAGCTTGTCATATATGGCCTTTATCATTTGGATGCACATTCCCTCTATACCCATTTTGTTGAGAATTTTCATCATCAGTGAATGTTGATTTTTAACTAATTTTTTTCTGCATGTACTGTAATTGTCATATTATTTTTATCCTTCATTTTGTGAATGTTAATGTATCACACTGATTTGCAAATGTCGAAGCTTTCTTGCATCCTTGTAATAAATCTCACTTGATCATCGTATATGATTCTTTTAATGTATTGGTGAATTTGTTCTGCCAATATTTTGCTGACGATTTTTGCATCTATGTTCATCATGGATATTGACGTATAATTTGTTTCTTTGTTTTAGTGGTGTCTGTCTGGTTTTGGTATCAGAGTAATAATGGCTGTGTAAAATGAGTTTTAAAGTATTTCCTTCTTCTCCATTTTTTGGAAGATTTTGAGAGGATTGGTATTAATTCTTTGAATGTTTGGCAGAATTCATCAGTGAAGCCATTTGCTCCTGGACTTTTATTTGCTGGGAGGTTTTTGATTACTGATTTAACCTTCTTACTATTAACACTCTCTTCAGATTTTCTATTTTTTCATGATTGAGGTTGGGAGGTTGTATATTTCTAGGAGTTTACCCATTTCTTCCAGGTTGTCCAATTTACTGGTTAATTTAAAAATGGACTGAGGATCTACATAGACTTTTTTTTAAGAAAGACATACAGGGATGCCTGGGTGGTTCAGTCCGTTAAACATCTGCCTTCAGCTTGGGTCATGATCCCAGGGTCCTGGGTTCAAGTCCCGCATCGGGCTCCTTGCTCAGCGAGGAGCCTGCTTCTCCCTCTGCCTGCTGCTTCCCTTGCTTGTGTCCTCTCTCTCTCTCTCTCTGGCAAATAAATAAATAAAATCTTTTTTAAAAAAATAAGAGAAGACATATAGATGGCCAACAGGTACATGAAAAGATGCTCAACAAGTTTTGGCAAGAACGCGGAGAAAGGGAAACCCTTCTGCACTGTAAGTAGGATGTAAACTTGTGTAGCCACTGTGGAAAACAGTATGGAAGTTCCTCAAAAAATTAAAAATAAAACTATCCTATGATCTAGCAATCCCACTTCTGGGTATTTACACAAAGAAAATGAAAATACCAATGCAAAAAGCTATATGAATTCTCATGTTCATTACAGCATTATTTACAAGAGCCAAGGTATGGAAACAACCTAAGCGTCCATGATGGATGAATGGGTAAAAAGAGATGCTATATCTATACAATGGGATATTATTCAGCTACAAAAAGGAATGAAATCTTGCCATTTGTGGCAACATGGATGGAACTTGGGGGCATTATGCAAAGTGAGATAAGTACGAGGAAGTCAAAAACTGTATGATTTCACTAATATGTGAATTTTTAAAGTTAAAAAAATAAAAAGCTTATGGCTCTTCCTCTCTTGGGCCGAGATTGGTGATTACAGAGAACAGATTGGTGGTTACTGGAGGCAGGGGTTAGAGGAGGGGCAAAATAGGTAAAGGGTGTCAAAAGGTACCGACTTCCAGTTAGGAAATAAATAAGACCTGGGATGTCACGTACCGCACGGTAGCTATAGTTAATTAATACTGTAGTGCATGTTTGAAAGTCGCCAAAAGGGTAGATCTTTAAAATCCTCATCACAACAAAAAAGAGGAATAATTGAGCTGGCCGTGGTGGGGGAGGGGGAAGCCAGAAAAATCCACCTGCTCTACACTGCAAGACTCTCTGAGGCAGCATCAGATGCCTCTAGAGGAGGAATAAAGGTAGCGCAAAACCCAAACCAACCCAAAAGAAATGGGTGTTTGGAAAGCTGCCACCACCATTGAGCACCGGGCAGAAATGCAGAGCCCCAGCCAGAGGCAGGGTAAGTGGGGGAGCACCAGGCATGGCTGAGCACGGAGCTGCCGTTCCGGGCAGGGGGCCGGGGGGCAAGTGAGCATTCACCTTTCGGAATGCCCATTGTCATCAGTCCACAGAACCGTGGCAGACAGAAGTCCAGCCTCCAGGTGGGAGATGGAAGGCCCTTCTGTAGAGAATGCACCCAGCCCAAGAGAGGAAGACCTGCCATCCCGCCAGAAGCCTGTGGTTCTCAGACTTCACCCTCAGACTCAGAGCTTCCAGTCAACATATGCTTCCTATCCCTGGGGTGGTGAGCTGTCACGCTGCCCTCGGGTCCCCCCTCGGTCCCCTGCTTTGGAGTCACAGAGGCTGGCCTGGTGCGCCTGGCCTGTGGACCCGGGAGCTGACGTCCCCGCTGGCCAGGAGCCTCTCTGCCTCCTCCATACGCCCACCTCCAGTAGGGCGACAGCAGCTGTAGGATTTCCCTGCTGGTTTCCACCTGGGTCTCTCCCTTCTCAGAGGGGGACACCCAGCCTGCTTCGGGCACTGCTCCAGGAGGAGGGCCCAGCTGCCTCCCCCTTGGCTGCCCAGCTTCTCCGCAAGACCTCACAGGCAAGCAAGGCCCCTGTCACACTTGAAGAACACCAATACCCTGCAAGAGAGACCATAGACTCAACAAGGGAGAAGGCTAAAATCCAAGTAAATTGAGTTACGAGCATAGAGCAAGACTTATTTAAAAGGTATAATCATCAGAGGCTTAAGAGTGGGCCTCACTTCTCTACAAACAAGAACATGCTGGTATAATTAGGGATCTTAGAAGTTAACTGTAACAATCACAATTAAAAGGACCAAATGACGAGCCCACCCTAAAGTTGAATGATTGAGCTCAAGGATCAAACCAAGGATTTCTTTTCTCCAGAACACAGTTCCAAAGGACACGGAGGCAGAAGGTATGAAAGGAAAGAGTCTTAGAGGACAGATTCTAACATCTCATTCTTTCCTGGTAAGAGATTCGCAGAAAGAAAAGCAAACCAGAGAAGGGAAAAATAATCAGAATTATTATTTCAAATTTCCCAGAGCTTAAGAAGAGACACAAGTCTTCAGATTCAAAGGAGCCACGGAATCATATTCTGTGACTTCCCTGAAGGTTTATAAGTCTTAAAAAAAAAAAAAAAGTGCTTCGACTCCCCTAAAGAATTGGCTCTGTGCTTATTCTGTTTTTCCATGCATTTAAGATACAATAAGTTCTCACATTTTTTACAAGTCCCTCCACACACTTTTACCACTTGGCGGTCTTATCATCCCTTTCCTTGGTTTCTGAATTCCTGTGTCAAATCTCTGACTTACTACACTTTGCCCCTCCCTGTGGCTTTGCTCTTCTAGCTCCCAAGGCAGATTGACGCAGTCACTGTTTCATCTGTTAGGGTTTTAGTCTCCAAGAGGCAAGCGTATATGAGTTCAGGGGAAGGAATATCACCAACAGGGTGCTCTATTTAAATGTGAGCCTTCACCCTGGAATGTCCTGCTCATGTTTATAACCGTTCCAAGGATCATTTCTGCCAGACTCCAGTGTGCCTCAGAGGAAATTATCACTGCCCCTCTCAACAACTTTTTGTTTATTGATTTTGGTCCTTATCAGGTAAGAGTCCACAGGTGCACACATGAGTCTGCACAAAGTAGGACAGTTGTTTGGGGGGGGGACCAGGTCCCCATGTCTAAATTCAAGCTACATATGGAACATCTAAAGCACGGGTCCAATCACACATCTTGCAGGACAAATCTGTAGACAGGTCGTAGAAATATTTTGTTTGGCCCATGTGGTATTTTTTTTAAGATTTTAATTGGTTGCTGGAAAATCAGTCTCCAGTGCCTGCAAGGCAATAGCAGTGAATGTTCCCTTTCACCAGAGCATGCGCTCACTCCAACTACCACACACCAACATAAATGGCAGCGAAGCAACTCAAACTACATTGTCTTCGTTAAGCAAAGCAGAGAATCACTCCACACTCATCCATTCAACACATTTATTAGGCACCTGCTGTATGTCAAAGAGGATGCAAAGATGGGTAACACCATAGGTTACCTGAGCAGAAAAGACCTTAGAGATCATTTTCATCAATTTCCAGATAGAGAAATAAAAACTCCGTGATGTCAAACCCTTTGCTCAATTTCAAACACCAGCTGGTGGCAAAGCCAGAAGAAAAGTCTAAGCTCTTAACGTACTCAAACATTGTTATATGTGGTTGACTTCATCGCACTTATTCTAATCTGTCTTTAAAAAGCACAGTGGAATAAAAGGTAATTGGATATTAAAAAGAAAATTCAGTTAGTAAAAAGGTAGGGGGCGATTTTTAATAAATAGTACTTTGTATGACCTCAGTTCCTTGTAAAATGTCTTGTGGAGATTATTGTTCTACCATTGAAAAGGATATTCTATGTACATAGAGACTTGAGTATTTATTTTTTTCAAATCTTAACATTTTTAAAGGATAGGTGAAACTTCACAAACATCAAGGAATTCAATATGAGGAAGGAATTTGGACTATTTATGGCTTTTCTCACCACTTGGAAATGATATACTCCTCCAGGGTCTGTGGATCCCTGGCTTGGACGTGCTGTTGTGTGGAATTCTTAAAAGAATTTCTTATCATTACCTTCCTGTATTTTTATGTTGAGTGTTGTGGGGCATGGGGGTGTTGAGAGTGGTCCGTTATTCACAGACGAAAGCCATTCTGCTCTGAATTGGATCTAGCACCCCTTTGGAAGGAACCAGAGAAGAAGACCTTTGCTGTGAAAGGCACACATTTGTTTTGCACAGTAGAAAAGCAACACGAGGGACTCCTGAGTCACGTTCTAAGAGACAAGTAGCTGGCACAAATTGCATGGCTCAGTCTGTTTATCTTTCTGTCAATCTATCATCATCATCATCTATCTACATATCTATCATCTAAGTCTCTATCTAAAGAGGTTAAGTTTCTCATGAGCTTCTCTCTTGAATTACTCCTCCTGCTGCTTTGCCTGTCTCCCTGCTCTGGCCTGAACTGCACACACAGCTCTGGGCCTCTTCCATTAGATCACGCAGTTTTATGCAGTCCTACACCGTCTTCCCCAAATCATTCAATCTTTGATTAGAAGGTATTGGTTTGTGTTTCCTAGAAACCGGGGATCTCTGCTAAAGTCTTCGATCTCTGAGCCCCATCATAATATATGAAGGAGGAAGGGCTTGGTGGAGGTGAAGGTTTGCTTGCAAGGCTAGAAGGTAAGGCTTCAGGAGGTCATAGTTGAGTCCAGTCTACCAACTGGGTGCCTCTGTTACACAGGATGAATGGTCAAGGTCAGTCTTCCCCGTTTGTTTAACCTTAGCCTTTTCCTGCAGCCAGGTTACTGTGCTTCTGTCCTCTAGACATCTGTACATCCTCACCTCCACGCATAGGCTTATTTCTCTGCTTCCCATACTCCGGCTTCATGGGAGTACTCCGCTTCCTAAACCCACCGTGGACACTCATGCGTTTGACCCTTTCTGCATGCCGTACCCTCAGTCTGGCACATCCTTCCTGATCCTCTTTGCTTCATGTGGCTTTCGCTGCCCTCATTACCCACAGGGAGATTTGGTCACCCTTGCTTTGTGCTCCCACAGTGTGAGCTTCTAGATCACTAAAAGCCTAGCCTACTTAGACCACTGCATCTGGTGAGGGTCTGCTTGCCTTTGACCACAACTCCCTCTGGAGTAGGCCCTTCCTGAAGACAGGGATGTCGTCAATTTCATCAGTTCTTTCATCAGTCCTTTTGTGTCTCTGGTGCTGCTGCAGAGAAAGTCTCATTTCAAAATGAGTAAGAGCATGATTGTCAAGGGTGGTCTCAGACCTGTTCGTAAGGGTTTCCTTTTCCATTGAGTTGTTTTCTGAACACTTTTCTGATTTTTAAGGGTCTGTCCTTAACAAATTCAGTAGATATTTCTTACTCTAATCATTGTCAACTGCCCACAATTTCACTAACTTCCCGTCATCAGAGCAAAGGGAGGGACTTCTAATTTTACCGTCAAGCATCTGTCTTGCAATGGATTTTCAGAGAAATCACTTCCTCCACTTTATGTAACCTTAATTACAATAGGTTAACCAGGTGCAAATAAAAGTACTCATGAAGGCTCTCATTTGCCTATGAGAAAAAGTGGCCATAATAATGATATAGGGGTGAGGTTTTCTTTGCCATACAGGCTACAAGAAACTCATAAAGTAAGAAAAGAAACTCCTCGAACTCAGAATTATGGCTCCATTGAGCCAATTGGCATAGATCCCACAGTACCTTCAGGTGGGATCACCTATTTGCGCTATGCACAAAATCAGACAATAACAAGATATAACCTGGCATGCAGCAAACCTCAAACCCAAAGTCATAAAGATGAAAAGAGAGTCTCCAGATTTTCCCTCCCCACCACCTCGTCTTTGCCCTACCAAGATAATCCCAAAATTGCCATCCCGGCACAGGGCTGGTGTGGAGAAAGTCTTGGGAGACCAGCGGAAAGCAAGTTGCTCCAGACATCTGTCAGGGTGGACGTGAGGGCTGGTGAGGGACACGCCACTCGACATTGTTGCCGTAGACTCCAAATTTGGATCCTTTTCAGTTTTGAGAAGTCCGGATAAGGTTTGGAATTCTTTTTTTGCAATTACTTTCTTGGCTGAGAGACTATGGTCCTTTGAATGAGATGCTGCCCACGTGGGGTCCGGGATTTAGAAGGGTTACAGAAACAATGGTGCTCCCCGCTGGGTTGGCTCTCAGACTTATCTGCTGAAACATGCCTACTGTATACCGCACAGGCATTCTCTTAAGGGAAGATAATTACTATGAGAACGAAAAGGAAAGTAGGAAATGACACGTAATCTATAAAATAGTCTCTGAGAAGAAATCTATTCCTGCTTGGCACAAATAAAAGGATCTTTTTTGTTGCCAGAAGAAAGTCAAGGCTGGTTTTTAAGACTACGAAAACCTCAAAGTTTTGCCTGGAGGAATTTCCTTCTACAGGAGAATTCTGAAAATCTGGACTTTGATCTGCCGTGTTTGATCCATGGAGAAGCAATATCGTCAATATCTCAGGGTTCTGCGGAGTACCCCATTAACCTGACATCACAGTGAAATGATTACTTCTGCTTAAGCAGAGGCATATTTAAAACAAGACAGAAGCCTTCCACCAAAGGCATCTCATGCGTCCTAAACCATCCCATGTGGTGGACAAAACCCATTCTCGATAAACCGAATAATCCACCTGGTCTACCAAAGTGCCCACTGATGACAGTATAGACTGGGGATTTATCCCGTGCTTGCCAGAGCCTGCTGCGGTGGGCAGGCTGTAGGCCACCTTTGTCCCCTCCATCTCAACAGCACTTGTCGGTAGTAAAATCTGTTTTATATCTGGGGCCACCTTAAACAAAGGTGGCTGTAGCTGAAAAAAAAAAAAAAAAGATGTTTGAAAACCAGGAGAAGCTCAGCCATCACTGCAGATGGAGCCTGTTTTTAAACAATGTCAGTTACTTGGAACTCAGCACACTTTTCCCCTCTCCCAGAACCAATATTAAAGATCACAGGAGGGAACCCAAACAGGTCCATAGATGTCTGCTTGTTACCCAAAGTGTCCTGGAAAAGGCAGGACAGATAGCGGAATGGCCACTGCAAACGGGTGTTCTAGAAGCAGGAGGCTTGCTCTAGCTCTCGTAAAGGAAAGAAAATATTAGTAATGATAAGTAATATTTTTTATTGACCACGCTGTATATGCCAGCCTGTCTTCTGGGTGGTTTCTATGAGTCATCTTGTGTGTTATTAATTAGAGTTGACCCTACCGAGCTCTTTCTGTGTGCCAGGCACTTTTCACAGATTTTTCTCATTTAGGCTTCTCAATAACCGATTTTATAGACAGAAAAACTAGGTCAGAGAAGTTGACTAATTTGCTTTCATTTGTTTGTGTTTCGATCATGTTTTTTTAACAGCTGGCAGAGTGCTTGCTTTCAAGCCCTGTGCCCCAGCTGGTGCTTGTACCTACAGAATTGCACTTTGGGCCACGACGGGAAGGGGACAGACCAGAGGGTGAGGCCAGCTGGCAGCGAGGCATGGGGACTGGGAGAGACAGCAGGCTTATAGCCTGAGTCTCCACTTAACCTGCTGTGGGAGCTCAGTTAGAGGGTAGCTTCTCTGAGTCATTGTCCTCGTCTGTTTACCAGGGATAACAGTAGGGTCCATCTCTTGGGGCTTCAGGGAGGACTAAGTATACTTTCAGGAAGGCATGAAATGTCTTAGCATAGTGTCAGGTGCCTGGTAGCTCAGATCTGTTCCCTGTTTCTCTGAGTCATGGAGTTAAGAGCTCTAAGCCTTACCTTAGCCAGTAGGGACTCCTGACCCACACAAGACTTAGGCCACTTCTGGTGATTTCTGTAGAGGCCTAATTATATCATCTAACATCATGGTGGGAAAAGTCTGTGATGTCCAGGATATAAAAATAGTGGGTAGGGGGCTGCCTTCCTCAGGTTCAGCTCCATGGTGGTAAATTTGAGCCCTGGGACATCAAACCCCTCCGTCTTTTCTAGATTGTCTAGAAACTCCTAAAGAAGTAAGCAGGGCCTTGAAGCAAACACCGCAGAAGAATGGCCATGTCATCGTTCCCAATGAGAGTCTGTAACAAGATGGAGTGTGTGAAGGCCCAGACATGGCCGGCATGTCTCAGGGTAAGGGACAAGGGTGGCTTTGAAAGTCCTGTATCCAGGGCACTTGAGGTCTGCTTGTTGCAAAGGCCTTGTGGGATGGGGCTTCTCCAGAAGGTCTTATTTATATCTTTCTCTTGTTTCTTTTCTTCTTAAATGTTATGAGTGAGGGGAGAGAGAGCTTATCTTTAAAATGAAAACATGTTTTGTGAATCCACGAAGGGAAAGATTGGAAAGGGATTGAGAACTGCCTGATGGAGAAGTATGTCTTTGAGTAAGATAAATTGATGAAGGGGCACCTGAGTGGCGGTCAGTGGCGGTCAGTGAAACGTTTGCCTTCGGCTCAGGTCATGATCCCAGGGTCCTGGGATCCGGAGTCCTTGCTCATCAGAGAGTCTGCTTGTCCCTCTGCCCCTCCCGTTGCTCGTATGTACACGCTCTCTCTCACTCTCTCTCTCTCAAATAAATACGTAAAATCTTAAAATGATAAGTGGATGGAATTCTCCAAAGACAGTAGGCTACAGGCTGAAGGCAACCCAGCTCTCCAAAAAAAGTGTGCGCGTGTATATACATAAGTTTATTATGACTCGAGCTATAGAAAGGATTACAGCACACAATTTATGAAAGATAAAATATTCAGTAGTCTTAACTGTAAATCCCTTACACCTTAAACTTTCAAGGTGACCTTCTGTTTATTGCAAAATCCAGTCTTTGTAATTTATTATTCAAGAGTGTCTCAAAATCAGACTATGAATAAACGCTCAAATACAGTTTGAATCAGCAGAGTCTGCTGTGTCACCAAGGACGAGCGCACTTCCAGTGGCCATCCAATAACGCGTGCTGGCTGCTGTTTTCCATGAGACAGACGGGACACCCTGAAGACACTAGTGGAACTTCACTCATTCGTCAGTGATGCGACCGACTCCTTTGCTGAATCAAATAACAGTTTTCTAATACTGCAAGAGTATTTTGTTGATTCTTTTGTACTATTCACAATATAAGTGTTATATACAACAACCTCACATTTAACTGTATTACTAACATTTTCTGTCATTCTCGTACATCAAGACAACAACAGTAGCTCACACTGGTTCCTGTGTTGTAAATACTCCTGTCATGGCCATTTCAGGCTACTCAAATGACATCACTCAGTGATGCCCGGCAATGCCGTTACACTGTATTTCCACCATACAGATACAATAGATGCAAATATAAATAATATTAAAGAATAAATTTATAAATAATAAAAGTAAATACATAATTGTAGATGAAGTGTAAAATAGCTGGGAAGTAATGGGTTTTGAGTATTTATTACCTTTGACTGTAAGACTAGAATGCATTTTACATATACCTTAATTTTTCATATGACTTTCTTTAGCCGGCTCACCAAATTCTTGGAAACCTAGGACCGACTAGTGGTCCCGGACAGGGGGCCCTCCACCGCACACTGGTGGGAAGTGGGGGTGGGAAGACTGGTGGGAGGCCTGAATGAAAAGTCCAGGCTAGGCCACTACTCCTGCAGGCAAAGCTGAGACTCATCTGGGGAGCAGGTGCCGAGAGCACGCTAAGCTGTGGGGAAGGGCCCATGGCTTGCTGAAAGCCATCTTGACCAAAACCAGGAAAGCCAAACCCAGAGAGCACCAATTTGCCCTAGAGCGGTTTGGCACAGAGGTATTGCACGCCCTTTGCGTTGCTAACTCCTGCCTCAAAGCTTCTCACCTCTATGGACCCAGCCTGAAGGCCACCCCTTCGTTTGCCACCCCTTCGGTCCCCTCCCCCTCAGCATCACACATGCCCACACAAGTTCATCTCTGACCTCTGGATTCCTGGCAGACCACGAGCCTCCTGAGGGCAGGCACTGCCTGGTGTCCTGCCTCATCCTTAGGGCCCAGCGCACAGCGTGGCGCTTGGGAGGTCCCCAGTCCCCTCCTATTTGAGCCATCAAGTTAAATGGCTAATTCCAGTCTGGTAATGATGCCAGACGTTGCCCTCCTCAACCTTATCTTGGGTCCCAGCTTCCTGTTTGGGTTCAGGTTGCAGATTAAAGGTGCAGGTGAGTTGCTTGGCCTTATCAACTGGGCAAACTTAGCCGGGTCACTTTCCAGATTAAAGAAATCTAGGGGAGGGGATGTTTGGGCATGAGTCATAGAGGGAACCTCTTACTTAGGCTGGTTTCCTTAATCTCAAAGCAGGTTTGTTCTCTCATTGATGCATTCCTTCCTTCATGCTTTCTTCTATCACTTAACAGCTTTTCACACCGACTCTGTGGCAGGCCCTGCACAAAGGTCTCTGAACCTGATTCCTTCTCAGTGACCGACAGAGCAATATTTGTAAATAAGTCTTCCAGAATTAGCCAGACGTGACTTCAGATTTTGGGTCTGTACTCATAGCTGTGAAAATCTGGGCGCATTCTGAACCTCCGCGAGCCCCAGTATCCCTCCTTGGTGCAAAAGGCTAATCAAGTTGATCTTGCAGGGCTCCTGTGGGGGCCACAGGTGACGAATTACTTAAAACAACCAGCTCCAAGTTGGGGCTCCCGGCTTGTTGGTTGTGAGCCCACTCCGCACGCCTGCCCAACTCTAGCACAGCTCTGAGCGGTTGCACACCTCTTTTTCCAAAGCATTTTCTCTTGTCGAGTGTTAAGCCATTTGGAAAACCTGCCAATCCTTCAGTGTCCTTCGGAATTTCTCAAGGTGCAGAGCCCAGACCACCAGCATCAGTCACCTGGGGAGCCTGTTCACATGCAAATTCCTGGGCTCTGGTTAGTTTTCTAGAATCAGAACCTCTGGAGCCTCTGCAGACGGCATCGTGAACACCTTCCTGAGGCAGGAACACCTGTACTGGATACTCCTAGCCTCTGAGAGGTCCTGTGGCAGCCATGGTTGATGCCCGCCACGGAGACTTGGCTTGCAGAAAAAGCAGAATCTGAAAGCCTGTGTGCTTAGCCAGGAGCCTGGAAGAGAAGGAGTGAAGCTCTGTGATGCAGTGGGCACGGCTGAGCTGCGGTGAGGGGCGGGGGTGGTGGTGCCAGAGACCAGTGTCCTGGCTGGGCAGGAGCAAGCAGACACCCCCTGAGTCAGGGTGGAAACCCGCCCCGCCCCCTGCCATGTCCTTCAGGAGTTAGGGGAGCGTCGGGAGCCACATTGAGCCCTGCAGGTGGCATCCCTGCAATGCAATTCTCCAGGTCCTCTCTGGTTTCTGCCACCATCGTGCCCCTCTCCCAGGTCGTGTGCCCTGTCGAGGAGATGCTACCGCTGAGGGAGCACTTCTCGTGAGGCTGGGGTGGAAACCAGCAGGAAAATTCCATAGCCCCTTCTGCTAGGCTGGAGGTGGGCGTGTGGAGGAGGCAGGGAGGCCCCTGGCCAGGGAAGAAGTGGGCTCTGGGTCCACAAATCAGGTGCACCCAGCCAGCCTCCATGACTCCCAAGCAGGGAGCCAATGCAGGACTTGAGGGCGGTGCTGGGCACTGGGGACGGGGGCAGCACGACAGCTCACTGTTCTGGGGGAAACCCCAAGAGCACCAGGTCTGGGCGGCCATGCCACAGAAGGTGGAGGTCCTGGGTGCCAGTCCGAGGTGGCAGAGCTAGGGCTGGACTGCCCCCGTCACCTGACCCTCACACATGAGCTATTCTCACTGCGCCCTGGGGTCTCCCGAGCGGCAGCCAGCGCCAGGTGCAGTGGCTCTAGGAACCTCCTAGAACACCAGCCACCCTGTAGTTAGCCCTCTGTGTGTGCCAGGCACTTGGTAAATGCCGTGTACATACCCATCACTTTACACCATCGCCCCAGGAACCCTGGAGGGGGGATGCCGCGATTATCCACATTACCATCGAAGAAACACAGCTGGGTGGGGGCGGAGCCTGCAGGGCTGGGGCGTGAGGCTGTGAGACTGGCCCTGCAGACATGGTCATTTACATCCGCTCCATCAGCTTCCCTGTGGGTGGCACAGAGGCTAGAAGGGGACTACAGATCTCTCTCTGACACACACACCTACTCTCACACACACAACAATCTCCGATGAACACGTGACCCCACAGAGCCATGAGTACTAAGAGAGGTTTAATTTGCACCAGGAGATTAGGAAAGAATGGTCTCCTTGAGGGGGAAAAGGCCAACGCCTCCCCCATCCCCTCTGTCTACAATGCCTTCAACTCCTTCTGTTTGGTTGACCTCCTCTTCTGTTCAGAACTCACCTCCTTCAGGAAGCCCCCCCTGATTGCCTCCAGGCTGGGTAGGGCATAGCTTTCTCAAAGTGCCTGTGCCCTTCCATCTGGTCTTGTGATGTATTGGTCTGTAGAGGGCCCAGCCTCCTCCCCTGGACTGTGGGGTCACCGGTTCTCACTCACATCTACATCCTCATTTCTCAGCCTGGGTTAAGAAGATCACAAGGGTTTAGGGAACATTTATGGAGGTGTAGGGAGGGAAAGGGGTGAGCAGAAGAGAGAGAAGGCCAGGCTTACAGGTGATGAGAGTGCCTGTTTTTCTTGGAGCTAAGAGTCCCTACAGGAGCAAAGTGGCAGGTGGCCCTGGAGAAATGACTTGGCCCCATCCTGGTCTTCTCAGCTACGGATGCTACGCTTGCAGGAACTTGGGGAAGGTGCCATGGCTTCCCCCTCATTCCTTCAAATCAAATCTGGGCCCGAAAGCCGCAGGCGGCTCTTCTGTGCAGAACTGTGCATGTTTATCTTGCCACCTTGGGCTGCTAACTCCAAGGGCTCAGGATGCCCCCCTGGCAGGCCCCAGCGTGAGCAAGGTAAGGAGGCATTTATGTGTAGTCGGGGACAAAGACATCTGATAGTGTGGTCAGGGCTGAGCTCTCGGCATTAATTCCACATTTCTTGATCCTGAGACTAAGAAAGAAAACACCCTCTGATTTGGCTTGGGGAACACACCGAAGCTTCGGTCTCATCATGAGGAAACCATCTCTCTGTTGTGAACTCTTGGCATGTTGGGGAATCCTGGAGCTGGCGCCGAACCCTCCAAGCTTGGGCATCAGCAGCATCTAGGTGGGGACAGAGGAAGGGCCTCCTTTCTGCAGTGGCCCATCCCTGCCCAGCAAGGGGGAGGAGATGCTGGCATGTTCTCGCCCAGCTTCTGCTTATTGTTCCATCCATCCTCTCTCCCCTAGCCTCTCAGACCCCTTAGGGACAAGGATGGATCTCACACATCTTCACTGAGCATATGCATATGTCTTTGAGAAATGCAGGTGGAAAGGGGAACTTAGGTGGCCTGTAGAAAGAGGCAGAGAGCTGGAGACATCTTAGACCTTTGGCAAATAATCCCAATGGATAACTTTCAAGAGCACTTGACAGTTTTCTAATCATGTACAAATGTGCGAGCACATTGTGAGTCTCCAGTAGCCAATTTCACCAAATCTTTAAATCCAACTGCTGACATTTACTAAGCACTTGGACCTTAACACAAACCCCAGGAGGTAGGGAAAATGCCAGAAGTTTCCCTACAGCTCAGCTAAAGAGAAGCAAAAATGAATTGGAGAAATAATAATAAAGCCAATCGTTTCCACACTGCTCAGCTGCTAGAACTGCTACGCGCGGGTTCTCCTTGTAATTCCGCCCTACCGGGTCCTCTCCCTGCTGTTACAGATGACCGAAGTGTCCCTAAGATAAGGGGACTGCTCAAAGGCAGCAGTGGATCCATGTGGCCAGGAAAGAGCAGAGCGGCAGTCTGATTCTAGAGCCTAGGTTTTTCTCACGCTCCCAATGGAAGAATGCTTCCAGCGTTTTGTCCCAAGGTGGTGGATCCCACTCTGAGCCCTTTCTCTCCCTTTCCCACATCAAGGCCATTTGCACACTAGGGTTCTCATTCCATGGGCTTGGGCTGAGATGAATCTACACTGCTTGTTATGGGCTAGATTGTGTCCCGCTCCAATTCCTGGGTTGAAGTTCTAACTCCCAGTGCTTCAGAATATAATGGTCTTAAAAGAAGTCATTATATTAAAATAAGGTATTTAGGGTGGGCCTTAATCCAATATGATGGTGTCCTACAAAGAAGAAATTTAGACACATGGAAGATACTAGAAATGTGCACGTGCAGAGAGTTGCTTGTGTGAAGATACAGTGAGAAGGTGGCCATTTCCGAGCCAAGCAGAAAGACCTCAGAAGAAATCAAATCTCTTGACACCCTGATTTCAGACTTCCAGCCTCCAAAATGGTGAGAAAAAAAATCTGTTGTTTAAACCACGCAGCTCGACAATTTCATTATGGCAACAGGAGCAAACTAACACAGGACCCCAGCCTTAAGTTATAAGGCCATATGCAACTATTAGAATGGCTAGGAGTGGGGGCGCCTGGGCAGCTCAGGCGGTTAAGAATCTGACCCTTAATTTCGGCTCAGGTCATGATCTCAGGGTTGTGAGATCAAGCCCCACATCAGGCTCCCTGCTGGGTGTGGAGACTGCTTAAGATTCTCTCTCTCTCTCTCCCTCTGCCCCTCCCTTCTCTTTCTCTCAAAAATAAGAGAATGTCTAGGAAGAAAAAAGAAGGGAGGGCGGGAGGAAGAGGACATTACCAAGTGTTGAGAAGGAAGCAGAGTGACTAGAATTCTCACACGTTGTCGGGGCAGCAAGGGAAATGCACGACAATAAAACCACTTTGGACAGTTTCGTATAAAGTTAATGCACCCGTGTGACCCAGCGATTCTACCTCCCGGCGTTTACCCAAGTTCAATGACATTTATGCTCACACAAAAGCCCAAACATACATGTTCCTCATCCATTCACCCTGACAATGGGCCAAACGTCCTTCAGCTGGTGCAAATCTCGTGTGTTACATCCATGCCGTGGAAGACTTGCACAACAGTAAAAACCAGCAGCTTGTTGGTCCACCACCACTTGGGTGTATCTCAGATGCATAAGGCTGAGGGGACAAAGCTGGTGTCCAGAGGCTGCATATGTTGTGGTTCCATTTATAAACCACCCGTTTACATTTCACTTGTATCGCATAGAGCCCTACTGTATGCTTCTACTTGTGTAATATGGAGGAAAAGGCAAAATTCTAGGACTCGAACACCGATCAGTGGTTGCCCCAGGGTTGGGAGTGGGGAGCGGGCTTGAGACAGGAGGATAAGGAAATCTTTGGGGTTGGAGCAACTCTTCTGTGTCTTCATTGTGACGGTGGCGACATGATTACATACCTAGAAATGTACACTAAAAAGTGTATGTAACTGTATGGAAATGCACACCATTCCTTTAAGTGAATAAAAATATGGCTACAGGTAAAAAAAAAAAAGTCAAACCAAACCTGCAGGGCCAGGAAGAGTAGAAAGTGGATCGCAGCCCCTTCCTGTCTAGTGCCCATGCTGCGCATTCTCTCCTTGACAGTCTGTCATCCCCTCAGGCAAGGCGCCGGGCAGAGTTGCCTCATGGCACAGACGCAGCAACAAAAGAAGTTCGAGATCCATCCTCAGGATCGGCGCCTTGGCGATCCAGGCCGTTCTCACTCATACTCAGTCGAGACATGACAGCTCCCTGGAGCCCAGGAGAGACATGGGAAACACGGGGGTTGATGCTGCTGCCTGGGGTCCCTTGGGCCGGCGGTGCCCTGAGGGAGGAACTGAGTCAGGTGTGCGGGGCCCCAGCAGTGCTTCGTGCTCATTAGCAGGGGGCAGAATCGAAAAGTGGTCGAGGGTTTTGGCCTTTGCGGACCTGGGCAGACAAGCAGCTCAGAACACCGCCCCCCCCCCCCACCGCCCCGGGAGTGCTTGGTTTCGCAGGGAGGAGTCCTTGCCCTCAGACCCCACTTGGCCTCAGCCCAGCAGTGTGACAGAGGACAGAGGGCACTGCTCTGGCTGCAGGTGTGGGGGCTGGGGGAGGTTAGACACAAGCAAGAGACTTTCTCGTGGTTTCCATGAAAAGGAACAGATGACAAAAGGTCAGCTGTTTGGCAGTGGCTGGTTGGAATCACTTCAGGGGGCTCCACGCTTACGGGCTGTCCCAGCGGTGAGGTAGCAGGCCTGGGTGACTAGGGCGGGGAAGGGGGGCGGAGTGTGGAGCTCAGTAAAGGAGCTGATTGGGCACCTGCAGGGGCCAGTTGTTTGCAGTCTCTGAGAACCGGCCAGCCGGGGAGCGCAGACCCTCCAGGGTCAGCAAGGTCCGCAATCTGTCATACCATGAAAAATACAGAATAAAAGGCCTGTTAGCAATAGTCAGCCCCCAGATACTCAGCCAGGTGCTAGGGCTCTCTAGGCCTGTCTTCCAGGACACCCCACAGACAAGTTTTCCCGTTGCCTCTGACCTCACCGTGGAGCTGGCCACACAGGAGTTTGAGAGAGCCGTACCTGGAGGGACCAGGGTTTTCTCTAAGGCGTTTGTGAGTGTAGACAATCGGTAAGGTTGTCCCATCCTTGTGGGGTTTTGCTGTGAGAGAGTAACCTCATGAAAATGTCCATTAAAATTAAAAGTATTTTCACAGATATCAGCTGGCAGAGTCCCACAGTCGATTCATGAGGTGATATTATCATCCCCATTTCACAGATGTGAAACTGAGGCTCAGAGGTATGAAGGGACTGACCCAGGTTCATAGCTAACTTGTGAGCCACGCTCAGGGGCACCGAGGTGTGGCTGAGGCACAGGTGGCCAGAGACAAGCAGCCTCTGGAAGCCTGGAAGGTCGCAGCTTTCTTGGGAAAAATCAGTCACGAGCGTGTGAAAAGGCAAATGTAGAGCATACAAGGAATGAATGGAGAGTGGGAAGGTTCCGGAAGGCTGAAGTGGTCGGGTGGACTTCGGAAGGCTGGTAGGTGTTGCAGGTGGGAGCACGCTGGCTCCCAGGAGAAGGGCTGGGACCATAAGCAGCTGGTATCCGTGGACGGGGTTGCGGGTTAGGGGTGAAGGGAGCAGGAGGGAGGTACTGCCATGAAGAGGATGGGCTGAGGACAGCTTCAGACACCCACGGGAGGAACAAGAGCCATATTCTGGCATATGAGGGAGCCACTGGGGATAACTGAAGAGGCTTTCAAGCCATCTGGATGGAGGTTTTAATCCCCTGCTCTATCACTTACGAGCTGTTCTACCTTCTGCAAGTTGCTTAGCCTCTCTGGTCCTCAGTAGCCTCATCTACAAAATAGGGATTAACACTTGCAGTTAATACTCTCAGAATTCTCGTCACTATCAAATGAAATACCATGTTAGCTGTTCACCTTATCCAGCACAAGGCAGGCCCTCAAAAGAGTAAATACTCATTGCTCATCCAAAAAGAAACGTAATCTCTCTGAGCTTCAGCCGCCTCCGTCTACAGCAGGAAAAAGAACGCCAGCCGTCGAGTTTCTCAAAACAAACACCAGGCGAGTTTACGAGGGAGCATACCACCTTGACAATCTTAGTGGCGTCTCCGAAGGGGAGAAGTCAGGGGAGTGGAGTGACAGGGTTTGAAGTCCCGGGTGATTTTAAGGCAGTTCTGGGAGGACTGGAAAAACTGAGAATTTATAACAGTACTTCTTGACTGGTGAGCTCAGTGAGGCGAGGGTCTTGAAGTGAGTATCGATGAGCAAGCGTGTGGTCTGGATAAGAAAGTCAGGGGCGCCTGGGTGGCTCAGTCGGTTAAGTGTCTGCCTTTGGCTCAGGTCATGATCCCAGGTTTCTGGGATTGAGCCCCTCATCAGGACTCCCTGCTCAGCCGGGAGCCTGCGTCTTCCTCTCCCTCCGCCCTAATCCCTGCTCATGCCCGTGTGTGCGCTCTCTCTCAAATAAATCAATAAAATCTTTAAAAAAGAGGAAGAAGAAGAATCAGGGCACTTGAGTGGCTGAGTCCCTTAAGCATCTGTCTTCAGCACAGGTCATAGGATCAAGACCCGCCTTGGGCTCTCTGCTCAGTAGGGAGACTGTTTCTCCCTTTCCAGCTCCCCCTGCCTCTGCTCTATCAGATGAATAAATAAAATCTTAAAAAAGAAAAAAAGAACAATTTTTTAAAAAGAAGAAAGAAAATCAGTCTGTAACCTACTGCCAGCTGCAAGTACTTCCTGGAGGGTGCAGCTGAATTGTTTTGCACAGTCCTGTTTTATCCCAGCACAAAACCCGGAAAGTATGCTTTGTCCCAGTATTGTCTGGCACAGGAATGGTACAGTATGTTGGCATCAATTATAGTAATACCCCATAGGATCATTGGATAAATCAAGGGAAATCATGTAGAATGTGTGCTTAAGGCAACCTCTGCCCAATAACGTTTTTATTTATTTTTTTAAGATTTTATTTATTTATTTGACAGAGAGACACAGCAAGAGAAGGAACACAAGCAGTGGGGAGTGGGAGAGGGAGAAGCAGATTCCCACCGAGCAGGGAGCCCGGTGCTGGACTCGATCTCAGGACCCTAGAACCATAACCTGAGCCAAAGGCAGACGCTTAATGACTGAGCCACCCAGGCGCCCAACATACTCACTAATTAGGGAGAGGCGGGCAGTTCCTAGAGCAGAATATGATAAGGCAGTTTTGCTAGGGTGACCAGTCCCCTGTTTGTCTAAGGTTGAGGGGGTTTCCAGGATCTGAACTTTCAGTTTTGAAACCAAAACAGCTCCCCCCAGCCATCCGCTGGCAATCACCCTTTTGCTTTCTGTCTATAGGAATTTGACTATTCTTGGCACCTCCTAGGAGTGGAATTCTACAATGTTTGTCTTTTTGTGACTTAGCAGAATGCTTTCAGGTTGCATCTGCCGGTGGCATCTGCCGGTGTCAGAACTTCATTCCTTTTTAAGGCTGACCAGCACCCTGCTGCAGGGCTACCCCGCAGCAGGCCTACCCCACGGCTTGTACAGCCATTCATCTGTCAGGGGACCCCTGTGTGGCTTCCACCTCTTAGTTATTAGGACTAATGTTGCCATCAACATGCACCAATGTGGGGGCACTTTAAAAAAAAAATATTTGGAGTGTTACATAAAGTTTGTTTACAAGTCACAGAGTACAAAGGAAGCCCTTAGCGAATAGGGAGTAGGGTCTCCTGAGTAGCAAAGGCTCTATCCCTCAGCAAGCCTTTGCTAGATTTCAGCTTTGGGGCCCTCGCTGAGGATGCTAAGACAGCCCTTTGGAAACACCCCAGCTCCTCCTGGAGACCCTGCACGGGAAAGAAAGAGGCCTGAGGGGATCATGCTGAGGGGAGAGTCTGAGATCCTAAACCAACCAGAGACACCCTTGGCATGATAGGCAGAGCTCCACTTCCTTCATTTCTCTCTTCTGTTCAAAGAAAAAACTGGATCTGAGTGAAGAAATGCCCAGAATTGGGGTTAAAAATGAAGCAACTTGCTTCTTTTCCAAAGAAATCATGCAGATGGCCAACAGACTCATGAAAAGATGTCCGACATCACTAATCATCAGGGAAATGCAAATCAAAACCACGATGAGGTATTACCACACACCTGTTAGAATGGCTAGTATCAAAAAGACAAGAAATAACAAGTGTTGGCAAGGATGTGGAGAAAAGCCCTTTTGCACAGTTGGTGGGAATGCAAACTGGTGCAGCCATTATGGAACACAGTATGAAGGTTCCTCAAAAAATTAGAAATACCATGGGTGCTTTGGTGGCTCAGCTGGTTAAGCAACTGCCTTCGCATCAGGTCATGATTCCAAGGTCCTGGGATTGAGTCCCATGTATGGGGATTCTGCTTCTCCCTCTGACCTCCTTCCCTCTCATGCTCACTCTCTCTCTCTCTCTCTCAAATAAATAAAATCTTAAAAAAAAAGTATATAAAAAATAGAAATACCATAAGATCCAGCAATTCCATTTCTGGGTATTTACCCACAGAAAATGAAAACATCAATTTGAAAAGATACATGTACCCCTATGTTTACTGTAACATTATTGACAATAGCCAAGATATACAGGAAACAACCTAAGTGTCCGTTGATGGGTTAATGGATAAAGAAGATCACACACACACACACACACACACACACACACACACACACAGAGATGGAATACCATTCAGCCATAAAAAAGAATAAAAGTTTTGCCACTTGCAAAGGCACGGGTGACCCTTGAGGGCATTATGCTAACTGAAATAAGATAAAGATAGCTACTATATGATCTCACTGTATGTGGACCCTAAAAAACAAAAATTAGAAAAAAATAAGCTCATAGATTAAGAGAATAGATTGGTGGTTTCCAGAGGTTGGAGTGAAGGGGGTCAAACAGTAGAAACTTCCAGTTATAAAACAAATAAGTCAGTGGGATGTGATGTACAGCTTGACGGCCATAGCTAATAACATAGTATTGCATATTTGACAGTTGCTAATGGAGTAAGTCTTAAAAGTTCTCATCACAAGAAAAAATTCTGTGTGTGTGGTGGCAGGTGTTAACTAGACATATTGTGATCATTTCACAATATATGCAAATTCTGAATCATGTTGTTTTCCTGAAACAGCATAATATTGTATGTCAATTACACTGCAAAGAAAAAAAAAAAGGGCAGTAGGCTGCAGCGTTAGACATCTCCCCCAACCCTCTTTCCCCAGATGGAGACCAACACCACTTGCCAGCTCACTGAATTTCTCTGCTAAAGGCCTGGCAGGCAGTGGCCCATGTAATTCTCGCCACTGCCTTGTGAGGAGCTGAGGGTATTGCTACCTCCGCTTTCCAGACCAGGAAATTAAGGTTGGGAGGGGTTAGGGACTAGCAAAAGGTCACACAGCAGAAGGGACAGGGGAGTTGGGATTCCAATGTGGGTTCACTGGGAGAGAACCACGGGCCTTTCTTCTTGGCCTCCTAAGAAGGAGGCCTCAACTGCTGAGTGGGTGATCAGGTCTCCAAGATTAATGAGTCATCAGGACTCTCAAAGCACTATCTGAAGGTAAACAAGTCAGTATCACCTCCCGCTTAGGGTTTGTGAGTGACTTTTCCTCCCTTGGGAGAGCAAGGGGGCAAATCTATACCTAAAGGAGCACAAGGCAGGGGCTCAGGTTTCTCCTGGGGCCACCTCGCTTCCAACCCCCTGGGGATCCTGGCTGGGTGCTATTCTCAGGAGGGTCCCGCCCCCCTCGGCAGGGAAACTAGAGCAGGTTGACAGGAACTCCGGATGGAGGGAGAGCCCTGGGGGTACTTGGCTTAAGCCCGATCTGAACTGTTTCCCTGGGTCTTGCTGCCCAGGCAGGAGGCCCCCTCCAAGGCCCTAACTACACTGATCTTATCTCCTCCTGGGGAATTTTCCCACAGGGAGGTAGGAAAGGTCAGCTGTGTGTCCCCGGGGCCTTGAGTAGGCTGAATCCCATCTGCTGCAGAGAGGCTATGGCAGAGGTCCTGGAGCCTCCACCCACGTGGGCCCCTGTGTCCTTCTAAGGCACACCAGGGAGCTCTGAGTTCGGGGTATCAACGTGGTACCTGGCCCGCCAGACAGCTGAAAATCATTGTCAGCTTTATTAAGCTCTCCTCTGGCAAGGTTCACTTGGCTCCAACTAGAACACGGGCACAGGATGAGAAACTCCATCTCTGTCAAGGAGCAGGTCTGAAGGGCCACCTCGTCGTAATCCATACACGGTATTCGCTATTTCTGCCACATCTGCATTCCACCACTAGTGTTGCTTCAATTTTTACTTAAGTCTATTATTTTATTCCTTAGTCATTTTTAAAAGTATCAACAGAGGTCCGTGGAACCAGTATCCATGTGTTATACATAGAAAGTCACCATAAAGATAAATAATGATCAACACTGTCAGCCACACGGAGGAGCAACCCACACAGACATGCAATAATGCAGATCAATTTCACCAGCAGAAAGCTTCTGCGCAGGAGCTGGGCCCAGGCGGTTCCATTTGCAGGAATGTTGTGAAAAACAGGCAGGTGTAACCTATGCTCTTTGGGGAGGGAGGTAGTGACCTGAAAGGGACTGGGAGAGGGGGCTTCCGGGAGCCCAGAAAATTTTGTTTTCTGAGTTCAGAATTATCTGACTGCTGGTTTCACAGATCATTCAGTCTGTGCTAATTCGTCCAGTTGAACACCACTTATGGTGCTAAACTTCAATATTTAAAAAACTTAAAAGTCAGTGGAAACACAGTGAACCAGGGAAGGTGCTCATTAAAGTCTAGGGGAAAGGATGCTGGGCTAGGAGCTCTGAGCCCAGCACCACGGCTCCCTGTTGTCAAGAAGTAGGGTCAAAGGCGAGATTTCAAGTCCCAGCACTTGGGAAAACACGGAAGGAGGCAGCCTACCCTCTGCTCCAGGTAAATGGTTGCCCTAAGGTCTGGGTAGGGAGCTGGAGACAGTGAGTGCCCCGGCAGGTGGCAGTAGAAGGATGGGGCCTGGGGGACCAGCAGATGTCAGAGCAGGAGCCACAGTGCTGGGAGCTAGCCGGGTTCGGTGGGGGAGGTGCCCCAGACCCCACGGGGGTTGCTGGCTTTGAGGCCTCCTGGGTGTCTTGGAGCAACCAGGTCTCAGCTTTGGGCTGCTTCCGCACCAGCACCCGTATCTCAGGTCTGGCCTAAAAAGTGGGCTAATGCCTCCGCCCTCCCAGGGTTAGGCCAGCTGGCGGAAAGGATCCAGTTTCCCAGGTCGGTGCCACCTCCGTGCCCCCCATTCGGTCTAGATTCTCAAGCGCTTGGAACCTAAGGGACGCATCTACCTACCCTGGGCGTCAGCAGGAGGCCGCATAGACACTGCCTCCGTGGGAGCCCTGACTCTGTGGGAAGCCCGGAGAGCCCCCACCCCAAGCGCTGAGCCAGAGCCTCCCGGGTGCCCTCCACCCCCACTTGGGCGGGCCTCCTGGGGCTGCTTTAGTATTAAGCGTTAATGATTAAATCCGGGGTTCTCCATTAACCCTGCCGCCAGCCTTTGTCCCCAGGCCGCCTAGGAGCCTCCTCCTTTGAAATGCCACATAAAAATGATAGATGCTCTCTTCCTCCCTCCCGGGATCGGATCGCCAGGCCCTCTTTCCCTTTAAAGTTTAAGTCAGGCGCGCCCAGCTTAAGCACAGAAGCGCGAGGCCACCTGGGCCGTGCAGGCCAGGCACTGCGCGGACCAGAAGCAAGCGAAGGAGTGGGCCGCGCGGGGACTTGGCCACAGGGATCTGACGCGGGAACCAGGGCAGCCCCCTCCGGCCGGATCACGCCCCGCTTAGGGCCGGCCCTGCCGCTCAGCCTGGGATCACGTGTCCGGCGGTAACAGTAACACCCACCGCTGCAGAAGAAAGCTTGACCCGTCCACAGGGCAGAGCGCCGGAATGAGCATTGAATGAGAAAGGGTGTAGACACGGTTGGGTTGGTGAATTCCGAGTTCTGCACCACTGCCCCTCAGAGCGGGGTCCAGGGACGGCGACACTGGCACCACGGGCGAGCTTGTTAGAAACGCGGGATCTCTGGTGCACTGAATCAGAACCTGCGCTTTCATCAGATTCCCAGGCGACTGCTGCGCGCCCTGCGGTCGGAGAAGGCCGTCTACCCGCATAACCAGAGGTGCTGGTCATAGGAGTAACAATACGGTCTAACGCGTCTTGAGCGCTTGTCAGGGGCCAGCATCGTTCTAAGCACTTAGCATAATTGATTCTGTTTCATCCTTGCAACATGCCGTATAGACCATTTTGTGGATGCCAAGGTTGAGTGATGTTCAGGGAGATTTGGTGACTTGCCACAAGTCACATGCGGAAGGATCAGAAGCCCGAGCTGGGACAGCCTTGCATACAAGCACCCGCGCAGAAACCCCTTCTAGTTATCTTCTCTGCGTGCACCATATCAAGTTGGGGACTGTCCTTTGGAATAACCAGAGACCGACTGCTGGCGGCTGGGGGTGCACCCAGTTGAGATGAATGAGTGGGAACACACTCGGCCAGAGAGACACATGCTCCTCGAGGCCCCCACCTGCAGAGCCGCCCCAGACAGATGAGACCTCTCATCTCCACAGGCCAGCTTTTTGGCAGAAACACCAGCGCTCTGTGTAAGAAACCCCCCACCCCCACTCCTGGCAGACCTACCCTCACCAGGTCCACTGTGGCCCCACAAAAGGGTTAAATTAGGACTCAGCCACTACATAAATCTGTGTTTATCTGCTGCAAAGTAAGCTATTTAGGTTTCTGATTTACAATCCTTCGTTTTCATAAAAGTCAGTCATTCCCAGTAAAAGAATGTGGGTTAGATTTATAGGATCTGCGTTAGTCTTTAAAGCCCAAAGCTGGTCTATGACTCACTCCCTTTAATGTTTTTGCTCTAGTCCGGAGATATTCATTGCAAAGAGAAAGATTCAGATCTCTGCCCTAAAAAATAAGACTTTTGGGGGGAACTAATTATAATGGCGTCAATTGTACTATGCTTGTAAACTCGCCCTCGGCAGGCCCCCCTGGAGCCTGTTTTCCAAGGGTTTTATTCCACAATAAAATGTGCTCTGGTTTGCAGCTTGGCATACAAGACCTCCAGTGGTATGAGCGCATGTTTTTTCCTACCAAATTATTAGAAATAAACAGCCCACCAGTGGAAGGGCAGAAAAATTATAAGCAAGGAAAATAAATCTTGGAATGTTTGCATTTGGTGCCTTTAATAAAATCGGTCACTTAGCCCAACGGCCCAACTGGAGAAATGGAGCCAGCCTGGTATTTTTATTTTAACTTGAGTTTGTGTTTTGCCAGTGTGAAACGGGGTCAAGGCAAGGCACCATGGAAAAAGGCTTTGATGTCTCCTTCAAAAATATTTTGCACTGTGACTTTATGGTATTTCGTGCCCTTCTCCCCCTCCCCACCCCCAGCCCCAAGCTTGATGAACTGCACGTCTAACTCATGACCGTCACACGTAGTCAAATACAGCCATAACCAACAGTCCTCTTTCTGGGCCTCTTCCCTCCCCCAATGAAGTCAGAGTTCAAGGCAGAATGCTTAATACAAAATAAAAATGCTGATCAAAATAATCAAATAGAATTAAAGAAGATGGAGGAAACTAGCCTTTTAAACTTTTTCCAAAGCCAACCCAAGGTGAGGGGCCAAAGAGCAAGCGGTGGGGAGAGAATGAAGGGCTCCCGGACTGGGCTTTGGGCCAGGTCTGTTCAAACTGGGTTAGGAGGGAAGGTTTGCCAGTGTGTGGAGAAGCGGAAAAGGAGGGGCTTAAAGGATGACAGAGAGTGATGAGCCCAGAATGAAAGCAAGCTCTCCTTCGCCATATGTGTAAGAGAGAAAAGTGCGCTTGTCTGTACAAGACTTTAGTTGTGTCTCAGCGTGGGCACATGAGAGAGAGCGCATGGTAAAGCAACAGACTTTGAAGTATCTGCTTAGTCATGGGCAGGAAGGGTTTCCTGTGGGCCTGCAAAGCGCAGGCTGAGGCCCCTCCGGACACACGGCTGCATGTGACCTGCCCTTGACTTTTTCCCAGACTAGTGTGGGAGCAGATGAGTTGTCAGAGGGTCTCGGAACAAGCAAGCAGCGCCCGCAGAACCTTCCAGATCGACCCTCCGTGGCCCACTCATGTTTCAGTGGGGATGCAACAAGGATCCTGCTGGGCTTCTTCCTTAATTCGTCTGCACCTTCACCTGAGTGCCGAGAATTCTGGTAGGTAGGTCCTCCGGGGCTCTCAGAAATGAACAAAATATGGTTCTGGCCTGAGTTCTTTAGCATGGAGAAGTATCCAGAGCCCTCCAGTAGGCCACAGAGAAGCAGATAAGGGCAGTAAAGAGAGGAAGAGAACATGCGCAAATCCAGAAACCAGGGAAGGCTTCAGGGAGCAGGTGGCGTTTCTATGGCTCTTGAGGACTCAGTAGTGGCTCACGGTGGAGAGGGGAGGAGTGAGGATAATCCAGGAAGAGAGAAGAATAAGAAGAAAAGAAGCTTAGCAGTAGGAAGGTTGGCCTGTTTGGAAGGAGGCAGGAGCTCTTAACAGGTGCTTCCTGGAACACGGGAGACGAGAGGTTAGGAACAGGAGCCCAGGCCAGGATGAACGGTCTTGTGCACTCTCTGAGGAAGCGGGACTCAGTCCTGCCAGTTACTGGAACCTTCCCTGACCCACCGAGTCTGCAGCTGTGTCCTTATTTGTGGCCCCAGTGTACCCAATCCCTCCCTCCCTATTACCAAACTCCTTACCCCATGGTGCACCTCCCTGTTTGTCTCCCCTATTGGATCGTGAGCCCCCAGAGCCTTGTTCACTGTTCTAATCCTAGCTCCTAACACGACGTCTGGCACGTAATAGATATTTAAGAAATATCAGATGCAGAATGAATGCACTGGGCTTTTCATGCTGATGAACTGGAGGCCGACAGCAGGGACAGACAGCTTAGAGCCATTGGACTTTGGGTTTTGGGTAGACTGGAGCAGGGGGAACCAGGACGCAAGGATCTGTTGGTGTTGGCCCGCAGCTGGGGAGTGTAGTCACTGGAGGCAGGAAATAGAAGGGGTCAGGATGCAGAGAAGTTTGGAAATGAGGAAGACGAGGGAAGCACTGTGAATGAATGAATTCAGTTAGGGATGTGCTGCATTTCAAGTGTGCTGTGCTTCTCAACAGAGGCTTCGTGGTAGTCAGGTAGAAATTTAGTATAGAAACATCTGCACAGTGAGCTCTAAGAGAGACAGTGCAAAGAAAAATCCACGACTAGAGCCCAGGAGGTTGCCTGTTTTGGGGAGATGGAACATCAGACACTAAATTTGGAATTCCCTTTTCTGTGAACCCTTCTCCTCTACCTATGTGAGTTGAAATCAGTTTGGATTCACAGTGGGTTGGCCAATTTCCCTCTGATGTTGTTTTGATCTTAAACCCCCATAAATTGGAGGTCTCTCTAGACATTTGAAGTGAACCCCTCCCCCAGCACATTGGGAAGTAGCCCAGTTGGCAGAAACCTTGAACTCTGTGTCACATTGTGATAAACAGCCCTGGACAGTGCACAGGCCTCCACCTGTATACTCTGCGCATTGGCTCTTTTGCAGGACACAAGCATTATGTACTGTGAGAAGCATCTAGAAGCAGGTGTTTTCTGCTCCCATGATGGAGGTGGTTGATAGGATCCGTGGGTAATGAACTGAGGGGTTAGCCCTCTTAGCCAGGGAGCAAGGAAATAGAAATACAGTTGACTACAGGTCAGAAATGACAGTGAGAGGGGCGCCTGGGTGGCTCTGTTGGTTAAGCCTCTGCCTTTGGCTCAGGTCATGATCCCAGGGTCTTGGGATTGAGCCCCGCATCGGGCTCCCTGCTTGGCAGTGAGACTGCTTCTCCCTCTCCCGTTCCCTCTGCTTGTGCTCTCTCTCTTTGTCAAATAAATAAATAAAATCTTAAAAAAAAAAAAAAAGAAAGAAAAGAGAACTGACAGTGAGGAAGCAAAATGGAGTGAATGGTGAATGGCCAGAGATGAATGTTTTAAAACAAGGAAAGATTGGCCTAACCTGAGCCTGGGAGGAGAGGGTGTTTCTGGAGATTCTGGGTAAGTGAGTCAGTAAGGACAGGTGACAGACAAGACCCTGCCCAAGGAGCCACGTCAGCATAGACCCAGGGCCTCCACCTGAATGACCAGCCAGGAAGGGCCTGGTGTCCTTATTGGCAGGGGTGCGTAGAGGGGGTAAGGAGTGAGGGAAGGCTGTCCTGGACAAGGAATCCCACATGACTTAGAAAACAAGAGCTTTCCGTTAAGCTGACCTCTGGAACCTTCCGCCCAGGCCTCATCTCTAGCAAAACAATCTTTCCTCTGGGCAGATTATCTGGGGGTAGTGTGCGATTACTTGTTTACTCACCCCTGACCCTGAAGGAGAATACAGAACAGACTGTCCTCATCTCCCCGGTGGGGATGTCCAAAGTGCCCAGGGTGGCCTCAAGTATGTTTCCAATATTACTCAAGAAGTTTCTGGAATCTGTGCCTCAAACCAGCTGCTCTGTTCTCCATGCCATGCGCTGGTCAGCAAAGGCTGCTGAGATGAACTGACCATCTTCTGCAGAGGATTTATTGACATTTCCAAGAGAAGACGTATTTTTACAGGAAGGATCCTTCCGGAAGTAAACAGCAGCGGCTCCCATCATGGGCCAGACCAGCTGAGGTAGAGGGTTTGGCCGTAGGAGTGAGGTCACCTTAGCAGGATCTCCAGAGTCCGGGGGCACTTCTCACTGGCAGGAATCATATGGCATATTTAAAGTAATTTAAAAAGGAATTTTTGTATACATACCATAAAACTACCATATAAACCATTTTAAAGTGTGTGATTCATTGGTATTTAGTACGTTCACAACGTTGTGCAACCATTACCACTATCTAGTTCCAGAACATTTTCATCCCCCCGAAAGGAAACCATGTATGTATTAAGCAATCACTCCCATTCTGTCTCCCCACAGCCCCTGAAAACCACTTATCTGCTTCTTGTCTCTATGGACTTGCCTATGCTGGACATTCCATATAGGTGAAATCATATAATAGCAGTATGTGGCCACATCTGTCTGGCTTCTTTGACTTAGCACCCCTTTCCAGGGCTCATCTCTGTGTAGCATCTACCAGGACTTCATGCCTTTTAATTGCCCAGAGATATCGCACTGTATAGCCAGCACACATTTTGTTCATCCTTTCATTCATTGACATGCATTTGAGTTGCCTCCACCCTTTGGCTGTCCCGAATAATTCTACCAGTAAACATTCATTCTAGTTTTTATTTGAACGCTTGTCTTTAATTCTTTGGGGTATATACCTAGCAATACAAGCGCTGGGTCGTATGGCAAATCTATGTTTAACTTGTTGAGGAACTACTAGACTGTTCTCCTCAGTGGCCATTCCATTGGACGTTCCCACTGGCAAGGAATGAGGGTTCCACTTTCTCTACATCCTCACCCATGCTTGTTTTTTTAATTTTGTTTCCATGATAGCCATCCTAGTGCGTGTATCTCACTCTGTTTTGATTTGCATTTCCCTACGGATAAGGATGGTAAGGATCATTTCATGGGCCTGCTGGCCATATTTTCTTTGGAAAATGCCTACTCAGATCCTCTGCCCATTAATTAATTGGGTTCTTTGCCTTTTTATTATTGAGTTGTAATAGTTCTTCATATACTCTGGATATGAGGCTCTTCTCAGATATCTGATTTGCAGATGCTTTCTCCTGCTCTGTAGGGTGTCTTTTCACTTTCCTATTAGCATTCTTTGATGAGCCAAAGTTTTTCATTTTGATGAAATCCATTTATCTATTTTTTTTCTTCTGTCAATTGTGTGTGTGTTTTGTTTTGTTTGGGGTTTTCTGGGGGTTTTGTTTTGTTTTGTTTTTGGTCATCTACGAGTCTACCGATAAATCCAAAGTCGCGAAGACTTGCCCCTAAGGGTTTTATAGTTTTAGTAGCTATATATTTATGTCTGACAGGAACTCTTTCTTTCTTTTTTTATTTTTTTAAAGGTTTTTATTTATTTATTTGTCAGAGAGAGAGAGCACAAGCCGGGAAAGCAGCAGGCAGAGGGAGAAGCAGGCTCCCTGCCGAGCAAGGAGCCCAGTGTGGGACTCGATCCCAGGACCCTGAGATCATGACCTGAGCCAAAGCCAGATGCTTAACCGATAAGACACTCAGGCATCCCTGACAGGAAATTTTTCAAGAGGTGTGTGCAGAGTTAAGGGAAACCAATGAGGAATGGAACAGGACCTTAGGGCAAGGCAGGCAGGGGCGCTGTTACAGTCTCTAAATCTGGGGACAGAAGAGAGAGAGGACCAGTGGAGCCAAGTCTGCAGCTGTAAAGGGGAAGGGATGGACTGCCAGGCGCCATGTGCTCTGGGAGAGGGATGCACCCAACCACAGCCCACCATGGAGAGAAACTGGGGGATCTTCTCTGTTTTCTGATCTTGGCTGATACTTCCATTTGTTGAGCCCCACCAGAAAGGAAAGGACAAGGGAGACACTAGATGCAATTGCTATGGGTCAACCTCCAGGGGCACTGAGCAGCTTGCAGGAGGTGAGGAGTATAAATCTGGGTGGGGGGGTGGCTAGCGAGATCATAGCCCCCAAAGATCTGGTGGTCCTAATCCTCAGAGCCCGTGAATACGTTGCTGCTGTGCTTAAGGAGCTTGAGATGGACTGATTGTTCTGGCTTATATGGGTTGGCATAATATAATTATAAGAGTCCTTATAAGGGAGGGCAGGAAGGTCACTGTGAGAGTTTGAAGATGCTACCGCTTTGGAGATGGAGAAAAATGTCATGACCCAAAGAGTGTGGGAGGCCTCTAGAAGCTAAAAAGTCAAGGAAACAGATTCTTCCTTAGAACCTTCAGAAGGAACGTGGCCCTGAGGACTCCATAATTTTAACCCAATTTTGACCCACTTTGGGCTTATGACCTCGGGAACTGTAAGATAATAAATATGTGTTGATTTAAGCTATTAAGTTTGCAATAATTTCTTCTGGCAGTAATAACTAACACGGGAGGGGCAGGTGGTGTTTCTGTCTCCCTCCCTCTGCCTGGGGAGACATGGGGTCACCAGTCCCAGAAGGACTCCAGGCGACCACATTTACCTTCTCTGGGAAGACCACATTTCATGAGTCTTGGTCGCTGCTTTCTCTAGAGGGGAAGGCACCATAACTGTCCTTGGTGATCCTATTACCCAGGATTCACTCAGAGAGTAAATTTCCTCTGAGGGATAGAGAATCAGAGATTTAGTCTAGGAATTGGGTTTTACAGAATCTCGTGGAAAATTCTGTGCAAGGCTGTTGCCTCTGGTGTTGAGCCTGAAGTGGATTTTAGGTTAACCAGACAAGCAGTGAGGGAGGAAAGCTGATGTGAGGCATAGGAGAGAAGGAATCGGCTGGAATCCACCAGGGGAGCTGGAACCCAAACTGTCTCCTGGGCAACTTTGAGGACATGGGTGCCCTGTCAGAGGAACTGGGCACTGAGCCACAGAAGTCATAGGCACCCAGTCCAGGACTTGAAGACATTGAAGGAGGAGACCCAGAGGGCACTGACAAAGCTGCCCCAGACCAACAGAGTGCCCTATACCAACCTTCAAGAGCATAACATGGCCGCTGCTCCATCGTGTCTCCCAAATTTCCCACAGATGTGTCCTGTGGTCAATCCGAACCCAGAGCCATATAGAAAAGGGACTTGTGGGAATCATGGTTGAGCCTAGGTAGGTTAGTATGTTTCAAATCAATGGTGTGAAAGGGTAAGCATTTATTAAGTGCTTGTATGCCTTGCGGACCCCTGCTCCGTTACCTCGTTCAATCGCCTTGTGATTCTGTCTGTTTCACAAGCAAGGAAACCACAGCTCAGGAGGACAGACCTTCCCACATCAGGTAGCTACTCCAAAGAAGATACACAAATGGCCAATAGGAGCATGAGAAGATGCTCAGTGTCCTTATCTATTAGAGAGAGGCAAATCAAAACCACAGTGAGAGGCCTCTTCACACCCACTAGGATGGTTGCAATTAAAAAAAAAAGAAAAATAGATGGACAAACCCTGTATTGGGAAGGCTGTAGGGAAGTCACAACCTTCGTGCACAGCTGGTGGGAAAGTAAAGTGGGACTGCTGCTTTGAAAAACAATCTGGCAGTTCCTCAAAATAGTATATGCATTGAGTTAGCATATGACCCAGCCACTGGACTCCCAGGGACAGGAGAAATGTAAGTGCACCCAAGTGAAATGTGGCACACAAATGTTTTCAGCAGCCTTACGTGTCATAGCCCAAGAATGGAGCCAACCCAAACGTCTGTCAATGAATAAATGGGTAAATGTAAGATGGTATATCAATGCATTGGAATATTACTCAGCCGTCAAAAAGAAGGGAGAAGTGACAGGCAACAATGTAGAAGAACCTTGGAAAAATGAGGCTACATGAAAGACCCCGGACACAAATGACTGCCTGAGGTATGATTCCCTCGATACGAAACATCTCTTGCCGGCAAACCTGTGGAGACAGAAGACAAGCTAGTGGTTGCTTAGGGCTGAAGGGTTAAGGATGAATGGAGAACAACTGCTAATGGGCACAGGTTTTTTCACGTGGGGTAATAAAAATGTTCTACAGTTGATTATACAGATAATAGCACAACTCTGTGAATATACTAGAACCCAGCGGACTGTGTGTACAAAGTACATGGGTGGATTGTGTGCTGCATGTATCTCAATAAAGCTGTTTTAAAAAATCATGCCAGGGTGCCTGGGCAGCTCAGTCGTTAGGCATCTGCCTCTGGCTCAGGTCATGATCCTGGGGTCCTGGGATTGAGCCCCGCATCGGGCTCCCTGCTTAGCAAGATGCCCGCTTCTCCCTCTTCTGGTCCCCCTGTTTGTGTTCCCTCTCTCTCTCCCTCTGACAAATAAATAAAATTAAAAAAAAAAAAATCATGCCACACACAGTAAGCCAAGCGCAGAAGCCAGCCAGGGTTGTCCTGACTCCAAAACCGTGCTCCCCCTCAGGAAAAGCAGATTCCCTAACTGGGTAGGAGGGTCATCCAGTGAGCTTGTCATACAGATTCCCTGGCCCACTTCCCAGAGTCCAGTTGAGTCAAGGCAGTGAGGCTGGGGTGAGGGGGTCTCCATGCTTAAAAAAAGTCCCGCTGGGTGGAGGGCAGGTGGTCTGCAGCCGCGGCTGGAAAACCACAGTCCTTGGCTCTGTGTCTCGCAGCTCACCACGGACCTTCGTCGGTGAGCACGCGGGTGAGCAGAGGGAAAGGAAGGAAGCAGAAAGAGAGAGACACGGAAGCTCATGGACCGGGACATGTATTGGAGGGAGATGCTGTGGGGGGCCGGGTCAGAGAGCCACTCAAGGGAGGGCACATCAAAGAGAAAAGGAACGTCAGAGGTGTGTGGAAATTTCTCCAGAAGGGAGAGAGAACAAACACATCCTGGTCGAGTTTGCCACCTGCCTGGGTCTTCCGGAATGACTCGCTTCACGCTCAAGTGTAATCCTTGAAAGGAAGAGAATTTCAGCGAACTTGAGGTAACCCGTTCTCTGGGGCTTCTTTTTGAAGAACTAATCTGAACAAGCTTGGAAAGCACCCAGCGGTGGTTAAATTTCAATCATTTTGTGCTGTTACATCTTTGTTCCCTTTACCTTCTTCTTGAAGTGGAAGTGATTGATGCTTGAGTAACTTTGGCTGTTGAGTAATGTTTATTCAGACCGCAGGGGAACAAGATAGGGTTTAAGAACGAGGTGGGCACGTTTCCTTTGAATGGCACAAGTTGAGGCTTTGAAAGTCAAGTGTATTCCCAATTGCGCAGTATAACAACGAGAGAGGGGCCAGCGGGTAAAAGGTCTCCTGCAGACGATCCGTGTGCAGAACTCAAGTGCAGCTCAAACAGTCTCCCGAAGCCACCTGAGCCGAAGTCCCGGGTCATAAATATTGACTGGGGCCTGGAACGTTCTGAGGATATCTTAGGTCTTGCGGTGAGCACTTTTGACCTCGGAACTGGAGGGCTTTGTAAAGAAGCTTCTGAGGCTGTGAGGAAAGAGGCAAGTCCTGTTTCCATATTTCAAACGTTCTGCAGGTAATGGTGGTCCCAGCCCCACCTGGCACCTCAGGGGTCCGCGGAGACTAGCGAGAAAAAGGAACCTCCCAGTGATGGCGGTGATCGCCTCCGGAGGAGCCCCAGTGCCTCCATGTGTGGGCTCCTTCCTGTCCCTTGGCTCCAGTGGGCCAGTGGTACAGCCAACAGGGCTCAGACCTGTCCAAAACACACCCAAGGATTTGGCTTGGCATGCTATTATTTGATCTTGAAATCCAAAAATATGCAAGCAAAAGCGGGAAAGAGTAATTGTCTTCATTTTGCTAGGGTGGTCTAATATTTGAAATTGGTCTTCTTTGAACCTCCGGGTTGGAGATGGAGCGAGAGCCCTACATGCTCCAGGGAAGCAAAGTTAAGAGTTTTCTGAGCTCTGGGTGGGGGCTCCATTGATAAACGTTGGTGGTGCTTGAAACGGCCCTCTCCTTCTGGGGGGTGCTGAAATGGTGGAGGGAAGAGCTGAGGGCCTCTGCCTACTCTCCCCAAGAGCTTCCAGAAGGAATGCCCCCCGGCACCAGCTTGAGCTGAGCCTGGGATGCCTGCGTTGGGCTTCTCACCCACAGAACCGTGAGGCAGGCTAGTGTTGTTTCAAGCCAGGACATTGGGACCATTTGTTACCTCACCAACAGAAAACTAATACACGGGTTAAGATCATGGGTGTACGAGTTCTTTGACAAGTGCTGTCTAGATGGAAACAGGAAGGGTCCCTGTTGCTCAGAGGCCAGGAGGGCTGGGAACGTCTGCCGAGTCGACACCACATCCCCACGATGAAAGTGTCAGATTCGCCCTCCCTCTTTATTTAGGCTCCTCTCCAGGTGGAGAAAACTCGTAGAGACCTCAGTGTCCAACGTCACCCCTCCTGCACCCAGCAGAGGGGAGGGCCACGGGATAGCTGGGGTCCTCGGCCTTAGTCAGAGGTTTTCAACACTGGTGTCACATAAAAAGCACCCAGAGAGCTTTGGAAGCCTGCCAGTGAGCGGGCCCCCACCTCGGAGACACAGATTGGCCTGGTCTGTGGGGCGGCCTGACCCCCAACATCTTGTAAACACTCCTGCAGCAGCGGCCAGTATAGGGAGAGCTTGGGGGGAGCTGGGGAGAGCTAGGGGAGTTGGGGAGAGCTAGGGGAGTTGGGGGGAGCTGGGGGGAGCTGTCCAAGAGAAGCCACCTCACTCATGGGCCATGCGGGAGAGGCGTCCCTCTCGCTCTGGGGGACTCCGGAGTCCGATTTCTCCAGCCCCTGCAGCCTGGCTGGCGTCAGTTTGCCCGCTAAGCCAGCTCCTCCAGACAGGCAGGCTCAACCATAAATTTTAATTCAAAACTTTTCCTTTTTATTATTTTCAAATGCTCAAGGCCCTAAATGCGATGCAAAACTTCTCTCCTGCTCTGACCTGCAGAAGAGCAGGGTCTCCCTGCCAGTTCCCCTTCCACAAGGGGTGCCTCCCGCCCCCCGCACACATACACATGAAACTGGCAACTCTTTGCATCTGTGGATACTGGTCCAGCCCGAGGCTAGTGACTTCACCCAGCTAAACTCTCCGTGTGGTGGCTCCTTCTCTGGGGCCAAATGGAAAGTGAATCCGGATAATCGTGGGCAACGTCAGTGCGACGGCAGGGGCGCAGGACTCCGCCTGCATGGGCCGCCTCCTCAGGGAAGCCCAGGAAACTTGTCCAGGCACGAATGGCCGGGGCTCCATGGCCCACGAGCTCACCTGCATGCCTGGGCTGTTGTGTGTCTTGACTGCGCGCCCGCCGCCGCCGTGTGCCCGGCAGGGCTCAAGCGCTTCCCACCTGGCCTCCGGCCCAGAGTATAGCAAAACCTCAGCTGAAGGCTTGCGTCGCACCTGGAGACAGTTCCTGGTTTGCACCCCCCAACCCGTCTTCTGGGGTCCGAGCCCAGGCATGGGATGGTCCATCCTTGAGATCACGCTGCCCCAGGCAGGGACCATTGTTGGCCCAGAAACCCTGGGGAAGTTACATCGCTCTGGTGAGCCAGAGAAATCGGATCCAGTGGGTCTAGGGCCTGAGGTTCCATGTTCCTAACAAGCCCGCCGGGGGCTGCTGACGCTGCCTGCTCTGGGGTGAACCACACTGGGGGCAGCAAGGCCTTGGTGGGGGGTCGGTTCTGACTGGCTCTAGAGCTGGGTCCCAGCCCAGCTAGAGCTTCCATGGAAAAATGTCTAGTGTAGAGGCGGGAAAAGGAGCCCTAGAGTGCATGGAGGGATGCATAGCGGCTTGACCCCGCGCAGCTGCGGCTCACGGGTAGCAATGATGTTGCCAAAAAGCCATCAGCAGAGGCAGCCTCCCTCCTCCCTCCCCTCCTTGGCAGACTCTCCCGTGCAGCAGGGAAACCAGAGTCTGTTCCCTTGTCGGCTCTCTCTGTGGCTCCCGGAGGCTAGGCCATCCCCTCCCAAAGGCTGGAGCAACCCTCCATCAGGGGATGGTCCACCTGTCCGGCCTGAGCCCCTGGCTGGCATCCCACCCGCTCTCAGGCCTGAGCCCAGGGACACCCCATCATCTCAGAGCCCCAGCCACAGACACTTCTTCTGTGTGGTCTCCCCAACTTCGGCTAGAACTCTTGTGCTCTCCGGGTCTTGGAATGCTTCTTACCCCTGCCCATCTCTGGAGCTTCTCTTGGGGTGCTGTCCCTGTCTCCCCTGCCAGCCTCTGAGCACCTCAAGAAGACCACCCGCCAGGCCTGTGGCTGGCATCCAGCCAATGCCTGCTCAAGACGGAAATCCTAACAAGACAGGGAAGTGCCACCCGGTTTAGCTCAAGGGGGCCCAGCGGGCAGGGTGAAGAGTTACTGCCCAGAGAGGAGGGGCTGTAAAGCTCTCCCGCTCACTCTGACACTCCCCCTGCTCTTTCCTGAAGGAGGAAGCCCCATGTCTGCAGCCAGCCCCATGAGCGGGGCCAGTTGGTGGGAACCTGATGCTGAGGGTCTCTTGACGAGGATGCGTGTCCCCAACAGTGAGGCCAGACCCTCACCTATGATGTCAAACGGGTTAAAATCCATCTCCACTCATGTTGGAACACGTGAGCGGATGAATATTGAAGTCAAGCGAGGGTTGAGTCTCAATGTGAAATGGTCTGTAGGCATTAAATTCAACATGAATTCCTTGTAGTTTTTTCACTCCCTCTCTTTGAAAGGCTTAAGCCTTTCCCTAGGGTCCGGGTCCTAAGTAAGCCCAGTCCCTCTAGAGCCCCTACAGACACCCCCAGGCTGGGGATCGCGGGCCGGGGGGCTGTGGGGGCTCAGGGGCAGGAAGGGAAGCCTTTTCTCCTCTTCCGTTGTCTTCTCGGTGGAGCAGCAATGGTGCCCACCCCGTCTAGAGCAGCTAGTGGCTTCTCTTTTCTGCCTCCGAGCTGAACTCTTCCTCCAGCTCCCTTCTCTTCCAGAGGGAAGGGAGGGAGTTCCCTTCAGGGTAGAGTAACTTAGCTCAAGCCAGGAGCTCAGTGACAGCCTCTGGGAAGTCATGACCAAGAAATCAACTTACTGCTTGACAGCGGCCCTCCGGGGGGGATTATACAACTGATCCTGGGTGTTGTACAGCCCAAAGCCCTTACCAGGGGCCTGGCTGGTGCTGCCCAGAGTGTTCATGCGGGGGGTGGGGGGGACCATCCTCCCCCAACACACCCGCAAGTGTATGAGTCCCTCTAACCCCAGGTGTCTTCAATGCCCGGCCCCTGCCCGGCGCCCCAGGAAACACACCTGCAGCCTGCAGCCTCCTGACCTGGGCTGGGCCAGGCAGGTGCGTGCTCCGGCGCCCCGCCACTCCACATTCCACCGCGCCTCACCTCCGGGCTGGCTCAGACAAGCAGCTACCCCCATCCCCCCCCAGCTCCGGATGCCCAAACAGAGGCCTCTCCCTCTCCTCAACTGGGCGTAATTGCAACCTGAATGTGTGTGTCGGGAGGGTCCAGGGAGAGCGTGTTAGCAAGCCAGGAGGCTCCTGCTCTGAGCGCTTTGGCAGTCAGGACTCCGGCACCAAGAGTAAGGCCGAGAAGCGGAGAGAGTGCAGGGACGGAGCTAATTAAGCTGTAAACCATCCCCAGAGCCCCAGTGCATTTGTAATTACGCTCTCTGAGCTCAGAAGCCCCTCAGGCACTCCAGGAAAGCTTGGGGTGGAGGGAGGAAGGGGGAGCAGATGATTGAGAAGTTCATCAGGGCTTTGAGAATGGATTTTCATGAAACTGACATTTACACCGTTCTTGGAGAATCTGCTCCCTGAAAAGAACCATAAACCATGCCTAATTCTGCCACGTGATCTGAGGAGCTCCAATCGGCCGGCCCCAGGGGGTACTGACTTGTTTTATGTAGGTCAGGGGACCCCTGTGTGGTATGATTTTGGAAGCCCCCCTCCCTTGCTCCTGCCCACGGAAATACCCCAGCTCAGCGCACTGGTGCTGAACATCGTATAGCTGTTTAATTCTGGTGCTTTTAACATCGCCAGAATCCAAACATTGTGGCTTGCCTTGCCAGACGCTGTACCTCAGTGGGAAGAAGAGTAACCCAGTCTCAAGGATGGCACCTCGTTGCTGTAGTCCCAACCTGTCCTTTTTTTTTTTTTTTTTTTGAACAGTCAACAAATCAAAACACGACCTAATATTTAGGTCTGATTTTTCCTGTGGGTAAACTGAGGGCCCGAAAGAGCCGGGACCTCATTCGAGATCACACAAGCAGAAAGGTGGCAGAGCGGGAACGGCAGCCAAGTCTGGCTTCAAATCTAGCAGACTCTGCAGTTTCTAAGAAGCTGAGTGAAAAAGAAGAAGCTGGAACGCTGAGGACTCGTCAAGCATCGTCCTGCAGAGGCCGGGACTGGGGAAGGGCTCGATCCACAAACGGCGGGAGCCTGAAGTCGGCTCCCCTGATCACCTTTGGTCATTTTTCGATTTGTTGACTGTTAGAAAAAATCCAGGCTGGGGACGTAGCCTTGCTGCAAAGGATAAATTACAAGCAGAAACTCTCACGCCGATACGCTTGCATCTGTTAAGCCCATCTTCTCCCGCAGCGACGGGCCCTGCGGACAACTGACTCGCGTCTGGGCTGAGCACAGGCTCCCCCAGAAACCCCTTTCCCCAGACAGTCCCACAGAACTAAATAGCATCAGCTCATCTGGGCTCAACCTTTGAAGAAAACCAGATAATACTGGGCTCAACCCAGTTTAGGCAGTGACTCTTTCTTCTAAAAACAAAGAAGGAGACAGACAGAATTCCTGCCTGAATCCGTTCACCCTGCCCCTGCGGCCAAGCCCCAGGAATTCTGCCCTGGCGGGGAAGATTCAGACAGACCTCAGCACTTTTCTGAGAAACGGGGATTTGGGCCAGAATCTCCTCCCCTGATTCTGGTTCCCAGAGCGGCCACAAGGCACGTCAGCGGGAGCCGGCCCTCCGGAGCCTTCCAAGTCCCCGGAGCGAAGCTCGGGAATCTTGAGACTTTTTTCTATTTTTACTACAAATCATAAAGGAGAAACAACTAATTTTTCATCAAGCTTTACTGTGAATTGAAGAGTTGAGGAACACAGCCGGTCCCTGGCATCGAGTAAGCGCCCCCAAAGTTGTCATTCTCAGAAGAGTTCATTTCTGGCTATCAAGGTAGCTCTCTCATTGTAAACAAACTTGTAAAACCCTGAGACGTACCAAGACGTCATTAAACTCATCTATAATCCAAACTCCCAGACACGGCACCTTGTGGATCTATCTCCTTCCAGATCTTTTTCTACCTGTAAACTCGATGTATCGATCATATAGACTGGGTATGTCGATATCACACACCGTAAATGGAACAGATCTACTCGCAAAGATGGGATCGCGGCGTAGGTGCTGTTTGACTCCACTTCCGCTGTGAGTCATTCCATAAACTCCTCTTGGTGGTAACAAGCATTCTGTAATAACATACCAGCTCTCCGATGAGCATCCTTGCCCAAGGACGCACATCCTTGCCCAGACTTCACTCTCTTGCCTGATGATTTTCTCTGGATAGTTCCCAGCAGTTGGGCTGTCAGAGTTAAAGATTTTAGGGACGCAGTGTCCAACTGCCCTCCAGAAGGAGCACACCAGTTTCCCTCCCGACATCTTTTCGGGTGTCAACAACACCTTGACACGCCTTGATCCTCACTATTCATGGGTTCTGAGTTTTCGTATTCACAAGAATTGGTCCAGAAAGTCTCTATAGAGAAGATCACCCAAACTTTTTATCTTTTCACCTGTGATCCCCCTGGTACATAGTAAACACTCAATAAATGCAGTGCATCTTGGATGAATGGGAAGAAAGTCAGAGGTGGTTATACAGTTTGGACTCTGGGTCAAGATCCTGGAATTTTTGTTTCCTCTTTTTTTAACCAGTACCTTTCCCTATCCTGCCTTCAGCTGGTTCTCACGGGCATCTCTCGGAGGCAGAAACACCCCTTCCAGAAAAGCAAACTCCAGATGTCACCCTTGATCTTTTACCACTCATTAAATCATAAGGCCACCAGTGGCATTGATGTAGCATGGATAATCGTATTTTCCCAACTGAAAAGTAGGAAACAACGATGTTATCTGATTTATAAATTTATTTATGTGGAAGAAGAAAAATATTTGCAGAAGAGTAATATTTTGTGACACATGAAGATTATGCAGAGTTCAAATTTCAGTGTCCATAAAAATGGGGTTGGAATGCAGCCACGCCCATTTGTTATCAATCGGCTATGGCTGATTCCGCTGTATTACCACGGAGTGGAGTAGTACCTATGGGAAAGGGACAGCCCCCAAACCTAAAATATTTACTCCCTGGCCCTTACAGGAAAGTTTGACAACTTCGCCTAGAGGTAGGCTACTTGGTGACAGCATACTTTAATTGTACATGGGTGCACACAGAGACACGAGTAGCGCAAAAATGCTTTTGTTGAGAAAAGCGGTCCTCCTACTCCTTGGCCGCAGAATCCTTTTCCATCTTGAAAAACACTGAAGACCTAAGAGAGCTTTTGCTAAATGTGGGCTGTATCTATTGATATCCGCCACATTTGAAATTAAATCTATGAAGCCCTTAAAAATTTATTAATTCACTGAAAATAACACAATAATCCCACATCATATTAATATACGTACCACATTTTTAATGGAAAAAAAACAACCCTATATTTTCCAGAGCAAAACTGTCAGTGGAGAGGAGTGGCATAATTTTAAGTATTTGCAAATCTCTTTGAAATCTGGATGAACAGAAGACAGGGAGAGCCTCATCATTCCTTCCGGGGTCACTCCATTGAAACATAACACCTGACACAGCCTGTGGAAAACTCTACCATGAGGGCAAAAAAAGAAAAATAACATCTTAGTAGTATTATAAAAAATAGTTTTGGGGCGCCTGGGCGGCTCAGTGGGTTAAAGCCTCTGCCTTCGGCTCAGGTCATGATCTCAGGGTCTTGAGATCGAGCCCCGCATCGGGCTCTCTGCTCAGAGGGGAGCCTGCTTCCCACGCCCCCAACCCCCGCCTCTGCCTGCCTCTCTGCCTACTTGTGATCTCTGTCTGTCAAATAAATAAACAAAATCTTTTAAAAAATAGTTTTGACATAGTGGATCCTCTGAAAGTTTCTTGGCGTACCCCAGGGGGTGCCTAGGCCACACTTTGAGAACTGCTGGTTTAGAAACAGTGTTCGCAAGGTGAAGTGTCTGTAAGAGGGCTGACTGAGCTGGAGCCAAGGGCACACCTTTGCCCCTGCTTCCAACAAAGCAAGCAGAGTCTCAGAGATGGAAAAGGTTAGGACAGCCCGGGCTATCCCCTCACACCTGGGCTGGGGACAGCTGCTCACTTGCAGCCCCAGTAGCCAGAGTCATGAGAGAAGCAGGCAGGGCTACAGAGGTGACAGCTCCTCCTCCCCTGGTCCCAGCCTTTCCACAGGCTTCCTCCGTCCTCCTCCCGATTTCTCCTCCCCTCCACCTTCTCCATGAGCTGGGGGAGAGAAGCCAGGTGACACGCCATCCTGTGTGTCATTGGGGAGGACCAGGTCAGTTCTCATTTGCATTTTCCCACGGATCCTTCCTTCAGCTGGGGGGCCCCTTCCCCAGAGCCTGCACCCCAGTCCCTTCCTGGGGCTCCCCAGGCGCCAGCTGCTCCAGCATCTTCATGATCCCATCCTCTCTCACATGGTACGTGACAGTCAGTTGATTCCCTGGCTTGCTTTTTGCTCTTTTTTCATTTTTAAATTGTTGTTACTACTCTGCAAAGACAGCACAGTCTGTCTACGGACCTGAGCACAGAAATAAAGTGTCCTGAGCACAAAGGGGAGGTCTAAGATGGGCTAGAAGCAGGACTGCTGCTTCCGACTCGGCGGGATTCTGATGAGAGGATGAGTCTGCCTGTATCATCCACTCACTAAGTACCAAGCACAGTGTCAAACCCTTGAGACCGCAAATTGCACACCCTGCCATCTGCTTTTCCCCTTTCCTTTCCTTCTAGAAGCCACGGTTGTGAGGTACATGGCTTCCCAGTATAGAGACAACATCTGCGTGCCTCCCTTGTACCCACGTGTGGCCTCAGGACTAATGTTGGGTCAGTGAGATGCACAGATGAGCCCTGTGCCTCTGTTTCTCTCTCCCGTTCCTTCCTGCTAGCCGCAGTGAGGCTCTGATGACTCCAGGCTCGGTGACCATAGGGGGCCATGCGGTGGAAGCCACTTGTTGAAGAAGGTAGCGCGACAGGTGAGAAGGAGCCCGACAGTGGGGAATATACCAGCCTGGACGGCCTGGCCGTGGTCTTTTGAAGGAAATAACTATCTTTCTTTTGTTTTAAACCACTGTTTTCTGTTATGGTTAAATATAATCACAATACAGACCTTTAAGAGTCATTTCTTTTGAACCTTATAACAATAGTGTGACATCAACACTTTCCAGGTGAGGCCGATAGATATCATGTAACAAACCCAAGGCCGTGTAGCCAAGGAGGGCTGAAAACAAAGACTGTAGCCCGGGCACTCAGCATTCCAATCCTGTGCTTTTAATAATATACTTTCCCCCCCACTATTTCAATAAATGACTGGCCTTCTTCCTTTTGAAGTTGGTTTTTCTGACTTCCTTCATTTCCTGTTTATAAAAATCTACTGCTTGATACTAGCTTCTAGAGTAGGTCCACTGGGTTGCCAACTACAAATGGGGCAATAATACCCTTATTTATTATAAGGGAACTTACACACACACACATACACATGCGTGCGTGCAAATGCTAATGGTATGTGTCAATCTCAAATGAAACGCTGGGGGTCCTCCTAGCTGCTCAGACATTGGCTTTTAGACTCTCTACACACTGGTCATGATCCTAAACCCATAAACCAATCCTATAATTTGGGATCGTACTCTCTGGAACGTCGAACCTCCTTGATACCATGGAAAGGGAAGAGAACCCTTGGATATCCCACCCACTTCTGTTTTGTGCTTCAACCCAGAAGGAACAGGTCACTTCCACTCACAACCCATTGGGCAGAACTGGTCACATGACCCCAATGATCTTCCAGGGGGCTGGACATGGACACTTGATAGGTGTACGGTAAGCTGGAGGTCTCTGCCATCTCGTGCAAGCATCAACATGTCTACAGTCATGAGTCCTCCTAATTCTGAGTTTTTTCCTTAGTCTCTGGTGGATGCTGGTGGACATTTCTAAGCTCCATTTAATGGGAAAGCACAGATGCAGAAGGACTTCCATGGGCACTTTTGTCCGAGTGACAGAATGGGTTAGGATTTTAATATTTGATGGTTAGGAGCAGTTAGTCAAATGGTGCCTGAGAATTAAAAGAGGATACTTAGGGGCACCTGGGTGGTTCAGTGGGTTAAAGCCTCTGCCTTCAGCTCAGGTCATGATCCCAGGGTCCTGGGATTGAGTCCCGCATCGGGCTCTCTGTTGAGCAGGGAGCCTGCTTCCCCTTCTCTCTCTGCCTGCCTCTCTGCCTACTTGTGATCTCTGTCTGTCAAATAAATAAATTTTAAAAAAAGAAAGAAGAAAAAAGATAGTGGCCCAAGGAGAAATAGGGCCATTGATCCATCCGGTTCTGACTTCCAGCCACGAGGAAACCTGGGGCAGCTCCTGTGGTCCCTGCCCACTCTTCTACCCACTCCAGTCTTCCCATAAGGTTGAGAGCAAATGCACACACAGATTTGGAATTTGGACTTTGGAAAGAGATGGACTCAAGAATATGTATCAAGAGAAATGTAGATCATTATTTATATCCTGAGTCCTCCAGTCTAAACACATTAGATTTTATCTAGAGGTTGGACTAGAGGAATGGTCAGCTTCTCTCTTTTATAGTTGGCCAATTCCAATTAGTACCAAGGATCTAGTTGAACCAGGGGCTGGCCTATTTTTGCTCTGGATGGCAAATCAGTCTCTCAGATATTTACGTTGTCCCTAGCATGTGCCTGGTACAATGCTAATGAATAATGAATACTTCCATGTTTGTGAAGGAGCAGTGCAATGCACTACAAGGCAACGAGACACGTTTTATAGTCAAACATGCCACCTGGGTAATATTTACAAATAGCCCAGAAAAACTCACTCTTCAAAGTCTTTTTAGAAGTTTGCACGCTTCTTTCTTTCTTTCTTTCTTTCTTTCTTTCTTTCTTTCTTTCTTTCTTTCTTTCTTTCCTTCTTTCTTTCTTTCTTTCTTTCCTTCCTTCTTTCTTTCTTTCTTTCTTTCTTTCTTTTAAGATTTTATTTATTTATTTTAGAGAGTGGGGAAGGGAGTGATGTGGGGAGGGGCGGGGATGGGCAGAGGGAGATGGAGACAGAGAGAATTTTAACTGGTGTGGAGCCTGATGTGGGGCTCAATCTCATGACCCTGAGATCATGACCTGAGCTGAAATCAAGAGTCAGATGCATGACCGACTGAGTCACCCAGCCCCCCGGTGTGCTTATTTCTGAGATGTAGTTGAAAAGAGTCTTGACATCCTCTTTTGGAAATATCTTCAGGCCCTGGCTAAGGATGCATCTGAAAGTTGACCCCATGACCGCTGTAACGTGTTTTCTGGTACTGCTGTTATCCATTAGTTCACTAGCATTGGCTTTTAGTACATTTTGTGTGTTCTCAGAAATCAGATACATGCTCAACAGAGAGAGAGAGAGTAACCATGCCTATGGAATATCTAGAAAAACGTGCCATAGCCTCTGAAGGCAAATCCTTAATTACACTTCAAAACTCTACGACAAATTATATTTTCCAAAAGCTGTACCTCTCCTCCTATTTCTTATCCTATTACTTTCTAAGAAACTTGACACTCTCCCACTGAGATGTGGACTCTAATACCCTTCCCCTTGCAAGTAGGTGAGTTTCTGATTCGTCATCAGCAGAAGGCAGGGAAGCGATGCTGTCGGACTTCAGTGTGGGGTCATAAAAGGGAATTCGGTTCTGCCATGTGAGTCAAACACCCTCACCGGAGCCCCCAGATCACCATGTAAGGACCCTGACCACTTCCGCGGTATAAATACCCCCACACCCGTCAGTGTGGTGAACGTAGAATTGGAAAGAGACGCACACGAGGGGTATACTGTCCCCAGCCCACCCCCTAGCCAGAGCTGCGGCAGTGCCTGGAGGAGGTCAGCTCTGTGGGGCCGACAGGTGCTCCTTGGCGTGTTTCAAAGTTCCTTCCTGTTTATGGGATGGAGCCCAGAGCCAGGTAGCACTGAAATCTGTGGGGTTTACCTGTGCTTACCTCTGGCCAAGGCAGAGAACGAGACACTTCTGGCTTCACAGTGGACAAACAGAACTGAACCTCTAAGCCATCCAAAAGGACCCCTAATTGGGCACCCTCTTCCCATGATACAGAAGGGTGTTGTGGACAGCGGCCGGCCTCCTGAGGGGTGACACACAGACGGCCGTGGGCAGCTTGGGGCCTCAGCTCTCTGGGGTTCTGAAGGCCCTGCCTCCCTAACGGGGCTAAGAAAACCTGCCCTGAGGCATTTGGCTAGCGTGGAACACACTGGTGGGCAAGGAGCCATGGGAGGACTGAGCCCACTTTGTGACAGCGTGGCCCGGTTTCTACTGAGACAACGTGCCCGCACCCACCGCCTGGGACAATACCTACCCCTCCCACCGACGCCCGAGTCTGCATGAGGGGGTCAGACAGAGAAGGCCATGCTCTTTGCAAAGATATGGTTTCTATCTTAAATTAATATATTGCATTTGCGGGGTGGGGGGGGACTCATAAAAGAAGAAAATAAAAATTGTACCCAACCCCTTGCTCTGCCCATTAAAAACTCTGGCTTTGTTTATTTACAGTCTTTTAGAATATACAGTCTGTACAGGTTTTATACTCAAAGTCTTTCCTGTAGCGTTGTTCGCACCATCGTCATCTCCCCATGCCCTTAAATCTTAAAAAATAACGATGCGGGGGTTGTTACGCCAGGGTGGCTCTGTCGCCTGAGTATCTGACTTTTGGTTTTGGCTCAGGTCATGATCTCGGGGCCATGGATCGAGCCCCATGTTGGGCTCCACGCTCAGTGCGGGGTCTGCTTGTCCCTCTCTCTCTGCTCGTGCCCCCCTCAAAAATAAACAAAAATTTTAAAGATAATAATGGTGCATAATATTCCATCATTTGGAAGAAAACAACTTTTATTTCTGGCTATAGAGGCTAACTCTGTTTTTCTATGATGGAAAACCTCATACGTCCGTCTCGTGCTTTTAGTAGACTGTGGCGCACGTGGAGCAACAGGAGAACATGGTGGAATGACAGCGTCATTGTTAAGGCTCTTGAGAAACATTACTGTTTTGCAGAAAGCTGCTCTCCAGTATGAGCTCCCACCGGGGAGGCGCACCCGCACAGGTCCAACGACAGTGAAAGGGGCAACGTGAATGTGCATGATTGGCTTGGGATCTCCACTTTTGATGAATACGGAAGCATTGTACATGTTTGCTGACCATGTGTGTTTCTGCCGTTGACTCACATTCTCTGTCCCTTTCCTTACAGACATCTCAGCCCTTTTATGAGCTTTTGCAATAGCATTCTACATCAAAATACAATTCTTTGTGATATTTAGCATATCTTCCCAGTGTTACGGACAGCTACACTGAGTTCCAGTTTCTGTGGTCCGTCGCAATCCTCTCTTACTTTTTAACTCACATCTAAACCTTTATATCTACGCAGGCCTTCCCTCTCAAGATCTGAAGTTTATGTACGTCTTCAATGTGTATGTTAAATGCCTATAGACTTAATTTTGATATATGGGGAGAACTAGGAATTATCTTTAATCTTTTCCACATGGTTGGTCCTAACATCATTTGTGGACTGACCTCCCTTTCCTCATGGATCTTAACCATGTACTAGTTTTTTATCTATAGTATTTCTATTAGGGTCTGTGTTGGAGACTCTGTTACCCCCCTCCATCTGCTGATGCTTTGACTGGGCTGTTGAGATTTTTATAATATCTTTGTTTTTCTTCTTTCCCCTCAACAATATAATACGTTTACTATGGTTCCTTCTCAAAATATTCTGGATCAAGCTACCAAAACTTCCTGCTTCAGGCCTCCTCCGATTAGAATTCTTGTTGATCAGAGCAAGTGACAACTTTTCCCTGAGAAACCACTCTTTTAATTTTTCCCTGCTCATCCTGGTCTTGGGCTTTGGGATGGAGAAGCAAACAAGAGTGAGTAAAGAGAGAGCTTGGGCCTCATGAGGTCACCTTGACAGGAAATTCATTTTGAGTTTCACCTTCTTCTTATTAAGGGTCATGTGCCTGTTGTTGCTAAAACGCAACAGCTTGCATTTAGCTTTGTCTTTGCCGTCTCCCAGCAGCGAGACACCCAAAATGGAGAATAGTAGCTGCTCATTCAAGAACACTCAGCAAAGGGACTGGCCTCTACTTGCAACTTTATCACGAAATTATCTCGGGCACACCGCTGTTGCATTCTGGAATTGTGCCACACCATCTGTAAAATGAGGCTTCCAGACCGGACTGCCTTCCCGCTGTAATGCTGTGCAACTGGTCATAGGCAGCCCCATCCAAATCCTGCCTTTGTTTCCCTGAAGCCAGCATCTGTCAGAACTGCTCAATGGCTCTGAGTTCAGACATCTTCACATTTTCCAGAGCCTTCTTGCTTGGTGAACATTCCTCTCAAGATCCAAGGAAGAAAAACACCCCAAAACGTGAAGCAGATAAAAAGGGAAGAAGAAAGTTGTGTGTATGTTTCTCTCTCTCACTCATTAGTATGACTTCTGACTGATTCAAACATTTGTTACACTTTTCCTGGAAACTTAGAAGTTTAATTTGGAATACAGTCATGGAGAGAAAATTCTGCTGAGTATATAATGTAAAAATATGGTTGCTAATGAGTGCCATTGATTTAACAGGAAATAAGGAAGAAAAATACAAATTTTGGAAGAAAATAAGCAATTTCAAAACATTTCCATTTGCTCCAAATCCAATTTCATTGCTTCAAGGGGTAGCTTGGAAATTCTTCTCATGAAAACACAGCAAATATTACTGTAGACTGTTTTCTGGCCTGGAAGACGTGGGTAGAAATGATAGATTTCCTAGAACAACTTTTGGGAAATTTGTGTTGATGGTACCTCTGATTTTAAGTTCTTCATTCTTTCTTCCAGCAAAAACACACCAAGTCATTACAACAACACAGAACAGAGTTGCAAATTCCTGCTTCTATAATTAAAAAAAAAAAATCTTTTTGGTCTTTGTGTCCAGATCGTGTGTGTATGTGTGTATGTGTATGTGTTACATATGTTTTCAGATAGTTTGGGGACACACCACAAAAGAATCTCCTTCTTCCCTACTAGGAATTCTTGATTTTACACCATTAATGGGCATTTTCAAAACATTAAGCACCAGGTTTGAAGTCTACAAATAAAATGCAAGCGCAGATGCCGTGTTTACGCTCGCATTAACACTTCATAAGCAGTTCATTAAACTGATAACACTTTAAACAGTAACACTGGCTCTTTCAGACTCTCTCAGCCTGTAATTGTCCTGAGGCACCAAATGAACCCTTTCTAGGCTGGGAACCACAGGAATTTACATTCTTGACGTGTGTCTCTTAATTATGGACACCCTGGGCCCTGGCCGATTCAGAGAGGGCCGGGCTCAGGCCAGCACGGCCCACTGACTGCAGGCACAATCACAGGCCAGGGGCTGTCTGCTGGGGACACCACGCAGGGAAACGGGCCTCGGGACAGGGCCAGGGCAGCCGCCGGAACAAGGTCACCCCACGACTTTCCTGAAACACTTCAGCTGGGTTTGTGCTGACCCTCTCTGACCAGAAACCAGTTTTCCAAGGACCTATCTCCCCGTCCATTTCTAGTGAGTTTCCTTTCTAGAAGCAGCAATCCCCACAGCCCCAGTCCTCTATAGAAACGGGAGAGCCTGTGTAGTCCTTCTCCCTGGCATGAACTTCTAGGGCCCGAGGGGCTGTGTTATCAGAGCAGACGTGGACCAGCGGGCACTTCAGTCCTCTTTCAGGAACGACATCAGGATGACCTGTCCCATTGCCATTGTGGGAGCTCTGCATGCCCCTCACTGAATTTCACAACCAGGAGGTTCTTCCTGTTTGGGAAAACGACACCAAAGCCAGCCTGGCCACAAAGGGATGATGATTTCAGATCCCCCCGGGACTTGAGCGCAGGGCGCCCGCCCCAGTAAGACTTTTCTAGCATCATCTCCCTCATCCTGCCAACTGGTCGGGACTCTTGTTATCCTCGCTTTGCAAAAGAGGAAAGGGAAGCAAAGGCGGAGACGGAAATGGAACTCAAGTCCACCCCGCTCCCACGACAGGGCTGTGGCCTCTACGCCATGGCCCCCTCTGAGGGCACGGGGTGTGCTGGGCAGTGAGTTAGAGGCTCTCAAAGCCCGGTTCCTGGAGTTTCAGCCCGAGGGCAGTGAGAAGCCGGCTCCTCTCGCCCCTCCTGCCAGGCCAGGGCCGCTGCCGCGAGTTCCCAGGCCTTCAGCCCTGGGGCTGATCTCCAGCTCCGTGGAACTGATGGTAACTGATCGGTAACAGGTGAGTTGCTGATGGGTAACTGACCGGCTGCTGATTAACCTCAGCGAGGTTTTGGCGAGCATTCTTCCCAGAGCTGGGGTCCCACGGCCCTTCGGAGGCGGGAACCGAACCGGGAATCCCGGGCGTGGAGCGGGGCCCGGGAGTCCGCAGCTAGCGCGCTGCAGGCCTGGACACGCGGAGCCCGCGGCAGGGCGCACAGCGCCATCGCGTGGCTGGAGTGGGAAGCGCAGCTGGGACCGCGCGCTCAAACCCTCTCCGGGACCAGTGAGTTAGTTGGGTGATGCCTGGTTGGGGAAGGACCAAACCGTCCTTTTGGGAACATCCCTTGATCTCCAGCTCTAGGCTCAGGCGGTCCGTGTGGCTGTAACAGCAGGAAGAACTGCGCGGTGAGGTCCTGCTCAGAGGGGACACTTTGGTCAGTCCTGAAGTCTTCCGTGGAAGAAGCAAGCCCTCCACCCCCGACCCCAGGTGGGGCAATGGATTTATTTCTCCTGAAGAAAGGAGCAAAGGGGCAAAGGATCCCGAGAACCCTTTAGCGGTCAGGGGAAGCCCCTGGGCTCCTTCTCAAAACATTGGCAAACACATAAAATAAGGTACACAGAATTACGAAGCAACCAATTATACTAAAACACAGTCCCCAAAATATTTTCTTAAATTGTGACATAGTCGTGTTCTCTGTTAATACACGATGTAGCAAGATCTACAGACCAGAATGCTAACTATTGTTATTCCGTATGGTGATGCACACACATGGTATTTCGAGACAAGTGCACCAACAGGGAAAATAGCCATGATTTCTGCCAGTGACAAAGTCACAGGCTCTGCGGATATGCTGTGACCAATTGCCTGTGTTCATAATTGAAGAAAATGTTAAATTTCTGTGAGAGGTTAGGGAAAGGAATCACAGAGTCCCTGGATTTCATCCAGGGGCGACTTGGTGAAGAAGCTGGTGGGGGAGCAGCTTGATTAACAAGTAAACAAACAGGGTGAGTGTAGATGGTGCTGGACGCTTTGCGGGAAATCAGCAGGGGGATCCAGACCGTGAAAGCAGGGGCGGTGGTCCCGGGAGGACCCGCATGAGAATTCTTAAGAGGCTCTTGCAGTGGCGGGCAGTGGCCACCAGGGGGCGCAGGTAAACCCACAAACCGCACAGTCTGCACCCTGGACTCCCGCCTGCAGGACCGGTCTTTGACCGCAGTGCCCCGAATTCCTAAAGCCTTAGGAATTCAGTTCCATAGGGCGGATAGCAGAGGTCCCGAATGTAACCTGAAGCCCAGGATCTCTGACTCTCTTTGGGAATCAGGCTCCTTAAGGTTTGCAGAACCCCCTGAGCCTTTCAGGTTTGTGATTCCTCGGGGTCCCCCTACGCTGGCGGGTGAGGGACCTCTGTTCTCCTCCTCGGAGTCCAGTCCAGGGAGCATTTGTGGGGGGGGGGGGCTGGTGAGCTTAGGGCCAGGTCAGAGGCGGCCTTTGTACGAGTACAAAGGGTACGAACCAGTGTGGCAAGCTTGCGGGGTGATGTCAGGGGCTGGCACCGGCAGCGAACAACTTTGTTGACAAGAAGATTAATTAGACAAATGTAGCGCCCACCAGTGACGGCCTCCGCCTCCTCCGGGGTCAGCTCCAGTCAAGCCCTCGCTAGAGGTTCTTTTTTCTTCTTCTTCATCTTTTTAAAAGAAAGCTTCATCTGCTAACAAGGCAGCCAAAAAACAATTCAAGGCGTGCCAGCAAGCAAGTACGTACAAGCAGGTTCTGCAGCGAAGGCTCCTGCCAGGCCTTGGGCTGGCCCAGCCTGGGAGCCAGCTGGGGCCTCTTCCTTCTACCTGTACAGACCCGACCCCAAGAAGCGTGTTGAGCCCTGAATCCTTCCTCGCGAGGGGGGACGCCCTGTCTGGGAGGCTCTCGGTCTCTCTTCCTCTCTGCCTTTCATGAGCGCGTGGCCCAGAGACGGGCTGGCCGCCCACCATGCCGGGGCTTCAAGACCTGAGGCTTCCACCACCTACACCTTGCCTTTCAAACACCCTCTTTGTCCAGCAGGCGCCGTGTCCCGTTGTCTCCGTCTGGGAAGTGACAGGCATCCGCTGAGTCATGGTGGCCCCATTCGTCATTCAGCAGATACTCACCGAGCCTATTAAATGCCGGCAACACTGGCGAGGGAGGAGTGGTCTTGACACATCAGGCCCTTGCCTGGGGCCGTGGAGGGGGGGCTTACATTCCAGAGGGAGGCAGAGCCGTGAGTAAAATAAATACAAGAATGAGCTAGCTGGTGCCTGTGGTAAAGGCCAAGAAGGAGCTACAGGAGGGGATGCGGTGGAGAGGGCCTGGAGGTGGCAGCTATTTTGGAAGGGGCGTCCCTGAAATTGCAGTTGGGACCCAGGGAGGGAGGGAGCGTGGGGAGAGCTGGCCGTTACTCAGCCCCGGGAGACAGGCGTCTGGTGGTGTCCGGGGCGGGAACGCTTGGTGAAGACCAGTTGACTGGATGAATAGAAAACGATTTCCAAGCTGTACCTCTCACCCTTTAGTGCACATCTGAATCTTCTCGGGCACTTGTTAAAATACTCACCAGGAGGCCAGAGACTCGAGAAAGCCCTTGCGTGGCTGGGGGTGCCCAAAGCTAGTGCAGCCTTCAGCAGGCTGTGCTGGGAGCTTTTCATAACCCAGGCCCTTCACCTCCCACCCTGCCAACAGCATCCAGGCCTGGCCTGGGACGGGGGACGGGGGCATCCCAGCCTCAGCGTGGCCAAGACACGAGCCCACCCAAGGCCTGTAGCCCCAGCCGCCTTGGAAGTGACAAATGCATCTGGCCTTCTCCTTAAGGGGGCGGGGAGGCGTCTCTGAAAGCCTCCTAGGGCTGGGGGCAGAGCTGGAGGGCCACTGAATGGTCCGGTCAACCACCACCCCTCCCAGAGACTCCCTAAAGCCCCATGGGGCCCTCTGAGCCCTGGGGCTCTGACCCCACATCCTTTTCCTCTCAGAAAGAACTGAGAATCGCACCTGTGGGAATCAGGGCAGCAGCTGGGAGCCCGGGGGCTGAGGAGGACATGCCCACACATAGGGACCCCAAGACTTGCAGGGGAGAGGCTGGGCCTTCGAGGGGTGGAGTGTGCTCATGGGCACTGAACACAGGGTCTTCAAGGGAGGAGCAGGCAGCATGGGCACCCCTGAGGCTGGCTTGGCCAACGACCCCGGCGGGAGGGGGAGGACGTGCCTGCTGCCAGGGTAGGGCCTCCCGGGACAGGGACGCGCCTCCCGGCCCCTTCATCCTGACCTCCCAGAGTTCGTCTTGGGTACCTGGAGCCTTGACCCGACCCGACCCCAGGCCTGTGTGGACCTCTCTCCTGTGGGTGGCAGCACAGCCGGCTGTGTGAGTGGTGGGGATGGACAGGACTGGATGTGTGCGGCTGCGGGTACACGTGCGTGAGCACTCACACGCGTTCACGTGGCCCCTGGTGGCCCAGCAGAGCGCTGGGGGTGAACCTCAAAGGGGGCGGGTCGATGTCCAGCTCTCTGCACTGCTTGTTCTGAGAGGCAACTCTTGAGATTTCTAAATTTAAACCTGGCCTTCCAGATGGCGAGGAAGATGTAGTTATCAAGGTAGAAAAATAACATATGTCTTATCTACCAGCTTGTTATCTCGATTAATGCCTTTTCAGTAACAGGCACACACGTTTTGCTCTTGGGCCTCCCAAACATCAGGACGCTCAGAGACAGTTGGAGGAAGTTACCAGAAACAAGGAATGCTCCTTCCAGAGGGTGAGTGATTCTGAGGACAGAGACAGGAGATTTCTGGTCTTGGCCTGGGCTCTGGTCTTCTCTGCACCCAGGCTTAACCTCGAGGCACTGCTCTTCCAGGTGTGGCTGGGGAAGACTGGCCTGAGTCTCGTGGGAGCCCAACACACACATCCCAGGGCCACCACCAGACCTGATGAGTGGGGTCAGGGGACTCAGAGTCCCTGGGGAGTGGGCCCACACCAGCAGATCCACACTTGGGAAAGGAGCATGGGGCGCTCTGTTTGAAGACCTGCTGGACGGGGGCCAGACCAGAATCATGAGCTGTCTCTGACTAGATGTTTGGGGACCCCGGGGCAAATATTTGTAGGGAACACTTTTCCAACTGCACCTGGAGGGGGTTTAAACTCATGGGGCCCAACTCAAACCACTCACATCCTTCCCACACCCAGGCCTGCCCCCGAGACCCATGGCAGAAAACTAGCCTTCAAGGCCACCTGGCTGGGTTCTCTTCTAAGAGCAAACGCAAATCTCACAATGGGACAGAGTGCTAGGCCTGGGCCTTATCCTGAGCCTGTGGCAGCGTGTGGCCATGGGCCCTTTCTCCCTCTCCGGGCCTCATTTTTCCCCGTGTGCAGGACTGTAAAGGTGGTTTAGTACCACCTGTGACCACTACAAAGGTTTCCATGTGAAGCATCAATTTACCGCTCCAAATCACAAGGAAGCGCAAATGGATTAGGATTTTTTTTTTTTTTTTTTTTTTGGCCCTTTGGTTAATGTCTTTCGGACTGCGGAGCTTCCAGATGGTACACTCAGCAGAAGACACTCCAGTGGCCTACAGAGTTCAGTGGAGGGGTTGAGCCGCCCAAGGAACTCCATTTCCCAAACTCTGCTGCCCTCTGCTGTCCAGTGCTGGCTAGGACATGCGGACAGGGCAGCCTCGGGCCACCTTCCCAGGCGGTTCTTAAAAGGGGCCCGGGATTTCCTCCAGGCCACACAACAGGGCTGCTGCTCCCCTCCCCCAATCGGCAGGGCAGAGTGGATGGCTCCCGATCTTTCACAGGGGATGCCAGGACCAGCAGCGTCAGCGGTCCTGGGGAACGGACTAGGAAGGCAGCCATCTCAGCCTCCTGCTGAGATCTTCTGTTAGAAACTGTGGATAGGGCTCGGGGCTCAGCATTTTAGTAAGCCCTCCCAGTGATGCTGACGCACAGGCTGGAGGAGAACTTTTGCTCTCTCTTTGGAAACGAAGTCCGGAGGGAAAATAGTATATATGTATTTTAACTGAATGGTGCACCTTCAAAATTAAGACATGAAGAAATGTAGGAGCTTATTTTCATATTTGGGAAGACCAGTGCTCTGAAAACATCAGGGTCCCCACATCACACAGGTGGGCTCGGTTGGAGCTTTTGCAGAGAGCAAGACTCCTCGGGGACAAACGTTTAAGAAGTTCTTCTCTGATCTAGGTGACAGGTGTGCCGCTCCAGCTGGTGAGAAAGAGCCTCCGCTGTCCGGCAGGGTTTCTGCGTTTCAACGGCATGCACCTGATGGCCAACGACATCAGGGACAGGGATTTGGACTTTCAGACCGTCCGGATTTGAGGGCATTCACCGCGTAAATTAGTGACTTTACTCGGCACTCGCCATGTGTTCTAAAGACGGAGCTAACCCTGGGGCACTGGATTCCTACCCTTGCGGAGGCCGCCCAATGGGGAAGACAGACTGTAGACCAGAAATTGCACCTGAGAAAGAGTTAGCGGACACGAACGGGTCCCAGCTGTAATCGGAACTGTGATGAGGATGGTCTACAGGTGCTGGTAGGCAGGAGGGCACCGCTGAGCAGAAGGGAGGCTTGTGAAGCCCTGTGATGGATGGCACAGCCTCTGAGGGAGGTGGTCCTGGGGCTGTGGGGGAGCGTGGGACACGGGAGACTCCACCTCCTCCCTCCCCCACCCCGTGGCCTGCAGGGGGAGCCTCGAGGAAAGACATCACACAGGTTGGGGATTGGCTTGGCGGGCTGAGTCTCTCTGTCATCAGAATTAAACAATACAGTATTACTAATTATGGGAAAATTTTTATTGTTTAAAAAATTTAGAAAATATAATACTGATAAGGTGAACATTTTAAACCACCCAGAATCCCACCACGTAGACATAACTGCCAACAAGAGTTTGTTGTAGAGGTTTAACTTTTTTTGATGTCATTATATGTGATACTACATTACATTAATTACATAAGTGGGGGCAGGGGCAGAGGCAGAGACACTCTTTAAGCAGTCTCCAAACTCCGCATGGAGGCCAACATGGGGCTTGACCTCATCACCCCAAGATCACGACCTGAGCCAATAATCAAGAATCCAACACTTAATCGACTGAGCCACCCAGGCACCACAGTAATTCGCATTTAAAATGTTTTTCATTTTAGTTCAATTAATTAATATGTAATATATTATTGGCTTCAGAAGTACAGACCTGGGATTCATCGGTCTTCTATGATGCCCAGTGTTCATTACATCACGTGTCCTCCTTCACGTCCAACACCCAGCTAGTAATTCGCTTTTTACGTGAAGGGTGTGAAGACTTCCTTCCGCCCTCTGTTCACCTGCGGACACCACTCTGCAGCACGGGCCATGCAGGTGCCTCCAGTGTCATTCCATTCTGACACCTGCCAGGTTGTCCTCCCACAGCTCCCGAGTGTAGTCTGGACTGGAGGGATTTTCCTTCTTGAAAGTATGGTCACTGCGGGGCGCCTGGGTGATTCAGTCATGGTAAAGCGGCTGCTTTCAGCTCAGGTCATGATCCCAGGGTCGCGGGATCAAGTCCCTCGTTGGGCTCCCTGCTCAGTGGGGAGCATGTTTCTCCCTCTGTCCCTACTTCTGCTTGTGCTCTCTCTCTCACTCTCTCAAATAAACAAATAAAATCTCTTTTTAAAAAAGAAGACACGGGACGCCTGGGTGGCTCAGTGGGTTAAGCCTCTGCTTTCGGCTCAGGTCGTGATCTCAGGGTCCTGCGATCGAGCCCCGCATCAGGCTTTCTGCTCAGTGGGGCGCCTGCTTCCCTCCTTTCTCTCTGCCTACTTGTGATCTCTCTGTCAAATAAATAAATAAAATCTTTAAAAAACATTAAAAAGAATACAGTGTAGTCACTGTAAGAAGACAGTGGCAGTGCCCTGGGGGTTTTGAAGTGAAAATGATCCTATGCTCAGAGATAACAATGCCCTGAGGGCCAGGAGAGCAGAGAATTTGGATCTAAGAGGTCCAGGCGGGAGGAGGGCAGCGACTGGAAGAGGAGGGTGGGGAGGAGAGGTCACACTGCGAGAGCCAGAGCTGGCAGGAGCCTGGGAGGGGAGCAGAGAGGTGGGGGCCAGGCTTTCACCACCCAGGACCACTCTGAGGGGCGTTCAAGATGTCAACATCAGTAACAAGGACCAAAGCCTCCTCCCCACAGGCTGTGCCGATCATCGGTGAAGCCATGTGCCAGCCCTGTGTCCAGGACCAGGTACAGCCTTCCCCCAAGGCCCTGGGGACCACGGGGCAGGCGTGAGGAGGGTGGAAACTGCCCCCAGGCCAAGAGCTAGCTGGAAGCAGCATGGGAGCATTTGCTTGGGAGCAGCGGGCGGGGTGAGCTCAGACACACAGACAGGTCTGGGGGCAGGAGAACACCCAGAAAGCCAGCGTCGGTCTGCACTGCACTCTGCAGTCTGCTGTACTCCATCAGCATTCGCTGCACCCAAATGCCGAAAGCGAGGAATTTCAGATCGCAGAGCAAAATGCCTGATTCCGCCAGCGAGTGACAGGAAGCACGCCGTTCTGACTCCCGGCACCGCGTCCCGTGCTCTCCTCCCCCACCCCATCCCTGCAATGAGCCTGGAGAATAGGCCCACGAGGCTGTGGAGGGGCCAATGCACCCCGATGTTGGGAAGGCGGCCCCTTCTAAGCCTGTGTGGGGGCCCTCTGAGGAATGGAGAGGTCGGCATGGGCATGTCAGCTCTCACTCCAACAGGAGGACAGGAGAGGGATAAGCAAAGTACCCTCAACCCTGACAGCAGGATAAAATGGTCTGGGCACCGTGCAGACCTCAGACGCTCACACCCCGCCCCTCGGTCCTCCAAGTGCACAGGGCTGCAGGGTCGTGCATATTGTTACAATTGCACCTACAGCTCAGGGGACTGGGCACGAGGCAGAAACACCTGGGACGCAGGCTAGCAGCCCAAGCGTGGTGGGGGGCGGGGGACCGTGCCCCGCAGGCAGCGCAGTAAGACCAAGGTGTTCCCAAGAGCTGAGTATCTTCCAGCTCTTTGCTTGTAAACATAGGGAAGTTACCAAGTAAAGCCCCGTGCTGGTACTTTCCTGGTTCTACGACTGTGAGAGTCACAGACTGTCGTCACCAGAGCCAATCGATTTCGGCTCAGGGGTGTATTTTGTTCGGCTTGCACGGGATTTTTTTTTTTTTTTTTTTCCTAAATCAAGCCAACACTTAAAAGTCTGGATATTCTGTGAAGTTATTTGGACTTTCAGCTTCTTTTGAAACTTCAGATCTGACACTCGGGGCCTCCGTCTCCTGCTACGAACCTTCCTTCCTGAGCCTGGGGCCCCCAGACCCCTCACAACCGCGCCCTGCCTGTCTCGCTCACGCTTGTGACTGACCCCCTCCCCGCCTCCTTCGCAGCATTCGATTTTCTGATTTGTTCTAGAGCCTGTGGGACCCTGTTATCTGTAAAACAAAAAGTTTTGGTGCATCTGAACTCAGTCTATACTAAAATCAAGCAACACAAATCAAGCTGCAGTAGAAACATGTGCACATTTCATCCTATCCCTGAGCCAGCGACACTGTATGTTCTCATCTTTTAAATACGATAGCCACAAATCTAGGGGGAAAAAAAAGCCATAGACCTCAACACTATGGGTCACTTCCAAGTGCCCTAGTGCCCTGTTAGACACCATGAGGAGGAATGGAAGGGGAGCATCGTGGGAACTGGTGGAAGATAGGATCATGACACGCCTTTGCTGAGTGGGGAGGAAGGTGCCTGGCCTGCCAGTTCCTGCCCAGCCGGCTGTGGGCTGTGGCCCGCTCAGTGGAGGTACCAGGGACACTGGAAACTTAACCTCTTCTTTAAGAATGGTCTAAAATGGTTTTTTCTGTGTTTAAGAGGTGACGGAAAGGTTGTGAACCTACGTGGACCTTTCAGTGGACAGAGTGGGGTTAGGGACCCTGAAAGCCTCCTTATGCTAAAAATAGAGTCAACTAGAAATAGACCAGCCCTCCCAAGGCCCATTTGGGATCATCTCAGTCCGCAGCTGGATCAACGTAACCCGGGATTGCTAGGACACCTCCCTTGGCTGCCTGTGAAAGGTTAAAGGAAAAGCCCTGGAGGAAGACAGCCCCATCCAAAGCTTCAAACTACATGAAGTTTTTTATATAGAACATCTGACCATCAGAGATTATCAGGCATATCAAAGACTGACAGGGGCTTCTCCGTAGAAATCGTGGCGGCGGGAAGCTGATGGAGGGTCTTCAGAAAGAAAATGATCACCAGGCTGGACCATGCAGTGAAAATATCCTTAAAATAACAGAGCTCAGAGATGATTGTTTAAACTGGGTTATGGGTACACAGAGATTCATTACATTGTTTTCTCTATTTTTGTATGCCTAAAATGTTCCCCAAAAGAAATGGAAGCAAAATGAAGACAGTGAAGACAGAGGGAAGCGGAGAGAATTCATTACCGATAGACACAGAGTAAAGACCCCAGTGGAAGGTGTTCTTCAGGGAGAGGGAGAGGGTCCAGACGGCAGTTGGGTAAGACAGAAAGAGCCCATCCTGACGTGGGCAAGTCTAAATGGATACTGACCATGTAAAACAGTAATTATGTCTTGAGGAGGTCTGCAAACACACAGAATTAAAATACATGATAACAATACCTCCTGAGCCAGAAGAGGGATCAGCAGAATTAGCACGTTCTAAAGTCCTTTTCACTGTCCGGAAAGTGGAAAGAATACTAATTTATGTTAGACTTTAATAATGAGTCGGGATGAGTGTTGTCATCCCCCAGATAATTGTGAAATGAATAGAATAGAATATATAAGTAACAAGATAATAGTGGGGAAATGCGATATTAAAAAATACTCATCCCAAAGTCCAGGGAGTGGGGGGAAAAGATATAAAATGAACAGGGAAAGTTGAAAACAGTGAAGATGGCGGATACCCACTGCATCGCATGGAGTCACGCTGCTGTGAGTGGTCTAGGACTCCGACTGAAAGAGTAAAAAAATAAAAAACGCAAGTCCATGGTCCTTAGAAGGGACACCCCTTAAACATAAAACTCTCCGGGCTCGGGGGACATGAAAAACAATGCAGTTGTACTCATCACCAGCACAGGGGATCCGTAAAGAAGGAAGCAAAGGGGCCCCAGAAACATAGGATATGGACCCAACAGCCTGTCATGGCAGGAACCTTGCCCTCTAGTAACACATGGCCCGTGGCTGTCCCGGACCCTGACCCATCACGAAGCAGCAGGTGTATGGACACCTGTAGCAAATGCTAGAGATGCCGTCTGGATGAGACCTGCCTTGCCTTCCAGGGGCCTCCAGCCCGGGAGAGGAGACCGACTGAAGAATGGGGCATTACGGAGTTGAGCGGAAGATCTTGTGGTAAACTCAGAGGCGTGAGGTGGGGAGGGGGGCAGCTGAGGCAGGAAGGGCGTGGGAGACGGCAAGAGTGACGCCGAGGTGCCAGAAACGGCCAGTATGTTGGCCGGTTGATTAAGTCACAAAGTGCAAATGGCAGGTGCTGAGTGGGAGAGGTTCACTGAGGACCTTTTGTGTCACTTGAAAGTGAACTGTTTGCAGGGAGAGACTTAGCGCAGGGTTCCCAGCTGGAAAATGGCATCATCCACTCATTTATGGGGCAGGCTGGAGGAGCAGGGTGGTTTTTTTTTTTGTTTTGTTTTTTGTTTTTGTTTTTGTTTTTTGCACTTGGAAGAGAAAGCCTTGGCAGGAAAGAAGGAAGGGAGGGAGGTCCGCACTGCCCAAGTGCAGAAGAGCGCGATCAGGCAGGAGCAGGCAGAACACGGTAAGGACTGTGATCAAATAGCTTTAGGAATCTTAAATTCCATAATCCTTGGCTTAGAGGGTACAACACGTATCTGGCATATTAAAGGCCTTGAGAAGGTCTACAATAAAAAAGAACTTATTTAACTGTATTTACTTTGGCATTTCCCAAACTTACTTGATTATGATGCTTTAAAAATGTTTATTAATATTTTGCAGAACATTATGATTCCAAGGAACACAGACTGCGATATACTGGGGAAAAAAAAGTCTTGGTTTTAGAAGCCTGGAAAAGTAAAACCACCAGAGTCCCACCTCTGGAATCTTCCCCAAGCCACAGTCATGGGTCTGGCTGGTTTCGACGGCCACACAGGACTTTCCTGGGCCGTGGGCTTCGGAACTGCTGGAATGTAGTTCCCTCTGATCAGCAGCAGGCAGCGGAAAGACAGGCCAGCAACGTGTGGTGAGAGCTGCTGAGACCAGGGGCAGAACGCAGAAGGCAGAGAGCCTGGCTCGGTAAAGTTGCTTGAAAATGAACTTTCTAGGTCCAGAGGTACAACTGGGAGCCTTTCTTTTCCTTCTGGAAAGCAGGGCCTGAGAAAAACAAATGCAAGCCAAAGGCCCTCTCTGCCAGGGGAGTGGAGCTGGAATTCCTACTATTCTGGGAGGAGGGGGTACAGGCCCTGCAACGGGGAGTACCTGAGGAATTCTGGGTCCTCGGTTTTGGTCAGTGGCAGCTAGTTCATGTCCTAGGACCACCGTAACAGATCACCTCACACCTGGGGGCTGAAAGCAGCAGAAATGTATTCTCTCAGCTCTAGAGGCTGGCTGCCTGGCTTCCGGAGGCTTCCAGCCCTCCCTGGTGTTCCGAGGCTGTCTGTTGCATCCATCTAATCTCTTCCCAGGGCCACCTTCTCTGTGTGTCTCTGTGTCCTCTCCTCTTAGGGACACCAGACGTGGCTTGATGATCTAATCATCAAGGTCTACGAACACCCTATTTCCAAATAAGGACAGGTTCTGAGATTCCAGGGGACGGACATGCATCTCCCAGAATTCAGCCCCTACAGGAGAGCCAGCAGTCCCCTCTGCGGGCTCTGTGTGTGTCTCAGCCGTAGGCTCTCTCTCTGCCGGGATCCACTGGGTTCAATCCCGGTCCGAGGGTCCAGAGCTCAGGGGCTGGGCTGCCCACGCAGCCCCAAGACTCTCCAAGCATGACTACTACTCTGTAAAAAGCCACTGGCTGCTCACCTCCCAAACACGGCCCTTCCATTTCCCTCCACTGCATCTGTGGTATAAGGATCAAGTTGCCACAACCATTGACAGTTCAAGGCCAAAAGACTGAGAGGTCAGTCTCATGATCAAAGGGACAAAGCGGCAAATGCTTGGCCCAGACCCAGGCTCACAAAGGGAGGTTTTCCCTGGCCCCCCATCTGGCCACTGGTTCTCCAAGGCAGAAGTGAGCTGCTCCCGCCCTGTGCCTTCGGATGGGAGCTGGGTCTTTATGGATGATCGAACTAGCCTTTGCCCCTCTCTGGGAACGGGGCAGTGAGTTCCAGTTACTCTGCCTCAGTAGGGACTTACTTCTCCGTTCAGTGTCCTAGTGGCCTCCAGCAGCTTCTTAAGGCTCAATTCTCACCTAGAAGGGCCAGCTGCCGAGTTACTGGGGACTGGGGAGGAGGGGGGAAGGAGGAAGTTGTGGAGGCAAATGCCAGTGAAAGGGACAATGTCTGTGGAACGGTCTCTGGGGTCTCCCTCTCCCTCTGCAAATGCACACTGCGTCCCCACCACTCATCAGAAGCCCTGCCTGGTCTTAGTCTTTGTTCACAACACATGGGCCCACAAGGTTGTTGGAGATTCGTTGAGTGACTTTAATCCCACCAGGACTCCCAAGCAGACCAGGCAGTGGGAGCTGCTGGACAGGAGAATCACTGAGACCAGGGTTCTAAGGACCAGCCGTCCCAGGCCCTGCCCTACCGGACAGGGAGCAAACGCTGTCCTCTGCCTGCATCATACCTGGAAACAGAGCCACCTCCGAGGTGGCAGGAGGAAGCCATGTCTGTCCCAGAGCCTGTGATGGAGGGATGGAGAGGGCTCTGCACACGGACATTTAGATTCAGCCGACAGGTGAGGTTTCAGTTCCCCCAAAGGACCTCCTATTCCGTAAAAAAAAAAAAAAAAAAAGGACAGAAAATAGAGCAAGAGCATCCTTTGGCAGTTTCCTTACAAAAGGGAGAGTGCCCCCAGCCAAAACGGTATAACCTCTTTTAGGCCAATAAATCAACTCGGAGCATCCAAACATTCAACACGTTTTTTAAAATAATGTTTTGAAAATCACTTTCTTTCTAGTAGCTGATGGCTAAGAAGACAGTTCTTTAAATCCTGGCCCTGGTGATGGCTGGGCCTTGCTGTGCCTAGCTGGCGGACTGACGCTGGCCTCGCCCCAGATGAGGAGGGCGCTCAGGACTGCAGCTCAGCTGCAGAGGGAACCCCTCAAAAGTGTCCCTGATCACGTTTACATGGCCAGGTGGAGGCCGTGCAGGCTGAGGCATCAGGCAGGCCTGTGTCTTACCTTCCAGCTCTGTCACTTACGAGGAGGTGACCAACGGTCCCGTGTCGCCTGACACATCCCGGTTTTCACATCCCAAATCCAGAGTCACAGGAAATTCCTCATTTGGGGACAGTCCAAGACAGAGGGTCACCCCAGTTGTCCCCAACATCTCTGAACCTTAGTTCCCCCTTCTGTGAGTGGGGGCAAGACTGTCAGCCACGAAGCTGACAGTCAGGGGACAGCCTGCGTGGCAGGGCGTGCAGATGCGCACGCAGCTTCCTGGGAGCCGAGACGCGTGGGCTCCCAGGGCGGCGCTTACCCACCAGAGCAGCCGCACCAGGGTCGCGCAGGTATTTCCCATCCCTGACTCATGTCTGCCTCCTCCTTTCCTCACTCCCTTCCTTGTGTCTCCGCCAGCAGCAGTTTGCCAGTTTCCATTTGACCATATACCGCAGACTTGTCCATCCTTCACTTCCGGTCTCTGTTCCGCTTCCCGGGTCCTCCAGCTGGATTCCGTGCATCAGACACCGGGCTCCCCGGCCCAGGATTCTCTCCCCAGTGTGGTCATACGGATTCACATCAGTGACGGCAGGGCCCACCACCGGCTTAGGACGTTAGTATTCTGGGGCTTCTACCTGCCTCAAGTAGTAGGGCTTAATTAAAGATGCTCAGAGGTCAGAAGACTGGAACACGAGGATTTTATCACAGCAGAACGGGTTAGGAGGTGTCTGGAATAAAACTGACATTTGCTTTAACACGTTGATATGAAACAGCTCTTGGATTTAAGTTTTTCTCTCATCTACTAGTGCCTTTTCTCTCAGAACTGTCAGGAATACAACTAGGGTCACCCCGGGTGGTTCACGTCGTACGTAGTTTCCTAGACCCAGCGCCACGGGAAATTGGGCCTCTACGGGGAGCCAGGTGGGATGACACTGACACAACCTCTTTCTGGAAAGAGGCTGGTCCAAGTGCACCTGCTTACAGGCAAACCGCAAAGGGCTCCGTACCGATCTGCACCCAAAGGGCAGCCGGACACGTGAAGGTTCATCCCAAGCAAGCACGTGGGACCCTGAGCAGGAGTGGGCCAACTTTCCTGTAAGAGCCAGACATTTAAGTATTGTAGCTTTTCAGCCATATGGTCTCTGCTCCATCTACTTGTCCCTGTTGAATGAAAACAGCCACAAAGAACAGATGGGCATGACTGTGTTTCTGTAAAACTTTATTTACAAAATGGGCAGTGAGCTGGGATTTGCTCCCGGGGTCTGTCCGCAGACCCTTAACCTAGAGGGATGGTCACAGTGAAGAGGCCCCTTCCTGCGCCGCTCTGCCTCCTCCCTCTGCCTCCACATCAGCCCACTTTACTTCAGCTTTAAAAATACCGTTTAACTGCGGAGAAAATGGACTACGTTTTTGAGGCAGTGACTGAGGAATGTCTTTTTATCTGATCTTAAATTCTCAACTACCTGCTCCGGCCCAGTCTTTCTTAAGTAGCGCATCTCAGGGTCTGGAACAACCCTCTTCCCTAAGCGCACTTGGCTGTGCTACATATAAACACGCAAGAAGGGAGGGTGCCCGGGTGGCTCAGGCCGGGCTCTCTGCTCCGCGAGAAGCCTGCTTCTCCTCCTCCTGCCGCTCCCCTGCTTGTGCTCTCTCTCTCTGTCAAATAAATATGGAAGAAGGGAAAGCTAAAACCACCCAAATTGCCTATGGAACCCAGAATGTCTCTCCTTCTCTGGTATTTAGAACAGTTAGCGTGACTCTTTCTTCTCAGTGTCCCCCCAAAAGTTAGGGGTGGTAGAAGTGTTTATTTGGACTTTTTACGGAAGAGAGCCAAACGCTGAAGGAAAATGCTTAAACTGCCTGAAGGGACTCATGTGAGAGCTTCAGAATCACGGGACATCCTGAGTGAGAGAAAAGAGGGGCTTTCCGGGGTTGTTTTCGGTGGGTCCTGCACAGCTGGAAAAGCAAACACACAGAAGGATCCTTTAAGGACAGGAAAGACAGCAGGACGATCTGCTTCCCCAAGTTCCCTCCGGCCTGCCCAGCTGGTCTGATTCCCGCAGGTCTCAGATGTGGGTCCTAGAGCCCAGCTTCTTCCCTTCCCTTCTTTTAAAACAGCAACACCTTCAAGTGTCATCAACTCAAAATGCCTTTTCCCTTGAATGGCAAGGGTCCTCTCTTGCACAAATTGTTTGGGACCAGTCACATCGACTGCACGCAGAACAGGAACCGGAGGCCCGCAGGCTGCTCCAACATGCTCCCGGAGCACCCTGGCCTGCCAGAGCTTCACTGTTGCACAACCTACGAGTCTGCACCTCCGCACTCCCCTTCCATCCTGCCCTTCCATCCTGCCCCACTGCTGAAGAGAATGTGATGCAGGGGGGTAATCACCGGCACCTAACACTGTCCTCGTGCAGGTGACGTCTCCAGGCAGCAAACAGCTGAGAGGGGAACTGTTTTTGTACCACGGTCTGTTCCATGGACAAGCTGATTGGGAGAAGCAGCGCGGGATTGGCTTGTATAGACGCTGCTCTGATTTGCTCTATTTTAGAACAGAAGGTCCTGCTACCACTTTCAAAGCAATGAAAATACTTAAAGCGAGACCAGCCAGGAGGAGGGGGTTACCCAGCAACAACCCCCCCTCCACACCACGTCTTCAAGATCTGCTAGACTGGCTGCCAAGGGAGGGCCCAGGACCCTGACAGCACTCCCATGGGTACGGCCACAGAGAGGGCCATGCTGCTCCAAAGTCACTGTCACTCTCATCCCAGTTCTGGCTGTGGGTTTCACCCTGGGAAGCCTCCTTTGCTCATGCATTAATAACACGAGGTTCCTAACGATCCTTCATAAAAAGACAGGTGAGGTGCAGCTGGGAACGTGATTCATCCTCGTTAGCCTCTGTCCCTGCACGCTCAGCTTCCAGCCCACAAGGTCCCCAGGGAGAGGGGCTCTCAGGTTGTCTGGATGGGACTTCCAGTTGTACTTTGACAGACTGGGTCTCTGTCTTGTGGTGACGAGCAGTGACCACCGTCCTACCCAGCTGGGCTGTGACATACTTCAGGGCCTTGGCGTCAGGCACGGGTCCCGCCTCCAGCCCACCTCCAACCCCAGCAGGCGGTGCCTCACTACTTAGTTGTTGGCCTCAAATCCAAACATATTTAGTTTTCAAAATACCCCACTCTAAAGTAAGATTTCTTTTTCCCTCTCTGCTTACTAAGGCCATCATTCTTTTTCCCTTTAGGTAGCTGATGGCTGCATAAACAAAATATACATGGGCAATCATTTAACCACAAGGAATACAGAGAGGGCTGTGTTTGCCCGTGGCCCTTAGGAATTCCAGGGTAACCCGCCCAGGCACAGAAAGGACAAGGAAAGTGAGCCAGTTACAGGACTAATGAATGCATCCTGGATTTCTTCTACAACTTTAGCCGAAGTGCCAGCCTGAGTAAGTGCCACTTACTCAGTGGGGATGAGTAAGCCCATCCCCTCCGTGGATCTCAGTTCCTTGTCAGAGCGGATGGTTGATGCCTAAGGGCAGAGGCCATGACTCTATTCAAAAATCCTAGCTCCTGGTGGGTGGGAGGAGATGCACCACCCTGGACATCCAGGAGGGGAGACAGGAATGCCACTCCCTCACCTCCCTCCAAGAGCCCTGCTCCCTTGGGAACTGAGGCAGATCTGCCCACGGTGGGGGCATTTGGTCCAATCCTGGGACTCCTTCTTGGAGGGTAAGAAGCTGGAATGACTCCTGAGAAGCCAGCATGGCCCCTGACCTCCTGCACAGCAGCTTGGGGAACACAAATGCCTGGCTGGAATTTCCTTTTTATTTATCATTTTGGTAAGTTATAGACAGGAATAACTTATAATAGTCACATCTCAGATACTTCAGTTGTTGGACAAACACAAAGACAGAAAATTAAAGCACAGAGCATTCAAAAAGGTGGTTACTATAATACATCAAGCGTTAAAATTCAAAATACCCAAGACCCCACATATTAGAACAAAACATAAAGTTTAAAATTTCCCTATGAGCCTACGAGCCTGAAATTACAAAATTTAGCAACTGCCTAAAACAGAGAATCATGAGTTCTATGTTCTCAAGGTAAGAAACAAGGAATGCTTTGGTAAATCATCTTTACTACTGAAATACGTCTGCCACCTTTTGAATGATTGTATGTAACACAGGCACAGCACAGATTTGAGAGTAAATCTCACAAACTTCTCTCACTATTAGATTTTTCAAATATCTTTCCATTCAGTCAATGAGAAAAACAATTCAGTCACCTGAATTTTAAGCTTAAAAAAATTAAAAGTATTTCCAGGGACTCTTAAAGCTGCCTCCAAAAGTATAAAATGTTCTACCCTTTCAAAATCTGAAACATTCGTGTTTTTTTCGGAGATAAACAGGACGTGGGACTTGCCCCTAACTCTGTAAATGCTCATTTGCTGCCGTCCACGGCAGCCTCAGAAACGTGGGCAGCAGCTCATGGCAGGGTCGGCATCGTCAGCAGCCCACACCACGACCTTGACCACCGCGACTGGCCCCCGTCCTGCTCGCAAGGCCAGGCTCCCCAGCACATGTTGACCTGTCACTCTTCGGTCCGTTCTTGCTTGGGGGGCCCCAGCTCACTCAATAAATCTCTGCCAGCTGCTCCAGCTTTTGAAGCAAAAAGAGCCGCTCCCTGTTTAAAACCGAGGTTCTTCAAACTTCGGGCATAATCTGCGTATATAGCAGAGATGAGTTTCTGTAAGCCACAGTTAAGGAAAAGAAGGCCAGAGAGAGATGTGATTACACACCACCAAGCTCCCACAGACAGGAAAAAACCAGCTCTGTGGGGCTACTCAGAGGGACAAGGGGGCCCAGAGGAGGGCAGCAGGAGACAAGAACAACACAGCCGAGCATGGGCACCCTTCCTGGGGGAGGGTGATTCCTGGTTGGGGGAGGCGAGGTCTCAGTCTGCAATGTCACCCACTACACTTTGCAGAGCTGAGTACAAAGCACCTCCTTCTAGAAAATCCAGCTAACATCCTCCTAGACTACCTCAAAGCCTAACACAACTAAAGACTACACAAAGAAAGAGGACTCACGTGCACACTGTCTGGCATCGGAAAGGCTGAGTGGTGGGTGGTCTGGGGGCAGACACCGCTCAGGGAGAGGTTCTGAGGACAAAGCCTGCCTGGAGGCGTTGGGTTTCGGGCAGCCCTGTTTCCCTGACGTTGCAAGCAGCCCCTTCCAACTAGAGGCAGCTCCACCAGTGCCTGCATATGGGACACTAATGAAATTCAAGTTCAGTTTCATTTTCTATAACAAACAAAACAATATACACACAGAAGAGCAAGTATCTGATGTGTAGAAATGAAGATGTGATGAGAACAAGCAAGACTCAGCAAACTCAAGCAACTGGGGGCTGTGTCCTCAAGCCCGACCCTTTCAAAGAGAAATGTGGGTGGGACTCAAGGGGCGCTGGCAGCCGGCCACTGGGCCCTGCCTGCGTGACACGTATCTTTGAAGTGCTGAGTCTGGTTCCACATTAGACTGTCACTGTGGATAACAATGGCTTTTTTATTTATTCCAGAATGTATATTCCAGATAAATATATAAACTTTTAAATATTGTGTTATATATTTTATATATATTTTATATATTTTTTTTATTTCACGGAGTGCATTCTCTTAAATAGTACTGTTTTGAAGTATCAGGCTCCTACACCTTTCCTAAATTATTTCCTTTATCTTTTTTTACATTCAAACAAACCTTCACAAAATTCGGAGTCCCATCCCTTTACAGCCTCTGCTGCCTCCCCATCCGTCTTAGAGCTGATGCCAGCAACGCACCCATTTTCTTCCTGATTCTCGGTCATTTCTCGCTCTTCTGTGACTCTGGCAAATCTGAGTGTGGCTCGTCCCTGATATGACACAGTTCTTGCCCAGGCAGTACGACAAAGAGGAACCCACATGTGCCGTCTGTCTCCTCCTTGGCATTACCATCCCAACAAAGGATATCCGTGTCCTCAGTGACCCCGACCGCGCCGTACTTGAGACAGGCCTCCACAAACAAGGCAGCTCTATCGAAGTATCTCATGCTGCTCAAGAGAACACAGGGAGTCAGGCTTCATGATTTACCGTGTAGGTAGAAGACCCACCCGAGGGCTATCTCCAAATAAAGAGTTGTACCCATTTTCCCTGGAAACCTGAGTGCCAGTAAGTTACACGAGCACCTTTCCAAGCCCTGGCTCACAGAAGAAAGCAGGGGACAACATTCGTGTCCCTAACCTCAGGCTCTTTCTTCTTTTTTAAAGATTTTATTTTTTATTTATTTGAGAGAGAGCTGGGGAAGGAGCAGAGGGAGAGGAACAACCAGACTCCATGCTGAGTGCAGAGCGTGATGCGGGGCTCGATCTCACCACCCTGAGAGCATGACCTGAGCTGAAATTAAGAGTCAGATGCTTAATCGACTGAGCCACCTGGCACCCCAGCCCCAGGCTCTTTCTAACTAGTATTTACAAAAACTGTAACATAGTTGAAATATACACAAATCCGGGGAGATGTATCCACATACCCACTGTCCAGATTTAACACAGAGTCTTTTGCCATATTTGCCTCAACATCCCTTAGTTTTAGATAAATAAAATAAAATGTCCCCTCAGTACTAGGTATTATTTTCAGAGGGGACATCTCCCACTGGCAACACTCTCTGCCATCCTTCCGACTGCTCTCTACCCTTCCTCTCAACTGCTGCTGAAGACTTCTTTTACATTCTTTTTAAATAGACACCTGTTAGGTTTGGAGAATACACTGGTAGGAAAACAGAGCTCCTAGGCCAAATGAAGACAACTTAACATGGACTATGACTATTCCATTCTCTGTAGAGGTATTTTTTTGTTTTGTTTTGTTTTTAAATAACCCTAAAAGGTAAGTTTCTCCGTTCACTCCGCACACTGGGTGCTCCATCCCTCCAGCAGAGACTCAGAGAGCACGAAGCAGTCCGTCACCCCCACCAAGGGGCGGAGACTCTGGGTGTACCTGTGAAGTGTCTCGGCCACCGTGAAAAAGCAGCCCAGGGAGAGGAGGACCAGGAGGGCCTTTGACTTCTGGTTGACTTGTGGAGAGCAAAGGTGGTCCACCCAGCGCTTTAAAACATCGGCGCACTCTTCAGAGCTTAAACGGACCTGAGAGAGATGCCCACGTCAAAAACAAAGACGTCCTGCATTACGTAAAGAAAACCGTAACGGGATCAACGTGGGATCTGCGCCTGTGCCACCAACGCCAGGCGTGGCTTTGCGAGCGCATGCCCGGACCTTGCTGCTCACTGTGGGGAGCAGCGGTACCAACCCAGGCCTGCAGAGCCAGGGCCCTGGCAACACCTCAGGGCCAGAGTCTGGGCTCACACCCCAGCACCCCAGAAGGGAAAGAGGCCGGCTGCTTTCACTTACTTGTTACCGAAGACATCCATTGCTCCATAAGAAGAAATGTAATTTCTTCATAAAGAACGGGAGCCTTAGAGTTGCAAGAAAGTATCTGCATAGCAACTTTGCAGCCAAAACACTGCTTCTCAATCACGAGTCCAAGTTCAAGACTGAACTCTACCCCACATGCTCAAGGCGCCTCAGGAAGTCACCTACCTTTGCCAGCCAAGCGGCCCGGTTCCACTCGCCGTACGTCTGCAGGTAGCGGCAAGCATCTGCGGCCTTGTCTATCAGGCAGAGCAGCTGCACCCCCTCTGGAAGACAGAATGGTAGCCCCCAGGTGACACCACGGCCTCGCGGAGTCAGGAGTGGAGGCGGCACCGCCATAGCCCCGACAGCAAAGCGGGAAAGCGTGGGCTCAGTGCTCTCGCCGTGTCAGCCGGCCTGGCTTCGTCCCCTCGGGCCTGTGCTCTTGGGACAGTGTGACTACTGCCCCTTTCACACGAGAAACGGGTTCATGCAGAAAAAAGGAAACAACGATCTACATAATCAAATGCTTTGCTGGGAACGGGTCTGATTGTCCAGAGGATGCGCAAACACACCACAAAGCGTTCCTCACCTGCCAGCTTGCCATTGGCGATCATGTTAGTTGCCACCAGCTTAATGGTGCTCTGGGAGGGGCCCGAAGAGGTGACAGTTGTGACCAAACAGGCTTTCAGGGAGTCACAATAATAATGCTGGTTATCCGCACTTGTTTCTAACAGCAACTGCACAGCTCTGTCTGTCTAATGAGAAAGAGTTTTTCTAATTATGAGACCATTTTCTTCCAACATAATCTTAGTGAATTTATAATTTGAACACTGAACTTAATAGCTTAGAGAAGACTTTCACTTTCAAAATTTGCTTGTCAATGCTTTGCTTATATATAGTGACCATAGTGTGTCTGCCTGCTTCTTTGGAACAAAGGTAAAACCACAGTCTGGTTAACACAGATGCTCAAGAAACTGCTTACTCTGGCTCTGCATCAATTCAGAGACACAAAACCAAAACAAACCAAACAGTCAGATCTCATCTGACATTACGCAAGCCAAAATCCCAAGCTAGTCAACCACAGATTTTTGTTTTTTCACAAGGTTTGTTGGTCTTTTGAAATAAAGCTGAAATTTACATGTATTCGTTCAGGGAAATACGATGATCTACTATCCGTGCGAGCATGTGTGTATGTGTGTGCGCGCGTGCACACATGTGTGCGTGTGCGTGCGTGTGTGTGCATAATGCACATGATGCTCTGAAACACGCATCAGCTAGCGATTCCAGGAGACGTGAATGGAATTGTAAAGAATGGCATACTTGACCCAAGAGAAGTAGCTGGTCTGTGCATTTCCTCGTGTGATCATAAGTTGACCGCTTTGCTTCCTGTACACTCACCCTTTCCAGCTGAAATTTCTAGGGTAGGAAAAGAAAAAAAGAAAAAATTGAGTCAATCCAAGACTTGAGTTACATTTTACTATAATAAAATCCTTTTATAAATATTATTTTGCCTTCTGAAGTTATTAGCTAATCAACTTCACAACATAGTAAGAGTTTGGTTAGAGAAATGTTGAAACAAATTCTCATCTGTGTGCGAGTCGGCCCGCGTACGGAAGCCGGCCCTCCACGTACTGAGGACTCTCCTGCAGTGAAAACAGGGTGAAAGTACCTTTTCAGAATAACAAATTCAAATTGAGTGAAAGAAATGTTTATTTATAGAAAATAAAATTAGAGAATAGTGAATCTTCTAAGTTAACAATTTTAAGACAAAGAAAAAAATAAGGACTTAATAGTAAAATTCTAATGTGTATTAAAAAACTCAATGAGCATTTATGAGCTTTTCAAGGCCCGAGTCAGGCCTTTTATAATGCAGTGGCGCCAACAGACTTATTTCTATTATGTGCACCTTCACTTAGCTGGAAAGTTTCCCAAATTTAAGATACTTCTTACAAAGACGTAAGTCAACAAGATGGGAGCTTTAAAGAGTTTAATATATGCAACACAGTACCTGAAAATAGGCATTTTCACAGAGAATATCATAACATATATCCAGCGGGTTGTTCACTTTGTCCCGAGGCACAGTTTCTTTAGAGGCTGGGGTGCCTGCTTGCTTTTCGTGGGACAAGCTGTGTAGGTAGTGGGCAGCAACAGTCCAGAAGTGTAGCTCTGACTCATCGCCATAAAGCCTGAGAAGGGTGACACCAAAGTCCCACTGAGCGCACACAGCAGACTTAGGTGTGGACGGGGGCGCTCCATAAAAGCTTCAGGGACCAGGAGCACAGCACTGCCCCATGAAAGACCATCTGGGATGCTGGCCTGTGCCCGGCAGGGTGACAGAGGAAGCAGCCCATTCTCTAGCCCTATTACTGGGTCTCAGACAACCCAAGAGCCTGAGGGCACAGCCCCTTCACACCCAAACCCCTCTGTGCTGTGTTAAGAGCAACATGATGGTTCCAAGGCCTGGGCACTGATTTGTCAGGGCTCCTGATTTGTCAGGAGCACACACACCTTTCAATCTGGACCACGGCTTCACATTAAGGAAGAAGTTCCTCTGGGAAAATTGGCTAAATAAGGTATAGAAATACCTGCAATTTATTCTTTGGGGCATAATGGATGGAAATGTCTTTTTGGTAAGTGACAACTTGACCATTCAAAGAGGAAGTACAGATCATTGCCTCTAAATATAATTTACTGGTATAACTAAGGACATGCTCTTTGTAACTGATATTTTGAAACACAAATTTTAAAAAGTTGTCTGTAGGAGGCAGCCTTTTCAGTAGAGAAGGCCTAGATCTCACATTAAAAATGTGAAATTTTTTTCCTATTTGTATTACTAGTTTCAAAATTAACTGTAAAGCAAATATAAAGGATGAACTGATACGTTGTTCTAAAATCTAAAAGGGTTTGTTTGGTGTTAACTAAAAACCCTTAAGAGAAATGAGTTTATCTGAAATTCTGTCTCTTACACAGAACACTGACTGTTACCTTGAAACAAGCAGGCATCTCTGCAGGAGAGTGAATTCTGGATCAAGCAAGAGCTTCTTGATGTCACTGAAAACAGGAATCCAGACAAAGGGAAGGCAAAATTTTTAATCAAACAATAAAGGAGATAAATCAGTATACTCTTGAAAGGGGAAATCCACTCAAAATTGTTAATCTACTTAAAGTTTTGCTATTCCTTTTTTTTTTTTTTTTTAAGATTTTATTTCTTTATTTGACAGAGATACAGACACAGACAGAGGGAACACAAGCAGGGGAGAATGGCAGAGGGAGAAGCAGGCTTCCTGCAGAGAAAGGAGGAGGGAACCTGATGCAGGGCTCAATCCCAGGACCCTGGGATCATGACCTGAGCCGAAGGTCATGACCGAGCCGAAGGTGGCTTAACAACTGAGCCACCCAGGTGCCCAAGTTTTGCTATTCCTGAAATATTTTGTTCTTTTTGAACTAGTTAGTATGCTTAGAACTGACAAAGGAAGTTACTTTGCCGTGACCCTGAAATGACAAATGTTTTAAAAGGCTCACAGTGGGTCTAGGCCTGGAGAACTGGTACCTGTCAACCATCACAGGGGGTGAGGCTCTGATTCTGGCTTACAGTCCTGCAAGAGTTTAACTCATGGTTTTGAAAACATGAACAGCTATCTCACTATAGGAATAAGAATGTCACGGTTGGCAAAATGACTTTGCTACTCATCAGAAACACTATGTACTTTAGAAAAGAGAGATTCAGAAACTATTCCAAAAAATATTTAAGGAAGAAAGACACATTTTTATAAATTGATATTTCTAAAATAGCAACAAACAGAATATTCATAAATCGGGAGGGGGAAAGATGCTCTTTAAATCTTTTCTACTTAAACATAAATGTTACCTTTTGGATACAGAAAACAATAGTTATTTTGAATTTGGTGTCAATAAAGCATGGAAAATGTATTACATATTGTGATTACATGTGATAGATTCTAAGATTGCAAAAATGTATTCTATTTAACCAAGAACTGATGGACCCATATGTTTCTACTTCCTTTGCAATATTATTCCCAATACATCCTTTTAAATTGCTCTTGGCTCTAGGGAACATATTAATTTCTTAGAACTGTGCACACATAGCACCTGATGTGGAGAATTTATTTTAGAAAAGGCAGCTGCCACAGAAGAACCGCGCTGTGCATGGCCTCTCACCTGAGGAGCTTCGTGGGGCATCTGTGGTTGAGGCAGGCTGAGCTACGACGACACTCACACCACAGCTTCCGTTCTTGCACTGATACGGGACCACAGCTGTCTAACACTTAGGATCTTGGTGAAGGTAGATGCTGTCCCCGTAACTACTAAATAATTATGTTTTCTACAACACAAGGATTCTCAAGGGAAATAAGCTTCCGAACAGAATGGTTCTGAATAGAACCTTTCTCCTTGGGCTCCTAACATTTTCTGAAACAAAACCTACTCTAATTTCAAAAAGCCTAAATGACTGTATTTTCTTTTTCATAGTCATACCCTCTATTAAAACACAGCTGGGATGCTTACTTTGATAATGAATTCAGCTGCTCTTGAAGGAGATTCTTTATTTCTTCATTTTCTGGATAATCACTGTGCAGAAAAGATTCTGAATAAGCTCATTCTCTTTCACTTACAACCACACATTTCTTCACCAGAAAAAAAGTTGTACCAATAGAGAAATCACTTCTCAGCAGTCCCTGGTTGAAAACGCTGGCTAGAGACCAAACAGCAATGACTCAAGAACCCACCAACCACCTTTCATGTCTGCTTTCGCCTCGTTTAGGTAAAACAAAGGAATGAGTAATGAATGTCTCTTTGGCTTTCAAGAAACCAGAAAATTTATCAGCAGCCTCTAAAAACCATCATGCTTAGATTCACTTTAATAAGAAACCCAGCAATGACTGAAAGGATGTGCTCTTCTGCTCTGCAAAATGGACATTCCTTTCTCTAAGAAGATACTTCCTGAAGTATCCAGATACCTCATCCCAATATTTGTTGTATTCCCCTAACCCATGCCTACCTGTGCTCTCCACATGGCCTAAGTTCAGGAACGCTTGTCGGTTTAACTAATAACTACTACTAATAGTTACTGTGAATATATTTTTGTAATGAGGCAGGCAGTAAGATTCATAAAACAGAAAATATCTCTGTAATAAGCTCATTCTTGCTGCTTTTTTCTTTTATATATTTTATTTATTTGAGAGAGAGAGAGAGCGTGGGAGGAGGGCACAGAGGTAGAGGGACAAGCAGACTCCGTGGAGCCTGAAGTGGGACTCCATCCCAGGACCCGGAGATCATGGTTTGAGCTGAAATCAAGAACTGGTCCCTTAACCGACTGAGCCATCTGGGTACTCCTCTTACTGCTTTTAAAAAGAATTTGAAGCCTGGCCTCAAATTCCTCTTGGCCTAACTGGCTCTCTCCGCACTCACTGTGCCATCCCCGTGTTCTGACTACAACTGCCCAGAGCAGCTCATGAACCCCAGCGCCCCACGCCTGCCCGCTCCCAAAGACCCCAGCGAGGCAGGATAAAGGATCTTTCAGTGCATCTACTATTTCTGCCTCAGCTTGTTTTTTCCAATCCTTTTAAATCCCAGAGTACAGGCGCCTGCTGGTTTTCGTGGGTGCCCTTTAACCCCAAGCAAATTAAGAAAGGAAAATAAAAATGGTAAAAACTTACACCTGAGAAATGTCCAAAGAATACTGTCCATTCCATGGCTGGTGTAGTAAGAAAGCTTTCAAGGCAAGGGAGGCCCTTGGAACAAGGAGATAGGGGCACCACACAGGCTCTAGATAAAAATTTTTAAAAAATTAAGTAAGTTCTTTAATAAAACAGAATTTTAGAGTTTTGTTGTGAAGCTTCAGCTACAGCAGTCTACGGAAAAGTCAACAGAGAAGGACGCGTAAGTCTGGTGGCGGCAGAGAGTACATTCAATGTCGTCGCTGCTTAAAGACAAACGGGCTAAGCGTGCAGAGATTCTCTTCATTCAAACTGATGAATAGCTCTTTCTTCCCCTTTTTAAAATTTAAGTGTCCTGTATGGTATAAAAACACTGATACTACGTGAAAAGGTTTAATGCAACGACTCAACAGATACTAATAAAGCTCATTATTTTAAAATACTAAAAATAATATTTATTTGTATCCTCTTATACCGTTTGCGGTCTTTGCTTTTCTGAGACTATTCAACTAACAGAGCCCATCAACCCTGAGCTTGTCACTAGAGGTAGCAGGTTACCCCGCTCATCAAAGGCATCCTCAGGTCTTACTTAAAGGGCAGCTCCTATCCCCCTAGACCAGGGGCCCTAGCATCCCCTACCGCAGCAGTGGGCTTACTTAGGACATAATAAACAAGATTTGCTTCTTCTTTTTTTTTTTTTTTTAACATATTCTAATTCAAGGAAGCCAAAGGCCCAAAGGTCCCAGTGCCCAGGCAACCTAACACAGCCCCACCCGGTCAGACGCTCAACCAGTAAAGAGTTCTTCAGGACTAAAAAAAGAGTTCTTCAGGACTTCATTAATTAATTTTAACTAATTAACCTTAATTAATTTTAACTAACTTAAATTTTAAAATACTTGATTCAGTCATTGGATAACTTTTACGTCTACTCAGGGATACATAACTGCTTTTTCAGTTGTCAATTTTATAAAATCTAAATGCAGCTTAAGTATTTCTGCTGAAAATATGTGTCCCCTAAATTGATCCTTTTTTTTTTTTTAAGATTTCATTTATTTATTTGACAGAGAGAGAGAGAGAGAGCACAAGCAGGGGAAGCAGCAGGCAGAGGGAGAGGGGGAAGCAGGCTCCCCATCGAGCAGGACGCCCGACACAGGGCTCTATCCCAGGACCCTGGGATCATGACCCCGGGCGAAGGCAGCCACCTAACAACTGAGCCACCCAGGCGCCCCATGATCCATGTTCCATTGTTAAGTACACCCTGGGTTCTGAAAACTGAGCGTGCAAAACTGAAATATCTCATCAGTTATGTTTAATACCGACTACAGGTTGAAATGATAAAACTCTGGATATACTGGGTTAAATAAAATTTTTATTAAAATTAATTTCATCCATTTTTCACTTTTTAACACCGAGTACCAGAAAATGTAAACATATGTGGCTCACGTTACTTTTCTGTTAGAGACCACTGCTTTAGAAACCATCATTGTATGTAGTTAGCTAAGTATTACATCTTAGATAAAATATCTTATGTGGACTTTTCAGAGTCAGAAAATGGCCAGAAATATTTCTAATACTATTTTTTTTTTTGCACCCAAGAGTTTTAATACTGATTCATTAAAATCACTTAAACTGCAGTCCACATTCAGAGGTCCTCTGTTACTCCCTATCCTGAGGGCTATATTCTGCCTGCACTGGCTTCTCATGGCTCCTGAATCTCCCTTAGTTTAGAACAGTCCTCTCTTCTTTTTGTCTTTGGTCTTACACAATGTTGTCATTTTTGAAAAGTCTGGTCTGTTCAGTGTCATAGGAAATGATCTCCACTGAGCATCAGACTCAGGCTAAACATTCTGGGCAAGAAGCGGACACAAGGGATGTTGCGTACTTCCTACTGCATTCCCCACATGCAGAGGGGGCATGTTAGCCAGCCACCGGGTAACACGAAATGTGGTCATCTGGTTAAGGTGAACTCATGGGCTCTCTCGAAGTCAAGGCACCTTTTTCCCCTTCACAATTATGGCGAGATACTGTGAGACCGAATTTCCTATTCCTCAACGCCCTTCTACCCAGTGATCTAACACCCACCAGTGATCCTGGCTTGAATCAACTCTTACATTAGGAATGGGAATTGGTGATTCTCTAATTCTATCACCCTGTCTACATTTATCAATTGGCATGCTTCCGTAAACATGAGCTTTCCCTTCCTGCCCAGGCCCCTTCCTCTTTCGCTGGGAATATGACTATGGAATAATGGATTAAAAAAAAAAAGAAGTCCAACACTGCTGTCGATACCAATGTTATTCTTCACGACGCTCAGACTGCCCCAGCTTTGGCAGCAGAAGCCTCTAAATGCTCGTTTCTGTATGTTTGTGACGGGCCCTCCCTGGTTTTTCAATTCCTTCCTTAGTTGCTGACACCACAAAATGTCCCAGACTCATCTTGCAGCTTTCTCGCCTCTGTCCTGGAGCAAACTGCCCAAGGAGCCCTGGTTCTTTTAGGTCAAGAAACAGAATTTATATACCAAATCTGGATGCTAAGAGAGTTCCCTGCCACTGAAATGTCATTGCTTCTATGCCTGAAATTAGTACACACAGCCAGGAAATAAAGAACATTTAAAGTCAAATTCAGATCCACCCTGAAAAGCTCTTCCTCCTCATACCCCCCCAACCCCACATCTGTTTCTCCCTCTTCCCTCAGCAGGAACTCTGGTTCCCCTAAATTGCAATTTATTTACCAGTTTGTTCCAGTCCATAATATGCACAAAACTGTTTCACGACTACTGCCAACTACTGAAGCTGAAAACCCCAGACAGCTCTTTTTCATCCTCAAAGTATGAACCACTACGGGGCACTGTGAGAATCCTGCATTTCAGTTATGAGAACTATTCTTACCAATTTGTTAATACGGTTAGGTTCAATGGTCTCTTTGTCCAATTTTAGGGTTTGTTTTTTCTTTCATCCTTCTTATTTTCATTATACAGTTGACCCTTGAACAATATGGGTTTGAGCTATGCAGGTCCACTTATAGATGATTTTTTTTTCAATAAATACAGCACAGTACTATAAATGTATTTTCCGTTACGATTTCAAATTATGATGATTTTATGAAAACCCCTTATGATTTTAATAACATTTTCTTTTCTCTACCTTACTTTATAAGAATACAGCCCATAATACATGTAACATACAAAATATGTATTTGTTGGCTATTTACGTCATCGGTAAGGCTTCCGGCAATGGCAGGCCATCAGGAGCAGGAACCTGATGTAACCTCATCAGCCGTAACCCCCATGCTGTTCAAGTCTGTATTTTTTCAATATGTACAACATTTAAATGACTCAAAAGCTGAAACTATATAATATTAGTGTATTCATTGAAGTCTCACCCCATCCTCATTCTTTTAATCTGTCTAGCTTCTATAAATAATCATTTTCTTTAGTTCTTGGATTATTCTGGGTTTTTTAAATTGTCTTGTTTTGTAATATAAGCAAACACCTTTGCAGACTATACACACTTGAACACTTGCATTCCTCACCCATTCATACCCTATCACTCCACGGATCAGAGACATTCCTCATTCTGTTTAAGTGCTGCACACTACTCCGTTGTGTGGATGTTTCCAGACTTATTCTTTCCCCAATTTTGCTATGCTCACATATATGGATGCCCAAGTTAACGTGAATTCTTGGTATTGGAATCGATGAATATAAAAGGTAAATATACAGGCTGCTTTGCTAAGTACTGCCAGATTCCTTCCTACAGGAACTCCTCCACGAACACTGAATGACAATACTTGTTTTCTTAGACTTGCAAGAGCATGTTTTCAAGCTCCTGAATTATTAATCTGATAGTTGAGAAGCAGTTTTCTAGTATAGTTTTAATTTGTATTTTTCTTATTATGAATAAAGTTGAGCATCTTTTCATATGTTTAAGGGCCATTTAAATGTATATATTTATTTCTTCTCTGTGGACAGTCTACTAAAGACTTGCAAGTACCTTCTCCCAGGTTATCATATGTATTTTGCTTTGCTTATAGTTTTTGTTCTATGAAAGGTTTTTTTGGTTTGTTTTTTTTTCCCCCCATTTTCTCTTCAGTCAAATTTACCTTTTACGTTCAGGTTATAAAGGGAAGAATATACCTGGTAAGAATGAGACTCACCTACATGCCTGCAGAACCATTAAAACCAGCACTGGAAAGGGTAAAGGCAGGTTTACTAAGCACTTTCTCTTTAGTCATCCTTACTAGATGAGAACCGTGGAACGCTCCAGCTCTCAAGACGACAGTGGCTGCTAGCGTTAGCTTACAAAATGTTTGGGAATAGTGTGAGGGGACAAAAACTTAATGGTACAAATTAAGCCTGGAAACAGAGAAAGTTTCTGTGCTATGTGTAGTTTCTTAATCAACGGACAGTGAAAAGACACAAGAGAATGTTCTGAGAAAGCTGCACTCCAGAGTTTTTACATAACGTGAGCAAGACAGCAATGACCACGCCCGAGTAAACGGAGGGAAACATCTGATCTTTAAAAACAAATGTGTTATTTCTCCAAAACAAAACATTGCTGATAGCATCCCGATGAGCATGAACAAACTGAGAGTGAACTCTCTTCCCTCCTACCTTCAAATAAATTTAGATTTTTCTCCTCAAAGGCAAAGATCAGCCATGAAAAAACAATAGGTGATCATCTTCCAGCTGGAGAAACTCACCTACAAACGCTCATTCACTTCTGGACGTTACAATTAGAATAAAAAGGGAGTTGGCAGCACTGTTAACTTTTCTCCCACAGGTTCTGCATAGTCTGGGCTACAGCTCTCTGAGGTGTTAAACAGAAACACACCCAGACTGCTGGCTGCCTTTGTGACAGCCACGCAGAAAATCAGGAACTGAAGAGCCAAGAAGAACAGTAGGAAAACTGCTCCTTCAGCACCTGGAGGTGGCCCACGGCACGGTGAGCAGGCAGTCTGGGAAGGAGAGGACCCTGCTTGGGTAATTTCATCCCTGTGATACAATGCGGGTGGCGGGAGGGAAGAGGGGAGATAAGGTACACACCTGACATTTTGGGCAAGACCATTTCTCATTGCCCAGGTTGTTCCCTGCACTGCATGCTGCTTAGTAACCCCAGAGGTCCCCCGGCCCCAACACCTGTACATCCTGACACATTTCCAGACAGCCCAGATGAAAACCAGGGGAAATGAGTGGAAAGCAGAGGCAGATGAAGAGGCAAGCGGTGCGTATAAATCCGACTGTAGAAAGCTTCTTTCTATGGGGGCGTGTTAGGCAATGGCCCGAGCAGCTGTGAGGAAGTTGCACCGGACAGTCTCTAATACCCTGTGGATACTATGTAAAGTGTGTGGAAACTGCAACTTGAATGCTATTAAACAAGTCTCACCCTCTCTGATTCCTTCCAGAGGCTGCTAAAAAAAAAAGTATTTTGATTTTTTTATGCTGTTTTATGACCCTGATAAATAAAGCAGCAGACAAGAGGGGTTCTTCAACTCAAAAACAGGGATCCTCATCTACATGTGTCTGACCTTCCTGGTTACTAGAGCTAGAGGAGGGTTGAGACACATGTTAACACAGGGCGGAAGGGGAGGAACAGGCCATCTAAGCTATTCTAAGAAAACTGACAGACTTGACCCAGTATTTTAGGATATTTTCTACTTGTTATTAAGGAGAATTAAAGAAAATTGATTAAATGTATCACTGCATATGACCTAAAATGATTTTTATCCCATATCAATAAGTCTAAACTCTACTTCTAATTCCCCAGAATAGAAATATATTGAACATATCTTTCTAAGATCAAGTCAGCATGTAACTGAACACAGAGACATCTGTGTGCTAACTCCGTAGTTACACATACCACCAGTTCTTACTCTTTAAAATATGTATCAAATGTTGTTCTGAGTTTAAAGGTCAATATTGAACTTCCCTGTTACTATTTCAAAAATTTTCCCTTTCTGGCTGAGGATGCAGCACTACAGACTGGGTAGGAATGATTTTTTTTTTTGAAAACCTGAAAAGAAAATGTAATCTAAAAGCGATCTGCAGGTCAGATGTTCGAGCACAGTGTTAATGATGGGCTCCAATTCTGTAGTCACTTTAAGAAAAAGCTACCCTGGCCTTGGTAGATTGAAATTTTAAATTAAAAGGGGTAGAAAAGCTTTCCAAACATTTTGATTACATTCACACACCTCTTTAACCTCGAACCAGTAGCTAATTTGAAAAAGGAAAACCACCCTTGAAGTTCCCTCCATTTCCTTAATAACTAAGTCTGCTTCAGAAGGAGGAGATGCTGCCACTTCTGCAGCGCCGTTGAGCATCTCAGGCACAGACACAGGAAAGCATCACACAGCTTCTGGCTTCGGCGAGTGGTGGTCAAGGTCACAAAGGGGGAAGTGGCAGTCCCAAAGCTGCTAGCAGAGCTGGGACCACAACAAAAGCAAAAGCATACCTAACACAACTTCAAGGGAGCCCAGCTGGCACTGGCAGCAACTTGGGAGTGCGTTAAGTACAAACACAAGGGGAAAGCACGGGTTTCTAAAATGTTACTGCCCCCGACGGTGCCAAAGACCAATCCGACAAAGGTACACACAGTTCCCAGAGAGGAAAGCTCTATGCTGAAACCCAATAAGTGACTAAACAAGTTTCTTCTGAAAATTTTCAGCAGGCTGGTGTGTACCCAAAGGGATGCCTGGAGAATACTTAATGTAGGAAGTTTCCTGCTTCGTTCCCATGAGGGTCAGAATGTCTGTCTCTACCCCAAAGTATCTTGCAAGGATGAACACTGCATTTCATGAGACAAAAGCTGACTTTCAAAATGACTGATGGGTGCGTTCACAATCCTATTCTTTTTTTTTTTTTTTTAAGTCACATATGAGGTTACATTTACTAAAATGTTCTTCATTCTGGTGAAAAATAATCTCAAAACAACCTTACAAAAAAGGTACAATAGCACAATCATCTAATTTTATTTTGACGGGCCATTTAACAAGTCTTAAGATAGGCATCAACATTCACGACACTGAGAACACTTTCCGAAGTGACTTTTCAGTGACAGATGCTTGCGCTTTTCTTTTTTTAATTTAAGTAATCCTACTGCCAATGTGGGGCTCCAACACACAACCCTGAGAGGAAGAGTTGCACACTCTTCTGAATGAGCCAGCCAGGTGCACCCAGCGATATATGCTTACAAAAGACAGAAAGCTCATTATTAAAAAACCAGTGGCACCTATCACTAGATTCATGTCCTCTGATGAGTTCTCCTAAATTCTGTTTTTAAAAATTTAAAAAAAAAAAAAAAAAAAGATTTTATTTATTTGAGAGACAGAGAGTGTGCATGAGCTGGAGGGGGGAGGGGCAGAGGAAGGCAGAGAAGCAGACTCCCTGCTGTTCAAGGAACCCAATGTGGGCCTTGATCCAGGACCCTGGGATCATGACCTGAGCTGAAGGCAGGCACTTAACCAACTGAGCCACCCAGGCAGCCCTGAGTTCTCCTTAAATTCTAAGTGAACCATTTTTATGTAAACACCTCTGATCTTTGACAAAGCACTCCTCAAGGAGCACTTGCCAACCTGGAGACGGAGAGTGACAGACATCTGCAGTTACTGAGTCCAGCATCTCAGCGGTAAAAACCCTCAAGCTTGAAGTTAATCTATTTCCTTAAACTCAGATTGTTAGAAAGTAAGACTAAAATGAAACAGAAGAGAGCAGCCTGTGCAAAATAAAGAAGGCGTCACTGAGCCTTTCATTGGCACTCCGTACCGGTTAGCTCTTGTTCATCCATTCTAAAACAAGTGGACTTCAGAGACATCTCCAGGACTCTGACACACCCATCGTCTGATGCCAAGATCACTTTATCTGATGTACACCAGTCCACATCCAATATCCGAAAGGTCACATTTCTTCCACTTCTTAAACTGCTCACCATCTGAACCTTCAAGAGTGAATTTGGTGGTCATTTTCAGAAAGAAAAGGAAGATGTTTATCACAGACAATGCCAGTGGCAAAGACCCAGTGCAAGTTAAAACTGAACAGCCTTTGGCAATCTCTCTTCCACATGCAGATTGCATTTTGAAGATCCCAAAGACAGTGAGACCATTAAAAGCCAGAAAATCATTTTAAGAAGTTTGACAAACCCATTTCATAGGCTTCATTTCTAAATCAGAAGGAAGAAAAAAATTACAGCTCCTGTGACCAGCAGCTTGGTTTGAGTGTCCCCTCATGGAGCTGGGCCTACCTCTTTAGTATCCCACACTTCAGCACCATCATTGTACATTGCTATTAATTTCTGGTTTCCTTTACCGGGAGCAAAACGAATCTTCCTCACCCAGCTTCGGTGTGTAGGTATTCCTCTGAAAACAGACAAAAAAAACAAGATGCCAATATGACGTAGAATAATACCTTGTCACTGGAAACGATGTCCGATGACTTTTTCTACGTCTGCTTTTGACAAGGTCTGGTGACGTGAGAACCATTTTGCTTTCAGGGAGAGGAGTCCCATATGACAGAAATGATGAGGGTATAATGCCCCAACACTTCAGCATGGGCCACCTGCAGGGAAGTGTCTCCTATGAATGACCCAGAGCTTGGCTCAAGGCTCTTCCTCCCAAGTTGAGCGACAAGAGACCCAAGGGTCTGAGCTATACTTGGTCATGTTTAATGATCCTACTTAACAGTTCAAGAGCCTCCAATGCGTCCATATCAAGAAGTTACTTTTTCTTTTTAAACAAATAATATTGCATCTTTTTAAAAGATTTTATTTATTTTATTTAGAGAGTGAGAGAGAGAGAACAAGCAGGAGCATGGGTAGGGGCAGAGCGAGAGGGAGAGAAGCAGACACCTCACTGAGCAGAGAGCCTGACAAGGAGCTTGATCTCAGGACCCTGAGATCATGACCTGAACTAAAACCAAGAGTCAGAGGCTCAAACAACTGAGACACCCAGGTGCCCCAAATAATACTGCATTCTTTTTTTTTTTTTTAAAGATTTTATTTATTTATTTGACAGAAAGAGATCACAAGTAGGCAGAGAAGCCTGCAGAGAGAGAGGGGGAAGCAGACTCCCTGCTGAGAGCAGAGAGCCCGATGTGAGCTCGATCCCAGGACCCTGAGATCATGACCTGAGCCGAAGGCAGAGGTTTAACTCGATGAGCCACCCAGGTGCCCCCAAATAATACTGAATTCTTGATTCATACCTGGATACTCTGCCTTTCAAATCCCAAAAATTTAAATTTCCATCCATATCTCCAAGAACTAATGTGTCACCTTTCCAAGCGATGCAGGTAATACTACCCATACTTCCCTAGAAAACAAAACCAATAGATACACATAGTTTTCACTACTTATAAGCCATCATAGCAGAGTAATGTTTTTAATTAATAAATGTGATAAAATAATAAAGATATTTTAATAAAACTTAATTATAAATGGTTTTGCTTTGGTATATATGCCATAAAATACTAACAGACTTGGGACACTAGAAGAGCTACCTAGCTTATCAATTTCAACCATAAAGAAACCAGAGATTTCAGTTTGATGGCCATTAAGTTATCTGAACTAAATTTGTAGAGAAGAGGTGCTTTTTGAGGAAGAAATACCTTAAAGAAAGCAAATTAAAAGCAATAAAGAGAAGAAAAGAAAACCCTTTCCAAAGGGCCCTTGTCTCCAACTTCTCACTCACTGTAAAAGGATAAATCAGTCTGTTCCAGAAGAAACTCAGAGCTGTTTCATAATTAACTGTGCAGCAGTTTTTCTACTGAAAAGAGGATCCAGAGCTTCCCTGATACCTTCTGGAATAATGACAGTAAAGAGATACTGTAGATTAAAGGCATCTGCACAATCTGAATTCACAGAAGACGCTGCAAAGACATACGGAAACCCAAGTATAAGAATGAAACAGTACTGCAGTAAGTCCAAGGGGAGGTGGGGGGGAGAGAGGGGAGAAAGGAGCTTGCAGCTCTATCTAACCAATGCACAAAGGTAGTGCGACAAAGACCTTAAGAGCCTGGGCTCTACAGCCAGCTACTGGGGCTCAGATCTGGGCTTCATCCTGTATATTTGTTGTGTGGCTTGGGACACATGTACTTAATCTTTCTGAGTCTTAGACTTGTCATCAATAAAGAAAGTTAAGCTCATGAAACTTGAGGAGTTCCTATTAGTATTAATACATTTATACAGGAAAGGGCTCAAAACAACGCCTGCTACACAGCAGTCAATAAATTGCTCATTATTAAATAATATTGCTCAGCTACTTTTTTACTTATTAAGAGAAATCTTGTTTTTTGCATTTATAAAACAAAATAAAAATAAAAATTCACATGCTTAGTTCATAGTGGGAAAGCTCCAGGATGGCCAGACTGTTAATAGACTGGCCCATGCATCAAATACTACACAAATCCTAGTGGTAGTCAAGAAATAAAAGAAAAAACTGGATTAAAAATGAGTATTTTAAAGAATTCAATAATAAAAAACTTAGAAAATTATGTTAAATAGAATTCTATATAATATGAAGCCACACTTCAAGATCTTATTTCCATTTTCCTGACCACATTAACAGAATGTTTAATTCAGAATTTGCCTTTCAGTTTACTTTTTTAGCCTTGAAAACTTCCACATTTTATAATCTTACTTCCTAACCTCTAAAACTAAAAATTAAAGCTTAAATAAGCACAGAAGTCAGCTTGTAGGTGACATATTAATATGACTATATAATTAAACAATCCAGACCTTTCTACCTGAGGGTTTGTTGATAGGATACAACCATATGCAGATACCAAGGAGCTTTCAGAGGATGTGGCATAAAGTTGCTTTGTGGCTCCAAATAATCCCAAGAGAATCAATTTAAGATTAAAACTCAACAGAGTATTATTACTTGACACCGTTATGTTTCTGTATATAAAATGTGATGTTCAAAAGATCAGAAGGCTGACAGCAACATCGAGATACTCATGCCCTCCCACGGTTCCAGTTTTCTGAATAAAGACAGTCAACTACAGATGCTCCAAAATTTAAAACATGCCAAGTCTTCCTCTTCTTTTTACCATTTTTATATACTCTAATAGCTCTGGGGCCATAATGCAGAGGGAGTCAACTCAAAGCAAATGTTTAATACTTTACGTTTGGGAGGAGAGTAAGATAAATACTGGATTAAAACGATCAAACAAAACCTCTGCCTAAATTCTACAGGACAGTCCCTAGGAAATATTTAAATTACGGAAAATAAAAATAATGAACCAAAGCCAATTTCTCATGTATTATTCAGTAGCTGCTCAAACACCTTTCCCTAAAAGCAACCTAGCTGGTTTTAGGGGAAGGGATTTTCCCTAAATACGCACTAATTTCAATGGAGGCTGCATCTGTATTAGGCTGCTCATTCCCTGAGAAAGCTGCTTCCAGCTGTGGAATAAAAGGCTCTGGCAGGCAGCTGGAGACCTGCTATACCCTGACTTTGGACCTCCACAAAAAAACACAGAATCTTAAAGGCTGTGAGGCACAATTACCATCCCGAAAGAAACTTCTATAAAAAGGAAAAGTAGAGTCTACTGTCTAAAAGCTTTAAACTTTTTCTGGGGTAAGGAGGAATTGGCATCTCAAAAAATTACTGGATTGTTTTTACATCCTAATCGCAAGTGTGAAGTGATCAGAAACAGACAGAGCTGCCTGTGCGAGGCGCTGGAAGACTTCAGGTACGGCCTTCTCCGCGGTTCTAGAGCAGGAACTCTCTATATTCCTAAGACAGCAAATTGATATTTCAAAGGACAGCTACACTAACACTGCAACTCTTAGGTCTGCTCTCCTTAGCAGTTTTTCTTCTGATACACGTAAAGTAAGTTCCTTTTCCTATTATGACCAAATACCAACCTTTCATATTTGCATTACTACTTTCACCTTTCAAACTAGTGACGTTAGAGAAAGTTCAAAACAGACATTACTAAGTCTCAGGTACGACTTGTTCTATATAATAGTTAAAAAAAAATAGTAAAAATGAAACTTTCACATGTTAGTTTCCATTTTTAGTAGAGAAGGTGGTTTGGATGGCCTCAACTCTTCTCATGTTGTTTTTAAGGACGATGCGGCAGCAGCCTCTCACAGACCCCCCACTGATCCTGCCTTGTGCTATTCATGTCCCTTGGCAGTCACCTCCCAAATGAACAGGACTGACCCGTGAACCAGCAGCACTGAGGGAACGACAGAGTGTGATTTCTCAGACTAGGTTCTAAAAGACTCTGCAGCTTTTTCTGTGTTCTCCTGGATGACTCACTATGGAGGAAGCCAGATGCCATGTGGTGACGACACTCAGCCCTATGAAGACTGTCCCTGCGAGGAAGAACTGAGGCCACTCACCAAGAGCCAGCATTACTTATGGCCAGGTGAGTCAGCCGCTCTGGAAGTGGACCCTCCCACCCCAGCCACCGTCCTGAGCCACCTGCAAGATACAGGGGTTGGCATTCAACTAAAACTGTCTATTTTTAGATGACATTTTAAATAAATACATTTATGAGATCATCTCATGCCTCCACTTAACCATTATAACAGTACTAGTTAACAAAAACATCTTCTTATCTATCCATTAGAAACAACCTATAAGATACATGTGGACACAAAATTACGAACAAGAGAACCTCAATCAGAGGATTTCACAAGGTCCTAGAAGGACAGATATAAATTAGTAAATATTAATAATGCTATTGCACCTACAACCTGATTACTATGACCCCAAAATGATGCTAGACTGTAAGTCAAATCCTCCAAGGTAATGCCTGAAGTAGAAAGAGGAGAGATAATGGAATCAAACAGACGGACCTCAGTTTAAAACGGTCATGTCACTAAGCTGGGTAACACTGAGAAAGTTACTTATTCTCCCTTGATTCTCTCAGAGTTAAAATGGGAAGAATTCTTCATGGATTATTAAGGGGATAAAAAAATAAGTAGCACATGGTAAGTATTTAATCTAAGTAGTTACAATGTTATTCTCTAACGGTTTAATCAATGATAATATCTCCTTAAATAATCAAGTTTATTATTTACATTAAACCTTCATGGAACAGCTTCACAACTTAACTATGGCTTCACTGGAAATGGAATCAACAAAATCTTTGAGAAGAACCCTTCACGAAGATGTAATCAGGAGTTGGACTCACATCTGGTGGAATCCGAGCACTATCTTTCACTGAATTTCCTTCCACTGTGAGATGATAAACTTGGCCGTCATTATCAGTAAACACAAAATGCTCCCGGGCAGAGATGTTCTGACTGAGTTCAGATTTACTTTCTGCCTCCTGCAACAAGCTTTGGAATAGAGAGGAATAAGATAAAGGTATTTCTTTTCCCTAGAGTGACACACACATTAATTAACTTGCCCAAAATACAGATGCATTAACAAAAGGTCCAAAACTATTTACCTAAAAAGAAAAAAAAGAAAAAGCACTGACACTAATCTTTGCCCAACTAATAATAGGAAAGCACAAACTACACCCAACAGGTCGTTTACCGCATACAGAGAAATGCAGTCATCTAGACGTCACATAAGAAACTTGTTCACCATTTCTGCTGCAGAAAGAGAGGCCTTACCGTCACCCGTCATTCCTGCTGAGGTTTTTTTTATTTGTAAAACTGGTGGGGATAGAAATGGGGACAGTCCATATAAATCTAGCTTTGGCTACACATTTGCTTTTGTGTATAAATGACAGTATGATCTACCTGGATGTTCACGCGACATTCATTTGAATTCCAGAAGCTAAAGTTCAGGGAACAGAAGGGTAGTGAGAATGGTCATGCTTGCTAATGGATGCTGACATGCGGTTATTACTGTACGCATTACTGACTGCGCTAAGCAATGAAATAATAAAATTAGCTCTTCCGTTGTCCAGGTATGGACTGAAATACAACAAGGTACTACTGATGCCTTTGGATGGCCCCTGGCAAGTTCCCCACAAGGCCACTGGTATCACAAATGAGAGAGGCAGGAAACAGCACACCGCACCTGATTACGGAGGACTCCACGATGCTCAGCTCTGTGTCTGAGACCACAGTCTGGCGGGCCATGGCCTCTCGGGTGGCCAATTGTTTCTTTCTCAGGCTCTTCAAGTTGTGAGATGGGGACCACTCCTGAGAAGCAAAGACAGGCACACCTTCAAGTGCTCAGTTTACTTCTGTCCAACAGTCTTTCCAGAACAGCTGGGCGTTCTCGCCACTGCTTGACATCACTTATTATGACTGCACAAGAATTTATAATTTGTTCTTAGGTTTTATCTATTTATAGAAAAGCTGAACAAATGCATTTTAATTAGTGCTTAAGGCCGATTTTAATACTGTACCCTCCACCTCCTTCTACTTCTCATCTTTAATGAGAGCTTAAGGTAGAAGAGTTTAATGACAAACTTCCAAAAGCTCTAACTTTTTGATGCCTTGTTTTTGGTTTCTTTTTTACAAAACGAAAATAATAAATGCAATTACGGTATCTTCTCTTCCCTACCTCTAGCCGTCCCCCATAGGTGCACAGGGTGAGACGATCACATTCCTCCAACCACGGCTCACTGTCCTCCAGAGGCACCTCCTATCTCTCATTTGATTGATTTATTCTTTTATCTTCCCTCCTATTCTAATGCATTCAATCTAATATCCTCTTATACGCATCAACTCTTCCCAGTAGTTATTTTACATGCCTGTATTCGTAACTTACATAAATAGGGCTTCGTTATATCCCACCCTGTTTCTAACTCTTTTCATTCAGCACAGGGGCAGGCCCATCTCGGTTGCTTCTGCCTGCTACCAGACACTCCGCGAACGCATCTGCCAGCCTGTAGTCTACCTGTTATCCCAGCAGAGAACACCTTGATCACCTCCAAGCCCTTGGACAAACAACACTTCAGTCAATAGCCCCATGGAAGCTCAGCTCTGTGTCTGAGACCACAGTCTCAGTCAATAGCCCCATGGAAGCTCCTTTGTGACCAGAGGCTAAAGAGCTGGCGCCCAGGGGATGTCTGTTTGCCCAGGCGCTGTCAGTCTGCTCTGCAGAGCGCCTCACCAGTCTGCATTCCTCCCCGCAGTGCATAAGGATTCCTGCAACCTGCACTACACCCTCATCGGATGCCATCTGGCTTCCCAGTTTCTGTTAGTTTCAAAGTTACATCCTGGTTATTTTAGGGTTATTTTATTTTGCCCATCTCTAAAAACTGCTGAGTTTGACTATTTCTTCGTATGCTTGTTGGCCTTTTAGGTTTCTCCACCATTCGTGAACTGTTCATGTACTTGGGCCCTCTTTCTACTGGGGTTAGTCTTTTCACCGTGTATGTGCAGGAGTTCCCATAATCCTAACTCCCTATGGGGATTAGTCCTTTGCTGGTTTCAGACATTGGCAAATTTCTTTTTCCAACTTATCTTCTCGCTCTCTCTCTTTTTAAAAAGAGACTGAATTAATTAATTAATTTGACAGCATGCACAAGTAGGCGGAACAGCAGGCAGTGGGAGAAGGAGAAGCAGGTTCCCCGCTGAGCAGGGACCCTGATGTGGGACTTGATCCCATGACCCTGGCATCATGACCTGAGCCAAAGGCAGGTGCTTAACTGACTGAATCACCCAGGTGTCCCCAACTTGTATTCTCTACTTAACTTCGACATTGGGGTCCTTCATTGAATAGAAAGCATCAATCGTGATTAATTAAATACATTTTTTCTTTTTTTGCCATTTGGTTTGAGCTTCTGATGTCCTTTCCTGCTCCAGAACAGAAAAATATCTTCCATTTTTTACTATATTAATTATATAGCTTTATATTTTTACATTTAGGTCTTTAATCCCATGGAGCCCACTTCTGAATATGGTATTAGGTAGAGATCCAGTATTTTTCTCCATAAAGTGAGACCATTTTCTCAGTATTGTCCTCTCCTTTTTTTTTAAGGTTGATGTAGCTCTTATGACCTTTATTCTTTCACAAATCTTTTTATGTTTACCATGTTTGAACATGAATAGGTTTATCATGTTCCTTAAAATATCGAAGTAAAAGCTTAACTGGAATTGCACTAATGCAATATTTGCTTAACCCATCCAGGAAAATAAGAGTTATCGCCAGGTACTTAGATCATCTTCTTTCTCTCAACACACATTTTTAGCAAGGAAATAAATGATAATAATGATTTCAACTCAAGCTAAAGAAAAATATTCAACACATACCGAACATGCCTAGATACACTAGTTGTTCAGTTGTAACTTACCAAAGCAGTTACTGCCGGGAAGTTTTTGGACATTTCTCTAAGAATGGTACAAGTCCTCACATCCCATAACTCCAGGGGTTTATCTTTGAATACAACTGCCAAATACTGCCTAAAATAAACATTATTAAATAAGCCCCCTTTTGCCAAATTTTTGCCATAAGTAATACAAATAAACAGTTAAGTAAATCAGAAAAGTCACATGATTTATTCTAAACACAGACCATATAAATTAATATTTAGTTCTCATTATTAATAGTCATTAAGAAGGTAATGCCCTAAGACGACCTTTGAGAGCCATAGAGCCACAATTAAGCAAGGAGCCCAGGTCAGAGGAAAGAATGAAAAAAGGCACAAGTCGACATTTCACCAATTTATCAATTTATAGTAACCGTCCCGAGGCTTCATTTTCTCATACATGACATGAGAACACCACTACCTATCCCAATGGATTGGTGTGCAGGTTATGGTAAAAATTAAATGAAAAAATAAAGGTTTTCACAAAGTTTCTATCATGCTGACACTGAGGAAATGTGACTGAGCAGGAAGATCCCTATATACTCAGTGTACCAAAGGCCTTAGGTTCTCTCACTCAGGACAAAGTCTGCCACTTGATAATTATGTGGCCTCAGATAAACCATGTAATCTTTTTGAGTTTTATTCTACTTATCTTTATAATGGTGTTCATAACATCTGTCTTACTCCCTCACTAAATGCTCTAAGAATAAAAAAAGGGAGGAGGGAATAGCACACATGAAAGAATTTTATATATCATTATGGATTATACAAAGGCAGTATGTTACTTTTTTTTATTATAGCTAACATAAAGGCATCTAATGGCTTATATGTAAATAACTAATGTAAGACAGAATCCGGTAAATGCTACAAAGATTCACTATGAAAGAGGAGACTTATTTTGACAACTGGGCAATGGCATTCTAGGCAGAGTTACAAATGTGACAAATGGCCAAGACAAGAAAGGACACAGAGTGGGGGAACCTGCTACCTGAAAATGTAGAGCACATAAGAGCATTCACCATGAGAAAGAAGATCGAAGTGTGAACTTTGGATCGCATTATGAATATGCCATGCTAGGTTGTACAGAGATTCACTCTGCAGAGAACAGTGGATCACTGAAGGTTTTAAAGTAGGGGGGATAAAGTGCTCACTTGCTTTAGAGGTATTAACGTAGCAGGTGTGTGTAGAGTCAAGACTGACTGGACACACAGAAGAGACTGGAATCCAAATAATTTGAGCAATTCTCAAACCCTGTAATCTCAAGATTCTTTCACATTTTTAAAAATTATTGAGGACCTCCCCCAAAGAACTTTTGTTTATGTGGTTTATAACAACTGACATTTTTCATATTAGAAATTAAGTCTAATAAATTAAAAACTATCCTTATTAATTCATTTTAAATTAAAAAGAAAATAACTAGCAAGATGGTAGATTTAAATATAAGCCACATTGATAATTATACTCACTATGAATAATTTAAACACTGCAATTTGAAACACAGATGACCAAATAGGAAAACAAGCCCCAACTACATGCCTTCTAGAAGATACCAACTTTAAATGTGAAGACATAGATCAGACACAAGTAAAAGGTAAGAAAAAGATATACTATGCAAACACTAATCCAAAGAAAGCTGAATGGCTATAAAAATTAGAAAAATCCAACTTACTTCTGAATAAAGAATAGTACCAAAAATAAAGAGGACATTTCACAACGATAAAGAAGTCAATCAAAAGGACATAACAAACAATACCAGATATGTATATACCTAATAAAAGAGTTTTAAAATACCCAAAGCAAGAACATGAGCTCTTCAAATAAAGCCCAGTATAAAGTTCATTTCAACATTCATCATTCAGTAATAGACAGGAAAGCAGGCAGAAAATCAGTATGAGATCTGAATAACTACCAACCTATCTGAACTGACATTTATGAAATATTCTAGTCAATAACAGCAGAATACACCACCTTTACCAGTGCATATGGAACATTCACTAAGACCACAGTCTGGGCCATATAACAATCTTTTAAATTTAAAAGGACAAAAATAACATAAAATATGCTCTCTGACTCTAATGGAAACCATAAATTAACAGAAAGGTATCTGGAAAACCCCTAAACATTTTGAAATTAAACAATATCTATAAGTATTTCATGGACATTTAAAAATATTATAAAGTGAATTAAAATGAAAACTCACCATATCAAAACATGTAGGTACAAAGAGTAGTGCTTATGTGACATTAAGTGCTTATATTAAATTTTAAAGAAAAGCCTTAATTCAATCATCTAAAGTTCTATCTTAAGAAACTAGAAAAAGAAAAACATATTAAACCAGAAGTAAGCAAGAAAAAGAAAAAAAGACACCTATGGCATTCACTGAAAAGAAAATAGAAAACCACAGAGAAAAATGAGAGAAACTAAAAAAGAGTTTCTTTGAAAAGATCAACAAAACTGACCAATATAATTTACTGATATGAGGAATAAAAGAGCCATCAATCAGATGAAACTGACCTTAAAAGATTAAGAGAATACCATGAACAAGTTTTTAATCAATAAATTCAACAATTCTGATGAAATGGACAGATTACTTGAAAGACACTAACGAAACTGAGTGAAGAAACCAACCAACCAAACCTTAACAGTCCTGCAGCTATGAAAGAACAGAGTACGTGCTTAAAAACTGTTCCACAAAGCAAGTTCTTGGCCCAGATAGGTTCACTGGTGAATTCTTCCTATTTCAATAAGGTATAATACCAATTCTACACAAACTCACCCATAAAAAAAAAAGGAGAGGAAGGAATATTTCACAACTCATTTTACAAGGTCAACATTACTCTGATTTCAAAACCAGCAAGGATATTACATGAAAACTGGATCAATATGCTTCGTGAGCACAGATGTAATAAAATATCAGCAAATCAAATCTAGTAATATATCATCACCAAGAAGAACTTATGCGAGGGATGGAAAGCTGGTTTAATATACAAAAAATCGGTCAATGTAATTCACCCCATTAGGCAACCTAAAACAAAAATCCATCATTATGAGGATGTCCCTAAATGCAGAAAAAGCATATGACAAAATCCATCAGCTATTCAACGATACAAAGTTTCAGTGAACTAGGTATAGAAAACTTCCTCAATGTAATAAAAGTCACCTACAAAAAAATCTACGGACATATTTAATGTTCAAAGACTCAACACTTTTGCAGTAAGATCCAGGAATAGAACAAAGATGTCAGTTCTCATCAGCTCTATTCAACATTGGGGAAAACAGAGATGTAGAAGAGTCTTTACTGGCAAACAACATGGTATGTCTATAGAGAAAATATTAAAAAATCAAGAAAAATGCAATTAGAAATAATAATTAAGTTAGCATGGTCACGAGGTCAATACCAAAAAATTAACTATTTCACTATACCAGTAATGAATAATTGGTAACTGAAATTTAAAAAAGGAAAAAATACATGTATAATAGTACTGAAGAAAAAAAAAAATTACCAAATGACAATGAAGAAATAATTACTGAAAGGCATTAAATCCCTAAATAAGTGGAACAATACACCATGTTCACGAATCACAACACTTGTTAAGACATCAATTCTTTCCCACATTGGTCTATGGATTCAAAACCCCAGGAAGCTTTTTTGGTAAAACTGATAAGCTGATTCTAAAATTTATATGGAAATGCAAAGATCCTAGAAAAGCTAAAGCAATTTTGAAAACTATTTTAGAGAGCTTACTCCTTCCTTCTTTGTTCTTCCAATTGGTTTTCATCCAGTCTCTGTTTAATAATCTTACTTTACATGTACTTTCCCTTGGAATGAAAAACTCAAAAACTTACTGAAATTAAAATAGGTCTAAATTATAAACAAAGAAAATCAGTTCCTTGATTCAACAAACCCATGTTGAGATAGAAATGCATATGAATTTCGCTAGATGACAAAGCTTCTTGGTGACAGGCGTTTACATCCCTACTGCTACAGCAGAATGAAAGAGCATTACTGCTTTTACCAATATAATGAAAATTTTTTTTCATTTTACTTTATTTCTTTTCAGTGTTCCAAAATTCACCACACCCAGTATAATATTAAGATTCATACAAAAGTTATCTCATCTTTCTAAAAAGTAGTAATTAAAAGCAATAGCAGTTTAATTTTGTGATCAAAGTATTTTCTTGGGAATGGCTGCAAAGCACCATTTACTGTCACTAAGAAATTCTATATGCATTCTAGCACAGTCCTCCTTTCTTAAAGATTAAAAAATATCCTTAAGGTTCTATTGTAGTAACACCACAGATTTCTTTTTGGTTCACACTTACTTCAAATGAGATACTTTAATCATTTCGATGGGTGATTCATCATTGCCTCGTTCACCGCGAAAAGCAATGCTCCTACCTTTAATTGCAAATATTAAAGAAAATGTAAAATATCAGATGAAACATCTAAGACACAAAAAGCTATACACACCAAAGGAATCTGATCAGTGCTGCCTCTACTCTCCCATTCATTCCTCTACTTGCTTCTAAGCTCTTTCAAGTAATCTAAATTCAAAACGTATTCTCAAAAGCATCATCCTTGAAGACCAATAATATACTACTTGTATTCAAATATCTCTTATAAAATGGTATTTCCCTTTGTTACAGAGTTTCTTGAATATTTTCAGTGGTTTCTTTCAAATAGTTATATTTTAGAAATTCAAAAATACCAATTTCCAGAGTTTCAATACATGTATGGTAAAGAAATGGTCTACTGGGAAACGACTGGTATATTTAAAGTTACAGAAACACTCCCATGCTCATAAATACTAACCAGCAGGGAAAACACTCTTTAAACAGATATTTAAGATTTTCTCTCCCAGGTACAAATTGCTCAACTGAAATACTTTTGAACTGTTCCTATCAAAAGGTCTCTACACACTGAAACTAGGGAATGATAAGAATTAGCTAACTACCAAAGAAGCTAAACAGTCTTCTCTAATTAAAAAAGGCAAATTCTACTTTACGTGTGAACAAATACATTTTTGTAACTTTTCCCACATTTTTATTTACATTAAGCAAAAGAAAGCACGTTCAATTCAGTGACAGTTGAGTGCCTGCACGACTCCCCACTCCTCAGTGCTGTCAAATGGGGCCCCTGTTCTTACTTGCCAAACACCCGCATCCTTTCCTGAACATCCTTGTAAGACAGGCTAGAAAAGTCTATAATCTATGAACTCAAATATCCCACTTAAGCAAGTTAATAATTATGACTTCCAAATTTGTTGCTTAAAAATAAATCTGTGAAAGAAAGATTTTAAGTTATCTAGCAGGTCTGAGCTGACTGGAAAAAATAAAAAGGATTTTTTTTTTTTTTTTAAGTGAATGATACTAGAAAACAGCAGTTTGCCCCTGGGCTACCATGTCATCAGAGAGACCCGAATACAGGGCAGGTCACTTCCAATGAGACCAGAACAACACTGGACTGATTTCAGTGGGGTTAATTCTTGAGGTTTAGTAACATACTCAGTAAGTAAGAACAACCATATATTGGAAATACGTATTGAGAAAATAACTTGATTTACTACACACACGTGCACACTCACATATATCCTAGGATTCAAACTATCTACATATATTCTTATTGCTACACCATTTTAAAGAAACTCACTATAATTTTGTTGCAAATTCTATTTGAAGTCATGCAGGTATCATAATTTGAAACTCTCACCTTATTCTATCTCAAAGTTCATTTTGAAATTCATTGAGTTGTAGGTTTTTAAACAATTCTGAACAAGTTACTTTACTGGAATGCCTCCTCCTGGAAAGTCTCCAAGCTCTTTCCCTCTTTAGACAGAGACTATCAAAAGTTTTAAATTTGAGCTCTTAAAGACAATCCTTACTTAAACATTTATAAAGGTTTTCCTAACAAAGGCCTAAAGTTTTAGAAGAGAATCTAACAAAGCCTACCACAAAGATTTGTGTTAAAACCGTGCTTCTGGTTATCTATAACAATGTACTTAAAAGTAGAAGTGATACCCTACGTACTTATGAATCTGTCTGTTCAGGCTAATGGTACTCCATTTGCCATGTACTCAGGTTTACACAATTTGCATACAAACAACAACCAGGAGACTTTTCAGGGCAATTATTACAGAAAAACAACAACAGAATGAATATACAAAGAGGATCAATATGACAAACCCTTTCCAATCTTTTAGTAGCCTAAATACACGAACCTGTGGGAAGATCTACCAGCTGAAGTTCATTTCTCACTAATCCCGTATTGTTCGGTGTTGAAGTAGCAAAGGAAAGAAAACCAGTCAAACTGGTCCATTCGATACCCCTAAAGTGAGAAATTAAATAAAGTTCGGTCAAATACCCTTTTTTTCTGAGCAACTTATTTGAAAAATAAGTTTTTCCTACAATCTAAATTCTATTATACAAGTTAATTAAGAATATTAATATAACTTTTCATTTGAGACTAAATTACCATATGTTTCCAATATACATATGAAATTATTTCTAATTAAAACCACTTTATCTCCACATGTAATGGGGGGCGAGAGAGTTTAGTTGCCAGGATTCACAGCAGCATTAACATGACTATCAAAATCTGGCACAGAAGAGAGTCACACATCGCATTAGTGTTCAAGAATTCCATTCCTTAAGAAAGAGTGGTATTAAAATATTCTGAGCCCGATTGCTTAAAAAGATGGGTACACTGAGGGATTTATCAAATTTCCTATTTGGTTAGGAGGGAGAAATTCCTGAAGTAAACAATTCAAACTGAGCAGTGAGATTTGGAAGTGGCTGACAATTCCAAATGGTGTCTTAATTAGAGAAAAGCACAAAAGAAAAATCTCAAAGAAATGATGACAGGACAGCAAGCAACCTATCTACCGGATGCCTGGGAGTCTCCTTCATGAGGACTGATAGCAAGTGAGTCTGCAGTTTCTCCCACTGACGTTAACTACAGTGTTAACCACCATGGCTTGTGGAGAATGGAGGCCGGGGGTGGTGGGGGGGTGGCAGAGAAGGAGACACAGGATAAACTGACCATCAGAGTCAAAACAAAAAGGAGAACACTGTACAAAATCACTCTGTACTGTGCTCTCTATGTAAGTCTGGCAGCGTCAGTCAGATCTGCGTACCCACAGAAATCCAAGACATGCTCTCCAAGACGTGTAGCTGCCGATCTGCACACCTATGCTCTATACAGTGACGCCATGATCTCTGGACACTAAGAATCCCCGCCACCCATTCTTCATTATTTTTAAAAATCTATCTGGGGGTCGCCTGGGTGGCTCAGTGGGTTAAGCCTCTGCCTTCGGCTCAGGTCATGGTCTCAGAGTCCTGGGATCGAGTCCCGCATCCGGCTCTCTGCTCGGCAGGAAGCCTGCTTCCTCCTCTCTCTCTGCCTACTTGTGATCTCTGTCAAATAGATGAATAATCTTTAAAAAAAATCTGTCTGGGAAGTACCTAGTGTATACACATGACTGTGCAAGGGCTCCAGGACTACCACTTGAACGATCTGACTGCTATCCTTCTGCAGCTTATGATCTAGCAGAAAAAAGGCATTACACCAGTGCGTCCTGGACTCCCTATTACAAAAGAACTGGTACAGAGTTCAATCAGGACTTGTAAGAGTGGCACAGAATCTGGCCTCCAGGGCCCGCTGAGACCCAAAGGGCAAGTAGGGTGTTGCCTAAAAAGCATGCGGAAATAGTGTGGCTAAGAAACACTGCACTGGGCTGCATTCTCTTTGAAGGGAGGTACCACATCATGCTTCTCCAGCACGTGAAAGGCACTTAGTAAACTCTGTTGGATTTAATGAATGATGTCCGAGGAAAGCCTTGCACTCCTCCTCATGATTTTTAGTGTCACACATACTCAGCCTGCTTTCCCCGCTGCCTGTAAGACAAAGACATCACCTTTGCTAGGGACAGAGCACAGAACAAAACATGGAGTGGCTTTTATTTGTAATGCGGCACTATTCGCATGCCGCCTTCCAGCAGATTCCAGCAGCAGCTTCCCTGAGTCCTACTGATCGACTTGAAGAAAATAAAAGTCAAGTCGGACTTCAAAGAAGATTAGATAAGGGTGGGATTATCCCTCTATAGAAAAGAATGAAAACTCTTGTCAAACACTGCACCCACCCAGGGCTCTCAGAATTAGAAAGCTATTGTCTGGGTTTACCTACACACTGAGATCTATCAAAAAACTCGTGAGCACAGCAGCTCATTTTAGGACTCGATATAGGATCGCTCTGTTGGATTCTGAACTAGTGAAAAACCGTAAGCGTAGACTGTCAGCAGGCATTTGTGGTTCTAACTCCTACAGGTTCGCAGGCTGGCCCTGCTGGTTTCTCCTGGGGCTGCTGTAGATGCTACTTCTCCACCCTGGGGGGCTGCAGGAAGCACCCACCTCTGGAAGGCCTTGAAGTTCTATAATTCTATGAAACTAACCTCTGCAAATTTATAGACAAAACAGAGATTATTGTACTTTGCACAAATCAATTTACTAAAAGCAATACTGAATCAGTCAATGTTCTGATAGCCCTGTAAACTGCTATTTTAGGAAGTCTGACACTGAAAAGAGCATTGTGCTATATTATTGTAAATTTAGCCTACTGGACAAAGACACAAACTAATAATCCAAAAAAGTCTAATAATCTAAGGAAACCTCCACATACCATTTATTTATTCCTTGGTATCTTCCATTGGATTATAAGCATCAAAGGTTATGTTTACAGGAATACAGAAGCTGCTCAGTATGTATTTGTAACACCAAACTGGCTAAAGCACATGATTCTGAAAACAACCCACAGCAAAACCAGCCGCAGTTAGGCAGTCCCTGCCCAGGCATACACATAAGATTCAAGTATGTGAGTGATCTTTAAAAAGCGCATTTAGGGGGCGCCTGGCTGGCTCAGTGGGTTAAAGCCTCTGCCTTAGGCTCAGGTCATGATCCCAGGGTCCTGGGATCGGGCCCTGCATCGGGCTCTCTGCTCATTAGGCAGCCTGCTTTCTCCTCTCTGCCTGATTCTCTGCCTACCTGTGATCTCTGTCTGTCAGACAAATAAATAAAATCTTTAAAAAAGAAAAAAGAAAAAAAAAAGAAAAAACGCGTTTGGTACAAAGTAAAGGCAACCTTTTTAAATGTTGACCTTAAATTTGCATATAAATATCTAGAATATGTTGGGTTTATTGCTAATAAGTTCAGCAATTTTTATGACACATCTGTGAAATTTTCATAATGGCTTTTAATTGTAATACTATAATCACATTAATTGAAACACAAAGACGGCAGGATTTCAGCATCCTCTTAGGCATCATCTCTGAATATAAAATGTGAATTATCTTCAAAATGGTAATTATGAGGGAAAATTCACATAAAAAAATGGAGCACATTTGTGTGATCATTCACAACATCAGCTTTTGTAGCATATCCGTTATTTCGTATCCCAAGTAACACTATAATTTCAAGTATTACTCAATAACAAATATTATCACAGCATGCGTAAGTCATGTATTTAGTGACATCTACCATCTGAATGTTCCAGGAAAACAAATCTCATTTAAAACTAATAGCTTGCTGATAAACTTGCTATTGAGTCTTTATTAAAGTCTTCAGTGTTCAGAAAAAAATGAAAATGTACTTGATTTTCCAGAAGCAGGTACAAATTTCTAGCATGAATCCTGGCTCAATCAACATTTTCATTTTATTGCCAAAATGTGCCTGAGGTGCATTTTTTTAGCTGGAGATATAGCAAATGCACTTTAAGTAGAAAGGTCAGTTCTGAAGCCTGAAAGGCCCAGATTAAATTTCACAGATTACAATACTGAGTTTCTTCTATAAATTGGGAATAAAACTAGTGCCTACCACATAGAGGAGTGGGGAGTCAAAGAAATGGTCACGCAAAGTATTAACACTTAATACGTCCCCGGAACAAGTACTGACTAAATGGAGAATTTGACTGGTGGGTGTTGGACACAAAAGCAAACACTATACACTAAGCCAACGGTGAAAGGAAATGTTAAGAAAAGCAATGTAGGGGACCTGGGTGGCTCAGTGGGTTAAGCCTCTGCCTTCGGCTCAAGTCATGATCCCAGGATCCTGGGATCCAGCCCTACATCAGGCTCTCTGCTCAGCAGGGAGCCTGCTTCCCCTCTCTCTCTGCCTGCCTCTCTGCCTAATCGTGATCTCTCTCTCTCTCTCTCTCTCTCTCTCTCTGTGTCAAATAAATAAATAAATCGTAAACAAAAAAAAAAAGAAAAAAGAAAAGCAATGTAGACAGGAAAGAAAGGGAGACAGCAGGTAGCAGCAGTGGCAGAAAGGTCTCATGGAGGAAGAGAAAGAGGAGCAGCCTGACATGGCCCCAACACAGACCTGTGTCACTGCACCCAGGGGACTAGTGACTCTGAAGACATTAGGACGCCACGCAGAAGTACTCAAGGAGCTCCTGGAGGGCTCAGCAGGAGGTGGAGACCGGCAGCTACCTGGGCTGCACCACAAACAACGTACTTGACAGAATAAGGCAATGAAGACTCTTCTGGAAATTCCATCACAATCAGGTGTCATACTTAAAGGGTTAACCTTTCCCCATCCAGAAAATACAATTACTCAGAATAAAGTATTTAGGAAGGATTAACTACGAATTTTAACATGTGCATAGACCTGTGATTATATAACGTACAGAGGAGAGAAAATGTCCTTTCTTGTACATTTGTTAAAAGATCACCCAAAAATATGGGCGATGTAATAAATTTATGTTATCACATGTAACTTCACAATCCATCATGGCTAGAGCAAAGGAAGGGGAGCAGCCCCGCCCCCAACAAAATAATGCTGTGGAGACGCAGGTGCTTCAAAACCAAGCAACCTTCTTCCCTCAGCTCCCTCTGATTGCACAGCACTCATCAAACACAACACCTCAAAATGAAACTAGAAATGCTATCCAGTTGGGTCCTTTTCTCATGGTGTTTAAACAAAGAACAAATGAGATTAGTTAATAATTAACATGACTTCATTCAAATTTGTCAGGAATAGTCCTACCAATGGATCTTTATAGAAATGAAAAACAAGCTATATCCATCTGAACAAAGGAACACAGGGACAGCCAGTGAGAAAATATCCTCGACAATCAGATGCCGCAATAGAAGTTAGACAAAATTTTCCACTACATGATATCCTTTTACAAAGCAAACAATTAGTGTTCAGCCTTGATTAACATAACCATTACTTAAATTTGAATATTTATTATTCAAAACTTTTAGGCAAATAATCACCACTGCATAATGTTCAATGTAGAAAAGTGTCCCGGAACTTCTTTCCAGTATGCTTTGTTTGTGATCTCAATGTCACAATGCATACTCACTTGACTTCACAGGAGTGGACACTTAACTCCTTATGCAGCAGCCCACTGGTGAGGTGGTACACCAGGACAGAACCGTTACCTGTACCTATCAAAACAATATAAGAGAATAGAATTACTCAAGCCGTAGTTCCAGATCTTTCCCAAAAGTCTTTTCTCAAGATTTTAATAATTTTATAAATTTATCTTTTATAAAAGGGACTCAAGCTATGTGTAAGAGTGAATTTCTCTGTCTACTCTCTTTTCAAAAATGGGCCTAATCTCGTGTGCTCTGAGATCTTCCTAAATCCAGGGACAGATTTTCACAAAAGACTTCAACATCTAACTCAATACACATAAAATTTGAAGAAGCACTTTGCTAAGCTTTTTCACACATGGGAACTTCTACTTTTTCAGATTTGGAATGTTTACAAGAGCCAGTCCTCAGTCCTCAGCAGAACTCAGAAACCAGATCTTTTCTATTTTTCTTTCCAAAGATTTTTGTTTTGTCTTCATATTCTAAAAATCACAGAGATGGTCAAGTGTGGTGGTTAACTATGGATTTTGCAGTTAAACTAGCCCGAGTTCAAGCTCTGGCTCTGTCTTACACTCATACAAATTACTTGCCCACACTAAATCTGTGTTTTTAATTCCTTTAACATGGGAATAACAGAAAATCTACTTGCTGAAGAGTAAATGAGAAGACACAGTTCAAACATTTACTACAGTACCTGGCACAAACTAAGCACATGTTTATCACTATTTCTATTACTGTTGTAATTCAGTTTGTAGTTATTTTATGTCTAAAGCTTTTCATGGCCTCAGGTAGTGTGTGTCTATAATTTAATCTGGAGGAACACGGCCATTCTTGGAAAAGTAATGTTTTAGTCCTTAAAATGTTTTTATAAGTTAAGCAAGAAAGTGAATGGTATAATTGCTTGGACAATCATTTTCTCACTGCACAGGACTTTAAAAAAAATGAATGGATTCACACAGAATGTAGACATGACAGAATGTAGAAATGACAGAATAGTAATAGAGATAAAAACACTAGACAAGTTCCAATTTTAGCGTACCTGCTGCTAAATGCTTCATTAAATATTTTACAGAACTAATCTAGAAAAATATAGTATTATACTTGTTTACATTTATCATCTATTCCACAGTAATACCTTCTATTACTGAGACAATATCTGAAGAATTACTAAAACTTTTCAATTAACAGATCATCATAATAAAATGATTTTTGCATCCTGCAAGCTTTTTGCTTTTTGAGGGGGTTGGTGTTTTGGGGGTTTTTTTTGAGAGAGAGACAGCATGCACGCATGTTCGCACACTTGCACAATGTGGGGGGATGAAAGGGAGGGGTAGAGGGAGAAGGAGAATTTTTTTTAATATTTTACTATTTGACAGAGAGAGTGAGAGAGCACAAGCAGAGGGAGAAGCAGGCTCCTCGCTGAGCAGGGATCCCAATGCGGTCTCGATCTCAGGAACCATGACCCCAGCTGAAGGAAGATGCTTAACCAACTGAGCCACCCAGGTGCCCCAAGTAAAGAGAATCTTAAGCAGGTTTTATGAACAGCACAGAGCTCTATGCAGGGCTCGATTCCATGACAGTGAGATCATGACTTAACCTGAAATCAAGAGACAGATGCTTAAAAGACTGAGCCACCCAAGTGCCCCTACATTCTGTAGGTTTTAATGATGCCGAACCTGTGATCTAATATTCTAGGGGCTCCACAAGGAGCAGTAATTCCATAGTGGAACTCTGACTCTTTGCCCTAGTGAATGCGAAAATTTAGGAACTTATTTTATATTTTTTCTTTTTACTTTGTGATTATACTAAATTCAATAAATGACTTGATCATCACACTATACAAGTAAAATACAGCTTATTCTACAACAGAAATCTCAGACCCTGACTTAGCTCTCAATTATCTAGCTATGGCAAGAAGTACTTTTCTCCAAGAAATTGACAAAATCCTAACTGACAATTTAGGTATACTGACACTGTATATACATGTACTATAATGTACATTAACAAATTTCAATTAAAATTTCTCTAAGAGGTTTAATATAAGTCAATAGTTTCTAAAGCAAAAACTAAATATTTATCTGCATTTATATAAATCTGGACACATATACACACAGACTACCAAACTTTAAAATGCAAACCACTTTCAGAAGACAGTAATGGAAAAACTGGGAAAATCAGAATACTGCCAAAACCGATTACTCAAGTGAGCCTTTAGGACTCATGAGTAGGTTGTTAGCTAACTGAGACCTACTAGCAACAAAGTAAATGTGGATGAGGCTTTCATTTTAGAAAAAAAAAAAACAAAAAAACCCCACAAATCATGTTATAGACCTAGAGAGAAAGCCAGAAGCCAATGAACAGCATCTTAAGAAACAATGTTGACAATTTCAAATGAATATACTACTTTTTGAAATTTTTGAGAAATCCATTTTAACCTTCTGTACATAATAGCAAATAAAATTTGTTTTTTATCTATGAAGGAGATTAGATTACTCACATTATTATGAAATTAATGTGACAGGAGGTTGAAACCAAGACCAATTTTCTATCAATAATATAAAACTATGCAATTTCAACCCAAAAGGCAAATCTAAAGAGACCACAGCCATTTTAAACAATGTTCAATATACAATTCTTGGCAAATGAAGAACATTGCTATTACTAGACTACTAACTAGGACTAAAAAACACAAGGAATCTGGATTTAGCATCACGCAGAGATTATTCTCCTAACATTTCAGAAAGGTACCCATTGTGGTATCTCTATCACCCAGTGTCAGGTGGATGAGTTAATACTGTGATGAGTGAAGTCAGTCAAGCAGAGAGAGTCAATTATCATATGGTTTCACTTACTTGTGGAGCATAAGGAATAACATGGAGGACATGGGGAGATGAAGAGGAGAAGTGAGTTGGGGGAAATCGGAGGGGGAGACAAACCATGAGAGACTATGGACTCTGAGAAACAAACTGAGGGTTTTGGAGGAGAGAGGAGTGGGGGCTTGGGTGAGCCTGGTGGTGGGAATTAAGGAGGGCACGTATTGCATGGAGCACTGGGTGTGATGCATAAACAATGAATTTTGGAACACACACAAAGAGATTAAATTAAATTAAATTTTAAAAAATTTAAAAAATAAATAAAAAGGGTGGATTAAAAGGACAGAAAAACAAAAGAAGAAAAATATTTTCAGATGAGTATATATATGATTTCATGGGGCCTCTTCCTCCTTATCCTCAAATAAAGGATTTTCTAATAACTACCAAACTTAAATGTCTTATAAAACATAAAACAGGCACGAAGGATTAAGAAAAGAATAGATCCAATACTCACCAACGGCGAGCAGTGGCTGATACACCTTGATGTTTTTGGTGGTCAGTGGCGGGCACATACGGATGGCAAACTGCGGGGAGGGCAGCCCTGAAAGCAGTCCCGTCAGCAGGAAGCGGAGGTGCACCTCCTGCAGAATGGGGCCTTTGGGATGCTCCTCCCCAGCAATGGCACTTTGTCCTTAGGGGTGAGCAAAAGTACAAATATACTTATTACAATGTATTCTGAAATGTAAAGAAAATTGCAGCAGCAATCCTCTTCAGGTCTACAAGGTATCAGGTGGCACTCCAGGGGCCGCAGCTAAAGAATGGCTCTGTACTTGGCTCCAGGATGGAAACTGCACTGTCTGCCACCTCAAATTATAGATTACTCTGGAGGACTGCTGTCCAGAATTCAGGGACTTTTGCCAGCCAAAGTTCCCAGTATGAGGCACCAAACAAGGCACATCAGGGGACCCGGGTCAGAGACCAGCTTCTGGGGAGTGGGACGCTGCAGCACATTCCCACCTTAACACCCTCCTTTCTAAAGGGTTGCTTTTCAATCTAATGCACTTTCTAAACCATACACAACACTGGTGATCACCAACTGTAGGTTCAAGGAACTCATTTAGGTTTCTAATAAGAAATCTTTTCAATGTGTCAATGTAATTACAAAATCTAAGCTTTATAATTAAATACTTCATACATAAAGATATCAAATAAATAATATATACAACATAAATTACACATAAATAAGAATATACAAATACATAATATAAAGAATATATAAGTTCACTGTTGATAGTTAAATCTTAAATGGGCATTATTTTCAGATACAGCGATTATACTCAGGTTATTAAGTTTCAAACTGAAAGGCTTCAGTAAAACCATTCTAACAAAACGTGAACATGATGAGTACAAAACCCAGACCATTCACTAAAAAGGGTATACAAATTTTCTGCCTATAAACCATTCTTGAATACTGGGATATAGTCGTCAAAAATACATAATAAAGGATACCTGAGTGTGTATGTACCCACAACACACACACACACCCGTGAAAGGGAAAAATGTAAATAATTACCATAAGCAGGTGATGGGATTGTGAATACTGTAACCTTCTGAGGCTATAAAGTTGTTTTAATAACAATGTTATTTTAAAATTCATAAGATGTACAGAAAAAATGGCCATGAATTTAATCCAAATAAAAAGATCCCATGATATCATATGATTGGTGTCAAACTTTGATAACAGAAGATGGGAGTCTAAAGGAACATGGAGTTCAACAGAGAAGTACCACGTTTACAAACCCTCCACAGCTTGGAATGGACTCTGGGAATGGCCATCATTTTTCTTCAAACTTCTTCCATAAGAGGCAATTCACAAGGTAGGGCAGATTAGGCCTTAAAAAGCAGCAGGCTGTACCCAATGAATATAAATCAGGCCTCTATATTTAGCTGAATTGCTTTCAACTATCACTAAGGACATTGTGAATATCAAATTAAAAGTTTAATTAAAAGTTTTAATTAAAATGTTTTTGAGTAACAGAGCTTTATTTATTTAATGCTTTCAAATCAACTACATTATCAGGAACTGTATACAATCTGTATCCTTTTGTCTTTTAAAAAAAATGTAATTTATATCACTTAGACACCTAAATAGCATGAAATTCCAAACTCCCATGGGCTCTGTATTACTGATTAGTTCTGTGCATGAGTGTTTATTTTATAACTCTTCACTTTAATATTTTATATTAAGTGGAGACAAGGTCAATTAACTCAGAAAACTATATTACTGATAAAATGAATTTTGCAAAACAAGTATGTGTCTAAACTTCCTCATATAGATTTATGTCTGGAAGGTGAAGAGAAAGAACTTTAAATAAACAAGTTAGTGTCAGTGAACAGAAGGATTTTACAAATGGCAAGAACCACAAGAAAACCAAGGCCTGGGAGAGGTCAGGTCTTGCCTAAGATCACAGTGGAGTAGCCAGGACTAGAGGCCACAGCCAAGGAGGGTCAAGATTAAGGCGACCTTTTCTTGGCTCTGTGGTATGGGGCAAGTTTTTTTAAATCTCTCTGGATCTCAGTTTCCACTTTATAAAACAGAAATAATAATATTACCTACTTCGCAGGTTTATTAAGGTAATACATAGGGCATTTAGCGCAGTATTTAACACAGTAGTAAGTATGCAATAAATGCCATTTATGATTAAGATTAATAAGGTAATGCCCTTCCTAGTATTATCATGTATCTAGCATTTAAACAAAATAATACTGATCTTCAATTACATTATGAAAGAACAAATAACGACAAAGAAAATCCTTTATAAGCCACGGCCACAATTTTAAAAGAATTAAGACTTCAAAATTGCTTGGCATATTTACAACTTCTAGTTGTACAATCTCTGAAATCACAAATCTTCATTCTTCCTTTAATATATATGTTTTTTATATATGAATTTTATATGAAATTTTTTTTACAGATTTTACTTATTTATTTGACAGATAGAGATCACAAGTAGGCAGAGAGGCAGGCAGAGAGAGAAGAAGGGAAGAAGTCTCCCTGCCGAGCAGAAAGTCCCATACGGGGCTCGATCCCAGGACCCCGGGATCATGACCCGAGCCGAACGAAGGCAGAGGCTTTAACCCACTGAGCCACTCAGGTGCCCCTCTGAAACAATATTTTATCTGTAAATAAATTTGCTGAATCCCCAACACGAAAGTTTAATCATGATGTTAAAATGACTTTTTCTAATACTGCTCAGTTACTTTATTCCTTCAATAAATGTTCACTGCACATCTTGAATATACAAGGCTCGTTGCTGGGTGCTAGGGATACAAAGTGCAATCAAACACTGTCCCACACTTACAGAGTTTATAATTCACCGGAGGAACCAAACAGAATCACCATTCCAACAACAGATAACTATCAGGGACTGCAAATGAAGAACATTTAAGTCAGGCTACAAGACTAAAGAAAGCAACACTTGAGTTGAATTTTAAATTAGGAGCAGCAGAAAGGGAGAAAGAGGAGCACATATTCAGTTCCAAGCCAGGGAACCAGACCGCAGGAAGGCCCTGAGGAGTGGGGTATAGCTCGACACGGCACAGATCTAGTATTCAAATGCCTCATGTCATCTCCTTCATTTCAGTCAAGAGTCTCTCATGAATGAACATTTTCTAATTCCAATAACTGTAATGCCAATATATGCTTTCCGGCTTATATAGTTCATATCCTCTGATTTACTGAGGGAAAAAAATGATCCCACATTCCAGTTTTCTCAGGTATTAACTTTGACTTTATAATAATTGCAAATCAGTGACTATTAATTTTGCCCTTCAAGAAAAATACCTAACATAAATGTGAGAGGAAAACACTAGCTTACCAATCGTGTTATCTAAGGAGAGGTCTGGGAGCTTACTGGGTGGCGCTCCTACAGCTCCTACAGGAATTCCACAGAAGGACACGGGCGAATATAAAGGTGACGCACCAGAACTACTGCAAAGACATAATAATCACATGTTTTTACATATTTAAAACCCCTGTCACAGTTTAGTGACTCAAATTACTAGTTTCAGATCATAGCCTTCTATCCATTTTTATAGTATTTATTAATCTTGCCACAGTGAAATATTTCCAGCAGGTTTACATAATTCCCTAATAACCTAAAGTCTAAATTCTCACTTAAAAAAAATTTTTTTTTAAGTCTCTGCTATTTTCATGATTCTGCTACTTTTTTTTAAAGATTTATTTATTTATTTGAGAGAGCAGGCGAGCGAGCGTGCACCATCAGGGGAGAGGAGCAGAAGGAGAGGCAGAAGCAGGCTCCCCACTGAGCAGGGTGCCTGACATGGGGCTTGATCCCAGGACCCTAAGATCATGACCTGAGCAGAAGGCGATTAAACCCCCCAGGCGCCTGATTCTAGTAATTTTCTAAAAAGAGGTAACAAAGCAAACCAGAAAACAATCCTATTGACTCACTTACCTGCTCCGTGAATTTCGATTACAAACGGCGGACTTGAGTTCCCATATCATGACCCTGCCATCACTCACTATGAGGGCGGCTGCATTCTCATTAACAGGACAACACACCATACTGAAGGGACGGACAGTTTTTGTCACCCTGATTGCATCGCACTGGCTTCGTAAATCATAGGTAAGCTCCTGGACAGGATCTGGATCTTAACATAGTATTGTTTTCTTTTAAATATCACAAAGCAACACAGCAATATCACTACTATTTGCTTTAATTTAAATAAAACCTCAACTAAAAAGATCATTCCTTCACTAGCACAGTTTGTCAAAAATTTTACAAGTATTTTTTACTTTTACAAGTATTACTAATTTCTTCAGAATATAAATATGATTCATTTAATGGCTGTCCACACCAAGTTTAGTTTCCAAAATAAAAACTACAATCAATATAGTTTGTTTTTTAATATTATTAAAATAAAGAAAACAGCTTTGAAAAAGGATCAACAGTGATATGACTAAATAATGTACAGTACACTAGAGGTCATCATAATTTATAGTGGCCTCAGTAAGCCTGAAAATAATGGTACTCTACAAAAGACGTGAAAGTCGCTTTTGCTTTTAGAAGTACAACATTTTACAACACAGTGCTTTCATTCTCCAGAATAAGACTGAAACTGACAATACCCTGGAGACTTATTAACCTATGTCATTTTACAATGGACATTCCTAAAGCAGAAAAGTCAGGGGTGTAATAATAAAGGTATTTTAAAAGGCTCCACTTGTGCTGAAGAAAAAGACACAAAGATAGTATCTACTTGGCTCATGGATACAACTAAGTAATTACGAAATATTACTTTCTTTGCTGCATATAGGAGGGGCACTATTATAAAACCATGAAATTTACCATGGCTTGATGCTTTTTTATGCCCCATTTTACAATCATATTCTACTTTCCCAAGGCCAGGATTACCATTAACTCTATGCTTTGGCTGGTATCCGCCACATGAAGGCTTATGAAATTCTGGAGAAAAATATTCTAATATTATTCTAAGATATAAACTCACCTGGTTCCTCATTTGAAGTGGTAAAAACACTATTATAAGATCTTCGAACACGTAAAGTTATACAACCATTTTCATGTAGGCAAAATAACCCATCACGTTGAAAGCAGGGTATTACCTTTAAACAGATAATGTATTCATTATAAAAAACACAATAGATTAAAAAGTATATGCCGGGAAGCTCATAAATTCATATTTAGAGAATATGGACAGAAAGAAAAAAGAAAAACAAAAATACACACATAATCCCCAAGCTTGAAAATTAAATGAATTATTCAAAAACTCCATTTATGGCACACCTGGGGGGTGCTGAGTCCCTTGAGCAGCCAACTCTTGATTTCAGCTCAGATCATGATTTCAGGGTCCTGGGATCAAGCCCTGCCATCAGGCTCCACACGCAGCAGGGAGTCTGCTTCAGGATGCTCTCTGCCTCTGTACCCGCCAACCCCCACCCCTGACTTGCTGGTACTCACACACATGTGCGTGTGCACGATCCCTCTCTCTGTAATAAATAAATCTCTAAAAAACAAAGAAAGACCATCCATTCATAATCATAAAAATTTGACTTTATCCAGGTAACTTAAATAGTTCAATAAATATCTCCAGATCAGAAGAATTTCTAAGGTAAATCACATGAATCAAAAGTGTAGAAAAATAGGAATACACAGTAACACTGTTAATTTTTTTTTTTTAACATTTTATTTATTTGAGAGAGAGTGTGAGCATGAGCAGGGGGAGAGGGGAGAGGGAGAAGCAGACTCCCCGCTGAACAGGGAGCTCAATGCGGGGCGTGATCCCAGGACCCTGGGATCATGACCTGAGCCAAAGGCAGGCACTTAACCAACTGAGCCACCCAGGCAACATTGTTAATTTTTAAATAAGTAGAAAAGAGAAAGTGGAACTAAGGATTTCTGCAAGATTATGTTTTTACTCTCTATAATATTCATAACCAACTTGGGGGGATATAACTTTTAGATCATACATACCTGCAGAAATGGAACTCCTGTTCGTTCTATTGCAATCACACCCACTGTTTGATTCACCTCAAGGTCAAGGATTAAAATCTCCCGAGGATAGAGTAACAACATGTGGTTTCTCTTGGAAGGCAGATGTGCCAACTGAAGGCAATCATTTAGGGTTATAAATTCAGCACTGAAAGAAGTGAACATACTTTAGGCATCAAGAAATAAGTCAAAGACTTTATTCATATCAGAAAAAGCTAATAAAGGACTGAATTTTGTCCTTTCCACATAACTGTCAATGAGAAGATACAATTGTTTCCTGAAATGACCAACAGGGACTAGCATCTAACACTAAGATCTCTACTATGTGCCAAAACCCAAATTATGACAAATGGTAATGCACAGACTGGATAGAGATACAGGTCTAAATTTTTGAAAAATTTAAGTAGTAAGTCTATAAAGTGACAAAATCAGTAGTTTTATTTTTATTTTGCAATTAGAAGTACCAAACAGATTGCTGAAATCAAGACAGCATCAGAACAAAGCAATCTGGGCAATTAGGGCCCTTGGACCAGGAGTCAATGGATTATCTGTATGACCTTGGGCATGTCACTTCCTCCCCTCTGCCTTCATTCACTTCTAAGCCACCTTAAATCTTTTTTGAAACAAAGTGGGGTATTTTATTCACTTATCACAGTATTTTCTTCTATGTAAATAAAACTGATAAAACTTTATAAAGATTGGAGATAGTTCAAGAGTCTCAAGAATCATTTCAGCCATTTGTGACTTGCATATATCCAATCATAACCTTCTTAAACCTATTTCAATAGGAATAAAGTTAGGCAGCTCTTTTCTGCCCATGGGTCCTGTCCCCAGGCTTTAATAAAACCACCTCTTTGTGCCAAAAATAAAATAAAATAAAGTTAGATTAGAGGACTAAAAAGAGGAACATGGATTACATTAAAATCTTGGCTCTGCCACCTCCTAGTTGGGTAAGCTTGAGGAACATATTTAAAACAACGTGCAGCTCAATTTCCTCACTTATAAAATAGACACAGTATTACTGCCCAGAACTACAGCAGGATCCCATGTAATAATGAATGTAAAACCACCTGGAGCAGTTTTATTTGAAGGGATTAATAATTCATTTCCCCAAAACTCAAAATGAACGTATGACTCATATGAGAAGATATAATACACACAAATCATAATATAAAACAATTCAAACAATTCAGACTCTAAAAGATTTATCTATAACATAGAACCAATGAAAAATAAATAGAAAATTCTCTTAAAATATGTAAGGAGCAATCCAATTATTATGGCACAGGGTGGAGGATAATTTGGTGATATTAATGAGCCTATGGTTTAATATATAAAAATGATATTTATACATAAATTCAGAATATACTCACAGAACAATCTGTATTTGACCATATATTTTTCAGATAATTACCCACAAAATCTAGACAGAATAATCTTAGCATATTAAAAATAAGAGTCTTTTTAAAATGAATGCCAAAAAACTGCCAAAGCAGTAAAAATATAAGAACAACCATAGCTCTTTAGGAAAGAAAACTGAAGTCTATTTCCAATGCATAAGATTAGTTACTTAAAATAAAATTTTATTCAGTTGCCATTTCTGAAATAAACAATAATAGGTAGCATTTACCATATAAATGGTAATTATTAGCCACTACATTAAGTACCTAAGCTACTGTACGTTAATCCTTACAACAACCATATAAAATCCTATAAAATGCCGTTTTAGAGATTGGGAGAGTGAAATTTGAGCAAGATTAAAGAATTCTGAGTCACACAGCTATAATTTCCCCTAGAATCCTGGCCCTTAACCAGTATGAGAAACATCTTTACATGCATAAGAAAAACACCCATATTTTACTAGCTAATGAGACAGAGCACTTAAGTCAGGAAAACGTTATTTAAAATGAAAATCCAGCTTTTGTCCCCAATTTTTTTAATGTATTCAATTGCCAACTGTGGAATCTTCATTTTCTGTTTTCAGATTTAAAAATCAGAAGTCAGAAACTGTCATCTGTAAAAATCAGTGGCAGAGAGGTTAGCATAATGACTGGAAACAAAAGAGCCACATCAAAGTGGAACCTCCTCCTTGGGGAAGAGACAGAGAGAATATTCTCCTCCTCCATATAAATTCAAAACTGGAAAGGAGAAAGGGTGAGGTAAAGAATAAAATCAATATTAGTACATCTTCAAAAATGATGTTTCTTGAAGGGATGATAAATGGATGAACTAAATGGTTAGTTTTATACTTGTAACTTACCTAGGTTTCTCCTGCGTGATTAAGATTTTTACTTTATTAAGAGCCTTCTTGGCCCCTGTGGCTGCAGCCAGCTTATTATGAGCTGGGCTGGAATGTGGGCTGGATATGTAAACTTTTTTCCCAGGGCCCGAAGGAGGCTTGGATGGAGAGAAGTCTGAGATGAATACAATACCCTCGCTGGTGAGTACTGTATTGAGAGAAGCAAAACTCTGATTAAAGTTTAATCAAGTTTAGCACAGAGTTTTATTCCAATACAATTTTGAAAGCAAGGTAATGATAATTTTAATAATATAGAACTGGCAGTATAATGTAGTCATAACTGAAATGTTCTCCAAGTTGAAGTGAAACAGGTGGTCCATTACAATTCATCAGAGGCCTCCACGCTCAGCTTTCTAAATTAATGTTTTATATTAAAAAGATACCAGAAGGTTACTAGCAGAAAGAACAAATGTTTGTTCTTCCAAATAAATTCAGTGCACGGACTTTCATTAAAAACCTTTCCTCATTATATCTTGTAACTTCAAAGTCCAAGACTTTTCAGAATATAAAATTCACAGAAGAAAAAAAAAAATCCCATACTAAGAGGCTTTGCATATCACGTTTAGTTCTGAGTTCAAATATTTGATGTGGTACTAATTTTTGATGATTATCATGAGTTACTCAGTCTAAATATACATTTCCTTTTTTCTTTTGGAGCATCAGACTGAACCTTAGGAAGTACAAGAGTGTTCTTTTTCTCTTTATATCCAGAGTAAAAATAGAGAGCCAACAATGGCTTACTACGTGTACAGGAAACAGAAGTATTCAAGAAGGCAGCACTACATTTAGCAATACAAATTTTGCCTTTTTATGACCGAAAAATAATCTCCCTCGAAACTGGGGCTAATACACGGATAACAGAAATCTCATCTCTCCTGGCTCCCTGCAGTTAGTGAGGCTGGTTTAAGCACAGGGAGCAAAGAAGTATTCAAGAGTTATGACAGCCCTAGCACATTTGGTGTGAGTAAATCAAAGATGTTAGGTGAACGGACGCTTTGAAATATACTGTGCTTTCATCAACCAAATTACAGAGATGCAGTAAGTTAGCCTGAGGCCTTCTCTCCTTTTCAGATGACAGGACTCCCTTCCAAGGTCTCATTCATTCCTCTTCTTTTGTGATGCCCTCCCTCAGTCAGTGGATCAGCTAAAGCAGCCCTCCTCTGTGTCCCCACAGCACTGCATTTCATAGCACACTAAGGAGTGAGTGCACGTACGCACAAGTGCACATACACACACCATATACGTGTATATAGACACAACACCTAACCACACACCATTGTAACTCCACAGTTGGGTTTCTGCAGGTACACATTTCTCTTCCTTCTTCAGCACACAAATATACACTCAGTAATAACAAATGCTGGTAGATAAAAGTTAGAATTCTGAGTCACTCAAATTCAGGAGAAACATTCTCTCCCACAACTAATTCCCTTACCTCTTTCCAATTTTTGATCAAATATCAAAATCAAGCCTACTCTGACCACTTTATCTAATACAACAACCTGCCCATTCCCATCCCTCCCATTCCCCTTCATTCCTTTTATACCTAGGATATAGTAATAGCTCAAGGAATACCTGTTGGATAATTGAATGAAGAATATTTCCCAAATCATTTAATCACAAAAACATGTGTCTAAAAACAAATCACATTTTTAGATCAGTGGCTCAGTGAAAACACTAAGAGTACACGGGCAAAAATAACCTCTGCAAGAAAAAATTCCCTTGGGCTTATTCTGTGCCACACATGCATCTGTTTATGGCACTCAAAACACAAGCATGAATTTAAATGATTTTTTAGAAGGAAGAAGTGAATTTGGCCACATACTAAACGAAACCTTTGACTCAAGTTCTTTATGTGTTCCTAGAAAAACAAATTTCATTAAGCCCGAATTAGAACAGCACAGCAACTCTCTCTCCAGCTAATCAAAGTCTATTTACAAATTCAACACAGTGAAGGTACAGCTTGCGGCTTTAAAGTTCTAGCCATCAAAATACTTGCAAATGATATGGGATTATGATTTAGTATCTGTATTAGATGCTCCAGATATATGACTTCTCTACTTTGCTCAGTTGTTGGAATACATCAGCTGTATGACATGGGTTGTATCTTATACACAAAGCATTAACTGTATTATAAAGAACTCATTTCCCTCAAGTAATCTATTACTCACAAGTTAAACGGGAGGGATCAAAAGGGTCAAAAGAAAAAGAAAGGATGTTATCTGCATAGCTCTTCTTCCACAGTTTGGTGCCAGTATCCGCATTCCAGAGCACAATATAATTTGGTGGGTGGATAGCAAGTAGTAAATCTCGGGAAGCATCTTGATTCCATAACCACTGAACATCTGTAAAGACCAGATGAAGGCAAAATTCAGAAATCACTTCAGAACACTTGGTTAATGTATCCTTGACATTTAGGGTTTGTTTTTGGTTTTTTTCCCCAAAGTTCTTAAAATCCTAACTTCTCTCCCTATGTTCCATATATGCGTATATATGTCAAGACTGCACAGGAAAAGTGTAGTTTTATATTAAGATGAGCTGTCTGGACCTTAGAATCTCAAGATAAACATTTTAAAATTACTTTAAAGAAAATACAAGACAATTTTCACTAATCATTACTTAAAACTTTGCATCAAAGACTGTGCTGGCCATGATCAACGTCAGACTCTCCTAACATCTTTGTGAAATTACTTAATGGAACTTTGCAGAGTTTCATATTTTTTACACGATAATAAAGACAATAAATATCTTGTTCAGTACCAAGTACAAAGTACTCAACAAATATTTTTTACATAGTCATTTAAAAAATACACTCAGTCAAGACAGCCACTTAGTCAAAGCCCTGAGCCAAAAGAATACTGTATTGGTTTTAGGTCAGTAACATAAGCAAATAATCTATATGAAAATGAAAATAAAATCTGGATCATCTCTACTAATAGAAAGTAAGCATTGAGGGTTAAATTAAAATAGCAATTCAGCCAGTATACTTTATCACAGCTTAGATTATAAGACTTTTATAGCAGCTTAATTTTTCTCATCATGCTTGATTGAGGCCAATGCTAAAATTAATACAATTTACTAAAGCAAAAATCAGCTGAGATTTGAGGAAATATGCATAGAAATATATTGATAAGGATAAGAAAGCTAGATTCAGATCAATAAAACACGCTAAACACAATCAAGAGTTAACTGGGAAGTGATGAAACTAAAAGGGGAAAAAAAAACACTCTGAGACTAAGTGTGTTAATATGAACACTTAGCAGAGCACAGTCTTTCCTCACCCTGAATAGGTTTGGCATGCTCTTGGATCTCACACTGAGCTACTCCCGCTGCTACATCCCAAACGATGATCTTTCCATTGATATCAGCAGAAGCTAAGCGCAAGGAATATGGTGAGCCAATGTTATGGTGATAATTTTCCCTGGCCCATTTAACCTAGTATCAAGAAGAAATCATATCAAGTAAATACCTGTATTTGATGAAACTAAACACAATTTTCATAAAACATCAACCAAAACCCATACTACATTTTACACTTATGTCACAAAAATATTTAGAAAGAATTAACAGGAAACTGTTTTCCATCTCAAAAGTCAGACTTTCATTATTTGTGATTTTTTTTAAGTTGCAATACAATCATAAAATCTAATCATGACAAAACATCTAAAAGCCTAAATTATTAAGCAGAATGGTTTTCTGTACTCTGCTCTCCTAATTAAAAGGAGACAACTTCGAACTACCAAAGCCTTGCAGAGGAAAAAATGGAAAAAACAAAGCAAGCAAAAAGCCCTTTAGCTGTTCTTCTCATGAAACTGGAAAAAAGATGTTAATTTTTTCCTTTAAAAAAAATATGCTTCATACCTCTAGCAATATCCTAAGAATGGAGTTTTTACAACAAAAACCACAAGATTCCAGCACAAATCAGGTTAATCCTGAGCATTAAATATTGACAGAGTCATGAATAAAACACACGTCTTCATTTCACCCTAAGCCATCGCCTTCCATGGCCACAACCTTCCCTCTGTTCTAGATCAGCAACCAGTTTGTCTTCTTCAAAGCATTTAACAAACAACAATTTGTAATGGCTTTGTTTACCCCGTTCTGACCCATCACCGACCACGAACTATAAGCTCCATTGGGTAGGATCACGCAGGCCTTGTTCACATTTCTATCCCCAGATCTATCCACCACCAAAGCTAGTGCTCAACGAGCATGTGTTTAATAAATGAACCCCAACACCACAGAATCTTCAAATATATACATATATAAACATATGTATACAGACACGTGTGTACATATATGTAAACGCACACTCATACGTAATGCCAAGGTAGGAAGCGTGTGCCTTTCTTGTAGTATTCCTAAAGAATTCATTAAAAAGATGGAAATAAAAAGTTTTCTGAACTTCAGTACTGATAAGCCTTAAGATCCTGTTATAATACATCTTTTCCTCAGGCCAGAATTGTTTTTAAATAAAATGTGTAAGAGTGTGTACACGCACACATGCACATGTTTGAATGTGTGTTTGTGTGTGCATTTATATTTAGTGTATGTATATTCAATCTGCATTCTTTGCAGATGTGTTTGACCACTCACTGAAATTTGTGATTTCATTTAAAAAAGTAGTACTTGCAGCACTTCCACAATCAGACACAAGCAGAGTAACCCAACATGCATGTGTATTCCCAGGTGAAACAAAATGTTCTTATTTCAGCTCTCATAATGCAAACGAATATCTTTTTTGTGGTCTATACAGCACCACTTTTTTTTTTGGGGGGGGTGCATTTCTGTGCTCTTTATTGATGATTTCACTGTTCAAATTCAAAATGGTCCCCAAGCACATGGTGAAGTGCTGCCTAGTGGTCCCAAGCACGAGAAGTTCCGATGTGCGTTACGGAACAAACCTGGGGGATAAGCTCTGTTCAGGCAGGAGTTGTAGTGCTGCTGCCTGTGAGTTCAATGTTAATGAATTAACAAAACAAACACAAAACAAAGTTATATATTGCTCAGCTGATGAAAATGTTGTGACAAGAGGCTCACAGGAACCTAACCTGTATTTCCCCTATGAGCAATCAACATTTCAGTATTTGTTAATTTCAGTGTTTGCAGCAACTTTACAGAATAAAACTATCATGGATAAGAACTGATTTCATCTATGTATATAAGTGCTTGAATTCCATTCAGGTAAACCCCACGCAGTGTGTGTGTGTGTGTGTGTGTGTGTGTGTGTGTGGTATTTTTTTAATCACCTAGATATATCATAATCAAACTACTGAAAACTAAGGATAAAGAGAAAGTCTTGAAGGCAGTCAGACAAGAAAACATACACTGCAGGTAGAGAAATAAAGGTAAGAATTTCTCTCAGAAATTATGCAAGCTGAAAGACAGTGGAATATCTTTCAAGTATCACAAGATCAAAAATGGGTGAAACATCTTCATAGGCAAATAAAAACCAAGAGACTCAACCTATATTAGATAAACACCTCAAGGACTTTAAGGAAATTCTTCAGGCAAAGGGAATATAATACCAGACTGAAACTTGGATCCACATAAAGAAATAAAAATGCCAGAAATGCCAAAAAGATCAGGGAAATGGAGGGGAGGGAGAATATATTTTTTCAAAATAAAACCCTATGCCTACTTAATGGCAGGAGACTGAATGCCTTCCCCCCAGGCTCAGGAACAAGACAAGAGTATCATCTCACTACTCCTATACGTTATAGTATCAACCCTAGCCAATGCAATATGACAAGAAAAAAAAAAACAGAAGACCCACAGATTATCAATGAAAAAAAGTGAACTGTCATTATCTGCAGATAACATAACTGTCTATGTAAAAAATCCCCTCAAAAGTTACTAGATCTAATGGGTTTAGAAAGACCACAGGACATAGGTCAATATGCAAAAAACAGCTGCATTTCTCCCTACTTCACATTACATATAAAAATTAACTCAAAATGGATCAAGAACCTGAATGCAAGAGCTAAAACGATAAAATTCTTAGAAGAAAACAAAGGTGTAAATCTTAACAATGGAAGAAAAAGAAGAAAAATAGATAAATTGGACATCAAAATCAAAAACTTTACTGTTTCACTGGACACCATCAAGAAAGTATAAGACAGCTTACAGAATGAGAGAAAATATTTACCAACCATGCATCTCATATGGGACTTCTATGTAGAATACATAAAGAATTCTAACAGCTCAATAATTAAAAGACAATTTAAAATGTGCCAAGGACTGAACAGACACTTTTCAAAGAAGATATACAAATGGCCAATTAACACATGAAAAGATGCCCAACATCATTAGCCACCAGGGAAATGCAAACCAAAACCACAGTGAGAACCTCTTCACATCCAACAGGATGGCTAGTATCAAAAGAACAGATAATAACAAATGTTGGTGAGGATGTGGAGAAACTAGAATCCTCATATACAGCTAGTAGGAACGTAAAATGGTAGAGCCTCTTTGGAAAGTCTGGAAGTTTCTCAAAAAGCTAAACACAGAGTTACCATATGAGTCAGCAATTCCACTCCTCTGTACATACCCAAGAGAAATGAAAACACATGTTCACACAAAAACTTGTACATTAATGTTCACAGCAACATTATTCATAATGCCTAAAAAGTGAGAAATATCCAAATGTCCATTAATACATGAATGTAGTATACTGGTAGAGTAGAATATTATTCACCAATAAAAAGGTACAGAGTACTGACACATGCTAAAACACAAATGAACCTTGAGTGAAAGGGGAAAGAAGCTAGGCACAAAAGGACACATATTGTGTCATTTCATTTATATGAAATGTCTAGAATAGACAAATCTAGAGACAGAAAGTATTCTACTGGATACCTAAGGATGACGGGAATGAGGGGATGGGGAGCAGCTACTAACAGATGCAGGGTTTCTTCTCAGTGTGATCTAACTGCAGTGCTGGCTACATAATTCTATGACTATATTAAAAACCTTGGAATTGTACACTATAAGCTGGTAAATTTTATGCTATATCTCAACAAAACTGTTATCAAAAAGAAATAAACCAAAACACCCAGATCTCTAATCTTCCCTAAGATTTCAGATCACTGTAATTCAATTGCACCAGGTGTCTCAGACTTTGCATGTTAAAAACTTACACTCACTGATTTCACACCTATTCCCCTTGTCATAGCAACACTATCATTCAGTTATTCAAAGGGAACTTGGAATCATTCTAGTCCCTGACTCTCCCTAAGCTGATTACTATAAAAGCTATCCAGTTTATTTCTTCAGCAGCTCCTGAATATGACTCCTTCCTGCCTCAGCTTTATTTTTGGCCCTTAGAATTTCCTGCCAAAATTTCTGCAGAAGTCTCCTAAATGATCTCACTGCCTCATCTTGCCTTTCTCCAAGAAACCCTCCACTGCTGCCAGAGTAAATTTTTCTAGAATACAAACACAGCCTTATCAATTGCCTAGTTAAAAATCCAAATTCCTTCAGAACCTTCTAACACTTTTAGGACAGATGAATTTCCCTGGCTGCTTCCTCTTCCATCATCCTTTAGCCATAGCCCAACTTCTAGCCATCTTTATACCCCACTACTTACCATTGTGTACAGTCTTCTTTTTACCTGTGGTACTCCTTCTCCCATTCTTCACTTGGTTAACTACTGTTTACCAGTCCCCAAACTGGAAAGACTGCTGTGATCCTCCCCTGATCCCTACGACTAGGTGTTAGGTAGCCTCCTTTGTCCCTACGCATTCACTTAGCATACTGTATGTCTGTGTCTTCGTTGTTCCTCACTAGAATTGCTTGAGGGCTTTCATCTCTATATCCTTAGCATAAGCTAAGTGCTCAAAACTAATGAATGAATGAGTGTTCTGGTAAATGGCGGAAAAGGTGTTATCCATCATCTTTAAAATCACCTAAGACCTAGTATTTAATAGCTCATCCTGGATTGTCATTAAATCATATATACGGGAATGTGAGGCTACCCCAAATGAATTATTATGTTTAAGAGCTATTTAACATTTACATATATCACTTAATAAGAATCTAGTGATATTTAAAACTTCAGAATAGGCAATATGTTATAGGGTGAAAGTGGGATCTGACTTACCTTGACCACATCAGCTTTATGTTTTTCTAAAACTTGAAGAGTCTGGGCAGTATTGGAATCGATCACTACCACAAGTGAGTGACATCCATAAGCAATTAAACCTTGCCAGCCCCTAACAAAACAGTGATATTAAAATTTAAGTACAAAACAAAGACTTCTCTCTTGCCACGAGGCATGCTAGAATCAATCACAAATCTAATACGTACTACCATGAACAAAATCATTATTGAAGCATACAGGCCAGTTTTTTGCCTTATCCCATTTAAATAAAATGTCCAGCGAACCTAGAAATGCTGACATTCGTTTTTCATGTGACATGCACATACACCCCTGAAGATGTAAAAACATACCCCTGTTGTCTCTTTGTCTTTAAGGACATGCACTTTGTCTTACTCAACTTCGAATCCTGAGATCATGTTCCGTAAGCATCTGTGACTAGTCCTGCTCCTTCCAACCAGATAAAAAGACAAACACTGGACAGAAGGTTTCCTCCCTCTTGCCAACATTCCCAGCAGCCCCACCTGCAGAATTTCGCTTTATATCTAAGCATTAACGTCCAGAGTTGCAGTGCTAGTTTACAGTGAAAAGATCAAGGTGAGATGACAGGTGAGGGTACAGGCGCCTGGCACAGGGTCTGGCAAGTTGTGGAATGACGAAAGGTAAGAAACAGGGATATGAAAGAGAGAAGAGGGAAAGATAAACTGGGGAGGAGACAGGGAGTAGGGGAGCTGACGGCGGAGGGAGAGGAGCCTGGAGTTGGGAGGACAGGTGAAGACGGGCAGGCTTGGGCAAAGAGAAACACATCTGGGAGAAACAGGACAACTATAATAGCACAGGGAAGGTTCACACCTGGGGCATTTCCTGTTTTCATAGTAACAACAAAAACCCAGCATTTAAAGAAAACCTCTAGCGCGAGGGCAGCACCAGGCTTGGCGAGGCCAAAGGAACCAGGGGGTGAAACCTCTTGTTCCCCTTCCCCTACACACTCATGGCCCAGCCCGGCGGCCTCGAAGCCCGGCGCCCTCACCAGTCCACCGCCGCCTTGTTGTGAGCATTGAGGGCCCCAGTGAGGGTGCGCGCCGACACCTTGAAGTTCACAGTGAAGGGCAACATCGCCTCTGCTCAACTCGGCCCTCGGCGCCCCCCTGACCCGGCAACCAGGAAGCGGCGGCCACTGCGCTTCCGTTCCTAACAGAGTCCGGGTGGCTCTGTGAGCGCCGCCGTTTGGTTCCGTCGGGTGCAAGTTTCCACCACCTTGGATTCCGCCTTCTTCAGGTTCCGGGCTCTCCCCTTCAGCCTCCCTCAAAGTCCGCCCGCCCACCTGGTGCTGCCAGCCGGAGCAGGGAGGGGCTGTGCTGCTTTCCACTGTTTTCTTCACGTTGGGACTGCGTAGGCCTCTGTACCCTGCAGGAAATCCTGAAAAGCAAGAGCTGAAAGCCCCAGTTAGCCTTTCTGACTTTGGTCTGCTAGCTCAGGACAGTGACCAAATGCCAGGCACTGTCGTAGGTATCGGGTGTGAGGCGAAGAGGAGAAGCAGAGAACCTCAGCTCTCAAGAAGTTTATAGAACAAATAGAGCAATATGACGGGGTGAAATGGATAGAAGGAATGAGATGAATGGCTCTAAAATAAACGATTTCTAAATATGGAGATCACTCCACTTCTGGTCTTGAAAATACTTGGAAAAAATACATGACTTCTGAGGCCAGATGCTGGGGGGAAGGGGGGGCAACTTTCATTTTGCACGTTCTGCTCTGTCTCTCTCCTCTGTGCTCAGGGCATCATCTACACTGTTGATCCATAAGAAGAGTGTGTAAAGCAGCTAAAGCATTTATTTGGGGTTTTACGGGTTGTAATCCATGGAGCACAGAGTTCGCTGAAATCAAATGTATTCTCTGAATTGCTAGGGAGTGGGAGCTCAGTCTGAAAAAGGCAAAAACCGCAAGGTTACATACTTGTTGGGAAAGATTTAAGATTGGTGCTGGCAGAGTTTGCAGTCACCATCTGATATATGATCTAGCTAACAGGTGTTATATTCTCCTTATTTTGATTCAAAATAGAATGATGTATTCCGGGAGGTGATGGAGTTGGAACTGACAAAAGTCAGAAGTTCATGGTGTTCGGAGGACTGAAGCAGGAGAGGGGCAGAGGTCGTACTACTTCTGCATCAGCATCCATTCCACTCTGTTTGGTGACTCTCTTACAATCCTTACTTCATTTTGAATCTTTCACAATACCTTTACTGTTAACACTTGCCATGATTTTTTTCCCAGCAATAATTTTGGCAGATGTCTGTTTCTTCTCCAATGTATTCGACACAAAGGACAAAATAATTGGTGATGTTGTCACTTCATGGGTTTTTTTGTGCACCTTCTCACTCTGAGAAAACAGATTTCTCAAAGATCATCTCCAAAAGCATCTTAGTAGTTAAAGTCAGTGAGCGTGTTTTGTCTCTTAATTGTTCTCTGGCAACTGCTGCTGCTTCCCTTTCCCGTCCTGCCCCACATCCTTCCCTACTGCTTTTGGGGCAATCAGAGATGCCAATAACCATAGGTCTAAATTTATCACTCCCTTATTTAAAACTCTTTGATGCTTCCTATGACAGAACTTATGAACTGGCTCCCCAAATTCATTTTCCCCTTCTTTCATAGGGACACAAACACCAATTGTATCTGAGCACATTGTCATTCCATGAAATGAACACATATCCCAGCTTCCCTTACAACTAGATCAAGCCATATGACTAAATTCTGGCCAATGTGATATGAGTGGAAATAATGTATAGTGACCTCTGAGAAATCACTCTCCTGTGCTATACTGTGTTATTTCAATATACATACCCCACATGATTATTATCTGCATATATGTATGTCTAGCAAGGGAGACTAACATGTTTTTAGGCAACTGCAATATTGGAGAAAAAATACACTCTACTAGACTTTGAACTCCTTTCAGAAAGGAACCAAATCCCAATTATTTTTTGTCCCCAATGCCAACCACTCATCCTGATATGCAGTTGGTCCTCAATAAATGATCAAAGGAGCAGGAGTTTTAAGTGGCCATAAGCATAAGGTTAATCAGGGCTTGAGGTGACAACAAGGAGTCAGTGATGGTGCTCACAGATGGAGAAGAACAGCAAGTAACTCTCTTGGAGGAAGAGGGATTAATTAGTTTAAATCTGCAAGCTACCTTGAGGACATGAATGTTGAGTACTCAGGGCAAGGATGGAGAACCAGCTGAAGCTGGGCAAGGATATGTCTCCCTTGGTACGAGTGTGAATCAAATATGTTAATGGGTATTTATGGCCTTCTCTGAAGCATCTGTCTTGGCCAGTGTGGAGACAGATTATTGAACATGCTGAACTATTAATCTCTTTAATAGGACAGAACCTACACTCCTCTTCCATGCCTGAAGAACTACTATTTTGCCTCATGCCCATGCCAGAAGACATCAACTCCAAAGCATGGTAATGGGGACCCAGAGCATCTGTCCACTTCTATATCACTTGCATCCGTAAACTAGAGTAACTTTTTTTTCTCTCTTTCTTTTAAAGTTGGTGGAGATAAGAGTACAAGTGATCTTTGGACAACACGAGTTTGGACTTGACTAATATGCAGATGTTTTTCAGTAAATACAGGACTGCAAATGTATTTTCTCATCCTGATGGTTTTCTTAACATTTTCTTTTCTTTAGCTTACTTTATTGTAAGGATACAACATATAACATATAACATACAAAATATGTGTTAATCAACTGTTTATGTTATCGGTAAGGCTTCTGGTCAACAGTGGGCTATTAGTAGTGAAGTTTTGGGGAATCCCAAATTTATATGCAGACTTTCAACTGCATGGGGGTTGGCACCCCAAAACCCTCATTGTTCAGTGTCGAGTGTATAATGGTGATATTTCTTTAAAAAAAGATTTTATTTATTTATTTGAGAGAGTGAGAGAGAGCATGAGTGAGAGAGAGCATGAACGGGGGTGAGGGGTGGAGAGGCAGAGAGAGAGGGATAAGCAGACTCCCTGCTGAGTGGGGAGCCCAATGTGGGTGGTTAGATCCCAGGACCTGAGCTACCCCAATGGTGATATTTCTGATTGCTATTCTGCTTAGGGATAAAGATGGAAATAATAGATAACTGAACAAAGCACTTACTTCATTAACTTTCCAAGGTCATGTCAGAAAAAACGATGGTAAATAGATTCGAACATGATGGAGATGTTGAGGATGAAGATGATGAAGTCGATACCTTACTGCTGAAGACTCCTGAAATGTCAGGTGCTATGATCTACCCTTTACCTGTATCATCTCCCTTAATCGACTCAAATTCACAAGTCCATGATCACAAGTGTCCTATAGATGACAAAACAAAGATTCATAGAGTTGTCTGAAGTTATGCAGCCAACTGGAGGCAGAGCCAGTGTTGGAACTCAGGTGAGTCTGATTCCAAAACTCAGGCTGTTAACTATTGGCCACACTATGCTGCCCTCCATGACACAACCCCCTCCACAGCCCACCTGCAGTGAATTCCAGCTGCCTGGAAGCACAGGATTAATCAACAACACAGATTTATAGAGATAGGATTCATAAACCCTATAATTCATCTACCGAACATGCACAACTTGACGATGTTCACAGAGTTTTGCAGCCATCACCTCCATCAGTTTTAGGATGTTTTTAATCACTTCGTAAAGAAACCTTGCCCCCATTAACAGTCACTCCCCATTTCTTCCCGACCTCCCTGGCCCCTTCCCCGTCCTTAGGCAGCCACTGCTCTCCTGTCTCCATAAACATGTCTCTTCTAGACGTTTCATATGAATGGAATCATATCCCACGTGGCCCTTTATGCCTGGCTTCTTTCTTTTAGCGTAGTGTTTTCAAGGTTTGTTCGTGTCGAAGCATGCATCCGTACCTTATTCCTTTTCATTACTGCATAACATTTCATCGTTTGGATATACCACCTTTTATTTATCCACTCCCCCATTGATGAGCATTTGTGTCGTTTCTACTTTCCAGTTATAACAAACGCCGCTGCTAGGAACATTCCTGTACACTTTTTTTGTGTGAACATGTCTTTTCGTTTCTCTTGGGCATATATTAAGGAGTGGAATTGCTGACTCCTATGGTAACTCTGTGTTGAACTTCTTGAGGAACTGCATGACTGTTTTCCAAAGAGGAAACTTTCTCATCAGCAGTATAAAAATTCCAATTTCTCCACATCCCAACATTACTTAACTCTGTCTTTTTTTTTTTATTATAGTCATTCTAGTGGGTGTGAAGTGGTTTTGATTTGTATTTCCTGGATGGCTAATGATACTGAGCATCTTTTTATGCGTTCAATCCTGATTATATATCTTCTTTGAAGAAATGTCTATTCAGATCCTTTGCTCATTTTCAAGTTTGGTTGTCCTTTTACTACTGAGTTGTAAAAGTTCTCTGTATACTCTAGATACATAGTCTCTAATTAGACTTGAAAAACTTTCTTGCATTCTGTAGGTGACAACATAGATTTGAGCCACTTGGCTGAGCAAATATTGCCAATAAGTTTAAGCAGTGCAGTCAAGATCTTATTCCCCAAACTAAGAAAGATAGCAGTGACCTGGTTCTGGCCTAATTGTGGAAAGGGAAGGGAACATAATTCTGGTGCTGAAACACTGTGTATGAGAACACGGTGCCCCCCACCCCAGGAATAATGAAATTGACCGAAGAGAAAAATCTGTGGATCTCTTATTACTTCCTTCATTTTATTTTTTATTTTACTATTTGTACAGCTTTAATTTGTGTTTTTCTTTTAATTTATTTCACTTGAAATGGCAGGTTAATGAACAGCTTCAGGCACACTGTTGGTAAACATGCTCAATTTCTGACCTTCACACTTGTCCAAATGTCTTCTAGCTCTCCTGTGTGCATGAGTCCGTGGAAACCAAGCATGGTATGTAATCCTTTACAGGTCTTTTTAATGCCCTTCTATTACTAATACAAAGTCTCATTTGTTGAGGATTTAATCATGTGTTAGGCAGTGAGATAAGGACTTTCCAAGTTAGCTAAGCTTTTTAGTCCTTGCTCTGGATTTTCTTCTCCTGGCCCTCCTCTCCTAGGGGAGTCATGGACAGTTATCATCAGTAAAAGAAAAGCATTTGTTGTGACCTTGGACAGACAGAATACTTGACCTCCATAAACCTCTTCTTTTTCTTCTATTATTTAGAGGCAGGAGAATAATTATCCTTGGATGATTAAGAGCATTACAATAGACAATATATTTTAAAAGGCTAATGTAGCACTTAGATTCCTAAGCACCTTCCTGTTTACTGACAGAGCTGGGAATGAATCTAGACCTCCTGGACAGCACTGGCCTATCTAAGCTATAACACCTTGAACATGAAGAAAGGTCTTCCCTCTTTAAAGGACAGCCTGCAAGAGAAGTACTAATAGGGGTACCTGGGTGGTTCAGTGGGTTAAGCGTCTGCCTTCAGCTCAGGTCATGATCTCAGGGTCCTGGGATTGAGTCCCACATCAGGCTCTCTGCTCAGTAGGGAGCCTGCTCCCCCTCCCCACTGCCCCCACCTGCCTCTCTGCCTGCTTGTGATCTGTGTTTGTCAAACAAATAAATAAAATCTTTTTTTAAAAAAGAGAAGTACTAATAAGGATTTGGGTAAAAGTGGCATTGAATTTGTTATCAGTCATAAGGATACCAAAACCATGGCGACCAGCATTAAAAAAAAAAAAAAAAGGCTTAGGGGTCACCAACAGTGAACACAACAGGCAGTGTTTGGAAATCACAGTTCTGGACAGACCATGCTGAAGTGGGCCTGGGGTAGGGGTTACAAATCAGCACTTTCTAAAAGGTGAAGCTGTCCTCCCACAGCCAAAGACATGGGCTGTTAGAGCTGCCAGGCAAGCTCTGTGTGGTGCTCTGCCAGGAGCCACAGGCAGGGATGGCTGTCCTGAGAACCACACTCTACTATTATAGTAGATGCTGCTTGGGGCTCACCTTAGGTGGCTGCGGGGATTGGCTTCTAAAGGAGGGAGGTACAGCCTGAATGCCTTTAGGATGATGCTACCGCATGTCTCTTCCAGACCTGGGTCCTCTGAGCCTCGCTTCTCAGGCTGTGTCCTCCCTCAAAATCTCTGGACGTTGGTTGCTCAGTTGCCCACCAACCATGGCACCTATACGTGCCAAGACATTTACCGCATTTGTTATTTTCTTAACACATTCATATTTTCAATCGGGCAGTCCTCTATTATTTAAACAAAAGCTCTTGAATTCCAAACCCAACCTGCTTTCTTATTGGTAGGTATCACCAACTCCATGTTCTCATGAAGGAACTTAACCTCAGACAGGTTAAGTGACTGACCCAAGATCCCACTTCTAGCCAGAGGCAGAGGTGAAACTCCATCCACCAGGTTTTCTCACTCGAAAGTCAAGGTTCTGTCCAGGACACAGAGCCACTCCACATGAGATACAGAAATAGCTGTGAAATTCTCCCAGGGGATGATATGGGGACCAGGAGAGCACACTTAGCACAGTCAAAACATTTTAAAGGAAATGCACCCAGTTACATGGGTGCCCCATTAAAGGGAGCACTGGACTGACAGCCTCGACTTGGCATCTTTTTGTCTTTCCTCGGATTTTTCCTTGAACGCCTTCTATCCACCCCTTCCTTCCTTGGGAATGACCATCAGGCTGACTTGTTATTTGGTCACTGTCATTACTGATGGCCTTTCATGTCTACAAACTGCAAGTACTTATGACAGTGCAATGGATTAGTTGCTGCACTTTGTGACATGGTAATAGAGGTTTATTAGACTAAAGGATGTTTTTTGGAGAAAAGCAGTCATGGCAAAATGCATTTCTCCCAAGTAGGTCACGTGAGGGATGTGCTTTTCTTAGACCCTTAGCACAGGAGGGGAAGAAGGTTGTTGTTTGAAATGGGGAGAGCTATGCAGTTGGACAGACATGAGATCTGTGACTTTGGGTGATTTTAGGAGATAAAAATGCAAGTGAGATTCTCCAGTGTAATGGCTGTCCTGGCTACTAAGGGTGAGGACCCAGGTCACCCTTTGCCTCTCAGTATCCCATTCTGGCCCTTTATCTTTCTCCAGCCAGTCTACAAAATTGACCTGCCAGCCTGTCATTCTTGGGGCCACATGGGTTCTGTCAGTGCACGTTTATCTAGTTATTGGCTGTTTTTAAAGGAAGAATAAACTAGAGAACTTTCTTTTTTGATTTCTTCATCAGATTTTATTAGTCCAAGTAAACAGTGCTTTAACAATGTCTTCACAGAATAGCATTTCATAAATTAGATTAACCTAACAAGATTGTATCTGGTACATGATCATGATTTCTGGGGGGAAAAATGATTCCATTGATTTCTTGCTCTTAATAAGCTTGGACTTGGGTGGAAATAGATTGTGAGCCGCTCTAACAGGTTTACAGACTCTATAACGCTGTCTGGTCTTTCACAGGTTCCACTAATTGTTGTAATTAAAAATAAATGCCGGTTTGTCTCTGTTAACTTTGAATCTCTAAGTGTTGCACTTGTCTTTCTGCCCAGGGTAGGTGACTGACTGACTTGTAAGTCATACCTGCCCTGTGATGAGGCTTGAGTGCAGATGGACTGAATCAGGAGACTCAAATACCAACATAAAACCAAGAGGGCTCCTACCACCCTGACCTATACTGAAAGCATTTATTCAGAATGCTTGTTTCACTCTTTTGAAATATGAAGAAAAATATAATTTTTTAGAAATGTGTCTGTAATCTTCACTTGCTGGTGTATCTATTATCACCTTGACACATTTACTCCCAGTTGTTTAAATGAAGATGTATTTTACATAGTTGCATAATACTCTACATCTAGTCAATCTTTTTCTTTGAACAGTCTATCAAAATTATTTTTGTAATATGTAGGTAGTCATCATAATTATCATTTGAATGACTCCACAGTAGTTGGTAGAGTGGACTTACTTAGCTACTCTGCTGTTGCCTGATATTGAAGTCATTTCCAGTTTCTCAAATAATGAAGATAAAGCTGCTGTAAATATCTTTATGCCTATAGTTGGTTTCCATCCTATTAGGTTATTTCCCTAAAATAATTCATAGGAGGGAGTATAACGATCTCTGTTTTACTAAAAATTTCTAAATCACAAAATAAGTAAATGTGGGAATGATTTACATAGAAACTGTGGAAGCTTTAGAAAAGCATAAATACAAAAAAATCAATTATATGATCACTGGTCAGATGGGCTTCTTTTAAGTGACTGTGTCTTCCTTTTAAAATGCATATACATGTTTTGCTTTTATAAAATTGAGGTCATACCATAAGCACTATTTTTACTCCCCTCTTTCCCACTCAATAATCTGATGTAATTATTTGTAAATATACTCCACTAGGGAACAAGATACTGTCATTTGCAAGTATTTTCCTAATTTAATCTGCCCTTTTTTGGTGAATTTTTTTTAAATACAGGAATTTACCGTTTTTAATGGGAAAAACAGTCATTGCTTGACTGTCCCACTGCCATTTGACAATGCAGTGTTCTGTAGCGGTCACAGTGAATCTGACTCTAGGCCAGGAGTCAGTCACAGAAGCTAATGCAAAGGAGCCATTTTGGAAGCCCTCAGGTGATGACCCAGGTGGCAGGTGCAGGAGGTACCAGCCCTCCTCCCCTCTCAGCCTGCTCCTCTCACTGGCCTGCTCCAGTTCCCATGGGAGCATTGGTGTAGCAGGAGCTACGTCCAAGAATCTTTAGTCACTGCCTATGTGGATCCTGCAGGGAACTCAACTCCCCTGTGAGTCATTTAGCCCCACATCTGGGAGGCTAGTTCAGACAGTGGGAGACTGCCACCAGACCCATGCATCTGCCTCAAGACACACCTAGCCGGTGGCTGCCAAACAAGCTGATTAATGACAAGTGGGCTTCTACCTCTGAAGGATGCTCTCTTGAAGGAGAAGTTAATACCCGGGGGTTTCCAGCCAGATTAACTAGGAAAGCCACACCTGACTTTGCTATGTGTCAAGTTCCTTACATTTTATCTCATTTGCAAGGGTTTCAACAGAAAGTGGAGAAGGAAAATGACCATTAATCTTCTCGTGGCAGAATGTAGCGGTTATAAAAGCTAATTCTCTATTGGATCAGGCTTAAATTTCACTTAAGATATTTTAAAAGGGAAAGCCACTAGAATTCTTGCATAATTGTGGAAAGAGCATTTTATAAAACTTGATGAGCTACATACTGCTATTTATTGAGAAGCAGTATAGTAAATGGAAATTCATGCTTCTGATTCCACATATGTTTTATATATATATATATATGTGTGTGTGTGTGTGTGTGTGTGTGTGTGTATAAAATCACGGATATAAAAAAATGTTGGTAATTTTTTAGTTCCTATCATAACTTGCCATCTGGAAAATGGCAGCAATATTAAAATGTTTTCGTTTTAAGTCTTGCCTTTCCTAGCTGAGAGCTCTCTGGGGGCCCTGGAAGTGGGGGATGTGAGTTACTGCTGAGAGCCCAAACAGAAAGGGTAGTTGGAGTGGCCATTATGGAAGACGTTTATGGTGTTTATGATTGAGGAATCCACTGCTTCTCTGCTTTAGTTAGCCCATAAGAACAGTCTTTACACAGTAATATGTTCATGTTGGCGTTATATTGGTATTACAGAATTTGCCTTAGGGCTCATTAATCTACAAATAGGAGATAGTAGGTCCCTTCATAGGTACTGTAACGATTCGAGGAAGTGATAATAACACAACATCAATTTTTAAACTGGGGAAAGTCTCCATCCCTGAATAGTACTTACTCTTCTAAAACAGTGTTTCAGGTACAGTAAAAATTTCCTTTATGCTCTGAAACCTGCATTCCCAATGCCCTCCTGGATCAAATCTGTCCCCCTGGGCAATGGTGCCCTCCCCTGCCTACTGCCCTTCTCCTCCCACCCTACCTAACCCATCCTCATTCAAGGTCACACATGTTCACAGAGCACTTGTTAGGGCTGGTGCTGTGGGTCCAGCTGGAGACCATCCTCCGTGAGCACTGGGGATACGGCAGTGAGGTAGGCTTTGTGGATCTCACTGTAAGCCAAGATAATGCCCCCTTTTTTCCCCATTGCTGGGAATTCACTTATGCTGTTTCTTCTGTCTGGGACACCCTGTTGTCTTTCTTTGACTAGCTCTTCCACCTCCCTTAAAAATCAGATCTGGTATCTACTCTGGGAGGTCTTTCTAGAATCTCCAGATTTAAGGCTTAGTGCCACTATGTTTATGATTCATAATTTTTTATTTTAAAAAAGTGTCTGTTGCTAGATAGTGAAAAACACCAAGCATCTACCATGGCCTGTTCTTCTGGGTGCCATGTGCACTTCTTCCTCCATGTACACTTACAAATAATGGCTCCTGGCAAGCAGGTTCATTCTCTCTTATACCTCAAAATGCCGCAGTGCACACTCAGAAGAAGGATTCATCCAAACGAATCAGTTCACCAGTTTCTGGACTGAATCATGTGAAATTGCCATTTTTCTTCATCAAAAAATGGTTGAATATGTTCATTTTCATAGGGTTCAAACTGACATTATGCTCAGCTCTCTTTCTCCAAACTAGCAGAATTCTGGATTGTAAAGGGGACAGTGGACCGTAAGACTCGTATCTCCCAAGAACACTTCTCTCATTGAGAAGGAAGTTCCTTGAACAGGAGTGAAGTTGTGTGGGCTACCATGATACAGCTGGTGAGTCATGGAGGTTGGCTCCAGCAGAAGGCTGGTGGGAAGGAAAAGCAAACTGAAATTCAGAAAGAAGCCTCTTCCAGTGAGGGAGAAGCTCTGCTCTTCCACGATGGCATGAGTCTGGTGTAATTTACTGCCAGCTTACTTTACCCTATTGGGTCTTTAGATTTGGTTGCTGAAATAGCAGTGGTAGGGTCACCTCCAGAGAGAGGAAGTTCATGTTGAGCTCATCAGAGCCTCTGTTTCACGAGCAGGCTCTGGGCTTCCTGAAAAAGGAAGTCAGCTGACATCCTTAGGGCCTTTTCCCCATGATCTCCTCCTACCATCGAGAGACTCTATCATAGAGGGTAATTTTGATAACTCTCATGAGGCAAAAATACTCTCATATTCTGGGTCTGATCACAGGGTGTACCCATATATCTCTCCCCAGTCCTCCTGTGACACCATCTCAATATTCATTATCTGGGTGAAGGAACTACATCATCTCCCATATGCTAGCAAGACAGCTTTCGACTCAGAGCAAGAGAAGCCTCAGGTGACACCAGAATTGAACTCTCTCCATCCCCCCATACTTACCTGAAAAGACATTTCTCTAGAAAGCCTCTGCTGATGTTGGTTGCTGGTTGGGTTTTCCTAAAGCAGCCGCTGAGGAGTTTTAAACAGACGTTTAAGGAGTAGCCGGACTCCAAGAAAGGACAGTGTCTTCCCAGAGAGATGAGAGTTGGGCTGTCCCCAGGTGCAGAGTTTCCTTAAAACAAAACACAAAAGCAAATTGCAGAACCTGGGGCTCAGGAAGATGAGAAAGCACACAGAATTTTTAGTTGAATTTTGCAGTCACAGGTGGGGCCCTATGCTAGGGTTTTGTTTTGTTTTGTTTTTTAAAGATTTTTATGTATTTATTTGAGAGAAAAAAACACAAGCAGGGTGAGGAGGAGCAGAGGGAAAGGGAGAAGCAGACTCCCCTCGGAGTGAGAAAACCAACTCGGGGCTTGATCCCAGGACCCTGAGATCATGACTTGAGGAGAAGGAAGGCATTTCACCTAATGAGCCACCCAGGTACCCCCGTGCTAGGGTTTTATAAGCATGATCCCTAGTTCTAGAACAGAACCTTCCTTCTCAAAGAAATGCCAATGATCTCTACCCTAAAAACTCAACAAAAACTTGCAAGCAGCACACACACACAGTTGCTCAAATATTTAGAATTCCATTATTTCTTTACCAATCTTCACATAACCCAGAACAACGGGGAATATGAGACCCTCGACAGAGGTGAGGTGGAGTGTGTCTGCCAAATTTGTTCTTGGTTCAAGTCTTCCAAGCATGATGTAGCACACTCTCAATCTAAAATAGAATTGTTTCCACCAGTCTAGTTTGGGGAGATGGCTGACTTCATGGCGTTCATTTACAGCACACAGTAAGCAAAGCCCATAAAATCCAAGTCAGCTTTCAGAAGATTCGACGTGATTAAACCCCCTCTCTACCTGCATTTATATCAACTCTCCATCCTTCAGAGATAACTTCTGAGTATCTTTTAGGTCAAGACTGCCTGGTAAAAAAAACTCTGGCCCCTCATAATGCTGACCAACAAGGTCTGGGCATATGGCATATCTAAACACTTCCACGGTTTAGGTAGGAGAAGGAGTGGAAAGGGGGTGGATGGGGTGGGGGTTGCTGAGGCAGGGAGGGAGGGAGAATATGAAATGTGTAAGGTTTAATGCAATCTGCTTTATACTTTGCTGTTAGCAGGATTATGGTGGAGTGGTTAAGAATGTGGGTTTTGGAGCCTGGCAGTCATAGACTTAACCACTCTGCTCAACCAAATCACATCATCTTTTTGAACCTCAATTTATTAATTCATAATGTGAGAAAAATACCTACTAAACACTGTTGCTGTAGGGATTGAATGTGTTTCTGACAGCTCCTGGCATACAGTGAGCCTTAAGAAAGTGAAAATTAGCCCCTCTGATCATCAGGATATGAACAGTGTTTTCTGTGGGCAGGAGAAGCCACGCGGACAATGCTTCTATGTGAGGCCATCCTGAGCAGCAGAAGTGATTAAGGATCCCTTCAGGGGATCGCTGCTCTTTGTCAGTACCATCAACCTCCCCCCGCCACCTTCGTTCTTCAGCCTCCTGAGCAGAGCGAGACACTGGATCTATGAACTGACCCACTTCTTGACAACACGCAATCCAGAACTAGCCCCTGCTTCCCTGAGCCCTCCTTAGAATGATCCAGCACAAACATATCCTACAAGAGGTCCCTTGCAACTCCCTCCTACCAGGACTCCAAATGGTTCCTCTGGCGAATGTTCCTCTTGATGCAGGGAGGAGAACCCATTTGGGGTTCCTGGTGTGCTCTTCTCCACAGAGTTCGACAACATAAAAGACACACTTGATATGAAGTTCTCCGCCCCAGAGGGGCCTCCCAGCACCCAGAAGATGAGCCCTTCGTGATCCTCCCCCTTACCTGCCACTTTCCCGCCACGGTTCTTATCATTCCTGACACCATAGTCCATGTTTATCTCTTTATTGTTCATCTCTTTATTGAGTGCCTTCCTCACCCAGTTGTAAGGGAATCTGTCTCTTATTTTCTTCACTAGATCAGTGATAGGCACAATATGTAGGTGCTCAATGCATTGTATGGAATGAAGAATGAATGAATGAATGCATGATTGAATAAAATTGTAAGCTCCTTGAGAACAGAAATCTGCCATAGGCATCTTTGTATCTTCAGTCTTCAGTGGCACTCATGATTTGTTGAGTTCATTATATGAGTACCTATATAAACATTTCTTTCTTTCTTTTTTTTTTTAGATTTTATTTATCTATTTATTAGAGAGAGAGAGGGAGGGCACCGTGAGTGAGTGGGGGGAGGGGCAGAGGGAAGGAGACAAGCAGACTCCATGTTGAGTCTGGAGCCCAACACAGGGCTCCATCTCAGGACCCTGAGATCATGACCTGAGCCAAAGCCAAGAGTTGGACACACAACCGACGGAGCCATTCAGGTGCCCCAATATAAACATCTATTTCTCCATTGCTCTGTCCTTCAGTTTTCTCATCTGTAATATGGGGGTCAGCTTCCTCATAAGATCGTTGTAAAGACTGATTGAATTAATACATGCTTAGAATATCTGGCACATGGTAAGTTCTATAAAAGCGTTAGCTGTTGGGGCACCTGTGTAGCTCCATTGTTAAGTGTCTGCCTTCAGCTCAGGTCATGATTCCAGGGTCCTGGGTTCAAGCCCCACATCAGGCTCCCTGCTCAGCGGGGAGCCTGCTTCTCCATCTCCCACTCCCCCTGCTTGTGTTCCCTCTCTTGTTGTGTCTCTCTCTGTCAAATAAATAAATAAAAATCTTAACAAAAATAAAAAAATAAAAGTGTTAACGGTTATAATTACTGTAACCATATATATTGTGGATATTGATTATAATATTGTTTCAATATTATTAAAATGACATGTTAATGTATGTTACTGTTATGGGATATACCTAAAATTTATTTATTTTCTGCCGTAATGGTTTTTGACACTGAGATACAAGCACACAGCTACAGACAGCCTGGTGTGGGGCCAGAAGTCAGGAGGCCCTGCATTGCTCCCAGTACCCCTCACCTCAAGGCCTAGCATGGGATCCCCTCTGTGTGGTCCTTGTTAATGAGGAAGATTCCAGAAAGGATGCTATTGAGTAACCAGCATCCTCTTCAGATTTTCTTTTCTAGTTCATTCCTTCTGGGGATAAAAGAGTCAAGCTAGTGTGTCAAGACCTCTGAGGCCCAGAGGATGAGCAGGGATAATATCATAGCTTGAGGTTAGTGTGACGGCTGTCGGTAGAAGGGCTCAAGGTGAGGGGCAGTGCTATGATCTGTTTGTGTGTGTCCGCCCCCCCCCCAGTCGTATGTTGAAAACCTAACCCCCAATGAGATGGTATTAGTAGATGGGTCCTTTGGGAGGTGATTTGATCACAAAGGTGGGGCCTTCATCAGTGGGATGGTGCCCTTATAAAAAAGACCTCAGAGAGGGGTGTCTGGGTGGCTCAGTGGGTTAAAGCCTCTGCCTTCGGCTCAGGTCATGATCCCAGGGTCGTGGGATCGAGCCCCGCATCTGGCTCTCTGCTCGGCAGGGAGCCTGCTTCCTCCTCTCTCTCTGCCTGCCTCTCTGCCTACTTGTGATCTCTGTCTGTCAAATAAATAAATAAAAATATTAAAAAAAAAAAAAGACCTCAGAGAGATAGTCACCCCTTCTGCCATGTTGAACACACAACAAGATGGCGCCCTGACCTCAGAGTTCCCACCTCCAGAACTGTAGGAATACATTCTGTTGTTTATAAGCCCCCTGGTCTCTGGCCTTTTGTGATAGCTGTGTGAACAGTCAGGAAGAACAAAGGGAAGGGGGGCAGCCCACACGGTGAGCATAAGCATAGGCTTCCTCAGCTACTGACTGGCTGCTTGACCTTGGGCCTGTTTGTGCCTCTATTTCCTCATCTGTAAAACTAAAATCATGGTAGTGCCCAAATAATAAAGCTATTATGAGGATTAGAGGGGATTGTGTATGTAAAGTGTTTAGGATGGTATCTGGCACATAGTAAGCTTTCTGGAAGTGTGGTTTTCCCACTGCTCGAAGACGTTGGAGCCTGGCTGAGGAAACAAGATACAAACTTCAGTGGGCTTCAAAAATTGATTAAAACAAACAAACAGGGACGCCTGGGTGGCTCAGTTGGTTAAGCAGCTGCCTTCGGCTCAGGTCATGATCCCAGCGTCCTGGGATCGAGTCCCACATCGGGCTCCTTGCTCTGCAGGGAGCCTGCTTCTCCCTCTGCCTCTGCCTGCCATTCTGTCTGCCTGTGCTCACTCTCTCTCTCATAAATAAATAAAAAAATCTTTAAAAAAAAAAAAAAAAACAATGTACATGCATCCCAAGCAATGGACTGAAATTATACTCACCAAATTCACAGTAGTCCTTGGTCTGGGAAGAAGGGATGGGAAAGAATCCTCCATGTTAACCATCATCATTTATTTTTTTGATAAAGGAAAAGATTTGAACTAACATTTAGAAAGTTCTAGGTGCTGGTATCTGAAAGCTTGTATTATTCTCCATACTTTCTGATACCTGTATAAAAATATCTTTAGAAATAATCAGAGAGAGAAAGGACAAACTTCCCCATGTGCCTTCTATGGGCACAATTTCATTCTTCAGAGCTCTACCCTCATGACCTAATCACTTCCCAAAGGTCCCACCTCTTAACACCACCACCCTGGGGGTTAGGATTTCAACATGTGAGTTTTAGGAGGGGGACACAATCATTCCATCCATAACAAGTCCAGAGAAGGACTTGAAGAATTGAACAAGAAATGGTATTTGAATTGAAACTGCAACCTAGAAAGGAAAGTGGGCTATTCAAACTTTTAGCTGGTTAACAGTAGCTAAATACATGACTGCCTAGCCACATATTTGTCCTGTGTCTTTTCTAATAGTGCTCGGATTTGACTCAGCTATCTACCCCCTTCCCAAATAATCTCCGTAACTCAGGAGAAGCTGACTTTACCACCTGTGGCTCTAGGCATGTGCCTGATTGGTCCAAGGGAACTCCCTTCCTCTTTACCAAGAAGTAGTTTGGAATGGGTATTGTGATATGCTTCAGGTTAATGAAATATGCTAAGGTTTTTCTGGAAATTTCCCATAACTTTCTTCCCTGCTCCTCTGAAAGGCTTCCAGAAGCAGGCCTCCCTTTGTTCTGTTGGATACGAGCAAGGGAGAACACACAGCCTGGTTGCTGCCAGAAGCCACCCTCGGATGAGAAGGAGAACCAGCTTTAGGATGCTGTTGACATTGAACCGCAGAGCAGAATCACAGAGACAACCTGGGTCTCAATTATATCGTGAGCCTAGTTACATCAACCCACCCAAAGCGCACCTGTCTTTGGACTTCTTCTTCAGCAAACAATGGATTTCTAGTTTAATCCAGCTTGAGTTGACTTTCTATCACCGCAACCCAAAACACTCAAGTTGACATGTTTTGACATCGGAAAGAATACGCTCTTCAAAAGTGAAACCCTGGTCTAAACCACTGGTATGAGCAGCGTCTGAAGGTACAAGAGTGCGTGAGCAGTCCACGCTCCCTGTTAGATGGCATCAAATGCAGAAAGAACACCTCCTATCAGGAAGCACCCGCTCCTGTGAAGGTAGGAAATGCTTCTGTAGTATGTGCTTCTGAGTTAGGCAGACCCTATTTTGACCAGCGTTAAAGCCACTCAGCTATACTCTGGACACTTAGCTTTGAGTTGCACCATTGATTTTGTTAAGACCTCATTCTGTTTCTTTTTTCCTTTCTTTTTCCACTGCTGTCACAACAGGCAGAGCAGGGCACCAGTGACTTACCTTGAGAAGCATTTCATTTATATTCATGATTAATTTGTGGGAGCCAGCTGAGGGACAGCAATAGAAAAGCTGTTGCCTGGGAAACAAGATTCTCCCTGGCACTTTTTGGGAAATGTTGGGTCTTTGATGCTTCACAAAACACTCAACTTAATCTAAGAGCTGAGCCCCCAGGGTAACCCTGCTGGGCCATGCTAGAATGCAGAACTCCAGAGCCCATAGCCATTGTTGACTTTTAAGTCTGCCTTAAATGTTTTCAAACTGGCTAAACGAGAAATTCATGCTCTCTTCTCAGAAAGTTAGGTCTACTCTGTAATGAATTCCACACTAACAGACAGTAACTGACAGGCTGCGTAGTCTAAGGAATTCCAGACATTTCGATCTCTCCACCTGCTGGGCTAGTGGTAACTTGCTCCCTGATTTTTTCTTTTTCTTTTTCTTTTTCAGACCTTCAGAAAGAGGATGTCTTTGTGCCCAGAGACGTAAGGATTATGTACTCTGGAGGGACTCACAGTTTTCCCCTGCGGTAACAGCATGTTGCAACAGAAGCTGAATTCCAAGGCTAATGTAACAGTAGGCTTAATAAAATATTGAAAACCATGCCATCCCACCAGTAGTGTACAAGGGTTCCAATTACTCTACATCCTGACCAACATTTGCAGTCTTTTGTGTTTTGGATAAGAGCCATCCTAACAGGTGTGAGAATGATAGCTCATTGTGGTTTTGATTTGCAATTCCCTGAGACTAGTGACGTTGATCATCTTTCCATGTACTTGTTGGCCATTTGTAAGACCAGTTTGGAGAAGTTGTCTAGTCAAGCTGTTAGCCCATTTTGAATATTTGGTAATTAGGTTTCCTGTTACTGAGTTGTGGGAGTTCCTCATATATTTTGAGAATTAACCTCTTATCAGATATATAGCTTACAAATATTTCCTCCCACCCCATAGATGGCCTTCCTACTCTGTTGGTTGCTTCCTTTGCTGTACAAAAAGTTTTTAGTCTGATGTAGCCTCAAATGAGACTATTTTTGCTTTTGTTGCTCATGATTTTGTTGTCATATCCATGGAATCATTGCCAAGACCAATGTCACAAAGATTTTACCTTGTTTTCTCCTAGGAATTTTATAGTTTCAGGCCTTATGTTTAAGTCTTTAATCAATTTTGAACTGATTTTTATGTATGGTGTAAAACAAGTGTCCAATTTCATTCTTTGCAAGAGAATATCCAGTTTTTCCCAACACCATTTATTAAAGAGACTCCTTTCCCCATTGTGTATTCTTAGCACCCCTGTCAGAGATCTGTTGATCATATATGCATGGATTTATATCTGGCTTCTCTGTTCTGTGCCACTGGTATATATGTCTGTGTTTATGCCAATATCATACTGTTTTATTTACTGTAGGTTTCTAATATACTTTGAAATCAAGAAGTGTGATACCTTCAGCTTTGTTCCTCTCTCTTAAGATAGACTTGGCTATTCAAGGTCTTTTGTGGTTCCATATGAATTTTAGAATTTCTTTCCATTTCTGGAAAAAAAAAAAGAAGACAGGGATTTTAATAGAGATTGCACTGAATCTGTGTATCACTTTGAGTGGTATAGACATTTTAACAATATTCTTCTTCTAGCCCATGAACAGAAGATGTCACTCCATTTGTTTGTGTCTTTAATTTCTTTCAGCAATGTTTCATAGCTTGCAATGTACACATCTTTCATCTCCTCAACTAAATTTATTCCTGAGTGCTATATTCTTTTTTGTGTCATTTTAAAGGGAAATGTTTTCCTAATGTCCTTTTCAGGTGGCTCCTTGCTATGGTTTAGAAACAGAACTGATTTTTATATGTTGCGTTAGTATCCTGCAACTTCATGGAATTCACAGAAAGACAAAGAGAACACGATTTCACTTTCATGAGGCACCAAAAATAGTCAAACTCATGGGCAGTCTTTGTCAGTTTCCACCATGGTGCACTGTGGCCTGGGCCAAAGAGTACAGAAGGTGATGGTTCAGCCCATCAACCTCATCTTCAGATACTTGCAAAGTAGATCTCAGATTCAGGTGAGGCCTTATGAGCAAGTAATCATGCAGGTAGAGGGCTGTATCACTGATTTTGATGAGTACATGAACCTCATATTAGGTGATGCCAAAGAGATTCATTCTGAAACAAAGTCAAGAAAACAACTAGGTTGGATCGTGCTAAAAGGAGATAATATTACCCTCCTCTAAAGTGTCTCCAACTAGAAATGATCAACAAAGTGGGAAATTCTTGAGACAGTCATGTTGTTTGTTTCTTTAGATGTCCTTTGTTGGAAATGTAGTTCTAAAACTTTTGCTTGTATTGTTTTGACTACCTCTATGTTATTACCAGAGGACAATAAATACTGTGGGATTGTTTTTGTTTAAAAAAATAATCAAACTTATAGAATCAAAGAATAAGATGGTGGTTGTCAGGGACTGGGAATGGGGGAAATGGGGAGTTGCCAATCAATGGGCATACACTTTGGTTGTACAACATGAATAATTCAAAAGATCTGCTGTACGTCACTGTGCCTATCATTAGCAATACTGTATTGTGTGCTCAAAGTGATTTTTTTGAGAAGTTCATGTTCAGTGTTCTTACCATAATAAAACAAAACAAAATAAAGACAACTGTGCCATCCCAAATAAACACGAGGAGTGTTTAGGTCAAATAAAAAGGGGCTCCAAGTTAGGATTTTTGGTTGCAAGTGACGAAAAGAGAATTCTCTGACTGAAAGAATCCAAGGAAGGAAACATCCAAGCTGTAGAGAGGAGAGGAACACAGTGAGCACCTAGGATATTGGGATTAGAAAGTCAAGGGCTCGATTGAACTCTCCCTGGGTCTTTGCTCTCTGCTTCTCTGTGTGTGTTGGCTTTTTCCTCTCTCATTGCAGCCTGTTTTCTAGAAAATGGCTGGCAAGATGGCTATCAGCAGATTTTGAGCTATATTTCATTGCTTCTTGTCCCTCTTCCCCAATTCTAGAACAGCTCATGGGGAAGAACCCTGATTCACCCACTTTGGTCACTTTCCTGTAAGAGTCATCTCAGGCTCAGGGAAGACAGGCTGTGTAGTAACCAAAAAACCCCATCTAGCTGTGTAGATGGGGACACATTTCTGGAAAAAGAAGGCATTCAATCAAAAATCCCTGAAAGGTTTACCACGCTCCAGGGCCTCAGCCCCCTCAGAATATCAGAGTCAGTGAACAACAGAGCGGCAAGTCACTGTGAAGACTAAGTTGTCCAGGTCACCAGAGGTCAGAATGACCGGGAGTCTTCTCAGTGTCACAGAGAAATTTAGAGGAAAGAAAAACTGGATGTGGTTCTCTTCAAAAGAATCATACTTCTCAGCTTCTCATAAACCCATAGCAAATAGGAATTTGTAGCCTATGGTAGTTAGCGCTGTTGAAAGAAGAATTGAGAGCTCCCTCCTTCATTTATGTTAGAAAGGACAAGAGAGCTGGGGGACAACTCTCAGGAGCACTGTGCTCAGTGGGTCATGTCACTGAGTCCCAGAGCACACTATGCCCAGACACCCCCCTTTTACAGGTGAGGAAGCTGAGGGTCAGTAAACTAAGGCAACTTGCCTAAGACCTCCTAGTGAGTAAGGGATGGCGCTTGCTGGCAGACCGCAGGTTAGAGACCCTCTCCATGGGCCCCATGTGTGTGACATGTGGGAATGGAGGTAGCTGACTGAGAATCTGCCCAGCTGTGATGTGGTGGAAACATACTCCCTTCTGCCATCCGTGGGGTAGATTCCCACTTTGTCTCTGGAGGATATTTACAGATTAAGAGTATGGCCTCCTGTCCTTCCGACCTGCCCCACCAGGAAGGACAGCAGGCCCTCCAGAGGATAGATACTGCGTTTCCTCTTTCCTTGCCCAGATATATGGAAGCAACCTTCTACCCCCAGAATTGGCCTGAGAAAGCTCTACCCAAGCCCACCACATTGTTGGTCCTTGAGGCCAGCAGCCCCTATACAAATCACAGTCTGGGAAATTATATGTATTTTTGCTCTTTTAATAATAACCAGGACTATTTTTTTTTTTATTTTTGGATATTTGATTTCCAACCATAAGCACATCGTAACAACAGTAGTAGATTATCCATGCTGGGCCTTATTACAATGTCTCACAAATTATATTAAAATATTTATTTATTCCCTTAAGAGTCCCCAGGGATGCTAATTCCTTTCTTATCATCACCTCGTGCCCAAACAGACAAAGCTAATGAAATCATCCTCCCGATTTTCCCCTCCTCCAAAGTCATATCTTCTCATCGAACCTCTGAAACGAGTCCTACAAAGTCATTTGAAGTTCTTTTGGGGACTGTATTATAAAGACAGATTTGTGCTATGAGTGTGGAATTCTATTTCTATGTTTTCAGCTGGTTGTCTGGGTATCAGAAGGCTTTCCTAGTGTTTAATGGAGCCATTTGTCTCCAGAAAGAAGCGCTAATACAATGTGACATATACCGACCCGAAGTTCTGCCTTTTCTCTCTCGCATGAGCACCCAGGGGGAAAAGAGGCTCTGGTATCAACGAGGATCACAAGTGGCCACTTTTCTAATAGAGATTGTGTGACTCTCCAGGGAACTGCAGGGATGGCCAGACGGTGCAGTGTTTTTTCAAGGCACTTACAATCCTGATCTAGAACATTCTCTCCCGTGTGCTTCTGGATTCTGATTGTAGGGACACTTTAGAACGAAGAATGTCTGGAATTGAGACTTAGGAGAAAGGCTGGCCAGGATTAGAGCTCTTTCCTACTAATCTCATCATAATTACTGGGGCTGTTACTGTTCTTACTCAATTTTCTGTAAGAAATTTACAAATGGCTTTATAGCTATCGGAGGCAGAAAAACAAGAGCTTACTGAGTATTGCTAAAGCGCATGCAAAAATTGATGATAACTAGAGAAAGACTCTGTATTGAGGAAGTAAATAACCGAGACTAATTATAGAAGTCTAGGAACAGATGATGTGACACATAATGGCGGTGCTAGTTAAGCTGTGCTCCCCACGTTCTGTCTTGGTAGTTTCTTTCCTTTCTCTCATCTAGCCCTTACCATCACCTGGGAAAGCAGGCATTCCCATTACTCTCATTTTCCAGATGAGGAAACTAAGGCACAGAGACTTCCTCAAGGTCATTGGGTTACTAAATCAACCTCTGTTGCTTTTGCTGGGTTAATATCCATTCTTGCTTCTGGTAAGGACATTCCCTTTATCCTCCAGCAACCCCCTGCACCCATCCCCCACTCTCAAGCCCTCAGTTTGCCTAAGATTTGCCAACTTCCTCTGCCCCCAAACCCTCCTCCCCTCCCCCACCAGGGACTCGGGCCTGGGCCCATCAGCATATCCGATGCCCCTGGCCATGATGTCCAGTTCAGGGATGACCATGGACAGTCAAGCTGAAAACTTCAGTGCAGTATTAAGGAGAGAGAACTTGGCTTTGAGCGCCTCACAGCTGGGAGCCTATAGGCCTGGAACTGCAGGAGCCCCCAAGGGGAGAAGGTAGTCAGGAGGGAGAGGCTGCCCCAGCAAAGCCCAGAGGCAGGTGGAGGGAGATGGGCCTGACGGTCTGTGAGGCTCCATACCCAGCCATTCCCAAGGTCTGCACTGGACTTGTCTCAGTGTTTTTTTTTTTGTTTTGTTTTTGTTTGTTTGTTTGTTTGTTTGTTTTTTGTTTTTGTTTTTGTTTTTTAAAGATTTTATTTATTTATTTGACAGACAGAGATCACAAGTAGGCAGAGAGGCAGGCAGAGAGAGAGGTGGAGGCAGGCTCCCTGCGGAGCAGAGAGCCCGATGTGGGGCTCGATCCCAGGACCCTGGGATCATGACCTGAGCTGAAGGCAGAGGCTTAACCCACTGAGCCACCCAGGAGCCCCTGTTTTTGTTTTTTTGAAATCCAGTGTTTTGTTTTTAAAAATCTTGGCAAAGCTTGCACAGCCATCGCCACCAATACCAGAAAATATTTGTCTTCCCCCAAAGAAACTCATTAGCAGTCAGTCACTCCAACCCCCTGCTCCCACCAACCCTTTGCAGCCTGGATTAAAACAGAATCATGTGCCTTCATCTTCATGCTTCAGGGGTTACAAGATTCCTTCCCTTATCTCCCCTCACCCAGCTTCTCAGTAAAGGTGAGTCTACCAGTGAATTTTGTGCAAATGGAGTTTAGGTGGAAACACAAATCAAATCGGAGCCACGTTCTGCATTGACACGGGTGGCTTGGAACCAGCATGGCCAGAAGCAGGAGCTTCATAATAGGGGCCAGCAACCTGGGGACTCTGAGCCCATCAGTGGTTTCCCTTTTTGTGGGAAAAGCTTTGAATTTGGGGATTTGATGACAATCTATGGAGACCACAGGGGGCAGCAATGTTCTAGTCACCGTCAGAGTCCCATGACACAGCCATCCCATCACCCTACATCTCTTGATGTCACTTTCACAGTTGACTCTCTGATCCCTAATTTGTTTATCTGTAACAGAGTGGCCGCCCGGGTGTGAGTGGGGTCCTCAATGGCTGTCTTCTATCTTCATCGAGCTTCCTGAAAAACACCCTCTCCCAGAGCAGGGATGAGAGCAGGGAGATGAAGACCTGAAGCGTGAAGACGGAGTGTGATTCTGCTGCTCCTGAAGAAAAGCTGATCTACCATTTTGTTGCTCAGGCACCTGACCTCAAGGTCCCATGTTCTCCCCTAGCAGCAGATTCCTATTGACCCCGTTCCTTCTGAGGACCAGCGCAACATTTAGCCCTAGAGCAGGGCCACATGATAATTTTGGTGGTCCCAACACACTTCACTTTCCTGGCCCACTTCCTCCATAAAAATTTTTAAAAAGTTATATTTATGACTGTGTTGGTATAAGAAAAATGTAATTCCAGCTGGATTATATTTATTTTCTTAAATTCTGATTTTAAGAGACTTTAAACCTTGTTTATGGGTCCCTACAAGGATCATGGGCCCTGAGTGCCAGTCCTGTGGTTCTTACTGCCTAAGTTGGCCCAGCTGTTGATACAAGTTTTTCAAACTGCTGCATGTTCGAGTAAGGTGGGATCTCCCATCAGTGAAGAGAGGGTCTAGATACTAAGACCTCCCTCGGGAGCTGACTTCTTGGTGCCGGAATATGTCCAGGCTGGGGGCGTGGTGGGTCTCCTTCTGCCACCCCTTTTCTGTTTGTTGCAAAAAAACAGTGAAGTGGTTGACTCCCGTGCACTCATGGTGAGGACATCTAGAAAATTCAGTCCAGGCACCCTGGGCTCCCCAGCAAATTCCTCACTGAGGTGACTGGAGGAAGAAGGACCCAGTTATGGCAGAAGAGGGAAGAGGTGGAAGGGGACATATAAGCTTATTAGGACCTGGTGGGCACTCTGCCAAGCATTGTGTCATTTAATATTCTATGAGCCTCTGAGAGGTGGCCAGACATAAGTGTGTGTAGGGCCTTTACTGGCATGTCCAGGCATGATGTTGGGCACTCTAAGTAGCTTCTTCAATATTTGTAGTCACCTGAGAAGTAGGTATTACTTTTGTTTCTGTCTTACAGGTGTGGATGTTGACGTTCAGAGAGAGGTAAGTAAAGACTCAGAAGTGCAGTCGGGGACAGAGGTAAAGCCCAGGACTGAGTTTTAGGGAATATGCTGGGACCAGGAATGGCTTATGGTGAGTCACAGTGTACAGAAGACTTTGACACAAAGGGGACACCAACTGGAGTACAGGCCATCATGTCTGACCAAGGGCTGACACATTTTAGTCCTGGGCTTGTGGGCAATGCAGCGATCATGTCCTCGTTGGGGGCTTAGGTTAGATTTTGGGAGAGATAGGGTTATGCCACAGAGGACAGACTATATGATATTTTGAAAACCCATGGGTCTCAATCTTTTAATATGATAAGCATGAACCCACTTGATTACCAAATCAGGTACCAAGGACACAGTCTTCCAGTAGAACTACATGAGAGCTCCAAATATTTACAAGCAATGTATATTTATTTTTCTTTTAAAGGGTCCATTCCTAAGAAACTTGACTGGTCCTCTGTACCTTCCAAACATAACAGCCTATTCAACCTCACATGACGCTGCCCTAGGCCTAATAACAGTAACATCTAGTATCGTCATTGTTACACTAATACAGGTGTTTATTGTATGCCTCCGATGCATTAAATGCTTTCTGTATCATGTCTCTTTTAATCTTCGTAACTGCCTTGGGAGATAGGGATATTTTTTTATCCATTTACAGGCGAGAAAACAGGCTCAAGTAGGCTGAGTAACTTACAAGGCTACATAGTTAGAATGTGACAAAGCCACCTTCAAATCAGTCTGGCCCTAAACCTGGAGCTTCAGAAAACCAGTATATTCTGCCAAACCCTAAAGGTAAGTGTTTCTCATTTCCTGATTCAGAAGGTATTTCAGGGACCACTGTCCCAGGCTGAATCTACTCAGATTTTACACTAAATTTTACTGTAAGAAGTATACATTGGTGCTTATCAGAGAGGGGCAGTCTGACCTCCCAGAAGATCTTTGACAGTGTCCGGAGATAATTTTGGCCATCACAAATGGGGGTGGGGAAGAGGAGGGGGCTCCCAGCATCTATTGAGTGGAAGCCAGGGATGCTGCTGAACATCTTACAACACAAACGGCCCCAAAACAGAGAATTACCCAGTGCCCATATCGGTAGTGCTGAGGCAGAGAACCCCTGTGTTCCCTAAAGCACCATTGGATTCTAAGTCAAAGTAGAAAAATCATTCCCGGTGCAGTTGGGTGGCTCAGATGGTTTAGCATCTGCCTTCAGCTCAGGTCATGGTCTCGGGGTCCTAGGATTGAGTCTTGCATTGGGCTCCCTGGTCAGTAGAGAGTCTGCTTCTCCCTCTCCCTCTGCCTCTCCCCTGCTTGAGCACTCTCTCTCTTTCTCTCTCTCTTTCAAATTTAAGATTTAAAATTCTAAAAATTAAATTTTTTTTAAATAAAAAAAAAATCATACCATTTGCTCCCTCCCAACACAGTGTGTTATTTGCCAAGGATGCAAAGTACAGTCTTAGTACCAGTCACTAGATGCTGAGTCTGAAATGAATGGTTTCCCAAGGGTCCCACCGGGTAGGGTGACCAGATATTTTATCTTACAAACTTATCTCACTGACTCCAGAAGGAGTCAATTACTCCATGACCACAGGCATAAACCTGGATGAACGAGCCCTCCACTATGGAGTTTGCTGGCAAGCACAGGCGCATGGCAGAGACCAGAGTAGCGGTAAAGATGAAAGATTGCCACATAAATCTTGGCAATGACTCCAAGCCCTTCTAACTTCAAGGTGCATGTTTCCTTCAAGAGCTTATGGACACGTTGGATTCCCGAAGGCTGTTCTTGGGTCCCCCTCTCCTCCACATGAGTGACACCTCGCTCCATCCGTTGGTATCAGGCAGAGCCGAAAAGCCTTTCCTCTACAGCCAGTTTTCTTGCTATTTCCGAGAGGTCATCATTTGAACTTTGGCAAGTGGAGAATCTCCTGTAGTTCTTCTTACCTCGGCAAGCACCCTGTGAGGGAGGTCATATGTCATGGTAGTTTTTAAGAGGTGTATATTGAGATGTGGAAAGCCTGGTGCCTCCAAGGAGCAAAGCAAATTGGGAGATCCGGAGTCCATGTTTCTAGGTCATTTGAGTACAGGGACTATTTTTGTCATGAGACGGGAGTCAGATGGTGTCACATTCTAAATACACACCCAGTCGGGGTCGGGGGGCACTTGCATGGCTCCATCGGTTGAGTGACCGACTCTTGGTTTTAGCACCGTCATGATCTCGCGGTCCTGGGACCAAGTCCTTCGATGCGCTCTGCGCTCAACGCAGGGTCTGCTTCAGTTCTCTCTCCCTCTCCCTCCAGCTCATGCTCTCTCTCTCTCTCTCTCTCAAATAAATAAGTAAAATAAGTATACCCCCATGGATATGACTGGACTTCGAGGAAAAAAACTTAAAAATGTTTTTACTACGACCTTATCTAACCACCATAATTATTAACAGGGTATTAGTAAAGGTATGTCCTGAACTGAGGAAGAGCCAAGGTGGTCCAAAAATTCTGGGTGTGTTTTCTGGTACTAAGTCTGGACCTCTCCCCCCTCCTTTTCTTGCACTCAAAAGACTGTATCAGAATGCGAGTGAAAGTAATTTCATTATAAGGATAACATTGGATCCAGTGTATTTTATTAGAGAAGAGATTTATCTAGAGACTTTTGTTAGTAGGGGTAGCTGCCTGTGACCCATCTCACAGTCTGTCCATGACTCACTAGTGTGTTAGCACCCTGCTTGTGAGGGGGGCTCCCCTCTGCCGTGCCCCGTCTCTGGGGAAATGAACACAAACAGCAAGCAAGACAAGAAGACGTTGTTGCTAGTTTTGTTCCTCAGATTGTTTTTTTCACTTCTCTTTTGAACTCAAAATCTAATCCCTGGCTAAAGCTCATGGGGTTTTGGAAGACAACAGGAGGTAATTTGGTGGTAGAGAGGTCTGTGGTATCTGGCTGTGTTTAGACTAATCATGGAAAGATGGCCCAGCAATTAGAACATCCTCATGAAAGGTAAAGAGGCTACAACTAGGGGTGAGGCCTTATGAAAAGAAGTGGGCTCTCCCCCAAAATGAAAAATAAATAAAAATAAACTAAAAAATAAAAAAGAGGTGGGCTCTCCCTCCCTCGAGTGTAGAGGATGTGATGTTGATAAAGTTTAAAAAAAAAATGAGATCTTGAAGTTGATGTGGGGCTTTGTCACTTATCTCTTTGATTCTACAATAAAAGAGGAAAATCAGCGTGGGGGGTTTCTTTTTCATTCAGAGAGATGGTTGAAGCTGTAGGTTGAGTTACTCACTGACAACCAGAAGAGGAAGATGGATGATCCTGGCTCCTTAGAGAGTTAGTAATGGAGTTTTCTCCTTCACCGTGTTCCATTTTTCCTTGCCACAAACCCTGAGTTCTCCCTTTCCACAGCTGAAATATACACTGCCTTCTGTTTGCAGATGGCAAATGTGACAGTGCAGTGAGCTGTGGGCTATAATCCAGTCTGATGGGCACCCTGGTCTGTGAGTGGAGGCCAGAAATAGCTGGGGCGGAAATGCAAGCCTTGGAGTTGAGGTGGCCTCCTGGAGTGCTAGAGAGGCTCAGGAGGACTCTGGGGGGCTGGCTTGCCAATCAGTTTTCTTCTTCTTGTCTGCCATTCTTCAGGCTCCTCAGCCTCTTTCTCCCCCCACCACCTCTACTCTCCCTCCCCCCAACCCTAGGCTCCCCTCTCCTTGGACTTCAGAGCACAGCTGTAGCATTGCGGGAGTCCTCTACACTGACTTCTATTGGGGGTTAATGGGGAGAAGTATCTCTCTGCATAGGACCTGCTGGGCAGCTGAGAGAAGGAAAGGGCCCTGGGACACCTGCCAGCCAGGCCACAGCTTGCGGAAATTGAAAGCATGTCCTATCACAAGCACAATGAATGTGTGGTGGATATGAATATTACCTTACATCTGTGCTCGTAAGAAATGTCACAGTGTTTTAATCTTTCTTTTTTTTCTCCTTATAAAAATCTCTTTTATTTTCTTTTATTATTATTATTTTTTTAATTTATTTTCAGCATAACAGAATTCATTGTTTTTGTACCACACCCAGTGCTCCATGCAGTCCGTGCCCTCTCTAATACCCACCACCTGGCTCCCCCAACCTCCCCCCCTACCTCTTCAAACCCTTCAGATTGTTTTTCAGAGTCCATAGTCTCTCATTGTTCACCTCCCCTTCCAATTTCCCCCAACTCCCTTCTCCTAACTCCCCATGTCCTCCATGCTACTTGTTACGCTCCACAAATAAGTGAAACCATATGATAATTGACTCTCTCTGCTTGACTTATTTCACTCAGCATAATCTCTTCCAGTCCCATCCATGTTGCTACAAAAGTTGGGTATTTTCCTTTCTGATGGAGGCATAATACTCCATAGTGTATATGGACCACATCTTCCTTATCCATTTGTCCGTTGAAGGGCATCTTGGTTCTTTCCACAGTTGCACTACTGGGTATTTACCCCAAAGATACAGATGTAGTGAAAAGAAGGGCCATCTGTACCCCAATGTCTATAGCAGCAATGGTCACGGTTGCCAAACTGTTTTAATTTTTCTAAATAAACTTCAATCAGCTCTGAGCTCCCACCAAGCAGACTGGCAGGAAATTCCATCCTGGCTATGGAATAGGAGCCCTCCTTCCCCTCCTGAGTTGCACCCAGGCCTTGAAGATATGGCAGAGTCCAGGTCATTCATCACATGCTGTGCTGGCCTTTGGCTCATAGTCCTTATTCAAGGAGTGCACTGGGGTATCCTTGACCTTGGTAGCTTCCTTGTACTGGGTGTGCATGGAGATCTTTGCTGGGGCAGAGAGGTTCATCCCTGACTCATCCTCATGGGAAGTCCTGCCAAAGCCCTACCCACAGCCCCAGTTCCAGTGTGCAGCCTGGGAACAGGACTTGGGTTCCTCTTACCTATGCAATCCTCAAGTCCGCAGCTCTTCTTGGAGCCCAGGGAAGCTCTAAATGAGCTTTCCTTTCGCTGTGCCTTCACCATCCCCCAACTGCTTAAAGTTCACCTATCTTTTCCCTTGTCTGCAGCCATCCAGCATGATTGCTCTGTGAGCCCAGACTTTTATCAAAGAATAATGTGTTGGCAGGTTGGTTCCTTCTGAGGACTATGAGGAAGAATCTTGCAGGACTCTCTCCTAGCAACCCTCTGATGAGTTGCTGGTGATCTTATCTTGACTTCTGCTGCATCACCCCAATCTCTGCCTTCGTCTTCACATGGTGCTCTCCCAGTGTGCATTTCTGTTTCCAAACTTCCCCTTCTTATAAGGACCCCAGTCATATTGGATTAGGGGCTCAACCTACTCCAGGATGATGTCACCTAATTACTAATTAGTTAATTACAACTGAATGACCCTATTTCCAAATAAAGTCATCCTCTGAGGTACTGGGAGTTAGAGCTTCACCATTTTGGGGGGATACAACTGAATCCATCACAATGACCAATTTGCTTCAGTTTATCTAAGACTGTCCTGGTTTTAAAGCTGAAAGTTCCATGTCCCAGAAACTTCTTCAGTCCATGGCAAACCAGAACACAGGGTCACCCTAGTGACCATGCAGAAATGAGCATTCTGACAATGTTGAAATGGTAACAACAGGTGTCCAATACTTGTATTGTCTAAGGGTGGCTGGGAGTGGCTCATTTTGGTGGCTCCTAGGGTCCTTGGATGAATGGCACTTAACTCAACACAAAGCAGATAGTGATCAAGTGTTGATGGAAATGGAAAAGAGAAGTGCCAGGAGGGATGTGCTTGGACTAGTGTGGGCACAGGAGGGAGGAGACCAAGCTGGAGTAAGGTGGGAGGAGTCACTCTTGGAAAGGAAGAGTCTGAGGGAGGGCGAAGGCGAAGCAGCTGTCCCAGATGCTGGGTGCAGAGAGGAGGGCCTGTGGGAGCACTAACACCTCAGGTCCCCCTTCTCCATGGGTAGGAAATCCTCACCTGTTGAGAATGAGCCATCGCACCCGGGAATCTCAGCATCCAGTGGTTCTAATGGCTGCCATATTTTCAGGTTCCTACCAAGTCGGAAGAGTGAGAACAACGTCAATTCTTTCCTAAATTGAAGATAATGACCACAGTGTGTTTGGGAGGTTATATTTAAATCATGCTTAGAACACCTCTGTTTTGCAGCGTGGCTGGGTGCAACTCTCCACCAGGACAGATCTCAGTGGAAACAAGAAGGACTGAACTTCCAGGAGACCCCTCATTTGAGTGGGTAAGAGTAGGCTCTCCCTGCCCCCACTGTGACCACTGGCTGCTGCTGTTCACAAGTTAGGTTTTAGGAAGCTCATACAAATGCCTCCCACAGGATCCCTCTGTTATTTGACATGATCTTGAAATAATCCCTTCAAAGCCAGCTATCTGATCATTGATCCAGCTAACAAAGAAATAAAAATAAACTCGTTTCATAAATGCCGTGACAATGGCTATGTAAAAATGTGAGCAGAGAAATAATTTCAGAAAAAAAGATGTGATTTTGATAAATGACAGCAACTGTTCTTGTTAAATAAACATTCTCCTTCTGTAAGACTGGAGATAAATCATAGTTTAGTTGATGAAAGAAGCATATTTTCTTGTTTACAGTCTATTGATAGTATTATTCTCAAGCAACAATTAGGTAGAGAGTAAGATTTTGAAGGAATCCAAATACTTTGCCCAACACAGATTTTTTTTCTCCATTACCCAGAAATTTATGTCACTGTCCACATTACTAATAACCTAGTCCTAAAAGACAATCTCCCTGGTTTTCATTAAAACATCATCAGGATTGGTCTGTGGTAACCAATAAACCTATTTTATAGATGGAAAAACTGGGGCATTCAGTGCCCTGTAGACGTGTGATAAGAGAACCAGAAGATACAAAGTCCTTTCTGAACTCAGCCTTAGATGCTAGGAGGTGCTGTCTGTAAGTTTCTACAGAACAGGTGAGTAGTTGAGTAATACTTGAAGACACCCTGGGATAAGCTTAGTAAGTATAGTAGATATACACACTCCACGTGGTTTTGTTTTGGAGGATATGGTATTTTTCGTTAAAAAATTGTATCTTTACATGGATTGGGCTTATTGCTGTTTTAAAATGAATCAATAAATATTTTTTTTAATTTCTCAGTTTTCATTTCTAACATGATAATTATTGAAAGATACATAACCCACAAAAACAAAAGCTCTTCATGGCCTTTAATCTTTTTTAAGAGTATAAAAAGTGCTGACACCAACAACTTTGAGAACAATGTGCCTTCAAAAGAACATGTCCTCCAACATTCATTATGTTCCAGTAACTGACTCCGGAGTCTATTCTCCAAGTACACTACTGCACTGCTTCTTAAATCTCAAATAAAGAAAAGGGGCATCTGGGTGGCTCAGTTAGTTAAGCATCAGCCCTTGGCTCAGGTCCTGATCCCAGGGTCCTGGGATGGAGCCCTGAGTGGGCTCCCTGATCACTGGAGAGTCCCTCTCCTTCTACCTACCCCCTCCCCACTCATACTCTCTTTCTCTTTCAAATAAATAAATAAAATCTTTTTTAAAAAAAGAAAGAGACAAACAAATTCAAAGTTCAACATTCTTTTATTTAAAAGAAGTAGAAGTCTAGGAATAGGAGAAAACATTATTACTTGACGGAGAGTCTGTCTAATATAGGCATAAATATACCGAAAGAGTGGGACCTTACACATATTCTCTTTGAAGTCGGGAACAACACCTGTATTGCTTCAAGCACTTCTTCTATTCAAAATCACATAAAAGGTTTTAGCTCCATGCAGTAAAATAAGAAAAAGAAATAAGATATATAAGAGTTACAAAGACAGAAGCAAAATTACCATTATTTGCAGACAAAATTTCTGTTGACATAAATTCTAAGTGAATCTATAGAAAAGCACTAGAACAAATAAGGTGGTTCTATATTGTTGTTGGACAGAAGATTGATATGAAAAATCCATAGCATTTTTATGTCCCAGGGACAATGAAGTAGAAAATGTAATTTTAAAAAATCTGAAACTGTATATTCATAACAGACCTTTGCAGGGAAAAAACCCAAATTGAACAAAAAACTTTACTGTAAGATGTAGGAGATCTAAATACTAGTTCATAGTTAGGAAGATTTGATATCATAAAGAAGACACATCACTTTATTATTTTAATGATTGTCTAATGAAAGTCCTAATGAAGTTTTTCACACAATCTGACAAGGGTGAAGAAATGCTAAGACAAATTTGAAGAAGGTGGCCATATGCATGGGAAGGGAGAAACTTGGAATAGTGAACAAAACCTGTTTTGTTACATAACAAAGCTTACCATACAGGTTTGGTAAATAAAATAGTGCAGCGTTGGACTGGGGATATATACAAAGGCCAGTGGAAGACCTCTGGCAGCCTGAGACCATAATCACATATGTATGTGAGCTTGGTACATGAGAGTTGGCCTTAAAATCAGTATGGAAAAGAATGGACCAAACAGCTAGTGATTCTAGGATAATGAGATATCTTCATTTTGAAGAAGATAACATTAGGTCATTATCTCTGACCACACTAAAAAATAATTCCATTGTGTAAAAGATACAACTGTCAAAAACAAAACCATAAAACTTCTCAAAAAAAAAAAAAAAAGCATAGGCAAATATCGTTATGGTAGTAGAGTAGGGACAGATTCTTTTTAGTGATAGGAAAAGTGTAGTCCAGAAATAACAAGTTTGATAAAATTGTCTGATTAAAATGATAAATTCTCATGCCAAGAGTCAAGAAAGAACATGAAAAGGACAGATTTCACAATGCATATAATTGACAAGACATCAGTAACAAGAATATCCGTAGAATTCCTACTTAAAAAGACAAACCTAGCAGAAAGATAGGGAAAATAATATGAATAATTTCCAGGGTGCCTGGGTGGCTCAGTGGGTTAAGCCTCTGCCTTCGGCTTAAGTCAGGATCTCAGGGTCCTGGGATCAAGCCCCGCATCGGGCTCTCTGCTCAGCAGGGAGTCTGCTTCCCCCTCTCTCTCTGCCTGCCTCTCTATCTACTTGTGATCTCTCTTTCTCTGTGTCAAATAAATAAATAAAATCTTTAAAAAAATGAATAATTTCCAGAGGAGGGGACCTATACATAGATTAGAATATTCTCAACCTTTCACATAAGTTTGCAAATTTTAAAATGAAACAGCAACAAGATACCATCCCACACATCAGTTTAAGACAACTAATAAGCCTGTTCATACCAAGTGTTGATGAAGATGCAAAGAAATAGGTGCTCTGTACCATGGATCTACATGGTACCAAAGTGGGTGCATTTCAAATGCAAAACAAAATCACAATGAGATACCACTTCATACCCCTTAGAATGACTATGATTAAAAAACAAAACAAAACAAAACCCAGAAAATAAGTGTTGACTAAGATGTAGAGAAGTTAGAACACTTGTGCTTTGCTAGTGGGAATGAGAAATGATACAGTTGCTAGGGAAGACAATATGGTGGTACTTCAAAAATTAAATATAGAATTGCCATCCAATCCAGCAATTCTACTTCTAGGGATATATTCATAATAATTGAACGAGTTGAATACATAGTTGCACATCCATGTTCATAGCAGCAGTGTTTACAAGAGCCAAAAAGCGAAAACAATCCAAATGTCCATCAACAGATGAATGGATAAACCAATTGTGATACATACATGCAATAGAACATTATTCAGTCTCGGAAAGGGATAGAATTCTCATATATGTGACAACAGGGATGCATTTTGAATGCATTATGCTAAGTTTAACAAGTCACATAAAAAAGTATTGTATTCTTCCACCTGTCAGAGTTACACCAAAGGATGAAATTCCTAGAGACAGAAAGTAGAACAGAGGTTATGAGGGGCTGGGAGGAGGGGAGAACAGGGAATTATTTAATAGGGACAGGGCTTCAGTATGGATGATGAAAGCGTTCTGCAGATGAATGGTGGTGGGGCTGGTTACACAATGGTGTGAATGTCCTTTCTGCCACTGAGCACCTAAAGACAGTTAAAGTGGTAAATTTTATATCTATTTTACCATAATAGAAAAGCTAATGAAGGGATTTTAGGATTATGAGTGCTGCACTGAGTATTAGTGTGGGCTTTGTTGAACTAGTGGGGAATTTGCATGCACCTAGCACCCACTCAGGTGGATGGAGAACCCCAGGGCACTGGGCTCAAAGCTCTTCCCAAAAGCCAGCAGAGCAGGGGGAGGGAGACCCAGGATGGGTGGAGAGCTGAGGAGGGCTCAGGTACTCAGCCTGCTGTAAAGCCTGAAAAGGCAGAAATTACTGGTTGAGGGGGAACCCCTAGGCTGACCCAGTACCAGGCAGCTAGCTATGAATGAACCATTTGGATCTAAAACCTAGGCTCCCAGGAAGAGCCCCTCCTTCTGGTTCATGGATTTTGGGCAACGTTAGGATGGAGGAAGTGGGGAAAGAGAAGGTGGAAGAAAGGGCCAAGAGAGAGGTGTTGAGGATCTTGGGTCCTCATTCAGCACCCAGGGGAGGGAGGAGAGAAGGTGAACTGTAAGAGACGGCCCTGTGTAAGCAGGAGGGTAGGAATGGGAGAAATGAAGGTGGGAGACTGTCTTATGTAGTCTCAAGATGTGGCGTTTCCAGAGCAAGGGTTTTGGAGCCATGAGGACCTCTGAATTCTCATTCCACCATTCACAGTCAGTGTGACCTTCCTGAGCCTCAGTTTCCATATTTATATGTCTGGGAAAATTTTTTTTTCTCTTAATTTTACAAAAAGTTGAAGTTCTAGCTGATCTTGCTTCCACATTAACTCAGAAAAATCCAATTATTCAAGCAAAGATCTTCTTTGGAACATCATGCTTGCCTTTTATTTATTAATTTTTTAATTGTTTGTCTTGGGATGCCCAGGTGGTGCAATCAGTTAAGCATCTGACTCTGGATTTAGGCTCCGGTCATGATCTCAGGGTCATGGGGTTGAGCCCCGTGTGCAGCTCCCCGCAGGGCATGGAGCCTGCTTAAGATTCTCTCTCCGGGGTGCCTGGGTGGCTCAGTGGGTTAAGCCTCTGCCTTCTGCTCAGGTCATGATCCAGGGTCCTAGGATCGCGCACCGCTTCAGGCTCTCTGCTCGGCAGGGAGCCTGTTACCCCCTCTCTCTCTACCTGCCTCTCTGCCTACTTGTGATCGCTGTTTGTCAGATAAATAAATAAAATTCTTTAGAATCTCTCTCCACCTGTCACTCTGTCCCCTCCAAACCTTCTCTAAAAAAAAAAAAAAAAAGAAGAAGAAAAGAAAAAAAGTTTGTCTGTCTTTCTGTATCTAATTATTCTATAGAGGCTTCTTTTTAGTAAAGTCATGTTGATGTCTTTTTGAAACATGAAGAGTTGTCTAATGTCAGAAAACCACAAGGGGAGAGTGTTCTCTATCCAGATTTTGATCTATATGTCACTTTCCTCCTATCTGGTTTTAGTTAATTGAAAGATGGCTTCACACATGTTTCTTCTCCTCATATCTATTCTGGTTCATTCAAGCCTCATTTCAGAACTCACTCAACCATATCTGCTTCCTAAAGAAATGCTATTCCTTTGGTAATCGGGAAAGCTCCAGGTGCAATGCCATAATCTAATTTCAGGATATTATTAAAAGCATTTAATTCCCATAATTGTGTTTGATTAGAAAAGAATGACTAAATCATGGATGGAATCAACTGGAGCACAGCAATTTTAGGGCTTGCTATTATGAATTTAAATATTGTTGGGCAATTTCTTATGGCTGTTTTTAGTAGATGTTTTTACCTCCAATGGCTTTCCCAATAAAATCTTCTATAGGTGGAAGACTAGGCCGCCAGGCAGGGGGCGCGGCTTCTCGTGGGCGGGGCTTCTTATGGGCGGGACCCATCTCGATGCTCCCTCTCTGGCGCCGTGGCCCCAGCCACTCAGGCCTAGCCAAGGTTGGAGTGTGGTTAGTTTTGAGGCGCTCCAGATGGGGACGCTACCAGAACGAAAAGATATTCCACCATGGGTGAAAGCTCCCGAAGATTTGAAAGATCCCAAGGTGTTGCAGGTCCAGACGCAGCTCTTGGAGGTTCTGTTTGGCCCAACAGGATCTCGAATCCCATACATTGAGCAAGTGAGCAAGGTCATGCTCGAGCTAAAGGTTCTGGAATCCTCGGACCTCAGAGAGGTCGTGGTTTATGGCTCGCTCTTGCACGAGCTCAGGGCCAGGTGGATGCTCCAGTCCATGGCCGAATGGCACCGCCAGCGACAGGAACGAGCGATGCTCAAACTTGAGGGTGCCATGAAAGCCCTAGAGCTGGGTCCTTGGAGGAAGTGAAGCCAGTTTGCAAGCCGCGAACTTGGAATCAGGATTGAAAGAGTAAACTGTGTCTGCAGAGGTGGAATGCATGTGGTCTGGTTGAAATTCCGCTCCAGTCTGACAAGGAAAACCCAGCTGATTTTTGGGTCCCTGCCTTTGTCTCAGTCCTAATGTGGCTTTCCCCCCAGGTTTGCTAATTTAAAAAAAAAAAAATTTAAATAAGTTAAAAAAAAAACCCTTCTGTAGAATATCATTTTATACTTAACAGAGGGCTGGCATATTTTATTTGATATAATCACCTTAATGTTTTAGATGTTTTTCCTTTATTTTCTTTTTTTTAAAGATTTTGTTTATTTATTTGAGAGAGAGAGAAAAAGCGCAAGCACGAGTGGAGGGAGGGGCAGAGGGAGAAGCAGACTCCCCACTGGCAGGGAACCAGACATGGGGCTCGATTCCAGGACCTCAGGATCATGACCTGAGCTGAACACTTAACTGACTAAGCCACCTAGGCACACCCCCTTTATTTTCCTCTTAAAGTTGAAGACATCAAAGATGAGGCTTAAATGACCTGCCCCAAACTCAGTAGTAGTAGGTAGCTTCTTCATGTGTCCTCAGGTTTTAGTTGATCCTTCTGCCGTCATTGTTACATGAAAGCCAACACCACATGCTCCATGTTATCCTTAAATTTATTTGTCCACTTGTCTTCAAGAAATCTGAGATTAAGCTAGGTTGCATGCCAGAAACATGCTATGATTGGCCATTGTTCAGCAACTTCCACAGAAAGGAGGGTGAAGGATGCTTCTATTGGATACTCTTTAAGTTGTGGTCTTTAAATTATGGCCCATTATACTTCATTCCAATTGATTCTTGATATCATGGAGGACACTGATGTTATTATTATAAATAATTATCTGTATTGTGCAATCAGTAACCCCTGGTATTTGTATTCTTTTGGTATTATTGTAAGTTGAGGTTTTTCAACCATGGCAGTACTGACACATGGAGGCAGATCTTTCTCTGGAAGAAGCACTGGAGGATATTTTGCAAGCCCTGTCTCTACCTACTAGGTGCTAACAGCCCCCTATCTCCCCAGCTGTGACAACCAACGATGTCTTCAGTCATGGTCAAATACTCCCAGGGCAAAGTCATTCTTAATTGAGAACACACACTGTCGATGTTATAAGCAACAAAAATATTTTATTCTCTTAAATTATCAAGTCCTCTAAACCAAGGAAAAATTATTACTTACTTAGTAGCATATTTATCTATTGATTCTTGTACAAGTCATCAGTAGAAATCAATTGAGAACGTATCCCAGAAGAGAGAGAAGCCAAAATCTAGTTAATTCAAACGTTACCCCTGGGACCATGTAATTAAAGTTGTTCTTAACTGGCTATCTTACCAAAGTCAATACAGACTAGAGTTTCATCCATCTTAACCACAGAACATGTTTTCTCCTAGAAAAATTCCTTTTAGAGGTCTTAGAACTGGGAACTAAGAAAACAAACCAAGGTCAACATCTTTGGTTATATAACATGTGTGTTTGATACACATTAACCTGATTACTCTGCACGTTTGATCATCCTACTAATTTTCCTTTATATCATTTGAAAAGAAACAATCTTTTATGATATAGTAAAAGGGAGGTAAGGCTCTGGGTAAAAGGCATGAAGAGGAAAGGGAGGACAAAAGAGTCCACCACAAAACACTTGTTACTTGTCAGCTCTGTCCAGCACTCGGCTGTGTGGCCCGGGAGGCAGTGTCTTCCCTATCGTGGGAGGTTTGCAAACAGGATCGAAGCGTGGGAAACAGGAAGAGAACAGGTCCGGCAGATCTGGATTTGAAAGCTCACTGGCTTGAACTGTAACTCCACCGAGCCTCATCCAATCTGTAAATGAGAATGCTTCCCATTCGAGTTGTTTTGAACATCGACGATACCATTTACAGAGACCCTGGCCTCTGTTCAACATTCAGTCCCCCGCAGCTTTGTTTCCAACTTCTGCATAGTCCCATGTTTCTGCTGGAGATTGGGGCTGCCTCACTTGTAGATTCTAAGCATGGCTGTATCCTGATAGATACCCAGGAACTGTGGCGATTTAAAGTCTGCTTCAAAATGGCTTTATACATTATCATAAAGCAAACATTTCGCAGTACCCATCAGAATTGCCAAGAATTGCCATGCCTATTCTTATCAACTTTCCCTTGAAACCAGCCTTTACTGTTTCATGGATTAAGAAAAAGAGTGAACAAGAAGAATAATGGTCAGGGGCTCCCTTTGCTGAATCCTGGTTTATGGCAACAATAAAAGTCACGTGTTACCCAACCATAGGCATGTCTATTTTTAAGTAAGCTAAGCTCCTCTGCTTACATTATGCAGACCTGCATGGAAGGGTGGACTGAAGGGTCTGAAAGTATCTCAGGGCTATGTTATGCGCGTTCAGCTTCCCCGGCACAGGAGGCTAGGTGGGATAGAGCGAGAAACCCCAGGCAAGGACTAAATGCCCTTCTCCTCTTGCTGGAGTGCTTTCCCTCTGCAGGGCTGAGAAGGGCGCCAGATACCAGAACAAACCAACACGACCGTGTTGACCACAAGCCAGCTCTGACTTAGCCATTCGTCAGAATATTTGCTCCGTGAAACTATTTTCATTCCACAGACAATGCTTCATGAGTAAGGCTCTCTAGCATGCTGGAGTGGGATGCAGGTTAGTGGTTTTCAATGACTTTCACAGTGATAGAGCCCTTTCTGTACATAGAACTTCCTGGGGGGGGGGCACTGATCTGGAAGACCAGGGAGAGGGAAACCCCCATGGTGGAAGGTGGGGTGAAGAAAGGAGCTATGAAGTCTGTCCATCCCCTGGACCACCCTGCACAGCTCTTTCTAGATGCCTGATGGCATCCCTTGAATTTCTATGACTCCTGGAATCCAGATGGACAACCAGCGAGACACTGTCCTTTCCAATCCCTTTCTTGTTTAATAAACCTTCTTGGCACTCGTTTGCACACAGTGTCCTTGCAAGCCCTTCTAGCATCAGTAGATGATAAGAGATAGAGGCACTTCCCTGCCAACTAGGTCTTTAGAACCGCCTGAATGTAACAGAGTCCCTCTTCTTAACTCAAAGAGTCTTTTAATGACATTTAATAAGAGAACACTTTTACCTTATTATCTCCTGATGCTTTTCCCTGACTTACCTTTTTTTTTTTTTTTTTCAAAATAGAAGGTTGTGGAAGAAACGGTAATACAGTAGCTACCAGCATTTGTTGAAAGAACATCTGGAGATAATTGTTCACTTGATGCTAGCATGATTTTAGCTGTCTGGGAAAGAGCCACCGGAAGTAGAGTTCTGAGCATGAATAATGGTTTTGCCATTGTGGGGAAGCTGGGGGGCTGCTCTCGTGGACACTCTGCTGATCCTGCCTGGATTTTGAAGTGTCTGAGACGGAGTCTGGCACATGGTAGGAGCTCAACATACACTGGCTGCCAAAGAAGAAACCCAGGGTCCCAGAAGCAGCCGGGCTTGAGCACACTCTCCAGAACACTGCTGAAATGTCATTCCAACGTGGCATCGCTGGAGTTTGCTAGTTCTTTCTCCCTTCCTTCTGGCATCCAACTCCCCCAGGAAATAAGAAGCAATATGAGAGAGGATATATTTGTGTTTTTTCATTCTCTTCTAGTAGCACAACTTCTTCTTCTTCTTCTTTTTTTTTTTTAACACAGTGTAGGGATAGCAACTGGCACAAGTAGATGTTGGAAGCTATTAGTGAGAGGACATGAAGCAGGAACCCCAGAAAGGCAGATTTGATTGCAGGAAGTTGCAATATGAAATTAAGCTGGCAGGCTTTAAAGTTGTCATGAGGTCTAGGAAGAAGAGAAGTCTCGTCCAGTCCCTCTTGAGGCACCCTTGGTGGCGTGTGCACAACCACCTGTCTCCGGCAACCCTTCCTTCCTTCAAGGTGCTCTTGGACATCTTCCGATCTGTGACAAAGTGTCTTCTCTGGATGACAGCTTTAGGACTCTGTGGCTACAGAGACGTTTTTCCCTCTGGAGACATTTTTAGCACCCTCCGTTTGAACAATGCCATGTCATACATTCTGCCAAAAGACATGAAATGCAACAGGGCAGAGGATGGGGCTGGTGACTAGCATCTCAGGTCTGTGTGGGGTCGGAAACCGTAGTTTTTGGAAATGCTCAAAGAACAAACTGCCAACCGGGGAGCCAACGATATCACCACAATGATATCAAGCTTCCAGTCAGGCAAGCATGAACCTACCTGCCGATGGGGCACTTGGCGTTCAACAGACTCACTAAATGGTGAAGAAAATCTGGAGGGGAGGGTAAGGATTTGAGCAAGAGCCTGAAAATTCTCTGCACAGTCCCCAAATCTCTCCCAACCCAGTCTCCTTGTTGCCTGAAATCTCTTCTTTACACATTCCTACGACAGCAGATTTCTCCAGGTATCTTTTTAAAAAGGTACAGACTTCGAGAAGGCACCCCCAGATCCCAGTGTGAATTAATCAGATGTCTTTCCTCACCAGCAGCAGACACAGAGGCAAATGGAGGTTCTGAGTGGTAAGACCTTGATCAAGCCTTTGTCCTTCCCATTAGGCCTTCCAGCAAGTGCTAGTTGTGTGATAATGTTTCAGTGGGACTATGCTGTACTTCTGGGAAAGCCCTTCTCTGCAGACTCTGTTCTCTGTACAGGCAGAGAAAGCAGAAACCGAATTTGCGAGCTCCTTTCTCATGATTGCTGTTCTCCAAAAGCTCTGCATAGTGAAGAATGTCCTGTCGTATAATCCTGACTATAAAAGGCAAAGAACCTGTATTAGAGGGAAGGAAAGGAGCTGGAGTGTTTACAAAGATGTCCACTTTGGGTAGTAAATGGGTCTTAAGATCGTGCGCAATTCCGCTTGGATGTATTATGAACATATTAATTTTCATTTCAGAAATGTTATTCCCATTTCTCACTCATCTTTAATGTGCAGGGACTAATGATTTTAACTTTCATTGTTCTTGCCCTTGAGCCTGTCAATGAGATAACGATCTTCCATGATCCATGTTCTGCTGCCTGAAGAATTCTTCTGCAAAGTAAATCTTGATGCTCTAACTGATCGAGTGTTGTAAGGTTTTGCTTTAATACACTGAAATATTTTACTGAGTGAGGAAATGAGGAGGATGTATAATTTGTTGTCATTTTTTTTTGGTTTTATTTGTTTATTTATTTAGAGCACACAAGAGCAGGGACAGGGACAGAGGGAAAGAATCCTCAGGCAGATTCCTCGTTCAGCTCAGAGCGTGACACGAGGCTCGATCCCAGGACCCTGAGATCATGATGTGAGCCGAAACCAAGAGTTGGATGCTAAACCACCTGAGCTGCCCAGGCATCCCAACTTGTCGTCTGTTTATGGGCTCACTTTATGGGTGGGGGCAGCAGCTGTCCTGGAGGTCCTCCAGCTCCTGCTGGATCTCCTTCAGCTTCTTAGAACCCTGGGCCAGGTGCCTATGTAGCTTCACGGCAGGTGCACCAGCCGGTCACTCAAGACATTGAAGTTGGGTGCTTACCAATGGTGAAAGACAAATGCAGGTTCCTGTTTGCAGTCCTGCATTCCAGCCGGTCCTCCTTGTTTGCCTTGGTTTCTCCTACTTCCGCTCCCCTTTTCATTCCGCACTGAAAGCCCCATAGGCTTTGGTTACTGAAGTAATTGCTGTACATAGACGTTAATGGGCTGCCCTAGTCACATCAAGTCAGATTCCTGTATCCCAAATTCTATGCTCCGCATTGGTTTCAATTCTCTTGATTAACCCTCAACTAATGAATTCAGTCTTGTTAAGGGATTCACAATGTTACCAATTCCTTCAAAGAATCGACTACTGTCCTGGTTAATTCTATTATTTATCTTCTATTTCTTCTATTTCTGCTCTTGTCTTTGTTTCTTCCTTTCTATGTATGTTTTGCTTACTTCACCCACATTTTTCTAGTTTCATCATGTGGAAACCTACCTTCAAAAAGAAGAAAGATTTCAAATCAGTGATCTGAGAGGTAAAGCTATACATTCCTCTTAAGTCAGTGCTTTTGTGGAATCTTTGAATTTTTGATACTCTGTGTTTTTATTATCACTTTTCCGTGCACCTGTTTCCTTATTACTTACAGTTCTCCTTTGACCTGTGCATTCAGAAGTGTGCTGTTTAATCTCCAAGCATTTGGTGTCTTTCCAGATATCTTACTGTTATTAATATCAAATTTAACATTGTTGTGATTTAGAAACACACTTTTAAAGATTTCAATATTTTGAAACTGATTGAGACATACTTTATGGCCTGGCAACTGGTCTCTCTTAGTCACTGTTCCACGTGTTCTCAAAAAGGGAATGTGTTCCCCACCTTGTTCAGTAAATTCCATTAAGTTTATGGATTGTGTTACTCACATCTCCCGCTTCCTTGCTGATATTTTTGGTCTTACTTTTTCTGTCAGTTACTGAGAGAGGGGTGTTGGAATTTCCAACTGTATCTCTCTCTCTCTCTCTCTTTAACACTGTTATTTTTTTCTTTGTGGATTACAAATTTCTCTGTTTTGTGTCAATTTTGAAGACCAAATACATCTTATATTGTTGCGTATCCTGATGAAGAGACCCTTTATCATCAAAAATGATCTTCTTTATCTCTGCTCATGGTTCTTGCCTGGAAATTTAATTTTAACTCTACTAATAAAGCCACTCCAGCTTTCTTAAGCTCATGCTTTGCTATTTATATCTTCTTCAATCCTTTTTCTTTTGACCTATCCAGGTCTTTAGATTTAAAGTGCCTCTTTCTTAGGCATCTTTTTATTTTTTAAATTTTTTTGGATCATAGCCTAAGAAGAAAAACCATGAAAATTACTAGATGTCTTGTGATGCAGGAGGAGTTTCTTAATGGTATTATGGCTGGGTAACTATAACTCAAATATTAGCTTTCATGACTTCAGGCAAGTGATTGATTAAAAATATAATTTCCCCATAATTTGTCGGTTGCTGAGCTCCCCCAGATCCTGTTGACAGCTATTCCTTAAACAGGAGAAATATGAGACTGTCAGAGACCGTTTGGGTTGCTGGTGTTACATCTTGCAATAATAACACCATTCGAGTGAAATGAGATTAAAACTGTTTGCTGCTAACTCTGAATACCATCATCCCGCCGCATCTTGGAGGATCTACCGAGAGCTCACTGAAGCCCTTCTCATGAGAACCGAGATGAAAAGACAAAGAATGAAGAGCAAAGCAAGTGGTTCGCTATAAACAATAGGCACCTTCACATGAAACAATCTTGAGCACCTTATAGACCTACCCTTTTCTCTTTTCCATCACCAGTGTGTCCAACCTCATCTTTCAGATTGCAAGACTGAATTAATATTTTCCTGTACAGAGTCCAAAAAGTATGAAAATCTAGATAATAGTCATTATATATATATATATATATATATATATATATTTAAGATTTTATTTATTTATTTGACACAGAGAGAGAGATCACAAGTAGGCAGAGAGGCAGGCAGAGAGAGAGGAGGAAGCAGGCTCCCCACTGAGCAGAGAGCCTAATACAGGGCTCGATCCCAGGGTCCTGGGATCATGACCTGAGCCGGAGGCAGAGGCTTTAATGCACTGAGCCACCCAGATGCCCCAATAGTCATTATTATAAAGATGACTATGCTCTGTATTTACTATTACCTGAACTTCTACTTTGTGCTTAAGATTTGGACTTCTTTTTCACAGTGAGCACTGGAGTCACTTAGAAGCCTAGAAATGGCACCTGGGTGGCTCAGTGGGTTAAGCCTCTGCCTTCGGCTCAGGTCATGATCTCAGGGTCCTGGGATCGAGCCCCACAACAGGTTCTCTGTTCAACAGGGAGCCTGCTTCCCTCTCTCTCTCTCTCTCTCTGCCTGCCTCTCTGCCTACTTGTGATCTCTGTCTGTCAAATAAATAAATAAAATGTTAAAAAAAAAAGAAGAAGAAGAAGCCTGGAAATGTTTTAAAAGACTTAGCTCTTACATAATCTTCAAATATTTTGCCAAAGTCCTATAGGATGGTGGTATGAGCATCAGAGGTGTTTTGCCAATCTTCCCAAATAAGGGGCCCAACATGGCCCATGGTCCAAGTTCAAAAACAAGCCAAGCAACCCAAATGACCTCCAACTGATTGAATGGGTAGGTCAAATGTAGTTTATCCCTACAGGGACTACTGGTCAACTCTGAAAAGGAACAGAATACTGATACGACAACATGAAGGAAACTTGAAAACAGCGTGGGTGAAAGAAGCCATCAGAAAAGGGCACAAACTATATGATCTGATGTATATGAACTTTCCAGAAGAGGCAAACCCATAGAGACAAAAGGCAGACCAGGGTTTGTCAGGTCTTAAAGAGAGGGGATGGGCAGTGACAGCTAATGAGCACCAGACTTGCTCCTGGGGTGATGAAAATATCTTGAAACTAGATAGCCATGGTGTTTGCACACCCGTGTGAATGTAGTTAAACCACCAAATGGTACTTTTATTTTTTTTAAGATTTTGTCTATTTATTTGACAGAGATCACAAGTAGGCAGAGAGGCAGGCAGAGAAAGAGGGAGAAGCAGGCTCCTCGCTGAGCAGAGAGCCTGACACTCTATCCCAGGACCCTGGGGTCCTGACCCGAGCCAAAGGCAGAGGCTTTAACTCACTGAGCCACCCAGGCACCCCCCCAAATGGTACTTTTAAATCATGCATTTTATAGAATGTGAATTTTATCTCAGTAAAAAAAAAAAAGTTATCAACAGACAAGCAAAATGAGCCAACTATGGGCTATTTGTCTACCTGTAGGGCTTCCTGGGAAGCGGCTTTTCAGCAGAACGCCCCTTCTCTCCAATCTTCCCAGAGGAGATGGGCTGTGGGAGGCACAGTATCTCCCTGCTCCTCACATCTCTGTGAAAAGAAGAAAGGGGCTCTCACTTGGCTTCTCTCTTCTCCCCCAAGTGGAAGCACCCTCAGCAGAACACAGGGTGAGACCATGACTGCCTGTGGAAGTGGAAACTAACGCCATTCCCTGGTCAGCCCCTGGGCTGCTGACCTCCTGCCCCCCTTAATACTGAGGGGGTGTGGGGTGCCCCGGGGAGAGAAGACAGGATGGACAGTCTGGGGAAGGACCAAGTGCTGCTCCCTTGATGTCCTGGTTCCTGAGGGATGGATGTGATTGGTCCCTGCCTATGTCCAGGAGGTCCCACCCCCAATGTCAGAGGAAAGTGGGTGTCAGGCCACCGCCTGTAGATCAAGTCATCTAAGCTGCCACCAGAGCCTTGGAGAGCTTCCAGGACCCAGCCCTTCTAGTGGGGCCTAGAAAATAAAGGAAATCAGCAGAGATGACTAACAGAAGCAAAGAACAACCACTCTAGGGACAGTCACTCCAGGATATGTTCTTTTTCCAGCTCCCCAGTCACTTTTCACCCCCACCCCAACCCTAGCAAAAGGACATTCCAACTCCCCTGACCACCTGGAGGCTCCCAGATGTTCCCTGGATTGATGGAGATGGAAAGTTGACTTTTGCTTCCCTCTTTCAGCTTCTCTATTGCCCTTCTCCTGAGTCGTAATTTCTTGGACCGATCTCTTTTTAACATGACTGACAGAGGGAACCCCAACCCTACCTGAAGGCAAGAGGACCAATCCTCTGGCCTCTCCAAGAGATCCATACAATATTCCTATATGACGCATGCTCTATTTTTAAGACAAGCAGCCTCAAATGATACCACAGGTGGGACCCTTGTTAAACCCAGGTGAGGCGAGACTGAGCCAAGTTCAACCCCATGTCTTTTCAGGCTTTTCTCCTTCAGGTCAAAAGCCCTTGGTGTTCACTCTCTGCTGAGGTCTCTTCATTCAGTAGGTATTGTCACACCCGTTTTACAGAAGAGAGCTTAATAAAGGCTTTGAAAAGTTAAGGGACTTAGTCAAGGCCACATCTCAGTAAGTGCCAGAAATTCCTGCCATTTCTATAAGTTTGGAATGCCTAAGATACGGTAGTCCCCCTTCCCCCTGGGGGATATGGTCTAAGACCCCCCTAGTGGATGTTTGAACCCACAGATTGTACTGAACCCTATATAGTACGTTTCCCCCGTACACGCATACCTATAATAAAGTTTAATTTGTAAACTACACACAGTTAAAATATTAACAATAATAATAAAATAGAACAGCTATAACAATACACTACAATAGAAGGTATTAAAAATCAAAATATCTTATTGTACTGAACTCACCCTTCTTGCGAAGACATGAGAGGAGACGATGCCTAGGGGATGAGGAGAAGGGAGGTGAGGGATGTAGCTTGAGGCCACTACTGACCTTCCGATGATTTCTCAGAAGGAGGATCACCTGCTTCGAGACTCGTGGTGGAGCCCAGTGAAACTGCAAATAAGGAGGCATTCCTGTAAGCGCCGATCTGACCCACCCCTCCAGCCAGATGGGAGCAGCGGGCGTCTGCCCCCGTCCCAGCTCAGCACGTCACTTGTCCCTCGGTCTTGCCACAGGAGCCCTTAGTTTCCTCTCCAAGTGGAGGAAGGAAGCCTCAAATACATTTCCAGTCATTCGCTCAGGACCCAGCAGTACACGTGAACTATATTTAACAGCATTAACTTACCTTATAGTGCTTTTCCAAAGCAGGGAACATATCCATCGAGATTAATTCTGTTCACGTAGATTTTGAGAAAACACCACTGAGTAAAAGAAAAAGAACATACTTCAAAAACAGTTTAGACAATAAAGGAGGAAAAAAATGGATAAAATGTTCCCCCAATGAAGGGGGATGAGGACTGGGAAATAGAGAAGAAATAGAGATTTGGAAGCCCTTGCTGTGTCTAATACTAATTTTATACTGTGACAGGATCACTAAGGAGACCATGTCAGAAAACACCCCCCAAACAAAGCAGCCGTGTCCACACAGCTGTGTTGCGATGTTCTGCTTTGGATCAGGCACTGATCAGAGAAGGCAGAGGGTAGGCGCACCTGGGTGGCTCTGTCAGCGGAGCATCTGTTTCCGTTTCAGCTCAGGTCATGATCTCGGGGTTGTGGGATGGAGCCCCACGTTGGCTCTGTGCCTGGCAGGGAGTCTGAGATTCTCTCTGTCTCCCTCTCTCTATCCCTCTCCCTCGCCCTCCACTCTGTCCTTCCTCCTACTCTCTTTCTCTCTCGCTCTCAAATAAATAAATAAATAATCTTAAAAAAGAAAGAAAGAAAAAAAGTGGAGGGTGAGATGGGTCAAAGGGTCTGATAGGGACAGAAAGGGTGAACGAGGTAAGCTCAGGTTTGGGGGAGGGTTGTTCAGGTTGCACACTGGTTTATCCCTTGGCCCGGGGCTGCTGGCCAGGCCTCTGGCTCACAAAATGAGAGCGCATGTCTATCTTTGATCTGTGTCTTCTCTAGTACCGAGTCAGGGCATACAGCAGGTACACAAAGAAAGCTTATCACTTGATTGCCAGGCCAGCTATGTAAAAGGGTACTTCTTTTTCCTTATCAACTGCAACTAATATTTCTACCCTATTCATGGTATAAGCTATAATCAATAAGAGTATTAATAGCAAGCAATCAGCACAGAGTAAATAAACATGAACATGATGGGCTGAGGATACATTAGATTTAATTTTCTTTCTTTAATTATATGTGCCTATGGGATATATAATGCATTCCTTAGAGGGAGAGAAGGAGGAGAAAGAGAGAATACAAATGAGAAACAAATGAATTGCTAGGAGTGGCCCGTGTTGTTATTTCCCCAGAGCATTTCTCAGCAGCGAGGAGCACCGCAGAGCACCAGGAGTTTAGTTTAAGTGGGATGACAGCCTCCACTCCCAGGAAGATCTCAGGCCAAGATCTCTCTTGGCCTCATCAGCTCCAAGGGGCATAAAACTACCAGTTCTATGGGTGAGATGGTATAAGTCCCCAATTCCACCCACCCAGGGCTTTAAGCAAGGTCATGGGTGTGGCATCCACCCAAGGTTAAGTGTGATCACTGATCTACGCCATCACCTCCTTCCCCAAGTGCAGGGACCCAGTCTTGCTTATATCCATCCTCATACTTGGAACCTGGAACAATGTAGAAGTCTGTGGACATTTGTTGAATGAGCAGATGAGCACACGGATGAAAGAATGAATGAATGAATGAATGAACTTATGACTATGGTTATATAGTCATATAGGAATCATTCTCTTCTTGTTTCTTTGAATCATTTCTTCTGTGTTTTGTGACATTGGAATGCACAGCCACCCTCATACCCTATCTCCAAACCCAACCTGAAATCTTTACGCTGTGCACAGATACAAAATGATTTTTAAAGTCACACCAGCCCTAAGCCAACCAGAGTCCATCCATCATGGTATGGCTGGAATGCATGTGGGAGGGGACGGATGTTTCTTTATGCTCCTTCAATGTAATATTTCAAACCTGGTTTATCCTCAGGAGTGTGTGGCTGAATTCTATTGTTCAAGATAATCTCAGCCACAGAAATTCCCTCTTCATGTGTGATAAAATCGGTTCTCTGGATCACAGAACACTATTGATCCCCAAAGCAGGTTTTGTGAAATCCTGCCTTGATGAACTTCGTGGATTGACAGCTCTACAGTCAATGTATAGACAGAACTTCGAAAGTGCAACCGGAGGGACACAGCAGCTCTTGACCACCCTGGTGTGCAGAGAGAAGCCTGTGACGAGGCCAGCCGGGGGGCGGGGGGAGGTGGGGTGGGGGTCAGAGATGGTCTTTGGGATCTGAAGCCCACCTGCAGCCCTCTCACTTTTTTGGTAAAGATTTTGCTTATTTATTTTATTTGAGAGAGAGAAAGAGCAGGGGGAGGGGCACAGGGCGTGGGAGAGACTCTCAAGCTGATGTGGAGTCGGATGCGGGGCTCGATCTCAAGACCCCAACATCATGACCTGAGCCGAAACCAAGAGCTGAACACTCAGCCAACGGACCCACTCAGCCCCCACTCCCCCTGTCCTCTCTTGACAGTAACATCTGGTGAGCAGTGAGAAGAGCCACCAGCTAAGATATGCACTGTGGGGCAGGGGAGCTGGCCGGGTTAAACTTGTCAAACGAGCTAACCTGACATGCACATTGGCCTTGTGCCCAAAGCCGTTCTAAATACTTCGCACGTAGTCATGGACTAGCTCATTTATGCCTCAGATCCAACGGGCTTGCTTCTATCATTACTGTCACCTGCCTGGGAAGATGCTGGCCCCATGGGCACCTGAATGCGTGTTCCTGCTCTGTGGTTTGTAGGCAGTGGGACCAGGAGGGGTCTCACGCTGGGTTTCAGCACTGCTTCTAACCAAGGCTGTGTTACCTTTCCCACAGCCGCTTCTGGACCTGAAGGGGCTCTTATCACCTCTGACACACATCACTTTCACTAAACAGGGGATAATCCAATAATAATACTGATTTCATTAGGTCATGCTGAAGGTAAAATTAATGACACCCAGTGATGCCCTGCCTATAGTATCCATTTGATAAACAGAGTCTTTTTTATTTTCCTGGAGATTAGAAACAGGAGAACCATGAACCTCAACTTACATTAGGTTTAATTTCCTTTGTATATAAAGACAGTTTTGACCAACTAAAAATGGAAACCTGCTTATACTGATTTCCTTAGAAATCATTTTTGTAAGGTGAATGTCACGGAGCTGTTTCCTATGGCACATAGTTCCCAGGGTAGCTTTGGGCTTCCCTAGCTATTAATCCAAAGTGTCTCGGCATCTATCCGACGGGCATGGAAGGTTAGTACTAAACTTGGTACTCAGGTGTCTCTGGGGTACTCTTTGGATTTACTATAGAAAAGAAAACCAAATTTCCTTCCTCCTTCCCCACAACAAGCTACGCCATTTCTTGGTTGTCTAATGTGTCCCAGGCAAGCTCCCTCCCTATGCATAGCACTGGAGATGTCCCACTTTGCAGCATTGTGAGGAAGACATCATTAACCCCTCTTCACAGAGGGGAAGCCTGAGTATCTAGGCAGCTCTGGGACCTGGGGTCCCCGACATGTACTCTGTGCCCTAGGCCAGGCTTTATAGATCTTTGGGCTTCCAAAAATTGTAAAAACTTTCATGCTTAAACCACTTTTTGGAAGAAAGATTTAGGAAATCAAAATCACACTTTCCTATCCTCCAACAGTAAATTATAGGCCAAGCTTGACCCATCTCTTCATAATCCAATATTATAATTACAAACTTCCATCATCGTATTTCCCCATTTAGGTATGGGGAGACCCTCTTCTTCTCCTCCATCCAATGCCCTAGATGCTAGGGTTTTGAATATTTTTGCATTTGTATTTTTTGATGAATTATTATAAAGTAAGTTACAGACAATATGATATATCGCCCCTAAATATTTCAGTACATTTCTAGGACATTTTCCTATATATCACCATGATTATACCTGACAAAATGAACGTCATTTGACAGTCTACCTATATTCAAATTTTCCCTATTGTCTGTCCCAGAAATGTCTTTTATAGCTGGTCAAATTCTGTTTTGAAATCCTTGCCCCTGGCAGAAAATACCTGATCATGTCCGCAAACCAGCATTTGGGGCCCTGCTCCCGTGCATAAATTCAGAGTTTGGGTGACCTCAACAAAGGCTCATCCCAAAACACAACAAAACCAAACCTCATGGCCCTATTGGAGACACACCTATAATCAGGCCGTGCCTTTTGCCAGTCATATGTGCAAGTTAAACTCAATATTTAAGACCTAGGGCCAGGGTTTCCCCTGGGCTTATAACCTCCCGCACCAGTGTTGACATGGCTACCTCCTTCCACTGTGAGGGACATGGCTCATCTTCCCCTGGGTAGATGCTCAAGGTCACAGTGAGCTGTCACTCAGGACAGTGGACAGCCCCCTTTCAGCTCTGACTGCCTGCAGGGAGAAGTTCAAGGCTGCCCATTTTGAACTCATGCTCTAGATAGGAGGTACGGATGCTGCAGAAACCTTACCTGTTCTCCAAGTAGTGTGAGCAACTACACTTGTTTCCCTGGGGTTGAGGAGACAGGGGACTTTCAGGGGTTTTTTGTTTGTTTGTTTGTTTTTTTTTAAATTTTATTTATTTGACAGAGAGAGAGATCACAAGTAGGTAGAGAGGCAGGCAGAGAGAGAGAGGGGGAAGCAGGCTCCCCGCTGAGCAGAGAGCCCAATGCGGAGCTCGATCCCAGGACCCTGGGATCATGACCTGAGCCGAAGGCAGAGGCTTAACCCACTGAGCCACCCAGGCGCCCTGGGACTTTCAGTTTCAAAACCAGGACTTGTTGGTTACTCTACTCCTCAGGGGCCTCTACTGGCTCCTCATGGTCAAGTTGTTCCCTCTTTCGGGCTGACATCAACCAGCTGTATTTATTGATCCCTGCTTATGCTTCTAGCAGAGCACTAGGGGCTGTACAAACAAGGGGGATAGAGACTTCATTGCTGACGACACACTGTGTAGCCAGCCAATTCGTGCCCCAGGGCTACCTCTCGGGGAGGGGTGGAAGGGGGCGATGGTTCTCTCCTGTTCCCCTGCCTGTCTCCTGCCTGTATAGTAGACTCGTAGACTCACTAGGGAAGCTTTTAAAACATAATGATTCCAATCTCATCCCCCTAGATTTTCTGATTCAGTCTGGGGTGAGTATCTAAGCACTTTTATTTTCGAAAATTGCTTTCGGTTGATTCAGGATACTTTTTTCCATGGATCCCTGATTAGAGCTATAAGTTTCTCAATGCAAAATTCTAGGCAGCCAATCCCACTGGCCTGTGAGAAAATTGGTTTGCCCAACTGACATGCAAGGTGGGTTCCTTTGCATGGAGCAAGTGTGACGACAGCTTTGCCGATGAGGGACAAACCCACTGGTTTGTCTCAGGCAGTCTGGGTTTAAATGTCAGCCCTTGGCAAACTGCCCATCTCCCTTCCCACCACCAGGGAAAAAAGGAACCCTTGGTCCATCTGGCCCCTTGTTTAAGCAATCCCAGGGGAGCCCTTGTCGTCATTTTCGGATAACCTGGCTCGTTACCCCACACTCTTGTATGAAGAAGGGAAAACCATGGAATACTCATCAAACACTCATGCCTTGAATAGAAGTTGGTAAACTGTGACAAACGCTCATGGGAATATAATCAATAATGTCAGACAGTTGATACCAAATGCCAAATGAACTGTTTCATCAATAAGCAATGGAGGAGTAAAGAAGCACAACTGAGTCTTTAGAGATGGGGTGGGCCCCGAAGGCTTCCTTGGGGAGGTGGAGTGGAGAGGAGAGAGCAGGACTTGCTCAGAAGAGAATGGACTTCTCTGTCATCTCAGTCATTCATTTGGAGGAAAAAATATCCGTGTCATTTCATTTACATACCCTTGCATTTTAAGGCACTAACATTATCAGTGGCTTAGGGGTTAAAAGTACAGGCCACTGAGATGAGTTACTTGGGTCCAAGCCTGGCTTCCTGGTTATGTAACCACAGTCATGCTAGAGTCCTTGTCTGAAAAGCTGGAATAATAATAAGATCTGCCTAATACAATGGCTGTGATGGTGGTCATGGAACACATGCAGAATGTGCAGTACTGGGCCTTGGGACATAATGTGCTCCCAATAAATGCTGGTGCTGATTGTCACTTTTATTATTATTTTTTAAAGATTTTATTTATCCACTTGAGAGGGAAAGAGAGCACAAGTGAGGTGAAGGGCAGAGGGAGAAACAGACTGCCCACGGAGCATGGAGCCTGATGATGACCTGACCCTGGGACCCTGGGATCATGACCCGAGCAGAAGACAGACCCCCAACTGACTGAGCCACCCGGGTGCCCTTGTCACTTTCACTCTTAATCAAAGTCCTGATCAGTTGCTCTAATTATTGGGGTCACATATCATCTCTCAAAATATTAAGGAAAGTTCTAAGAAAAGTGAAAACACTACTCACAGAGGATGGCTCTCCAATACTGGGATGGGGGCACAGCTGATAGTAACCTTTAAGGCTTACCATGTTTTGAGAGTCATCAGCTTACCTCTAAATCTACGTGCTCCCAAAGGATAATAGACTGATATCTTGGTGTGCTAAGGTGGCCACAGTTTCACAGTTTGGGTGGCTGAAATCACAGATATTTATTTTCCCACAGTTCTGAAAGTTGGAAGTTTAAGATCAAGGTGTTGGCAGGTTTGGTTTCTCCCAAAGCCATTCTTGGCTTTCAAATGGCCATCTTCTCACCATGTTCTCACATGCTCCTTCCCCTTCATGCATGCCCATCTGTGTCCTAATCTTTTCTTCTTATAAAAACACTCGTTGGATTGGATTGGGGCCCAGCCTTATAGCCTCATTTTAAGTGAATTACCTCTTAAAGACTCTGTCTTCAAAACAATTATACGATGAGATGCTGAGTGTTAGAGTTTCAACATAGAGCTATGGGAGGACATAATCAACCCACAGCAGTTGAGTTCTAGTTTCCGCTCTACTTCTGCTAATACAGAGCAGAATGAGGTTCCAGGGGTTTTTATCATCCTCATAGGGAAGAGCCAGGAGTCCTTTAGGTACACACAACATATGGCTCCATGGGCCCCAGCGAGGCCATCTAAGCATCCATGGGAGGCGTAGGCCATCAACAGCCTTCAGCATAAACAGAACCATCGTTTCCAAAGTGCTTCTCAGAAGTGGAAATGAGTTTTTAAATACAAATCATTTGTCGAACATAGCCGCTAATATATGTGGCCAATATTTCTCACTAATGGATGGGCTAAAAACAAAATTTATAGCCAGTCTTGAAATATGAGATATGTGTGGTCTTTATAATTACCAGCAATTTAGAGCAGATCATTCCCTCACTTAGTAAATGGAGTTTTCACATCTTTTATCTGAAATTAAATAAAATGAAATCATGTTGATATTCAATCAAAATGAAAGGAAAAACACAGTATTTTTTTAAAGAGACATTAGGGTGTACATGTATGTTTTTAACAGACTTTCCCTACTTTCATGTTGTAATAACCTAGGAAATTTTATAATAAGTTATTGGCGTCTGTGCTGTTCAAATGCAGAAGGGATTCCTAGTCAAAGTCCTGAGTTAATCAAAGTTTGTTCTGTGGGCTCTTTTAGAAGTTTTTTTCTCTTCTTCCAGTAAGTACTTGGATCTTCAAAATGTTTAATTGACATGGCTCTCTTCTTTGAGGAAGTACATGAAAGCAAATTATATTCATCTTAAATTTTTCTCCCCACTAATAGCCTGGAGTGCATGCACGCACGCGTGTGCACCCGCGCGCGCGTGCACACACACACACACACACACACACAACTCCTCTATGAATCTTGGAAAGTTAAGTTTCAGTCCAGGATTATTTTGGAGATCCTCTCATGTTCTCCGGGCTTGAAAAGTCAGCACCAACAAAGACCAAATGGTGCAGGTTAGGTCTTTAGCTATTTCATTTTGCTTATTTTTGTTTTTCTTAAATATTTTATTTTATTTTATTTTGAGAAAGAGAGTGGGGGCAGGTGAGGGAGAGGGAGATGGAGAAAATCTCAAGCAGACTCTGTGCTGAGCACAGACCCTGATGTGGGGCTTGATCCCAGGACCCTGAGATCATCACCTGAGCTGAAATCAAATCAAGAGTCAGACTCTTAACCAACTGAGTCTCTCAGGCGCCCCTCGTTTTACTTATGAAAAGTATTCTTCATTGATTATTTGACTCTTCCATTTAATTATTTTTTCTGGACTTGGATTTGAAGTGTTCTATTAACCAGAATTCAATTTTGCTGTAATTTACGGCCAGCCATGAAGATTGGTGTCAAGAGAAAAAAAAAAAGCTTTTTGATACAGACTTAATATATGTGGCTTTATTGAATTATAAGCTATAGATTACACCTTAAAGCATGAATCTCCCCAGTAATGGGATGGCCATAAATAATTGTTGTGTTCATAAGAACAGTGATAACCCTTTCTTCTCATTTATATTTGTAACTCATTTTATGCTATAACTTCACTGAATACACACACACACACACACACACACAGTAAAATGTTGTTGGGGTATTTAATTAGGAACACCCCATTTTATTTGGCAAACACAATTCCAGTCTGATCGGCATGAGAGAAGCAGGAGAACGGAGTGAGGAGCGATGTGGGTTCTTGACCTTGGGCCCAAGCCACGCTAGGAAGATGTGGTGATATTGCATCATGGCTGGTAAACTTTCAGGATCTCCAGATTCCGTGAACTTGTTGAATTTAGTGGGTAGGCAGTCACCAGTACAAGATACCTGGGACATAATAGAGTTTGTCAATCAGCCATCTTCATTAAGGTCACTTGTCAGGAGAAAGACTATACAGAGACAGGTTGGTGAAGGAGGGGTTTCCCAAGGGTGGTTCACTGGTAATAGGACAACATCGTGGTCTCACACCCGGGCTTTGCAGTCAGGCAGATCGTGTTTGAGTCCTGGCTTTGTCACTTACCACCTTGACGGGATTAAGAGACGAGACCAAAGCCACACAGATAGTAGGTATCTACTGTGTAGGATGAGGATAAAGGACACCCATTATTAGTGTCTGGCACATTCACTGATGCAGCTACTATCGTCAGTGACAGTTCTGAGCACAGCTCCATGGAAACTTCACTGTGGCTTGATATTACCAACATGGATAGACAACATGGATAGAGGACTGAAGTCAACTGATTCGCCATCAACCTGACCTCTCTTGCCAAACTTCCACTTCCTTTTGTGCTGTGCAGATATGCTGAAGCATGAAGAACTGCAGAAGCTGTCTTTCACAAAATGCTCGCCAGCTCTTCCGAGCCCTTCAGAAAGCACTATTGCCCGTGTGCACAAACTAAGCCTCCTGCTCTGATATTCACTGTCTAAAGAGCCTCATGACTAAAGTAGCCCGTCGGTGATTTACCTGGCCGGTGGCCACCTGCCTATCAGTGCAGGGGTAAACACCTTTTCTCTGCTGCCTGCCATCTGAAATCTACGTGGAATCTTGGTCTTCTATGGTTGGGTGAGCTCCAGATTTGGGGGCCTCATCTCTGTCTTGGTCAGCCACTGAGAGAAAGCGGTCTTCTCTCCACCGTGAGGAGTGACTAAAACAGGGAAACAAATTCCTTCTCTACCACACAGATGTCAGAAAGAATCACAAGAGAGGAACGTAGAGAGCTGGGGACATTTGAGCCACAGGGTCCTTCCAGCTTTCAACTCGGCAGGACCTCCTAGCTTGGTCCTCCATGGAGCCCGCTGCGGTGCCTCAGTGGGCCCAGCAGAGCAGCATTTGTGGAAGCAAAGGCTGCACACCTGCTTCTTTCTCCCTGCTGTGGGAAGGGTCCCCTGCAGCCAGTCCCACCATCTCGAGAGAGCCACCATGAAGAGCAGATGCTGATTATCTCTCTGGGTTCAGACAACTGGACGAGGTAGAGGCCACCCATAGTAAAGGGGCTGCAGCTCACAGCTCTTGGCCTTGTTCCTGCTGAAGTTCAAGGGGCAGCCCTGGAACCCTACAGATTCTTCAAGGAGCAGGCCTAGCTTCCTAGGCAGCTTTAGAGTCCCCAGCCCAGCTGTGCCTGCCATTCCTTCCTGTTCTGCCCCAAAGACCTCGCTGACTTGGTCTGCCCCTGTCCTTAGTGGGCTCCTAGCAGGATTTGGTTCTGGACCCTCTTATACCTCGGCAGGTCGTGTGGGAGCATGACGTTTGGGGAAACTGAGAAAATGTCAACTTTTTATCCTCTTTTCTCGGCGTTCCCCTCGTGTGTGCCATCGATCACACCAGGACAAGGGCAAGCAGCAGGACGTCTCAGAGCAAGAGTGGGGGGATGGGAGGGTACCTTGCAGGATGCTTCTGACTGCAAGGAGCAGAGTGTCAGAAAGCAGACTAGATGCGCTCTAACGAGGGCTGCCCCCCCATAATAAAAATTCTAAAAGTTGACTTTTTAAAATAGATTTATTTATTTATTTATTTGAGAGAGAGAGAGAGAGAGAGAGAGAGAGAGTGCATGAGTGGGAGGCATGAACAGAGAGGGAGAGAGAATCTCGAGCAGACTCCATGCTGAGTGCAGAGCCCCACGGTCCCCCGCACAGCCCAGAGATCACAACCAAAGCTGAAACCCACCAACTGTGCCGCCCAGGAGCCCCAAGGAGTTGATTTTTGGAGCTGTATTAACAACTCAGTGATATCTGGACACTGACTTGGTGCCTCTGCTCTTCTGTGAGTCCCAAAGTCCAAAAGCAAGAGTGAGGCTTCATCCTGAATCTCAGGGACGGAGAGCTTTCCAAGAAGACCCTCAGCATATTTCCTCTGAAGTCTCTAGACCAGACTAGACCCCATGGCTTCCCGTGGATCAAGAGAAGCTAGAAAGTAAGTTTCTGGCATTTCTTGCATCTGTCAATCATTGACACAGGCTTCAGCATCAGGGAGATATGGGAGGGTGGCTGTTGGAGCACCATGCTTTTATTAATCTCCCAACCAGTAAACCTTAAAAAATTTTTGAAAATGCATATATTTTCAGGACACCCTGGGTAGCACAGCCAGTTAAGCATCTGCCTTCAGGTCAGGTCATGATCCCAGAATCCTGGGTTGGAGTCCTGCATAGGGCTCCCTGCTCAATCAGGGAGTCTACTTCTCCCTCTGCCCCTCATCCTGTTTGTGCTCTTTCTCAATGAATAAAATTAAAAAAAAAAAAAAGAAAATGCATATATTTTCTTCTCTCTATCCCCCCAATAAAGACAGTATGTATTAAATCATTCAGCACAGCTCTGTATGTATGAAAAGCCTGTGTTGAATGGGGGCTATATATGTGTACAAGAATTAGCTTTACTCTCAAAGCAGCAGCAAGATAACAGCATAAATAACTGTTGGTAGAATATAAATGCCTTTATCCCCTTATTGAATCAGAGGATTAGGATCTGGGATCGGTTATTAATTTAAATGCCTTAGCAAATTAGTAATCACAGTGGTGAGAAACCCTAGTGTCTTTTCCTCATTCTTTTGATTCTCAGGCAAAAAGCCCAGCTTAAAATGGATACTTGTTGCTATCATATGTACCAGAAAATGCTTGAAAGGAAATGTAGAAACATAGAAAATATTTCAAAGACTTTATAGGGCTTACCCCCTAATTAATGATACATAAGGTTGTCCAAGGGAAGAGAAAGAAACCTACTTCATGCCCATTTTACAGATAAACAAACTGAATCTCAGAGGACAAAAGTACTTCGCTTCAGAGCTAGCCAGCCAGTTTGCCTGGCTCCAAATACTGTATTATTATTATTTTTTAATCACATCACTCAACAAAATCCAGCATTCCAAGGATTAATACAGATTTTCTTCAAATTCTCCAAGTGTGTAGGGAATGTTCTGTTTTATGTAAATTATATTTTAAAATTAGATGCAGTAACACCTGCCGTTCGTGAATTTATGTTTTGTTTTGGTTTTGCCTGTGAGATGTAGTTTGCTATTTACAATCTATGCAAATTACAAAGGCATTTCAGTGCAAAGAAACTGTGTCTTGGTCTGTCTCATGGCGCCGGGACCATTCCCGTAGGGCCTTTGCAGGTCCCTTGGAACAAAAAAGGACTCCGGGTGTGTATCTGATGAGTGGCCATGAGCCTCACACACCAGAAAGGAGGCGGACTCCGAGGAAACTAACTCATCTGAGAGGTGCAATTTTCACCTGGTAAACCAGGCGTGAACGTGCTATGTAATAGTACCCATCCTCTCGTGGCCGGGTGCAATTTGATGGCTCTTCTATCCGCCAAAGATTTCCAAGACTCAAAACATCTATCTATCACCCTTTTGCTTATTATTTCTGATGCAAGATGCATACAGTTGTTAATGAAATGTGTGATTTTTCTATGGAAAATTGGCTGTGCAGGCGAGAGCTTTTTTGAATGGGTGCCAATCTATACCCTGTAAGTGAAATTTTCACCTCCCAGAATAATAGGGTTGTTCTGAGAAAGGCCCTCCTGTAGCACCTGTTTGAATTGCTTGGCTTTCAAGATGAGAATCTGAGACAGTTCAAGGTGAAGGAATTGACATAGGAGCCCACACAAAGCTAGCAGTTAAATTGCCCTGTGATTATAACACAATTACTGATTACCATTAACATATTGGAACTTGACTGTAGAAGGTTTTGATATGCGGAGAGAAGAAAGAAAATCTCATCTCTAATTCCTCCAGGCTTAACTAATTATTTTGCAATGTTTTTCTTGCAACTTTTTTCCCCTATTTTTAGTGGTGGGTTTTTTAAGACTCTCAATTCCCAGAATAGATTCTTACTTAGATACCAAATGCATTAAATATGAGGATATCTAGAGTAGCTACTAAAAAGCACTATAAATGGAATGATTTTGGTTTAACAGTGTTGGATGTCTAAGCTTCTCTCCACCGGGTACAGGTAAGCTTTGGAAATTGCTTCCCCCAAATAAATTAAACCTAGTGTGAGTTAGCATCTTGGCAGAACTTACTTTCAATGCAGAGCTCTGTTGGGTCACCTATTTTACTTATGTTTCCACACTGGTCTCCTTCTCCCCCACTCGAAAATGACTGGGTATTTACTTGGTCAGCATATAGACTCCGCTCAAGGGCACTGGGTCACAAGGCATCGCTCAGAATCTGCATTGCCTCTCTGAGCACAACACAATGATTGTGTCATTTTAGTCCCTTTCCAGACCCGAAGGAGGCTTCGTGGTGACCTTTTCCAGATGGGGACCTGAGACTCTGGGAGCAAGGGTTCAATAATCATAAATGTCTGGAAGCCAAGCCTTCTGACACGAGGCTTGAGCTTCAGGATAAGGAGATTCTAGACTGGACCTGAGGTTGCCTTACTGAACCCCTCCCAGCAGAAGGTAGGCTAAGGGACGGTGAAAGTTCCCTGAATTAAATGGGAGGTTAGATTGGATCATCTCTTATGTGCCTTCAACCTCTGAAAGCCCATAATTCTATGTTCTCACCCCTTCTGATCAGCTCCAGTGCCAGGATGGTAGATGGGCAAAGAGAAGTCAACAAATAAGATATTTGGCTCATAAAACTGGGACCCATGTAGACCCATTCAGAGGAATTCCACATTTGAAGAGCTGCAACCCTTGTGGGGGATTTAATTTTAGTAGGAGGGGAACGTCTCTCAGCCCATGCTGGTGGGTCCCCAGGGTGAAGTCCACAACAATACTTTGTAACTTTTTGTTTTCTTCCCTTCTCTGCCACCCAGCACCAACGGCTTTCTTGCTCTCCTAAGCCATGGTGCCCTCTCGCTCATCCATACAGGTCTGTCCCCGCAACTATCTCCCCATCATGACCCATTCGACCCGTTACATTTTCGCCTTTCTCGTGGAGCTGTCTGGTCTCTCTTTGCATGGGTCTTGCTCTCTCCGCTCTCAGAAATCAGGCAGAGGTGCTGAGGACAAAAAAAGCTGACTCAGCAGATTCTGGCATTGTTGTTCATATGCAGGAAAGGGTGGAGTCTGAAAATGTGCATGTTTCACAACTGTGTGTCCTCACACAGAAGGAAGCGTTGCCTCTTTATTCTGTGTCATGTACGAACTGTCCCCATGCATGAATGCCCGTGATACCCAAGACCAGTTCCCTCTAGAGTCCATGCACCAACCCAAAGGCACGAGACTGCTTCCACTCCACCTCTATGACTCCTTCCCACGTTGTTTTCCACTCCCAATAGGACTGCAGTGGCAGCCACTCAGGGAAGCAGAAGGCACTGGTGAGCCTGGTGTGCAGAAGACCAGGGTCTGCAGAGAAGCTGAGTCTGTTCACACCACACTGGGGAGGGGAGGCTCTAGCTGCTTAGCTCCCGCGGCTGTAGGAGTGGGCTCTCCAAATCTTCATTAACTGAGGTATTAAGATAATGGGAAAATAATGACACACACAGGACAATTGCTTTCACTATAATGTAGGAATTAAGTCAGAACATCTATTTCCTTCCCCGCACCCCCGCCATGAAGTTCTGAGAAGATTCTTAGGGGTTTTAAGCTTGTTGGTGCTCTCTCTTTCTCCTCTCTCTCAGATGGAGGAATATTTAAATAAATCCCATGACTTTGGGTCATTATCTTCTAGTGCTTAGGACTTTATACATGTGGAAAGATCATCTGGCTTTTCTTTCTGTCCCTTTTCCATGGATTTCCATCACCCCTGGCAGAGCTCCCAGGAGTCTCTGGCAAGACTGATGAAAAGGTGGGACACTTTCGAGGGAGGTGGGGGTGGGGCAGGTGGCAGGAAAGCACATCAGAGTTAGACAGGTAGATTCATTCCTCCTCTAAAAGCTTTAGTTTGAAAATCAAAAGGAGCCGAGCTTCCTTCCACTCGGTGCCTGCCCACGTCCTCTGCAGCAGGGACCCTAGAGTAGCGTTCAGACTCCGGACCCGACATCTGCTTCTGGGATGCAACTAGGAACTCCAGGGAGAGCACAGCCATCCGGTGACCGTGCTGGGAGACAGGGGAAGCAGGTTGCAAAGGAAAAGGGCGCTCTGTTGCAGGGCTGGGGTCTCCATGAAGGATGGGGAAACTAAGTGTCTACACTATCTTTGGACTCTTGGGGGGGACAGTCAGCCAGCTCTAGGGCTGCATTTCAGATAAGACACCATGCCCAGGGCCCTGCATAGCATTAACTAAACATAACCATGTACAAGTGCTCAGTCATACAAAGTTTTCCTCCAACAAAATGTGAAACTAGAGGAGCAATGGTTTCCCTTCGAAGGGGCAGTGGGGATTACATCAATGCTTGGAAAGTCACACTGTTGGTGGAGGTCCTTATTTGATTTTGTTGATTGAGTCATGACTCTAATGGCAGCCCGGGCTCTGTTAGTTGACTGTGTGCCCTGTCGTGGATTGAATTGTACCCTCTCAAAAGTCATGTTCACGTCTTATCCTCTAGTGCCTGTGAATATGACCTTTTGGAAATAAGGTCTTGAGAGATATAACTAAGTTAAAATGCAGTCATACTAGGTTAGGAATCCAGTGACTAGTGGCCTTATCCTGAGAGGGAGTTTTAGAGAGAAGGAAACACCAGGAAGAAGGCCAGCTGGTGATGGAGGCAAAGATTGGGGTGGTGAAGACCCTCAAAGCTGGGAAGAGGCAAGGAAGGATCCTACCCTGAAGCCTTAGGGGGAATATGGCCCCACTGACGTCTTGACCTCAGATGTCTCACCTCCTCAATGGTGAGGGAATAAAGTTCTGTTGGCCACATGTCAGTTTTACTGAACAAAGATTGATGAAAAGATATGCTTGAGAGAAAATAGGAAGTCATTGGATGAGCAGAGGGGTCTGGTCAGGACTCTTGGGTAGTACGAAAAATGTGAGAAGCTATGAAGTAGGTCCCTCACGAGAAGCTACAAAGTAGGTCCTTCATGAGAGGCTACGAAATGGCTCCTTCTTGAGCAGATTATGCTACGTGTTCACGGCAGGAGGGTCAGAGAGAGAGAGAGAGAAGAGAATTCCCTGAGTGTTAGGAGTGAGAGGAGCATCTTTTATTATTCACAACAACCACACCCGAGTTTATGTTACTGAGCAGACTCTTGGTGGGCTCCAAGAGCATTTCAGGGCAGGGTTTCTTGCCAGGAACCAACCATGTGACTAGATGGTGGGAATTTGCAGCCCCTAGTTACAGAGTGGGGAGAGGGGCTGGAGATGGAATTAATCGCCATGGACAGTGATTTAATGAATCACACCCACACCATGGAACCTCCAGGAAACCTTCTAAATGATGGAATTTGGGAGCTTCTCGGTTGGTAAACACAAGGAAATTCTGGAAGGGTGGCACACCCAGAGGGGACATGGAAGCTTCAAGCCCCTCCACGCTTTATCCTATGCATGTCTTCTGCTTGGCAGTTCCTATGTGGTTTCCTTTATAATAAACCAGCAGTAGTCTTGTTAGTACCTGTTAGTACTCCTGTTCTTATTTCCATTGTAGAGGCTCAGGATTGCAGATCTAATAAGGGACCTAGCCCAGGGCTTGTGACTCCAAATCTGTTATTCTCCTGCTAGTACCTCTTGAAATACTACCCCAACTCCTAATGGCTAACCTTCTCCTTCCATTGGACTGTGTCTGCTTGGTTCCACCAAAAGCAGCTTCAAGATGGGATGAGCAGGTGAGAGGTTGATTCGGGAGACACCCATGAAGAGCGGGACCTGGGAGCGCCAGGAGGTCCCGAGGTAGGTCTGACACTTGTGAATGGGAGGGGAAAAGAAAGATGGGTGGCAGTCTTTAGCAAAAATTGGTGTTCCCAGAGAGTTTCGGTGAGACCAGGAGGAGTTCTCTAGCTCTGTACGTGTTACAGGAGCCGGGTACCTTGCAGGAACGGACTTGCCTCGGCGTCCCCGACATGCTCATTGGCATATAAAGTATAGCTTCCACAGACTTAAAGCCACCTTCAGGGCCAGCAACTGGGCCATCAGTCGACCTTGGTCCCCACAGGAGGAGATCTGAGAGAGCTTCCCTGGGCTCTACAGAGAGAACAGAAAGTGTCATTACCGTATCCAACCAGGAGGCGTCTTTGCGAAGAGAACAGCAGGAAGGAAAGTGGATCTTTTCGGCTGTTCTCAGACATGAATACAGGAGTAGGGGAGACCTCACAGTTCCCCAAGCCCGTGCAAGTCTTCGAAAGACCTCATGCGGAAGGACAGAAGCCCCACCCCTGCTCCGGCCGGACATCCAGCCGGAGCTCATTTCTGTGGCCAGACTCGAGGCTGCAGCTTGGGAGAAACTCAGCTGTTCTGGTTTTCCCTCCTTGATGAAAATTTGGAAAGAAGAGCCCAACTGAGCTGTTTCCTATTTTCTCCCTGGGAATAGCCTTGAACAGGGGAAGGATGAGATTGTGGACTAATTGAGAGCATCCACAGAAACGAATGACACTAATGGGGATGAAATGAATCTCAGAACTCCAAGAAGTCTGGCCAAACTTTGGGAAAGAGTAGTGGAACGCCCACTGCATCTGCTTCCACCCCTGTCCCCGCCCCAGCCCTTTTACCTTGTCTTTGATTTCAGTTCCTCTGCTGACTCAGTCTCTGGAAGGTCGCAGACAGCATCCTGAGCGCTGAAGGAACAGCCCTTCCTGGGGTGGCCTGTGTCCCCACCTCCTCCTGCCCACAGCCACCTGGGTCTGGGCGCCTTCTTGCCTGCCTTCTGCTTCTGGAGTGCTTCCTTCTGTCTCCTTCACTTGTCCTCTTCCTCTTCTCCTGAATTTAGGGATTCTCAAGGCTGAGCACAGAGCCTTGGCAAATGTGAGCTGTAACAATTGTGCTTTAAAGTCCAAGAGGTTTGGGATTTTCTTCAAACTTCGGTCCTAGTATGTGGGACAGGGGACCCACAAGCCCGCGTCTGGCCAGGACTGTGAATAGGGACAGTCCCTTCAGAGCATGACATCCCTGTTTTGCCCCCAATCCCACCTGCTGCTTTACTCACCTGTGTGGCTGCCTGGTCCCTGGAGGCTTTTCGTTTCTAACGGTGGCCTTGGGGGTAACTTTGGGTTTCTCCTCCCTCATGCACTGTCCCTTAACAGGATTCAGTCCCCACGGACCTTATCCACTACGGGGTTCTCATCGGCACTCGCCTTAAATCAAGGACTCACTTCCGGACCAGAGTCCTCGTACAGCTCTGCTCACTCTCTCTTTGTGAAAAAGCTTCAGGTCACCCCCCGTCTGGCAGCTGTGTTACAACCTCCCCCTCTGGCCTTCAAAGCCGCCCCACCAGCACCTCAAGGCCTCTCTCCGCTTTTCTTTCTGTTTACACTGCCCTCCTCTACGCAGTCCCCACGCCATGTAGGGGATGAGGAGTGGAGGGTCAGGGAGAGCACTAGGGTTTTGAACTTGAAGTTGAGTGGCGGAGGTGGAACCACATGAAGGGGGCAGGGGGCTGGCGAGAGCCTCCCTGTACTTTGCTCATCATGCCGGCATCTACCTGGGAAGAGACCATTTTCTCTTGATTCTTTCTCTTGAGATTCCCCCTTGTTGCTTGTTTTTGCGATAGCTGCCTCCACAGAATGACCTAGATGCCCCCTTCCCAGTGTGCCTGAGCCACAGGCAAACATTGGCCCTCAGGGCGCAATGCGGAAGGGGGACCCTTTTCCAGCAGCGACAGGACCCCTAAGAAGGCAGCCCCTTCTCTTCATCAAGCACCATCTCCAGCTTCTCTCTGAGGGTTCAGCCTCTCCCAGAAGGTGAAGCTCAAAGCCCCCTCTCTTTCCTGGGTCACGTGTGTACATGCTTTTCAGACACTCAGCAACAGGGAGCAGGGCTTTCCTGAGGGCCGCCGGGGAAGAGATGTTAAGTATTCATTTGCCTTTTTTTGCATTTATTTTTAAACAAATAACTCACCCTGTTAGTAAAAAAGGAAAGGAGAGAACTGGGTTAGGATCTGTGAACTTCCCTCTGCGTGTCTCAGTTTCCCCACCAATGTGATGCGGGGAGCGTTGTGCCCGCCTCACAGGACCGCGTGAGTGAATATTTGTAGCACGTTAGGAACAGTGCCTGGTGCATTGCGAGCACCGTCAAGGTCAACAACTTACAGCTATGACTAGTATAACCATCACTATGGGCACTGTGATTTTCTTATTGTTCTTAAGAGGGAAAATAAGTCCTCTTCCTCCTCCTCCTCCTTCTCATCCTGTCCTTCTTCATCCTCCTTGTCTCTCCCCTCTACAGCTAAAGCATCTAGGTCTCTCAGGGTTCCCCCAACCCCCACCCAGAGCTTCCTACCCCAGACTGCTCTCCCATTCCCTGCCAGGCCTCCAGCCCTAGGCTAGAAGTCTACTCCCTGTGGACGTGGCAAGAATGTTCCTCGGCCAGCAGCAAGCTGCTCCAGGCAGGAAAGAACAAGACCTCTACATCAAGATGCCAGAAACACCATCAGTGACCATTGGGTGCCCCAGGGATGAAAGGCACAGCGTGAGTACCCTGCCAGAGAGGGCACTGGGACCATCACACAGATCAGCAGTAAACAGAAGACCACAACCCACAGTGAGCCCCCCCCACCCCAAGGAGACAAGAGGAGGCCTTGAAGGAGACAGAAATAATTCCCTGCCCCTCCAGCCCTCATGGTATGAATCTCCTACCCCGGAGTGCAAAGGCCCAGTGGCCACGGGAGGGGGCCCCCTGCCTCACCCCAGGCCTGGGCCTCCTAGAGAGCACCCATGAGCATCCTCTGTGTCCTAAGCATGTATTTATGCACGAGGGAAGGATGGGGCAGGCAGCCCATCTTTACTGGGCCCCCCAATTCTGTACCTTTGTTCTGATGCTCACCAGTAACCTCCTCTTGGGTGGTATGGGCCTTCCTTAGCTTTCCCCTTTTGAAGCTTTACTAGCTCAGTATTAGAATTTCAGCCACAACTGTAAGGACACTGAGCTTAGACACACTCACACAAAGATTTAAAAAAAAAAAAAAAAAAAAAAAGAGCCTGCAAGGTATAACAAGGGAGGAAAGATTCTGGGACTAACCAGAATTCAAATGAGGGCCTGTGACTCAAGATTAAAGAACCCACTCTCCTGCTAGAGTCAAGATTCTTCTCAAACTTTGGGGAAGCAGAGCTCTGATACCCCAGGTAAGGCACACAGAGCATTTCTCAGGGAGGAAATGCAGGACTTCTGTGTATTGTGTACGTTTTGTGATTTTGCAGGGGATGGTCGGTGTGTGTTTAAATGTGTTTGAATCCAAACTCTCTGAGAGGATTGCAAGAGCTCAGCAGGGAGTTCAGCAGACTCAGACCCAGATCTGAGTTCCCATTCCAGTCCAACCACTTCCTTCCTGGTTGTGCCATCTTTGGACATTCAACTTTCTAAATGAGTGTTCCTTTAGTTGCAAAATGGGGATAATCCTCCCCTCACAGGATCTGAGCATGGTTTACTACGATGTGATGACATTTAACACAGTACTGCAAACACAGAAAGCACCCAACAGCCAGGACCATCATGTCCAGCTGCACAGGTTGTACACTGTGCCAGGCTGAGGTGCCATTCACATTGTCTCTGATAACCAACCTCCAGATGCCAGTTCCCTTCATCCCCTCTCCTCTAAATGACAGTAGATTAAAAATAAATAAATAAATAAATAAATAAAGAGAACATCCAGGGCATCTTTGTTGACTATACAAACAGTTCCCTTCCTTTACTTGACAAAAGCGAGTCCATTCATTCATCCACTCAACGTTCAATGAACACTTACTATGTGTTAGGCGTACTAGACCTATAAGAGGTAATTCTACCTCATTTCTGTAGAGCACACTTCTTCACACCCTTTCCCCCTCTGTCCTTACCCAACAATGCATCCAAACAGCTGTTTCCATCCAAGAGCATGTTACTGGCTTCAAGGGTCCCTTCTAAAACTCTTGGTCTGTGCCTCTTCTCCAGACCTCACACCAACACCCCCCACCGTGTGCCTGGTGTATCAGTCATCACGGAACAGTCCTCTGGTGAGGGTACTGGGAATTCAGCACCGAAGGACCCCAGCATCAAGACAGCCTGTGTATTCCACACTGCTCTGTCTGTCCATCCCTCTCCTCAGAGCCTTGCCCCCTGTACTCACGTCTCCTCCAAAAGCTCTAGAGAGGTGCCTGCCATCAGAACCTTCCTTTTGGACATCCATCAAACATGTGACAGTCAAAAATAAGTAATATGTTTTGGAAGAGGTCTTCTATTCTCTGAAGGATAAACTATGAAACTTCTACCTAGACAAGCCTATGAGAGCATTTTTATACACGCTTCAAAATCAAATATATGTTGCTTTCCATCTTTATCTCAAGGGTGGTGCACTTATAAGACCAATAATTGTTATCATTGATAGATATTAAGTTTTTCATTTCCACTTTGAAAGATTTTACTTATTTATTTGAGAGAGAGAGAGACAGGGACAGAGATAGGGAGCAGAGAGGAGCAGGAGAAGCAGGCTCCCTGCTGAGCAGGGAGCCCAATGTGTGGCTCAATCCCAGGACACTGGGATCATGACCTGAGCTGAAGGCAGACACTTAACCGACTGAGCCCCCCAGGTGCCCCTAGGTAACAAATTTTAATGCCATAAATCACAACACTGATGTAGATAGTGCCCAAACCCAACCAGTGGTGGGCACACGATGCCATCACGCTTGCTCCTAGCCAGTTCTCTGTCAAACACTTGTGGTTTCTTACACAGCCATTAAAAAGGAAGAGACATGCATGTACAAAAACAGAAAAATCTGTACAATATGTTATTAAATTAAAAAAATTGGTTGTAAAACAGTATCTATAATAAAATCCCATTTTAATTATATACCATCTATATAGGATATATAAAATAGCTCATATTTAATGAACACTTCCAAGGTACCAGGCACTGATTTAAGACTTTATACATATTTCCCTTGAACCTCCTCAAGAACTAGAAGGAAGTTACTGTTTTTATCCCAATTATGCTGATGAGACAAATTGAATCAAATAAAGTGTAAGTGATTTCTCCAGATCCCAGAATCAGTAAGTAAGAGAGCTACCACACAAATCCAGGGATTCTGACTCTGTGCCCCTATGCCCTTCGCCACCAGATTACACTCCACAAAGCCATAGAAAGGTTAAAGCAAGATATTAACAGCGGTTAGTTCTTAAAATGGGTCCTCTTCTTCTTTTAACTTATTTGGAATATAAATTAAAAAAATAATATACATATCCAATGTATTTATACAATGACTGTCTCGCATTGGAAAAAACAGCCATTCATGGTAATTGGAAAATCGTTTTCTCTGCCAATTGATTTCTGAGATGCATTGCGGAGCCCTTTGCGGCCCTGCTCATGGGCTTGTAATCTTTCGAAATATTCCAAGGTCTAATTGTTTAGTTGCTGAATGAAACCGATCCCTTCAAGAATCACTAACAAGCTTAATAACACCTTTCAAAAAAGAGCTGAATAACCAGTTAAATGAAATTACATAGGCAGGATTATCTGCTGTTATAAGTCAATTTTGATATTCTCAGACTTCAAAATGGGTTGTGCTTTTTCTGACTCTGGGGCAAACAAACATCTCCCACTTCCCAGTTTGTCAGCACAAAAGAAAATCATTGTCAAGCCCTACTTCCTCATATGTATTTCATTGGGAGATGTTAGAAAACATGCACTTTCAAACGCTGAACAGACACTTTTACAAAAGGTCATGCTGACCACTGGAAAATGAGCCAGTGTATATAACTCCATTCATCTCAGCGGTTCAATTAATCTTACAGTTTTTGAGTATTTGAAAGGTGGTGGAGGGGAGCAAAATCAATATGTTGCCTACAGCACCATTCATGCGACAGTGCAGGCTTCCTTGGATCCGAAGAAAATGACTAGCTTTGTGGGGAGACTTTATAGAATGTTTTCACTGGGGAGGTCTCTCCGGGGTCATTAACTAAGAGCCAGTCATCTCTCTTAATGCTTAGGGCTTTCATCTTGGGGTCAGGGCACCGTCCTTGGGCAGGTTATGGTTGAAAACAGAGGCTTCTCATTTCTTGGTCCATAGCTTGAGCTCATTTTTCTTTAAAGTATATTGCTAGAGATAAAGAACTCTTGCATATCCGCAAACATGATGCTGGGATACAAAATCTCCGTCCTAGCGATCACCCTCTTAATGTGGGCGGCAGCGGGGAGGAGGGTAGTTGGCTACCAGCTGGGCTTCCCAAGGCAGAAACCTGCACAGGCAGAACCATGCACACCCTGCAGAACAGCCTCCACAGTCTGTCTGCTCCTGGGTGCGTGCAGGGCCGGGGGAGGGGGGACCCCAGCATTCATGACAGCAATCAGAGTGACCGTCACAATTTCCTGCCGCGTGCCACATGCCAATAAGCTCTTTGCCCACGTTGTTTCATTAAATCCATCCCATCACCCCACAAAGCCGATTCCCGGATCACCCCCGTTGGTTCATGTGGGTATGGACGCTCCGAGAGGCAAAGTCATGGTCACTTCGAAGCTGCCTGTGAATTTTTATATTTCATGACCCTGGGCTACTTCTGGCTTCCTGAGTAGCAAGTGGAGTGCAAGTGTATTAAAGGCCTCTCTCTTTCTTACTCCTTTTTGCCAAAGATGATAGAAGTGCTTAGAATGTTTCTCGGATTTATGTGGGCTGCAGAGTGTAAGTCTGAGTAGATTCTCTGAAGTAAGCGTTCTTTTTCTGCCTGCACTTGCTCCGTATGCCTGTAGGTATTATGAGTTGCTTTACAGTAACCATTCTGCTTTTCCATATTTTTTATGCTTGGGCCATGCAAACTTTTGTTTGGTTTACTGGTTTGAATGCACACATGCATACACACTTAAAACACCACTTAAAAGCACAAGAGTGTATTTTCTAAGACCTGCTATTTAAAAGCTATCGGACTTTCCAAGAAATCACTTTTTTTAGAGTATTTCAATTTGTGAATTATCATTTTTTTAAATTGGTTTCATGGGATCCACTTGTGTATGGTTTCACTTAATACATCACAGGCATGAAGAAAAAGCATTAGGAGAGCGTGTTATCCTTTGCCTGGTTCTCTCTCACAGTTTTGTGGGATTTTTTAATTTAACTTATTTATTCGAGAGAGAGCAAGCACAAGAAGAGGATGGCACCAGATGGAGAGGGAGAAACAGACTCCCAGGGAGCCTGACATGGGGCTCAATCCCAGGACCCAGAGATCATGACCCGAGCTGAAGGCAGAGGCTTAACTGACGGAGCCACCCAGGCACCCCTCTCTCCCAGTTTTGTTGAGACTCTTTGGATTGCCAGTATCAGACGCCCACTTCAAATTAGCTTAGGCCCAGAGTGGAATTTATTGGAAGACACTGAGGTTGTGTCTCCTTAGGTCAAAGAAAAAGCCAAGGGAAGTTTAGGAAGAGGAGAAAGGTGGTAGGAGTCCATCCAGCCCAAGTCTGTGGTCTTTCCTTTCAGAGCCTCATTGCCCACATCACTCAGCAGTCTTTTCTCATTGGCATTGTCCCTTGATTTCACTTCCAGAGAAAGAGGAGCTGAGTAATCCAGTCTGAGTCAGGGTCCAGTTCTGTTCCCACACCACCAATGGTCAAGAGAGCAGGGTGTCATTGTAGGACCATGACTGCTGGTGGCCCATACTGCGTATGAGCCTATGAGCGTTTGTGAAGATGTTTACAGGTGTGTGACAAGGGGTGCAGTGGTGGAGGGGATGATGCTCAGGGATCTGTGACTGGACTGACACACCCAGATGTTTTTTCCACACAAACTTTTGCTCCAGAGGGAGAGAGACTTCTGTTTTTCTTACATTTTAATAATATTGTTGCTGTTCACTTCCCATCTCTGGATTTTGGTACCCAAACCAAGTTGCACAGATGGTACCTAAGCGCCCTTTGAGCACTCATGATGCTTGCCCATCACATATCATCTGGTACTCAGGAGTTCATCTCAGTGGAAAATACACCTGCTGGGGGGATGTAGTTTCCACTTAGAAACACCTACCGCCCTTTGTGATGGGACTGCCAAGAATCAATCATGTTCCAAATATGCTGCCCTCTGATACCAATTCGATAGGTTTTCATCTCTTTGGGAAGGGAATTTTCTTCTTCCTTGCCATTTCATTAATGTTCATGAGCCTAATGTGTGTGGTATGATAGCCCGCAGGCATGTGTCATGCCATCTTTGCTATAGTGAACTCCCCACCATTCACTAATCACTTGCACACAATGGGCTGGAAGGAGGTGAGATTCAGCCTTTGGCTGGGATCAGGGACTGAGAAGTTGCCCTGGATCTGCTTTTAGTGCTGATGGAGACTTAGTCAAATAGTATTGACCATCAGGACTTTTCTCCCCCAATCTGTAAGGTGGTATCAGAATGCCCATCTTACCCAAGGAACTGGAAGAAGGCAGATGGGATAACATGTGTGAATGTACTTTGGATATTATAAAGCTCTATGTAAATGTTAAGTATGGTCTCCATTTTAAAATCTGCAAGGGTGGTTCAACGTTCGCAAATCAATCAATGTGATAGAACAAATCAATACGAGAAGAGAGAAGAACCACATGGTCCTCTCAATTGATGCAGAAAAAGCATTTGACAAAATAAAACATCCGTTCCTGATTAAAATGCTTCAAAGTATAGGGATAGAGGGAAAATTCCTCAACTTCATAAAATCTATCTATCATAAAATCTATCTATGAAAAACCCACAGTGAATATCATCCTCAATGGGGAAAAGCTGACAGCCTTCCCTTTGAGATCAGGAACACAACAAGGATGCCCACTCTCACCACTCTTGTTCAACATAGTACTAGAAGTCCCAGTAACAGCAATCAGACAACAAAGAGAAATTAAAGGTATTCAAATTGGCAATGATGACGTCAAACCCTCTCTCTTCACAGATGACATGATACTTTCTATGGAAAACCCAAAAGACTCCACCCCCAAACTACTAGAACTCATACAACAATTCAATAAAGTGGCAGGATGCAAAATCAATGTACAGAAATCAGTTACTTTCTTATACAGAAAGAGAAATTAGAGAATCAATTCCATTTACTATAGCACCAAGAACAATAAGATACCTGGGAATAAACCTAACCAAAGAGGTAAAGGATTGGTACTCGAGGAACTACAGAACACTCATGAAAGAAATTGAAGAAGACACAAAAAGATGGAAGACCATTCCATGCTCATGGATTGGAAGAATAAACATTGTTCAAATGTCCATACTGCCTAGAGCAATCTATACTTTCAATGCCATTCCAATCAAAATTCCACCAGTATTTTTCAAAGAGCTGGAGAAAACAATACTAAAATTTGTATGGAATCAGAAGAGACCCTGAATTGCTAAGGAAATGTTGAAAAAGAAAAACAAAACTGGCAGCATCATGTTGCCTGATTTCATGCTATATTACAAAGCTGTGATCACCAAGACAGCATGGTACTGGCACAAAAACAGACACATAGACCAGTGGAACAGAGTAGAGAGCCCAGATAAGGACCCTCAACTCTATGGTCAAATAATCTTCGACAAAGCAGGAAAAAATATACAGTGCAAAATAAGTCTCTTCAATAAATGGTGCTGGGAAAATTGGACAGCTATGTGTAGAAGAATGGAACTCTACCATTCTCTTACACCATGCACAAAGATAAATTTGAAATGGAAAAAGGACCTCAATGTGAGACAGGAATCCATCAGAATCCTAGAGGAAAACATAGGCACTAACCTCTTCGACATCGGCCACAGCAACTTCTTTCAAGATATGTCTCCAAAGGCAAAGGAAACAAAAGCAAAAATGAACTTTTGGGATTTCTTCAAGATCAAAAGCTTCTGCACAGCAAAGGAAACAGTCAACAAAACAAAGAGGCAACCCACGGAATGGACGAAGATATTCGCAAATGACAGTACAGACAAAGGGCTGATATCCAAGATCTATGAAGAACACCTCAAACTCAACACACACTAAACAGATAATCATGTCCAAAAATGGGCAAAACGTGTGTTAGAGAGGATGTGGAGAAAGGGGAACCCTCTTACACTGTTGGTGGGAATGCAAGTTGGTGCAGCCTCTTTGGAGAACAGTGTGGAGATTCCTTAAGAGATTAAAAATAGAGCTTCCCTATGACCCTGCAATTATACTACTGGGTATTTACCCTAAAGATACAGAGGTAGTGAAAAGAAGGGACATCTGTACCCCAATGTTCATAGCAGCAATGGCCACAATTGCCAAACTGGAGAAAGAACCAAGATGCCCTTCAACAGACAAATGGATAAGAAAGATGTGGCCCATATATACAATGGGGTATTATGCCTCCATCAAAAAGGATGAATACCCAACTTTTGTATCAACATGGATGGGACTGGAAGAGATTACGCAGAGTGAAATAAGTCAAGCAGAGAGAGTCAATTATCATATGGTTTTGCTTATTTGTGGAGCATAAGGTATAACATGGAGGACATGGGGAGATGGAGAGGAATAGGGAGTTGGGGGAAATTGGAGGGGGAGACAAACCATGAGAGACTGTGGACTCTGAGAAACAAACTGAAGGTTTTGGAGGGGAGGGGAGTGGGAGGTTGGGTGAGCCTGGTGGTGGGTATTATGGAGGGCATGTGTTGCATGGAGCACTGGATGTGGTGCATAAACAATGAATTCTGGAACACTGAAAAGAAATTTAAAAAAATAAAAATTAAAAATAAATAAATAAAATCTGCCAACCCATATTTCTTTTTTTTTTATCACATATTATTTCTTTTCAGTGTTCCAGAATTCATTATTTATGCACCACACCCAGTGCTCCATGCAATATGTGCCAACTCATATTTCTTAGATGGTTAAACCACATGCATCCAAGCTTCCAATCAACCAGAGACCTTGCTTTCTCTGGGCCATGTGGCAGAGAAACAAAATCTGAATTATGTTGTTTGAACTGCTCTTTCATTTTAGAAACTGTGAAATCTCAAAAGAAAATAAATATTCTGTGATATTCACAGCTGTACCCCTGTGGGAGTAATTAGGAGAATCTCATAGGTAAAATTATACATAAAATATCTCCCAGGAGATCCATTTTTCTACTCAACCATTCCATAAAAAGGGGAATTGCTCCTATCCACACCCACGTTCACTCCCTGAAGACATAAAATCCTTGTAGTATTATCAGGGTTACTTAAGTGTTGTTGCAAATATAAATATTCCTTAGTTATCTAGGCTCTGAGGATTTACTATTTATACATGTAGGGTCATCTCAAATGCTTAGATACCATTCAGGAGAAGTAAATAATTTATTTTCCTGTAAAAATAGACTTAGACCTATAAAGGATCCTTCCCACTCTAGAGATAATTCATTATCTCTTTATCCCCTAAGGAAATTAACATTTCTGGCTATAGGCTTGGCATGAATCCATTAGGGCTATGCCCATCTGTCCAGGACAGCCCCATCTCACAGCATATCTGAATGACCACACAAATCTGCTTCCTAAGCCACACTCACTGGCATCTGGGATTTCAAAGACAGAACCACTGGCAGCATCAACAGCTACAGAGAAATCAAAAAGAATCATAAAGGCCATTTGTTGAGAGAGAAGGTGGCTGTTGATAAGAATGGCGGGATGGCAGGGGAGCCAGAAATGCAAGGACTTAAGGCAGGTTAGAAAGCTGGAAAAATAGAAGCACAGAGACCCACCTGCTTGACAGATACATTAGCAGTGGAAGAAAGGAGAGGAATAGATCAAGACCTCAAAGGGGTCATGTATTTATTATCTTAGTTACTTACAGCCAAAGCATATCATGTTTCATGACTACGGGGAAAGAACGAATGAGATCTTACCAGCTGTAAGTTGTGCCATCTTGCACAAGTGACTTGACTTTTCTGAGCCTGGAAAGTTTCTTCTATAAAATAGAGATGATACCATATATTTCATTGGTAATGAAATAATTCATGAAATGCTTAACTTCACATTGTGCAAGGTACCCATTAAGTGATGGATAAATAAGATGTTTATTAGCAAAAAGAAGGGGGAGGGAGAAAAAGAGGCAGCCAAAGCACCAACAGAAGAAGAAAGAGGCAGGGAAGGAGATGATACTGGCGGAGATAGAAAGGGACTCTCTGTCCCTCTGTGACCAGTTTAAAAAAAAAAAAAAAAGGATGGATGGACATGCACATAGAGAGAGATGCTTTTGGGCAAAGAGGTAGGAGGGGAAATCCTGATGGACATTTCCAGGCTCCTCAGCAAAGGACACATGGTTTTTTTTAGGAAACAATAACATGGAGGGGCAGTTAGGAGAGAGAGAAGTGGGTCCAGGATTGGTCCCTAGTGAAACGCTCGTTAAGAGGTGAGCATGGAGAGCACCTGAGTGGCTCAGTCCATTGGGTGTCAGACTTCTGATTTCCAACCAGGTCATGATCTCAGGGTCATGGATCGAGCCCCATGTCTGGCTCCACACTCATGGAGGAGTGTGCTTGAGATTCTCTCTCTGCCCCTCCCCCTGCTCATGCAAGTACACACCCCTTCTCTCACTCCTCCTTCCCCCTTGAAGGGGGACACAGAAGTAGCAAGCGTTCCTAAGTGTTTCTTCTTCAGTGTTTTCTACCTTCATGTGAGACTGAAAGAATTGATGTCCATTCTGTAGGCTCTTGTAAAACATTCTCAGCTCTTCTGAAGAAGGAGCTGTATAAAGGGGAATAATAGCACTAATGAATGTTGAAAGCCTTGCTGTATTCATGTAATGATATGCAGCCTAGAAACGGATCCCAGAGCCGGAGAAGCTCGGGTCTGGGAGAGAAAAATGTAAACTTAATTGGAAAGCTCTCCCAGCCTCATATCTGCTATGCACTATTTACTCTGTTTAGGGGATTTCCTTGTAATTAGGTTATTAAAATGCAATCACTCTCCTTTTTTAGGCTACCTGAAGCAATATAATTTTTCTCAAGCAAAGCAGAAAGATAAAAGTTAAAATAAAAGCATGGCTTTGCATAGCATGTAAAATACCTTTGAATGAATTTATCCATTTATTGAAGACATGTTTAGTGAGAACCTACTATGTGCTAGGTATTTTGCATTTAATGGAGCTATAACCCTCATGGTTTCCACAATCGTGGATACACATAATCTTTAGAGGAAATTTCAATTCTGCATGCAATGGGAAATTAACTTAAGCACGTTGTTTCCCTTTCTCAAACCCAACTTTGCAGATTTTAGAAAAAAAAAAAAAAGCCAAAGACCCGTGGATGTACCCCAGACTTAATATCAAAACCATGAATTATCCACAGGAAGACAGAAGGTTGTTGAGTCTCTACGTGGAAGGAAAATGTCAGCCAACATCAGGAGAAGCCGAGGGCCATGGGTGCGGGGGGAGGGGTAATGAGACCTCTGCTCTCGCACACCTCCTGAGAGGCGAAACTGAGAAGCCTCTAGTGGAGAAATTGAAAATAAGCCCAATAAATATCTTCAAACATTAAGGAGGCCTATCTGAAACATGAAATAAGAGTGAGCCCTATTAAGTCAGAAACAGTGGGAGATCCCGGGCACGACAAATCAAAGTGTAGAAATGGAAAACTCCATTGATGTGTCGAACTGCTAAATGGCTACTTCCAAGCAAGAGGGATGACGTTAGGAGAGAGGAATGAGGTGGAGGAAGTGTGGGGGAGTAAAGGAATTGGCAGGTTTTGTTTTTGTTTTAGACAGGCAATGACGTCCTCTTACACTGCCAGTGACAACAGGAACGAGTACTCCAGGTGGGACCGCCAGGCTGGGCTGAGGTACCGTGAGAAGGATGAGAATGCGGGAATGCTCTTCTAGTGGGAAAAACGCCAGTGATAATAAAATGAAGAACCCCTAACACCTAATAAATTATAAAATAAAAATAATGCATTTTGGTAGGGGGAGGGAAGATGGGGTGAAGCGGGAGGTGGGCTGTTGTCTTCATAATCCTTGAAGTCAAGAAATATACCTCATTCAAGTCCCTATAGAACATGTGATCATTCAGACTGTGACCCTTTGGATCAAAGAGCCCCCACTGAGACCTCATTTCTAAAAATCCATGTTCAGTGTAAATCTTTTTCCCGATGACTCCCCCCACCCCTTAAAATCTGACCATTCTATTTTCAAGTCAGACCTTAGGGGTACCCAAATGCAAAATATAAAACACGTTTCTGGAATACTGTCTCCACCACTTCCCCCACCCCCAAAACCTCTCCTGGGCTATTAGATTTTGGATTACAAACCATCCTTGGGAAGTTTCCAGGCCTCTGGTGTTTCTGAGGCTGGTTCATTGAGTCAGTGGGCGAATCATTACCCAGAATGATAGAACTTCAACGTGGTCCTTACCCATCCTTTCTCCACAATGGCTTTTATAGCAGCTTTTCATCTGCATTCAATTCACTGGTCCTCCCCTAATTAGCCTAAGTATTTCATTATTGGCCCCTGCCTGGTCGATTATCTGAGTACCGTGGTATCAATCAACAAGACATTTCCCCTGATTGAATCTGTAGGCTCACAGCCCTGGGATGTCACAGGGTCCTGTTCTGTCAGAAATATATTAAGGGGGGAGGATTTACTGCCCGGTGGCCTGAGAGCTTCTTTCATTGTCATCAGCTTCTCGTTATGGTTGGTAAAAGCTCCATCGGGATTCCTCCCACAGCGTGGACCTCCACATGGAAAGGTATTCTGCAGTCCAGAGAGAGACAGATTCCCTGATGTCACCAGCCTCCAGGTCGTAACTTCAGGGCTCTTGTGGGAGAAGGTTGACCTACTAACAGGCCGGGTGAGGGTCACGGGAGGCGTGAAGCATCTCCTGATGCTTTGGGTTAACTGAATTTAAGGATAGCTCTTTAGAAGGATCATGATTAGGCCTTGAAGTAACATTTCTCTACAAAAGTGACTTGGTCCGATTCCTAGAGACTTACATTTTTTGGTAGGGGCAGGAATGCAAAGAACTGAATCTTAAAAAACAGGCTCCCCTCCTCCCACCACCAAATTGTGTTTCTCTGTTTTGGTAAATTTCTCTCCAGCTCAAGGTTGTAAGAACTTCTTTAATGATTCATTCAAATTTTATTGAGTGCCCATTGTATGCAAGGCCTAGGCTGGGCACTGGGGAGAGGTGGTAAAGCAGAGACAGCTAGCTGGGTTTGTTTACCTGAAGAAAGAACAGTAATGGAATTCTCTGGAGCTCTTCTAATATGTAAGGTCTTTGATTCTGACCGTGCTCTGTATAAAAGGGTCAAAACAAAGCTGTAGTTTCTCTTGGAAAAAATTCCCTGAACAGATACAGGACTGAATTTCTGAGGATATGCTTTTTGCTTCTCTTATCCTATGACAACTAGAGAGTACCAGTAAGTGTTTAATGCAGACCCTGAATGGAATGTATTATTGCTCCCTCTTTTCCTCCGCAAAGGTACACACCCAAGAAAGAAACTGTAGTACTCTTTGAGGCATTCACTTTTCTATTTATCTTCTTGTTATGAACATATCTCTGTATTTAACTTTACAGGGAAAAGTATGTCTGCAACAGCGGTTTAATTGCCCTTTTGTCTTTTCAAATTAGGTGAATGATACTTTGATTAACAAATAATGTGCGATTCTCTTCCATCCTCTGGGGTGGTCGAGGGTGGGATTAACTTCTAACAGCAAGAAATCAAAGGCCGCTTTCCGGGGGTCGAGCCAGCTCCAAGGACTAGCTCCCTGTTTGTAAGCAATGCAAGTTATCTTGGAGACCCTGCAGCTAGAATTTTAGGGTACGTTTAAATGTCCCAAGCGTAAATGTCAGTTACATCATGGGCACCTCCTGTAATACTACAGCATCATGGAAATAGATTACAACTAGACACATCTGCATGAATGAATTTCACAGACAATATTGAGTGAAGGACCCATCACGGAGACCATATGTAGTAGGACTTCATTCATACGAAATTCTAAAACAAGAAAATTAAGCATATGGTCTAGAGATACACAGGTGCTAAAACTATAAAGAAGGCCAGGGAAATGATTACTATGAAAATCAACGTATCAACTGTGATTAGAAAAACGGTTGGGGGGTGTAGGCAAAATCCTGTTTCTTGGTCTGGATAGCAGTAGCAAAATAGCAAAATAGCTTTTATGAGTATTAAACTGTGACTATAAGGGCACCTGGTGGCTCAGTCAGTTAAGCACCCGACTCTTGATTTTGGCTCAGGTCATGATCTCAGGGTCCTGGGACGGAGCCCCGCCTCAGGCTCTGTGCTCAGCATGGTCTGCTTGTCTCTCTCTCTCTCTGCTCCTCTCCTCTGTCTCTCCCTCTCTCTCTCAAATAAATAATGAATAAAATCTTAAAGAAAATAAATAAACTGTCAGAGCTTCTCTACCACAATGTGCTCCTCTCTGCCCCGATGTCTGGATATCTCTGCACTGTCTTTCAGGGTCTGCTGCTGCATCAATCCGAGCCTCAGAAAGTAGAGCGATTCACTGATGATGCCCTCCCTGCCGTTAGCAGAGCACGTTCCCTCTCCCAGAGTCGGTGCCTGTTCGTTGTGCCTAAACCTTCAGCATCTGCCAACACAGACCGCAGCCACTGACACATTCCATGGACTGCTGACAAGGACTAGCGGGGGCTTGGGACAGCACTTCTGGGACAGCATGGGTTGGGGACAGTAGCCACGTTTGTATTAAACTATGGACTCTGATTTCAAAACCCTGAGCACAGAAATGGTGGGGAGTGGGGGGAAGAGTGAGGTCTGATTGTAGGAGAAGAGAGACTCTAGAATGTCAGAGGAGAGGCAGTCCCTCAGATCAAGCCCCACCTGTACGACCCTGGCATTGCTAACTTCCCCAGGGTGACGAGACACATCAGAGCTAACGTGTTGGTGGGGTTACGTTAATGGAATTCATTTCCTTCACTGAACAAGTATGATTGATTACGTGCTGGTGCCCAGAACAGATCCAGCCCTGCAGGTGGAGAGACTTAAATCAAAGGGAAAATCAAAGACAAAACACAGCCAGGTAAGCAGGTGCACCTTCTGAGGCATGTGATGAGATGCGGGCAGGGGTCAGGATGGGGGTGCACAGAGGTGGGGTGCCTCTACTGTGATGAAAGGGAATGTGGAAGGAGCATGGCTGTTTTGTTGGTCCACAGACACTTTGAACTCACTGTGGCCAAACCCTGCACCATCATCCTCTCCCTCAAAACCCTTTCCTCCCTCTCCCAACCCAGGGTCACGCCTCCCCACCCTTCCACACAGAAACCCCAAGCAGAAGCTGGGAGCCATGTACAGATGTGGCCTCTCACTTACCATCTCCTTCCATCACTGCCTGTGTTGGGCCGTTCGAGGACGGCCAGGGGAGGACAGCTCTCCGCTGGACCAGGGGTCGGAACAAAAGGAGGTATCAAACAAAGAATAGCAGATGTCATGAAAACGTTACCTTTTCTTCAGGGAGAGACTCAGCGGAAGCCATAGCTTCAGGTCTGTGGACCAAGAAGACTTGCAAATACCGAACCTCACAATTAGGACCGCCCATTCAGCCCTAGCAGAAGGGCAGGACATCGTGAGTCCGGGTGAGAGTGAAGGCATGGAGATGCAGAGAAGCACTGGTGTCCTCAGTGGACCCGCTCACTCCCCAGGGAGGAGGGCGGAGCTGAGCTGGCTGCGCATGCCCAGTTATTCTTCCCGAAAATGCCAGTTCGATGTCACTGACTCTGCAAAGAAGGTATGATAGAGCGCAAGAGGTATAAAAGTCCCCAAGTGGGCTTCGGGACAACTCCTTCCTCGCAGAAACCCAGAGGGTAGGAGAGCCCAGTCCTTCTATTTTGTGACTATCTTGTGCTTTGTCTACTCCTCCGCAAACCCACTGTTAGAACATCATGGCATGGCTCTAATACAGACGTTCTCTAATTCCTTGCTTGAATTATTGCTTCCTGCCCAAGCTGATCCCTGAATCCACATTGCAGGCTGAATAATCTTCAGAAAAACCAACCCAGGCTCATCATTTCTACTTAAAATACGTTCATGGAAGTGTCTGCTTTCACGATCAAGCTCACAGCCATTACCCTGAGACATGAGGTTTTGTGTTATTTGCCAACCTGCCCAGATTCCTTCTTGGACTCTGCCCACATGTACCCTTCGTTCCAGCCGGCACAAACTACTGACAGTTCCTTAGACAAACGGCCTTCCATGTCCCCATGCCTCCTCCATCCCTCTGCCCGAAACGTCTCCTTTTCTCTTCTCTACCTGGTAACTCTTACTTAGCCTCAGAACAGCATCACTCCCAGCCCCCTCCATCTGAATACACGTTGTCTACACCCCACAACACCCTGTGTGCTCTAATGCAGGGCACAAGCCGCTGGATTGCATGCTTTTTACTTGTTATTCTTTTCCTTAGACTGCAAACTCAAGGAGGACACTATTTATTTCTTGTGTAACAAACGCTGAGCCCCAAGTCTGCCACGGATGAGATGTGCAGAAAATGAATGATCAGATCATCTCTACGGATCCCTCTTATTTTGATAGCCCATGGTTTAGTGAAGCCCTGCCATCCCAGGAGAGGAAGAGAACATCTAACAAGATGCCCAGGTGGGAAACAAGAGCAACTGGCACCCATACAACCCTTTATCGTTTCCAGAACCTTTTTCATGGACTCCCATACCAGTGCCCTCTGGGGTGAGTTTACTCTCAACTCTGGAGCCATAGAAAATGTAGAGGGAGCAATGGAGACACCGATGTCAATCACTTCAGCATGCTGACAAAGGCACAAAGGCCGAGCTTCTTCAGTGCAGGGATGGCAACCAGGAGGAAGGGGAACAGGTGTCCCCAAGAACATCTGAGTTCTCTGTGCTGAACTCAAGACACTCCTGAGTTCAGCAGGACGGTGGACCCCGCCCAAGACACTCCTTATGGCGTCTCAGGACAGCCCTTGAATTGACCATGAGCCCCTTTCCCATGTGCTTCCAGTCAAGGTCCTTGACCCAAAGCCCACCCAGGTTCACCCATCTTTTCCTCAACATGGAGCTCTCTCAACCATGGGACACTCGGGCCCTGATTACTGTGTGCCTCATTTTCTTGTGACTTTCACTTCTCACGATAACATCAGTAACCTAGGAAGAGACCCGTGTGAGGAGGGTAACCAAGAGTGGGGGCTGACAAGGCCAGCTCAAGTGGGGTCTTCTGCTCTAGTGGCTTTTTCCACCCCAGATCACTCCCCAGTCTCCACCTCCTCATCCTGTCTGTGTCTCCCCACCTCATGCTGACGTTATATACACCTTCTGTTTCTCCCAATAAACCACAAAGTACAAAATATCCCCAGTGCATTTACCTGTAGAAGATCTCTTACCAACACATAATATATACTTTACTCTCAGCCTTTAAAATCTGGTATTTAATACAGCAAATTCTCTTTTCATCAACATTATGCACAATTCTGAACACACATGATCTCATTTAATCTGCTTCACAACCCACATTGTTTGTCTTACTATTATCCCCACATACAAATTTTTAAAAACTCAGGCTCTAACAGAGTAATGGCTTTGCTTAAAGTCTCTACGCTGGTTAGGAGTCAACGTGAAACTAAAAGAAAAACAACCCAAACAATAATTTGAGTAATGCCTCCTGTGGGCCAGGCCCACCCTTATTCTAGGCATTTGGGATACATCAGTAACCAAAACAGGTAATGTATAATATTGGTGAGAAGAGAATATATTGTATTAAAATATTGGAATCTATAGGTTAAGAATCAAGTATACATAATGCATTTGGTAAGAGATCTTCTAAGTCTCACTCTAGAGGGAGAGAGAGACAAGAAACCAAGCAGTTGGGAGAGATTGAGAAGACAAGAAATAGAGCAGAATCAAAGAAGTCAGAGGTATGGGGGTGGTGGGAGCAGATGGTAATTTTAATGAGGGTGATCAGGGTGGGCTCATTGAGAAGGCAATACTGGAACAAAATCTTGGATTTCTGAAGGAAGAGTGTTCCAGGCAGAGGAGAGAGTTGGTGTGCCTGGGGCCTGAAGCTGGAACATGGCTGCCACGTTGGATGGAGACAGGAGGCCATGGGCTGGAGCAGCGTGGGCAAGGGCAGCGGATGAAGTTGGAGACGTGCTAGAGGTGCTGGAGGTGCTAGAATTATTTTTACCTATCACTCAGAAGACATCAGAAGGACCTCTGTGCATTAAGAAATAGTTACTACATTTAAATAAAATATGGAGCCCAGGGTTTATCCTGGGCCACCGATCCATCCACATGAGAAAGTTAGGATGCCATTTCAATTCTAATTTCCACATCCCATCGGGTTCAAGTGATCTATGCACTGCAGATAAAGCACTAGTCACTTCTGAGTAACTTTTAATGAGCACGACCTGGAGTCGGCATATATATATATATATATATATATATATATATATATATATATATTTTCCTTATGGTGAAAAATCCATTTAAATCTTAAGGGATGAGTAGACCATATCTTAAAGCTTCCCCATCAGTCATTTGAATAGCTTTATTGGGACCTTCTGTTTTCTTCCCTGTGCATAAGTGATCTGAACCAATTTCTTCCTCTGTTGCAGAAGACAGGGAAACACAGTTTAATGGGGCCAGAAATTATAATTATCTGTGACCTTCGTTTGAATTTCATCTCCCCCAGGGAACGAGTTTGGAGGCACAAAACTTGCTTTATGATCGTGATAACAAACTGGCAGGAAGATTGTAACTTCTAATGACAGTTGGAACGGAGTGATGTTCATGGTATTTGGAGAGAAATGCCTACCTAGGTGCCCAGGCCCTGAAGGGAGAGACGACTGCAGATTCACCAGGAGCTGATGGCTGGGCAGAGAGGCTGCCATCCATTGCTTTCACGCTGTCGCCTGGGCAGCCCTCGCCCAGCCCCACGGAGGAAGTCTTAGATAAGCATCTGTACTCTCGGCGCATGGAGCCATCACTCTCCGAATTAACTTGCAAGTTCAAGAGGCTCCTAAACACGGATCACAGCACAGAGACTCCAAGTCACTCTGTTGGAAAGGGAAGCTCATAGGACAATACCCGGGCAGGATAGATATAAAATTGTTTTTAATTTTATATTGTTTTAAATTTTTAAATTGTTTGTTTTATATTGGTTTTTGTCTTGTTTTATACTGTTTTAAATTTTAAGTTGTTTTAAATTTTAATTGTGTTCAAAGCTTACTCTCAGCTTCATTCTATGTAAAGGCGTCATCTTTCTTTCCGGGGGCATGAGCTTTGAATTTGGAAATCCCAGCTTTGCCTGGGGTACATTTCCAACTTCTCTGTGATTCTGTTTCCTCATTTTTATATCACAGAGCTGTTGTGGACTTAAATGGGATAAAGTATGTAATGTGCCTAGCCAAGCATTTGATACAGAGAAGAGGATCAGTGGCTGCTATTGTTTTAAAAGGCTATTTAAAATCAGTTCTATGAAAATACCTATCTTGAATAATTGTTAGTTAGCCTTTCTGAACCAAGAAATTATTCAAGATATGTATTTTATTGGTGATTTTTCCCTCTTAAGCTTTCTTTTTCCTACACAGAAAAATCTAAAAGGTGGTATCACAAACAGTGGTAATGAGGTACAGGGAGTATCTTATATCAAAATCCCAATATAAACCATGAGCCCTTACTGCCCTGCCAAAGGGCAAACTTCTCATTTATAATCCAACAAGAGAATTAAGTATTTGGCAGCAAGAGACCACACCGAACTTCTGTGCATGAATACTTTGTATTTGCAAACATTTTCTGATTTCCAAAGGGAAAAAGAGCAAGACATTTCAGCAGTAATTCTTGCAATTCTAAACAATATTTCTGAGCCAATGGGGTATCTTTTTAGAATATATAAAGGATTCTTAATAATCAATAAGAAAAAAGACCAAAAAGCCTAATTTAAAAATAGACCAAAAAACTTCAAGTTCCTCACAAAAGATAGATAATAAGCAAATAAAAGGTGCTCAATATCATTACTTATTAGGAAAAACCAATTAAAACCCTCAACTGGACAGGACTATACACCCGCCAGAATGGAAATTAAAAAGACAATACCAGGTGTTGACAAGGGCATAGTGCAATTGGAACATTTATTGATATGGCTGTGTGAATTGGCCCAACCCCTCTGGAAAACTGTTTGGCCTTTTATACTAAAGCTAAACATAACTTACCTTAGATATCCAACTACACCCAACTCTTAGGTATGTGCCCTAGAAAACTCAGAACATATGTTGATCAAAAAACCAAACCAAACCAAACAAAAACAATGGCCCCCAATTGGAAACAATTCAAAAGTCTTTTGACGGGAGGATGGAAAAATAAATAGTGGTACCTATATACTTGGGTAAAGAAGTCAGAATAGTGTTTATCTTCCAGAGGTGAAAATGACTAAGAAGGCCTCAGGGCAGTTTTCTGGGATGATGGGAATGTTCTATATCTTGAACCATGTCATAGCTGCATGGTTGTAGCTACTCCAAGGCATTGAGTTGTACACTTAAAAATTGTATAACGTGGGGCACCTGGGTGGCTCAGTCAGTTAAGTGATTCTTGATTTCTGCTCAGGTCATGATCTCAGAGTCATGAGATCAAGCCCTGCATGGGGCTCTGTGCTGAATGTGGAGCCTGCTTAAGATTCTCTCTCTCTCTCTCCCTCTCACCTTCCCACCGCTGTGCACATACATGTGCTCATGCAATGCACTCTCTCAAAAAGAAAAAAAAATGTGTAACTTGCATCTCAGTTAAAAGAAAAAGAGGCAGGGTAGGATGTGGAAGGGAAAAAATGGGAAGGAGATTCCCAGAGCTGAAAGCATGCAAGTGGAGTATGGAGCGTTATTATGATTATTATAAAGATTTCTTTGCTTTAGGGCTTTAGGATGAAGAGATCTACATGCTTGGCTCCTCACCTTGGTAAACACATAGAGGTCATCTGGGTTGGAGCAGTACTTCCAAAGCCTCTGGTGTTAAGGCTGGGTGTTTCATGATGTAGAGCTCTAGAGGGAGACACTGAGCAGGAAGTCTCTGTGATGGTCCAGTCCTGGGTTGCTTAGCCTCCACCATGTCGCTATTTTGGACCACAAAATTCCTCATGATGTAGGGCTGTCTGTGTACTAGAGGATGCTGGCCAGTATCACCCCTGCAGTCATAAGTCAGAATGCCTATAGACATTGTTAAGCGTTACCCTCCAACCAGGGCTGGGGGCAAAACTGCCCTTCATTGAGGCTGTAGGTCTAGAAGATCAATGACTCCTAGTTTACAAGACACACTTGGAGAGCAGCACACCAGAATCACCAAGAGAGCCTTTGAAAACTAAAGATACCACCCTTCTCTGTGAAATACAAGGCCAGCCAAATGAATCCTCAATCCCCTTCTCTTATTGCTGAGGGTAGCATGTGACACAATTGTAACCGATTAGATGTAAGTAGTAAGTTTTCTGTAGGTGCTTTTCTTTTTCTCTGCTGAAATATAGACGTGATGGCTGGAGCTGCAGCAACGGTCTTGCAACCATGAAATTAAAACCAAGAGAATTCTAGACCCTTTGGTGCTGATGTTGTTTGAGTGATTGGAACCAGTGCCAGACACTGCCTACATTCAGACTTTCCAGTAAGTGGAACGATAAGTAAATACACTCATTTTTGTTTGCATCATTCTGGCCAGGATTTTTTAATTTTTGTTAAGTGACTGTGTCACTCCCCTCAGAGTGTTTCCTTGATGTCCATTACCACTGTGGCCATGAGGACCCCTGAAGTGAGCCACCACTGCAGATGGGAATACATCAGACTTCCCAGCAAAGGAAAAAAAATTGGTCTGGTTTTGAGACTCCTAACCCTGGCTGCAATGAGGATCTCCTAGGAAATTAAATAATAATAATAATAATAATAGTAATAATAATAGCAATGCCCAGGCCCTGCCACAGACCGATTACCTGGCTGGTGAGATTCCATGTGTTCTGCGCCCAGCATCTATTAGCTACATCTTCCCATCTGGATGTGTGGAGGGTGCAGGAGGGGGTGAGGGCAGAGGCCCATTTCCCATGCCCCCAGCCCCACCTCTCATGATGCCCCAGCTTGTCTGTGCTCTGGCCACACTGTTGCCTCCTCCTTGGTAGCTGGGTGACTTGTGGGCTTTACTGCACTCTTCTCCTTAGGGGTGTGACTGGGACCTCACGCCCCATCATCTTCTGCCGTTCAGAACACAGAGAGTCAATGCTCAGGAACCAGGGGCCACTGTCTGCATCAGCTTTTACAACCACTGCCCTTAGCCCCGAGGAAGGTGCTCACACAAGGAACCCCTGGGCACCAGTGATGGTCCCGCCAAACCTGACTACAGGGACCTGATTTCTGCATGCCAGCTGTGACGGCAGGAAAGCATGGTGGTTTGGGCAGATCATGGGGGATCCTGACATGAGCAGGGGGTATAGCGATTAACAGAATAGGCTGTAGGACTCCTTTTTTTTCCTAGAACAAACTACTTGAGCCTCTCATGCTGAATGGGAATGACAGATGAGGTGAAGCACTGTGTGCCAGTGCCAGGCATGTAGGAAGTCCCAAGGGCACTAGCACTCCCAAGGGGTGAAGAAAGGCATTCTCGGAAGGCACAAATCTTAGAGATGCCAATGGCTTGTGGCCCTCCGAAGGGCCACAGGACATAAAGAGCTGTACAGTACATCTGTGGAATGAAAATTTCACAGGGAGGAGCAGGTAGGAAAATGCTATCTTAAAAAGCTCCTTAAGGGCTGGGAGGAATGATGGGGAAAGGCCAAGCATGACTGGATCAGAGCCTTTTGATGAATGGGCGGCTTCGTTCCCCTGCCATTCGGAGCCCCACCTCCCACTCCCCCTCCCATGTGGGCAAAGTTCCAGACAGCAGGCCAGGGTGCTGACTGTGTGTGGCTCCAGATTTCACTCTCGTTCTGTTTCTTGTTTCACAAACCAGTGACCCATGAACCAACAGAAAAGGCCTTTCCTTCAGTCCTGATGAATTGCAGCTTTTCTGGGATTTATTTCCAGCCCTCCACGACATCTTTAACTTTGTCTTCTATTAAGTTTTTTTAGCTTGCACACTTTTAATAGTTATTTTCTCCTGAAACTTCTTTTGATTGTTCTTAAAATGGCCTTTAAAAATCCCTACAAGTATTTCCTGTATATGGGGAGTGGACCCAGAGTGCTGTGACACTGAGATTTTTCAACTCTTACTTCTCCCAGACACTCCAGCAATCAGGAGGAGGAGGGTTGGGTGGTTTTAGAACTATAAGCTTTTTCCAGAATGTGGCCCCCAGAAAAACCACCGGAGTCAGAAAAGTACAGATCAAAATGATGCCCAGGAGTCATGAAGGGTAGATATACTATAGGGCAACACCTGTGCCCTTTCTATGGCAGGAATATGTCGATTTCAAACAGAGTTACAAACTCCCTGTCCCCAGCAGGGTCCCCGGAGTACCTTGCAGTTTTCTTGCTGGTGTGTGGCTTCATTTCTGTTTGTTGTCTTTCCTAGTATTTTTTCTGTGTACATAATAAATCACATTTATCCAAACCACTTCTCATCTCCCACGCTCTGACTCATACCTCTTCGGGAGGATGTTAGCTATCTTCCCATGTGGGTGGATTTTTTTTTTTTTTTTAGGATTTTATTTATTTATTTATTTGACAGAGGAATAGAGAGAGAGAGAGCACAAGTAGATAGAATGGCAGGCAGAGGGAGAGGGAGAAGCAGGCTTTCTGCTGATCAGAGAGCCCAATGCAGGGCTCGATACCTAGACCCCGGGATCATGACCTGAGCCGAAGGCAGCTGCTTAACCGACGGAGTCACCCAGGTGCCCCTCCATGTGGGTGTTTTAAAATCCCGCATTAATTATAGCAATTCCTTCTCCCCATGCAAACAGGCACATGCAGAAAGAAGTGAAAAGGTTTTTCTTTGTTGTTGTTGTTTTTGTCCTCCACAAAAAGCCTAAAGAAGTTTGTTATTTAACTACCAAATTAGCCAAGATTGAATATCATATTTTGGTTTTGTAGATTGCCTCAGTACAAAAATGCCTAGCTGCTGAGGAAAGAGAGTCAATGAGATACATGTAGCCTGTCTACATTTGAATGAGCGAGGTCTCTTTGTCATCATTCAAGTCAAACACCAGAAACAGAGGGGGCACGATAGGACCATCAACCACAAACTCTGTCCTGGCCAGAGGGCCAAGTGGCAAAATAAATGTTAAATTCTGGAGCAATGGTGTAAGTTCTTTATTCTTTATAGACCATATATGGACTGTTCTGAGAGATGCTCATCCCCGGTCCCCCGCAAACAATGGCTACTTTCAATTTAGCACCAGCAGTGTGCTAGGCTCTCTGCCAAGCTCCTTGTATAAAGGATCACATTGTATCACACTCTTTGTAGGGCATGCATACATTGTTACTATCTCTGCTTTCCAGATGAGAAAACGGAAGGTTGCAGAGTAAAGGGCTTGCAGGTAGACAAGGCAGGAAGGAGCTCTTAACCACAAAGCTACCATGTCTCAAAGTGCTGACTGCAGTCAATGGTTTGTTTTTAAAAGGACAGGGCTGATAGGGATGGGGTTATGTTTTCTCCCTCTCTGGCCTCCCGCAAACCTTACCCTATCCCACTGCTTTGGCACCCCCGTGTAGCCAGGGAAAATGGCACAACCCTACTGGACAGATAGCCACATCACTGGGCAGTGTTGAGTCCAAGCTTTGGGATCTCTGGTCTTCCGCCAGGCTTTCACTTCTCGGATTCCCCTTCCAAGCCGTCTCCCAAGCTCCTGACAACACTCTACTCCCCTCCTCCTCATTAAGAAAATAGAGATAATCAGGCAGAGCCTCCCAATCTGCTACTCTCTACCTGCCAACAAATTAGGGCCGCGGCCGTGGGCAAGGCAGCAAGACACAGTGGTTACAGCCCTGTTCCCACTTCTGCCCCTGGGAGCCATGTTCCATAACTTGGTGGTTATCTCATCCTGCAGAGTCCATCCATCCCAAAAATTCCTCACTGCATTCCCATCCCTCCCCACTGCATGTCTGTAATTCAGGCCCTCATCCACTCCCGGCTGGACCACGGTCACACGGAGCACACAGGTGTCCTGCCTCCAGCCTCTCCTTGCAGGACACCAAACTATCTCTCCGCAACTCAGCTCTCCTCCCACCACATCACTGCTTACACCCACGGTGGGCTCCTCATTCAATGCCAGACCTCAAACCTTGTAGACGTGACAGCGTCTTTCAGGGTCTGGCCAAGGCACCATATATGAAACTCCTTCTGCAGTCCCAGAGACACTCTCTCTGTCCCTGGGGGTGTGTGTGTGGGTGGGGTTGGGGATTCCTTCACTCTCTCTGGCCCTTGCCCACACCTGCCCTTTTGCCCTGTTCTGCTCTGTCTTCTAATTGGTAAAGTCCGGCCCCTCCCACGAGACCCAGTTTAATTAAACTGGCTTTGGCAGACAGGAAGGGAGTGCTGGGACAAGCTGATTTCTAGAAGGGGATGAGCTTTACAGGGACCCATGGATTTCAAAACAACTTCAAACACATACCACGTGAGAAAGGGGAATTGATTCTCTGGGAGAGGAAGTGTTTAGGAAGGCATCTAGATGAACTACTCCCAGGGCCAAGAAGGACCACTTTGATCATGGGGAAATCTCCACTCTGTCCACTAGATGGCGCATCTAAATTTCCAAGGCAACCTTCAGAGCGCACTTCTCTTAACTCAAAGCAGGTATTGTGACTAATTTTCTTTGTAGTGATCAGTGTTTGTCCACACACCACTCACTACAACGTAACCATGGGAGGCAAAAATCAGAGAATAAATTCGTATATCCAGGGTTCAAGGATCCACATGATCATGGTAAGATCTGAGTCCAAATTAGCCCCCTCCCCACCTCCTTCCCACCCACTCCATCACCTTGGGTCCTTAGAGGACACATTTCACTTCTCAGTCACGTAGACAAACAGCAGTCAGCCTGCGATGTCCAAAGTGCAGCCCATTTTTTCTAGCCAGTTCTAAGCAAGCAAATTGGAATCAGAAATGTCTGCATGGCCCAGCTGCGGAGTAGAGCGCTGTGACGACATCCCTCCAGCTCCTCTCTGAGCCCGTCCTCCCTTTCCCTCCATCCTAATTAGCAGTCCAAACCCTTCGCCTTTACAGAAGTCAGTAAACTCTCAAAATGATGCAAGCACCACTATTTTTACTGCAGGTTAGATAACATTTACAGAGCAACACCCACAGGTGTTCCAACCCCAAAATCTTTCCAAGTGGTAATGAGACTGTTCCTTCAGAGATGGAAACTCACACCCATGAATTCTGGTCTGATTTTATCTTACTCCCTTCATTTTGTCTTAGTGCCTACAAGACTCTCATTGGAATTCACTCTTACCTTCGGCCTTAGCATGGACATAGAGGTGAGTATGTATTTGTGGTCATTCTAAGAGGGAAAGGCAAGCAAGCATGGTCCGCTGTAAGAACGTCACATGTTCAATAAGCTAGGTTTGCAAACATCTGCCCCAAGACACTGGCAGTAGAAAAGCCCCATGCAGTCAGTCGGTTGTTGAAAGATAGTCGTGGCTGAGACATTGATTTTCCTCAGTCATTTCTGGACTGAGTTAACCCTAAGGTCAGGCCATCGAGCCACTGTAAGCCATAGACTTAGCTATCAATAATTATTTTTTTTTAAGACTTATCTTAGATGTCATTTCTTCCAGGAAGTCTTCTGTATACCCCCTTCCTAGATAAAGGTTTCCTTAGTACAATTATATAGTACTCCACTTAACACAGTGGGTTATAATTATCTGTTTATGAAGTTGATTAGCCTCCTAAGGACAAAGATTGTGCATTTTTCCTCCTATAACCCAGCATAATGCCTGGATGTAGAAGGAAAGACAATAAGTGAATGGATGCATCATTCAATTAATGGATTTTAAAAACTGAACATTTTCTAGGGGAGAGGGATGGGGTCCCCATTTTTATGGGTTGGGACATTTTCCTTTGTTTCAAGCCTGATTTGTATACTAGTAGGTTAAAGAAACTACCGGCTTCCATCTATGGGGCAAGAAATAACCAGCTGGTTTAGTCAGTTTAATAAAAAACCAGCAATAAATAAATAAGTAAAAAAAAATAAAAACCATCTGTGAGATCTTAAAACTTAATGATTTTTTATATGACATTGGAATTTACAAAATGCTCTCAAATATGGTATTTCTTTCCTTCTCAAAACAATCCTATAGAATGGGTGAGATCAGGGTCATTTTTAAAGAAAGTGGAACTCAGAGAAGTTAAGTGGCTTGAGTGAGTGAGAGCCGGAATCAGGATAAGACCCAATTCCAAACCCAATGTCCTTTCTGTGACACGTTCAAGGTCATTGACTTCCCTTCCCTTCAAGTCCTTGACTGCAGGCTGCTTGGCCAGTTTGGCTAGGATAACGACTGATTGGAGAACTTACTGTGACAGTCCTGGGCAAATAAGTCAGTTCTACTCCTGGCTCAGCCATTTACTAGATGTTAGACCTTGACCAAGTCGTGGAAATTTTGTCTAAGCCTTCAGTTTTTCTGCCGTTGGGAAAAAGGAGTAAAGTCAGGGTAAATATGTTTCTTGATACTCTAGTGGTTCGAGGGGCCAGCATTATTTTTATCAACATTAGAGTGACAGTAAAAACTACCATTCATTCTGTTCTGACCATGTGCCCTCGCAGTCTCAGCTCTTGATGTATGACAACTCATTGACTCCCACAACAAGACAAAGTAAAAGAGGAATATATTGTTCCCATTTTACAGATGCATAAACCAAGATATAATAAGGTGATATAACTCAACCACAGTTACATATCTAGTTGGTGGAGGAGGAAGGATTAAAACTCAGTAGTTAGCTTCAGAGTCTGTGCCCTATCGTATTAAGCAGATAGTCCGATGTTTGACACAGGAGGGTGCAAGAATTATGACCATCACCATCATCATTATTGCTAAAGGCAATCTTACCAATTTATTGGGGAAGGGCATTAACTGCTCTCATATTCAGTGCAAAGGGAACCTAGAGCTCATTTCTTTGGAAAAATGAACACTCTGGGGGCTCCCCTGGGGGCTGAGCCCCAGCCAAGTATGCCCAAGGCCAACGCCAAAGTGCACAGTCCATGTAATAATTCCTGCCCCTGCCTGCAAAGCCATGCAAGCAATTAGCTCATATCAAGCTGTTATTAAGAAGTTATTTTTGTAACAAAAATACTGTCTTCCTTTAATTTCTATGCAAATGCAAGGAAGCCAACACAAGTCTAGTTTATTTAAAGATGGTCTTGCAAGAATTTAATTTGTCCCTTTGATGAAGCTGCTGAAGAAAGGTACAGAGATGATGAAGACTACTTGGAGGTGTTCTGGGCTCCTGATAAAGAAAGGGCAGCTTCTTTCTCCCTTTGAATTCATCACTAAGCCCTCCTTTTCCCTTGACCAATGGCAGTGCACACAAGGGTAGCCAGGGACACTTGGAGATAATTTTCCAGGACTCCATCTGCATGACACAGTTACCATTAAGTAAATCCCAGCACATGACTGATGGCCTCAGAATGTTAGAACTGTGGATACAATGACAGGGTGTGCTGGTGTTTTCAGTGCCCTGGAGTGGGGCTTCTTAAAACTAATGGGTAACGAAATACCGAAGCACAATATTCTGAGAAGCAACATTGTAGAAACGAAAGATCACTGTCCTCGAGGGTCAGAAAACCCATGCATGAGCACAGCTCCACTCTTCGACTGTGTCCCTTAGACGAGTCATTAGCTTTCTGAAGCATCAGTGTCTTTCAGAAAACAGAAATTGCCTTGACTATTTCTTTGAGTTACTATTCATTTTGAAAAACATAAGACAGAGGTCAGGAGAGCTCTTGGCAAACTATAAAATGCTATTTGAATCTTAAGACTTTTTTTTTTTCACTCTCCATAGAAAAGGAGAGCTTCCTAATAAGAAATGTCAAAACACCTGGAGGGACCAGCACATTAATATTTGTATAAATTCTGCTGTCTTTTGCAAATATCATCTATTTCTTGTTATATTGATTGTACCATAAACTTGAAATTACATTCAGTTTATGTCAGGCAAATTATAGCCAGTGATGAATACATTGAGTAGAAAATTAAGTGATTTAATATTTACTCTGTAACAGATCTAAATCGGTAGCAAATACCTAAAGGGCTGATTTAGGCTATTACGAGTTAGTAATGAAAAATGCTTCAATTCCATTGTTGTAGTTCTGGGGGGGGGGTGTGGAATGACCTGCAAGCTTCTTAGGGGGGAAAAAAGGGAGTTTCCTAATGGCTTTTAATGGTTGGTCACTGTTGACTGATGCATTAAAAGTCAAGCTATATTATGTGTATCAACTTTTATAAAAATTTCTTATATGGGATGATATGCAGAATCAGGAACTCCTTGGCTTCCCTTCTGAAATGCAAGGAGTCCGAGTTTATCAAGAGCAGGTGGGCATGGGATATTATGGATTCCTTCTTGCTCAGCAGCATGGTTTTTGTGGGAGATCAGCTGTGCTCTGGCGGAAATACCCATAGATTCTGAAAATAAACATGCATATGGGAAAACATGATCCATTGCAGATGAGAGATTTATCGGCTTGCCTCTTGTGACCCATCTGGTAGCAAAATTAATGGCTGTTAAGAAGCTATAAATTTAGAAAAACCCTTTGTAGATGAGAATTTGTGTTTACCCATGCTGTATGTTAAGTGGCCTACAAAACAGCTGAACCATTGAGAAGCGTCCTCTCCTGAGCTAATTTGTACACAGTGGCCCTATTTATTTGGAAAGCCTCTTTACTTTCTAAAGAATAAATCCATTGCAAATACTCTAGTAAACAAACAAACAAAATACTACTTAGTCCCTGTAAGATGAACCAATTCCCATAGGACCAGCTCCTGGGAAAAGTTTAGAGGAAAGGGATTTATTTCCTATATAATGGTTCTGAAAGGGGACCATCAGATTTGTCTCCCTCCTCAAATAAATTCAATGTGATGGAATTTTTAAAAATCTTAGGCAAAGAATAAGAACTTTTGGAAACTTTCTGCAAAGTATTTTCAAATGGGCCATTTGGAGCCTTGCTTAGATTGACCCTCTGCAATAGGGCAAGAGGTTAGTTAAACTCTAGGTTTCCTGACCACCTCTGACATCCCATGATCCTATGAGGCCCTAAGATTTAAGTCCAACTGCCAAGTGCCAGCCTCCTAAACCCATGGGATTTAGGACAAGTTTCACAAATTTATGTACTTACTTATTTACTCACTTATTTATTATTTTTAAAATTTTGTATTTGTTCATTTGACAGAGAGAGACACAGTGAGAGAGGGATCACAAGCAGGGAGAGTGGGAGAGGGAGAAGCAGGCTTCCTGCTGAGCTCGATTCCAGGAACCTGGGATCGGGATCTGAGTCAAAGGCAGACTCTTAATGACTGAGCCATCCAGGCACCCCAGGTTACACAAATTGAAATACCTCAATGGGCCAAGTAAGAACAGAAATGAATATTTAGATCAGATGGCAACTGTGGAGAACAGAGGAAGGCATGGCTCCTCTAAGGTGGGTTGAATTATATCTCCCCAAATCCACATGCTGAGGTCCTAACCCCTGGTACCTGAGAATGCAATCTACTTGGAAACAGAGTTGTTGCAGATATAATCAGTTAAGATGAGATTCTACCAGGGTAGGGTGGGCCCCTAGTCCATATGACGTGTCTTTATAAAAAGAGGACATTTGGATACAGATAGGCACAGAGGTAGAATGCCAGGAGCAGATGAAGGCAGAGATCAGGGTGATGGGTCTACATGCCAAGGAACACCAATAATCATCTAGCAAACCACCAGAAATCAAGCAAGGCTGGACCAGATTCTCCCTCCAGCCAACAGAAAGAAACAATCCTGCTGATATCTTGATCTCAGACTCCCAGCCTCTAAGCACAGAGACAATAAATTTCTTTTGTTTCAGCCAGCCAGTGTGTGGAGCTGTGTTACGGCTGTCCTAGGAAACGAACACAGGTGACAACATCTCTTAAGCTCCAACCCAAGACTGTCATGTGACAAGTGCCAGTACATTTCTTCCAGTTGTCTAAGAGAAGTCAGAAATAGGGGTTCTGTTCTATATAGTATCATCCAATTTAAAAATGCTGGCAACAAATGCAGAAGACTTAAATGTACAATGGAAAGGCAAATATATCTGGTTCACAGGTTACCAGCTGGAAACCTCTGCTTTGAGGATTGCTGAATGTGCCCCAAATTATCTTTTTTAGGATGGTTTTGGGAATCCTCTTAACGTGCTCATGCATCTCTACTTTGGGTTAAGGCCTGGGAAGTCTCCCAGTATAATATTTGTGGGTTATTTGTTGTGCTAACACATAGAACCAAAATTTATTTCTTTTAATTTGGCTCTAGTTAGTGGGTTCGATTTGTTTCTTGTTTTCAAACATCTGAGCATGGAAATCCCATCTTCAAAATTAATCTAATGAAACTCAAAAACCAAATTGGAGTCTTATTGGTATATGTTATTTCACGCATTCAAACTTGTGACATTATTTATTACAAAGGCTGTCAAGGATAATAAAAAGACCCTTTGATTAATAAAAATGTCTGAAATGAGGATTTGTGTCGTCCTATAGGAATCTCATCATACAACCATTTATATTCTGCTTTGGTGTGCAAATCCTTGATTTGTAAAGATGAAATAGTTACAAAAGATGATGAGAACTTAAATGCTTCCCTTGAAAGCTTTGGATTGTATTCAGTCTAACTGATTAAAAAGCTTAAAGGCAGAATAATAGGGGATTTTACCTGTTCGTACAATATCTCATACACAGAAATCAAAAGAGAAACACCAAACTTCCATTTCCACTAATAACAGCCAAAGTAAATGAGACAGACTCTCTTGCTGAGAACAATTTTTAAAAAAGTTGGACAAAATACTTTTTAAAACCTACTTGAAGGCAGGGGTGTCTGGGCGGTTCAGATGATTAAGCCTCTGCCTTTGGCTCAGGTCATGATCTCTGGGTCCTGGGATTGAGCCCTGCATTGGGCTCCCTGCTCAGCAGGGTGTCTGCTTCTCCCCCTCACTCTGCATATGACAGTGGAGTACCCAAGAATGATGTATTTATGCACTGAAAAAAATGAATTTCACCTTAGAATTCTACATGTAAGGAAAATATATTTCAAGAATAAAAGTAATATAAAGACATTTTTAAAAGATTTTTAAAAATTTATTTGAAAAAGAGAGAGAGAGAGCACAGAGGGAGAAGGAGAAGCAAACTCCCTCCCTAAGCAGGGAGTTGATGTGGGGCTCAATTCCAGAACCCAGAGATCATGACCTGAGCTGAAGGAGATGCTCAACAGACTAAGCCACCCAAGTGCCCCATAAAGACATTTTTAAACAAGCAAAACCTGAAAGAATTTGTCAGCAGATCTCCACCAAAAAGGACAGTGACCGCCAATGGAAGGTCAAAAGAAGCATAAAAGAAGGAAGTACAGAGGAAGAGGTAAATATGTAGGCAAATTTAAATAAATAATTTTATAAAGCAAGATAATATTTTGAGGGATTTATAATGAAGTTAAAATATATGCCAACAATGACATAAACGACTAAACAGTACAAGACTTTAGGTTAAAGGTATATGTTGAAAGGTCTAGAGCACAGTTTGACTAATTTTTCCTATAAGCAGCCAGATGGTAAATACATTATAGACATCGTGAAACTCTGAGAGCCCCACACATGGTCTCTGTCACAACTACTCACTCTACCACTGTGGCGGGAAAGTGGGCATAGAAAATACCTGAATGAGTGAGTGTTCCAATAGAATTTTATTTATAGTCAATAAATGAGAATTTCATTTAATTTTTACATGTCATAAATGTTACTCTTCTTACTCACAGGTTGTACAAAAATAGGCGATGGGCTGGATTTTGCCCATGGGCCGTCATTTGAAGGCTACTTCTCTAGGGTATCCTTTAAAATAATTGTTCACAAGTATATAATTGGCAAGCTAACAGAAGGGAAAACGGAACAATAAAAAACTCTTAATCAATCCAAAAGGAAGAAAAGTGAGAAAAGAGAGCATAAAACAGATGGGACAAATCACACTGAATACGATGGTAGACTTAAACCCAAATATATTTGTAAGTACTATTAAATAGAAGGGGATTAAATGACCTAATTAAAAGAGAAAGTCTTTCAGACTAGACAGGAAGAAAAGCCCAATGATGAGGGACAAGCATAAATTATTGGTTTCCGAAAAGGATGAAAGTAAAAGATGTAGTTTTTGAAAGATGTACATTCAAACACTACAGAAAAAAAAAAAAGCTATATTCATATCAGACATAACATACTTGAAAGCAAAAAAAATCACAATGATAAAGGGAGACATTTCATAATCTTCTTCTTCAAGTCATCAGGAAGATCTAACTTTAATAATTTGCTTGTACCTAATAGGATAAACTCATAAAATATAGAGCAAAATTTGATAGGGCATCAGAATGAAAGATAAATCCACAATTCCAGAGGAGAAATTAATATACCTCTTTTGGTTACTGATAGAACAAGCAGACAAAAATTCAGTAAAGATTTGGAAGACTTAGTAACTTCATCAGAAAACAGGATGAATGTACACATTTAGAAGATCACATGGAAAAATTGAAGAATGTATATTCTTTCAAACACATACAGAACATTTCTAAAAATTGCTACTAAGCTATACCATTAATCAAGTACCCACCAATTTCAATCATATACTATGCTCTCTGATCAGAGTACAATTAAGATACAAATCTACAAATCAGTTATCAAACAGATAACTACAAAACAGTCATGCTTGAAAATTTTAAAGTACTCTTCTCAATAACCCACAGATGAAAGAAGAAATCCCAATGAAAATTACAAAATATTTCAAATTGTATAATAGTTAAAAATGCATATAAAATTTGTAGGATAAAGTGATTGCTAGGCTCAGGGAATTTCATATTCCTAAACAGAGATATTATTAAAAACCAAGAAAATTTGAAAATCAGAAAGTTATTTTTTTGAAGATTTATTTATTTATTTATTTGAGAGAGCACAAGTGGGTGTGGGGAGAGGCAGAGGGAGAGGGACAAGCAGACTCCCCACCAAGGAGGGAGCCTGATGAGGGAATTAATCCCAGGACCCCGGGATCATGACCTGAGCTGAAGGCAGACACCTAACCAACTGAGCTACCCAGGTACCCTAATAAGTTCTATTTAGAAAAACAAAAATTGAAACTACAGAAGTATTATGTATAGCAGTGTTTATAGGTAAACGTACATGCATGTCTTACATAAACATGCTTATTTCCTTGCTCTGCCAGCTAAGAGAACTTAGAAGCAATTGAACCCCAGCAGCAACAAGCACACCTGGCTCCCAAAACTTGGTTTCTAATACCATTCTATAATGAAAGGAACTAGGGGTCCTTGAAGAAATGCTGATTCTAGTGCTGAGGCAAATATACAAGAGGAGCCTGGAGCATCCTGTAATGCCAAAATGTAAGGAAGGGCTAAAAAAACAAAACAAAACAAAACAAAACAAAACAAAACAAAAACACACAATGATGTCAAAGGAACACCAGGACCAATGAAAGAGCTTTCAATGACCAGTGTAGAATGATGTGAGCATCAGAATAAAGGAATATCAGATTGTAACCCAAAGCATAAAATAAATACCCATGAGTCGATACTGATATAAATGGTTGAATAAATAGACAAACAGTAGGGAATAGCCACATCTCGCATGTAGGAGAATTTTGGACAATTTATGTAGTTACTCAAGCTTCAGGGAACATAATTCTTCCCAGGGTGTGGAAAGGGAGGAGAGTAACCTCACAGTGGAGGACCCTGATAAACATTTCCTCAGCCAGGCGATCAAGTTCATTGTCAACAGTGATAAGTCATGTTGGTAGTTTGTACCCTTGACATCATGTTATGAAAGGCACTTTACCTCTCTGGTCTCCCTCTTATGATGCTCCATCCCCCTGAAGAGCTTCCAGAGTGCCCAAGGAAGAGGACACAGAGACTTATCCTCACTCTTCAGTGCCTAGGACTGGAAGGGACACATGCCATTTCCTCCTAGGGCCCATTGGCCAAACTTAGTCACAGGGTCCTAACCTACTTACACAGGACATCGGAAATGCCAGGGAACTCGTGGGGAAGCTGTTGCTTCTGCATCCTGCGGTTTGGGAGCAGATGTAAATCTTATACATGACCATCTTATGAAAACTGGCACATCCAAGCTAAATACAATAAACTTAAATATTTAGGACTTCTAGTCTCTCTTGGGGACAGTACTAAATCAGCCTGATAGATTTCTTTCCTCCACCAGGCTGCAAAATTTTTGCCTCTTCTTTACTTCATAGCCTCCTGGCAGTGATGTATGTCTTGCCACCAAGTAATGCTTGCCTGCAGGGGTATATGCCTAATGATGTAATTTGGAGCTTCAATTTTTATTCAAATTCTTATGTTCTGGTATTTTTCAGAGAGATCCTGAGAATTTTGAAATAGGATTGGTTTTCTTGGAAGCAAAAATCCAATTTTAAAACTGACTGAAGTCCAATGCTAAAATAAAGAATGTATATTGCCAATCAGCAAACAGCAAACATCACTATCATATTTCTGTAAGTTGCATTTTTTAAAAAGTTAGAGGGTCATGGAGGGCTGAATTTTTAGTGTTACAGCACCTTTTTAGAAATGGTGCTTTCTTCCCTTCCCATCTTCATATCTTTCTTTCAGAATAATACAGTCCAAAAGCCTGTTGGGTTGGGACACCAAAAAAGGAAGACGTGCCTAGAGCACACAGTGGTTTCCAGGGCAGGTCTAGGGACCCTGTGAAGAAGGTGAAGTGGCAGCCTCCTGGAGGAAGGAGGGTGGCCCTTGTGAGGAAGATGTAAGGCCCAGGACCTCATCTCCCTTTTAACCAGCTACCTGGTCATGAGCAAGACACTTGCTCTGAGCCTTACCTTCTCTGCGGATGGAATGAATGACTGGCCAACTTGAAATTAACCTGAAACTAACACTGTATGTTAACTAACTAGAATTAAAATTAAAACTTCAAAAAAAAAAAAAAGCTAAAAAAATACATAAATGTCATTTGAGAACTGTTGGGGTAGAAAATGGGTACTGGCCTAGACGTGTGACCTTCACACTATTTGGTGACCCCTCAGAAGCCCCAGAGGGCATCAGAGGGAAGACCAGGGCAGATTTCTGGCCCCCTACAACCCTGTTGTTCCAAAGAAGCTCCACTGCTCTGTGTTCTGTGATTCCGACGGATCTTGACATGATTTTGTATGACAGAAGTTTCCTTTACTAAAAAATAAATAACATAAATAAAATTTGAAAGCCTACGCTTAAAAAAACAAAACAAAACAAGTTGACACAGTCATTTTGTTTCTGGGGCTTTTGCTGTGATCTTTTCCTGAAATGTGTCACCACTAAGTGAACATTGCTGAGACAAGTACAGGGTTTCTGTCTGTGTGCAGGGACAATCAGGCAAGTTCACGACAGATCCGTATCAATGGCGTACACTTCTGCACACACTTGGGCAGACACTATTGATCACCAAAGGGAAGGTGCCAAAGAAGAGCAAATCGATTGAGCTGACACCAGTGACAAGAAGAAAGAAAATCAACTGAGGTGTCCAGAACACCATAGACATCGCCAGCTCCTGAGAACCTCACATCCGCGCTCAGATGCCCGGACGCACATGCACCCTACCGTAGGCGGAATAGTTAAAATCAGCAGTTATCGATAGGAACCTAGTTGAAAGTTAGGGAGCAAAAAAAACCGCTATTAGAATTCAGGATGTTAACGGCTGGAAGTCTAACCAATCGCAAAGTTGCAGCCACTAGAACTGAAATAAAAGGGTGCCTGGTGGCTCAGATGGTTAATGCTGACTCTTGATTTTGACACAGGTCATGGTCTCAGGGTTCTGGGATCAAGACCCGCACCAAGCTCTGCACTCAGCAGGGAGTCTGCTTGTACCTCTCCCTCAGCCCCTCCTCCCACACACACACTCTCTCTATCTCTGAAATTAAAAATAAATCTTAAAAAAGAACTGAAATAAGACTCAATACTCTTGTGCTGAGGTCCAGGAGCCCAACAGTTCCTGTTGTAACTGGACTATGTGGGACCAGAGACCAGGTATCTGTCTTCCAGCCTGATTCTCTCTTGACTGTGCTGCCCTCACCCTAAGAAGACTCATGGAGTGGGACCATAGGACCGTTTCAAGAACCTGGGTGAGAAAGCTTGGGCTGACTTCACAACTCAGAGTCAGAAACAAACAGTGGCCCAGGTTCAAGTTTTTGTCTTTATTTTTCTCACTGTCAAATAAAAAAATCTGGACTTAGGCAAGGAGAGACTTAATTCAAAGACATTATTGCAAAGGGCAAGGGTGCTGGTACAGAAGGAAGCTATTGCAATAGTGAGACCTCTGACCAGGAGAGCTACAGGCATCTCAGAGGTCAGCCAGAAAAGGGTTTTTTTTTTTTTTTCCTCTTCTAGGAAGGAGTAAGCAAGTCTAGGAAGAAGCAGGTGTGGGGCAGTGGGGCAGTAGATCAGAGGTGAGGCTGTCCCCCAGGAAGGACCATTTCGGAGGCCCCTCAACAAGGCGGTCAGCTGTGACTTGGATCTAAGCCCTAAGGAGAGGGAACTTTCTGTGCAGTAAGCCTGATCCAGAACACAAAAGAGGGGGAGGGGATTTCTTAACCACAGCTGTTTTCTGGGATCATGGTGGTCAGGTGCAGTTGGTGTCAGAGCCAAAGAAGGCATTCACTAGTCCCTTCCTAATCACCAACTCTCATTTTCCCACCCACAGCCCTCTCTAAAAGGTGTTTAAGAAAAGGAATTTATTTTGCAAGATTCCTCTTGAACCAAGTCTAAAAGTGAGCTGGGTGGCTGCAAGCACCTCCCGACTAATGAGGCAGGACACTGACTTCAAAGTATTGAGACCCAGGCCATCCTGTCCACCACTGCTTGCAGCTGGCTATTTTAAAATCCTATTTTGGGCGGGGGTTGTATTTTTTGTTTTTTCCCAGGCTTCCCCTTTTCAGATGATCCCATGACAAAGCTAGGGGTAGAGTTTCCACAGAAGGCCATTTCTGTGGGACCTTAGCAGTCATCATCTACATATGAGCTGGCATCGTCCCTCTCAAGTATTTTGTCTACTTGTTTCAAACCCTCAATCTCACAACTCTTATGAACCCCGATACCACCCCTCTCTCAATTTTTGTGAGTTCTCAGGGACTTCTGCCCCATGGCCATTTGCCCCTCCCCAAGCCCACCCGGATTCTAAGTTTCATGCCTTCAAGTTTCCCATAAAAGTCTCACTTGCACGATGCATTGTGCTGGTCTAGTAACTTCCATGAAGGTTGAGGGGCACAACACAAATCACATAGCCTTCCCCCAACTTGATGTCTTCCAGTTTGTTCACACCCAGATATCTGTTTATTTCTTACTTTTTTAAAGATTTTACTTATTTGAGAGAAAGCAAGCACATGAGAGAGAGAGAGAGAGAGAGGGCACAAATGGTGGGGGGAAAAGGCAGAGGGAGAGCGACAAGCAGACTCCCTGTTGTGGGGCTTGATCCCAGGACCCTGGGATCACTACCATAGCCGAAGGCAGATGCTTAGCCAACTGAGCCGCCCAGGCACCCCTCTTTCTTACTTTTCAGTCAAAAGCACTTAAAAGCTTATTTTCCCAAACAATTCATGGCCATACCAGCTTTATGGGGAGTTAGGTTAAGCCTGGCCAACTAATTGCAGACATTTCCAAATACACACTGAAGCTTTGACCTTCAGAATGGTCCAGACCAGCAGCGACATCACTTGGGATCTTATACAAGTGCAGGTTTTCACCTACACCCCAGCACTACCCGATCAGAAAGGGCACGTTAACAACATCCCCAGGTGATTGCAGGCACATTAAAGTTTGAGAAGTGCTGGTCTAGAGTATGATGTAATCTAGATCAGTTCCTTGTACCTGGTGTAGTGGGTTGATTTGTGACTCCTCCACCAAATTCATGTTCACCTGGAACGCTGGACTATTACCTTATTAGGAATAAGGGTGTTTGCAGATGTAATTAAGGATCTTGAGATCATCCTATATTTAGGATGACCCTAAATCTAGCCAATGAGGTCTTTTTAGAAAAAGGAAAGGTAACCTTGAGCTGCAGAGCCAGGGGGGGACTGCTGTGGCAGGTGGAGACTGGAATCATGATCTGTAAGCCAAAGGACCACAAAGGATTGCTAACAGTCTCCAGAGGTTAGCAGGGTCTGTGAAACAGCAAGCCCTACAGACACCTTGCTCTGGGACTTCTTGCCTCCAGAACTTTGAGCAGTAAATGTTGTTTTAAGGCACCCTGTTTGTGGTCTTTTGTTACAGTAGCTGCAGGAAACCCAGATCCCTGGCAAAACCTGGGGTTTAGCTGTATGTCTGCATCAGTTTTCTTTCCCCTGGGTGATACTGGTCCCCATTCTCATCAGTCCTGAGCTGATCCACACTTGGGGGTCTCCTGAAAGTGCACCAGACTTGTCACCTACTCTCCTGCCCAACTCGACCACTAGCTTTCTCTCCCAGAGCCCCTCCCACTTTCTGACACTTGTACTTTGTTTCTCCTCTTCCTCCTTGGCTCTTGGGTTACATCTCTCCCTCTGTTTCTGTGTTCTCTACAAGCCAGCTCTCACCTGCCCTGCATTTCTGTGTGGGTCTGTTAGAATCCGCCCCAGCCAGCATCCTTTCTACGTTAGCTTTCCTGGGATGTTATTGTTGTTTTACAGAATTTCATTCATTCTTTTATGGATTAGAGTCTTTATCAGTCCTCCAGAAGATCTTACCAATTAGGCTGGAATGGGGCAATTCCTTGTAATACATTCTCCTCAACAGTCTCACCTCCAAATTTGGGTCAGAGAGAAGAGATCCTTTCTCTCTAGCACTTTCTGCTCCTGTAAGCAGGACTTCAGGAAACACACCCACACAGAGTAATTCCAAAGTCTCCCTTCCGAGGTGAGCAGCAATCCATTTATTTGAATTACTTCTCTGCCATAGGAGTCATATTCATAGTGGAGTGAGCTAAAACCAGTTTTTAGCTCATTTGTATTCTTTTGTTGGAAGACAGTTTCTTGTTACCAAGACAACATCTTGTCTGGTCATATGAGAATTGCAGACAGGGCAAATTCACTCTCAAGATTAAGCAACTGAATATGGATTTATCCTAGTGTCTTGTGCTTAAAAATGCTCTTTGCTTTGGAGTTTATTGAAAAGTTCACTCTGTCATCTTGCTTCACTGAAAAGTTCCATTTGATCTTGATGAATTCATCCTCTTATCAGAGAAAAATGTCCTTTTATATCTGCTAATATTCTTCTTCTCAAAGTTTGTTTAATCTAATATTAACAACCACACCAGCTTTCTTGGGCTTAATGTTTACATAATATATTTTTCCAAATTTTAAAAGGAATTGAAATGTGTTTCTCATAAACAACATGTAACTGAGTCTTTCATTTTTTAATCCATTTGACAATTTCTGCTCTTTACCGAGTTTAGTTCATTTGCATTTAATGTAATTATTGATACTGTTGAGTTTAAGCCGGCTATCTTGGGATTTGTTTTAATATGTATGTAATTTATTTTGGATGGAATTTTTAAAATTATTTAAAAATTTTTAAAGATTTTATTTATTTATTTGACAGAGATCACAAGTAGGCAGAGAGGCAGGCAGAGAGAGAGGGGGAAGCAGGCTCCCTGTTGAGCTGAGAGCCTGATGCGGGGCTCGATTCCAGGACCCTGGGATCATGACCTGAGCTGATGGCAGAGGCTTTAACCCACTAAGCCACCCAGTCGCCCCAAGATGGAGTTTTTAAAAAAGATTTTATTTATTCCACTGTATATTTTTTCCTGCTTTGTCAAAGATTAGTTGACCATAGAGTTGAGGGCCCACATCTGGGCTTTCTATTATTTTCCATTGGGCTATGTGTCTGTTTTTGTGCCGGTACCATGTTGTCTTGATGATCACAGCTTTGTAATATAGCATGAAATCAGGCAACATGATGCCCCCAGCTTTGTTTTTCTTTTTCACCATTCCCTTGGCAGTTTGGGGTCTTTTCTGGTTCCATACAAATTTTAGAATTGTTTGTTCCAGCACTTTGAAAAATGCCATTGGTATTTTAATAGGGATTGCACTGAAAGTGTAAATAGCTCTGGGCAGGATTGACATTTTAACAATGTTTATTCTTCCAATCCATGAGCATGGCATGTTTTTCCATCTTTATGTGTCATCTTCAACTTCTTTCATAAGTGTTCTGTAGTTTCTAGAGTATAAATGCTTTACGTCTTTGGTTAGGTTTATTCCTAGGTATCTTATGGGTTTTGTTGCTATTATGAATGGGATCAATTCCTTAATTTCTCTTTCTACAGTTATATTGTTAATGTATAGAAAAGCAACTGATTTCTGTGCACTGATTTTGTATCCTGCCACATTGCTAAATTGCTGTGTGAGTTCTAGTAATTTGGAGTTTGAGTCTTCTCAGTTTTCCACATAAAATGTCATGTCATCTGAGAGAGTTTGACTTCTTCTTTGCCAATTTGGATGTCTTTTATTTCTTTTTGTTGTCTGATTACTGAGACTAGGACTTCCAGCACTATGTTGAACAACAGTGGTGAGAGTGGGGCATCCCTGTCATGTTCCTGACCTTAAGGGAAAAGATGTCAGCTTTTCCCCATTCATACTGATATTTGCTGTGGGCTTTTTACAGATTTTTTTTATAGATGGTTTTTATGATATTGAGGAATGAAACTGGACTGTTCCCTTACACCATACACAAAGATAAACTCAAAATGAATGAAAGATCTCAGTGTGAGGAAGGAATCCATCAAAATCCTAGAGGAGAAGTGCCTGTTCATATCTTCTACCCTTTTTTTTGATATGATTGTCTGTCTTCTCCAATGAAGACATACAAATGGCTATCAGACACATGAAAAAATGTTCATCATCACTAGCCATCAGGGAGATTCAAATTAAAACCACATTGAGATACCACCTTACACCAGTTAAAATGGCCAAAATTAGCAAGACAGGAAACAACATGTGTTGGAGGGGATGTGGAGAAAGGGGAACCCTCTTACACTGTTGGTGGGAATGCAAGTTGGTGCAGCCACTTTGGAGAACAGTGTGGAGATTCCTCAAGAAATTAAAAATAGAGCTTCCCTATGGTCCTGCAATTGCACTACTGGGTATTTACCCCAAAGATACAGATGTAGTGAAAAGAAGGGCCATCTGTACCCCAATGTTTATAGCAGCAATGACCACAGTCACTAAACTGTGGAAAGAACCAAGATGCCCTTCAACAGATGAATGGATAAGGAAGATGTGGTCCATATATACAATGGAGTATGATGCCTCTATCAGAAAGGATGAATACCCAACTTTTGTAGCAACATGGACAGGACTGGAAGAGATTATGCTGAGTGAAATAAGTCAAGCAGAGAGAGTCAATTATCATATGGTTTCACTTATTTGTGGAGCCTAACAAATAGCATGGAGGACAAGGGGAGTTAGAGAGGAGAAAGGAGTTAGGGGAAATTGGAAGAGGAGGTGAACCATGAGAGACTATGGACTCTGAAAAACAATCTGAGGGGTTTGAAGCAGCAGGGGGTGGGAGGTTGGGGGAACCAGGTGGTGGGTATTGGAGAGGGCACGGATTGCATGGAGCACTGGGTGTGGTGCAAAAACAAGGAATACTGTTATGCTGAAAAAAAAAAATTAAAAAAAAAATCCTAGAGGAGAACATAGGCAGTAACCTCTTTGACATCGTCCACAGTAACTTCTTTCAAGACACGTCTCCAAAGGTAAGGGAAACAAAAGCAAAAATGAACTTTTGGGACTTTATCAAGATAAAAGCCTTCTGCACAGCAAAGGAAATAGTCAACAAAACTAAGAGGCAGCCCACAGAATGGGAGAAGATATTTGTAAATGACACTACAGATAAAGGGCTGATATCCAGGATCTATAAAGAACTTCTCAAACCCAACCCACAAAAAACAAATAACCCAGTGAAAAAATGGGCAGATAATATGAAGAGACACTTCTCCAAAGAAGACATACAAATGGCTAACAGACCCATGAAAAAATGCTCAACATCATTAGCCATCAGGGAAATACAAATCAAAACCACAATGAGATATCACCTTACATCAGTTAGAATGGCAAAAATTAACAAAACAGGAAACAACAAATGTTGGCAAGGATGTGGAGAAAGGGGAGCCCTCTTACACTTGGTGGGAATGCCAGCTGGTACAGCCACTCTGGAAAACAGTATGGAGGATCCTCAAGATGGTAAGAATAGAGCTACCCTATGACCCAGAAATTGCATTACTAGGTATTTACCTTAAAGTTACAGATATAGTGAAAAGAAGGGGCACCTGTACCCCAATGTTCATAGCAGCAATGTCCACAATAGCCAAACTGTGGAAGGAATGCAAATGTCCTTCAACAGATGAATGGATAAAGAAGACGTGGTCCATATATACAAAGGAATATTAGCCATCAGAAATGAGGAACACCCACCATTTGCATTGACTAGAGGGTATTATGCTAAGTGAAGTAAGTCAAGCAGAGAGAGATAATTATCATATGGTTTCACTCATATGTGGAACATAAGCAATAGCATGGAGGACCATAGAGGATGGGAGGGAAATCTGAAGGGGGAGAAACTAGAGGGGGAGATGAACCATGAGAGACTATGGACCCCAAGAAACACAGGGTTTCAGAGAGAAGGGAGGAGGGAGGGGGTAACAGAGTGATGGGTATTAAGGAGGGCACATGATGTGATGAGCACTGGGTGTAATATGTAACTAATGAATCATTGAATACTACATCAAAAACTAATGATGACTATACAGTGGCTAACTGAACATAATAAAAAAATAAATAAAATCAAGATTTTATTTATTTATTTGAGAGAGAGAGAGAGAGTGAGGAAGAGCACAAGCCAGGGTAAGGGTAAAAGGAGAGGGAGAAGCAGGCTTCCCACTGAGTAGGGAGCCCAAGGCAAGACTTGATCCCAGGACCCTGGGATCATGACTGGTGCTGAAGGCACTTAAGCGACTGAACCATCTAGGCACACTATAGATGGAATTTTTTAAAGTATTTGGCTTCATTAAACATCACTGTAAACATCGTATTAATTATTAGACCTTGAAGAACCATAAAATCCAAGTTATAAAGGATCTTGAAGTCATTTAGTGTTACTTCAATTGGGAGAAGAAATACACATGGATATATCAAAGTCGACAATTGAAATAAATCATCTCCTGATAAATTGTTCTCAAAAATCATGACAATTTGTTCCTCAATCTTTTTATTTTAGGTCCTTTCTGGAGCCTTGGAGCCCTCCAAATATAACAACACACATTCTCCCATGGCTTTTTCCTACAACCCTAATTTGGATGAGATGATTACTTTCTCCACAGGCTCCCACCACTTTCTCTACCATTTCCTTAAAAACAAAACAAACAAAAAAACTCCATGCATTCTGCATCTTTTATGTGCAGACACAGAGATGTGGTAGAGGGGAGGAGACTTGAGGATGTTAAAACCCTGACCCTGGGCTTTGGAAATCCCAGCCTAAATGAACTCCTAATTTATCGTATCAGACACTTGGCAAACTTCTTTCTTTGGCTTGAACGTAACTGTTTTCTTTTGAAACAAGCAAAGAGAAGGAAACTCCATGACACCAGGAGACCTAGAGAATTGCCAAAGGATTTTTCTGTTGTCTCCCCCTTTCTTCCTTAATAAAAACACCTGAATACAATCACTAGAGATGTTCACACAGGTTTCAGCCCTCTGATAGGCATATTTTTCCCCATGTCTCAGTAGAACTGGCCTCACTCATTATTTTAGGGGGCAGACAGAGGGTCGTACAGGTGCTACTGAACAACATGGCACAAAGGACAGCTCTATTACCCCATCTGAGATGGTTAAAGGACATGTCCTGCTCCTTCTTTCCCAGCATAACTTTAGGGCAAAGATTTCTCCTAAGGGCTTTGCAAGCACCATGTGTTGCATTCAGTGCTGTGATGAGAAGTCATACTTCAGAGCAAGGTACACACAAGTCCTAGTGAGGCTTCCCTGAGAACTATACAGTAGCCACAGTTTACTATTTCAATTTGTATCTCACTGGAATGGAAAACCCATCAGCTTGACGATGAGCATTGGGAGGACCATAAAGTGTAGCGACTGTGGGCCTCCTGGACCACCTGGGATTCGCTCTCGCTTTCCCAGAAATGGGAACGTCCGGCCTCGTTCACGGTTCTCTTCTGGCAGATGGTCATTTCCTCGTTCATGGACATTGGCTTCCAGGCTTTGGGTGATGTTGGAGGGTACCGGGGCTTTACAGTTCAGAGGGCACCCTCAAAGTCACAAGTTAAGTCCTTTTCCTTGGACAGATGAGTGCACTTGCAGGCCAGTCCCCCGAAGCCATGTGGCAATTGCACAGACCTTCTGGTAACTTACTTGAAAATGTCACTGAGGGGCTCCCAGCCCTGGGACCAGTCTGCAGAGCCCCGGCTCATTCCTCGTGCAGCAAGACAGGCCTGTTTATTTGCTTTCTCTTCTCTTAGAGTGATTCTTTCACACATTCTCTGTATAATTAGAGGTTTCTCCCCCAGTTTAACATACACTGTCTTTGCTTTCATTAGCATTTGCCTGATTCAGTGAGATTCTTATATTAAAAAACAAAGTTTATCTGGACCCAAAAGATGTTTTCATGACATTGGTCGTTTCACACTCTACTACTGTTGGATTTGGATTGCCATTTCTTGTCCCCTTTTCTAAGTCCCAGATTCCCAATTTCTTAAGGATGAAAGATCTCCCCTGAGGAATGCTAAATTGCCTAGTGTTTCCACTATGGAATCATAACTGGAATTTTACCTCTCTGAGGACTTGCAAGAACTGGAAACTTCTAGATCATCTAGTCTTGAGTCTCGTATGCACAGGGATGGGATCCTGCTTATTTATGCATCTTTCATGACCTCCTTGAATAATGTCAATGCTCACAACAAGTTTCCTGAAACAAATTAGTGTGACAACCTCCACTTGATAAACGAGGACATTGAGGTCCAAAAGATCGGCAGGCTTCATTCTGTGGATCAGTGATGGGCAAGCATGTTCCGCGTCCTCCCTGCTGATTCTGACTTTTACTCCAGACTTGGCTGCTGTTCTGCAGCCTGGAGAAGTCTCTACAGCTGCTCCAAGTCTGCTGCTTTGCCCTTGAGATGAACTTCACAGCTTCTCCTAGAAGGAATGTTTTCAGCCCTAAAATACAATATTTGCTAACCTATAAATGGTTTTTTTGTCCTTTGAAATCATCTTTACTCCTTCCTACTAATTCAGCAAATACTCCATGAGAAGGAAATACCAAATCTCTGCCCCGTTTTGATTTTTTGACCTCTTACCACCTGCCTTTTTGCGCCGCATACTAACAATTATGCTCCCAGGCCAGGGAACCCTCTTCCTTCTGGAAGAGTGAAAGCGGTCTGCCTTCTGGTCAGCAACATGCCTCTTGTTCAGACTTGTTCCTCCAGAGTGACATCTCTCTTAAACAGTCTCTGTGTCTCCTCGTTGCCTGCAGGCTGGTTTATCACTCCTGTCCAGCTAAAGTTTCTTATCAATCTTCATGCTTGTTTCCCCACAATGTGGTTCTGTGCTCTGACTGGGTCACAGCCCAACAAGCACCTGCTCCAAGGGCTTAGATCTTCCTGCCCTACTGCTCTCTGGGAGGACTGTTTGGGAAGAGAGGTTCATGTCACTGAGGCAGGAATTCTCCATTGTGGCCCAACTGACATATTGGGCCAGATCATTCTTTGTTGTGGAGGGCTGTCCTATGCATTGCAGGATGCTTACACACTAGATGCCAGAAGCACAAGCCCCCTCCAGCTGGGACCACCAAAAAATGTCCCCAGATGTTGCCCAGTATCTCTTGAGGGCAATTCATTCCTGGTTGAAAACTCTAGCTTTAAGGGACCATGTGAGCCATTCATTAAACCCAAATACAGAAGGCAGGGCCCTGTGCTTTTCTACCTGTGGGGCAGTGGCTGGGAATGATGGCTGGAGTCCTGTCATAAGAATAAGGCTCTATGTTTCAGGACACCCACACTCAAATATAAGCTAGCACTGTGGAAACGCCTGCATATTTTCTCAAAAAACAAGAAAACCTCTTGTTAGTTCCTTAGTAGACACAGAAGCACACTGAAGAAGGCGGTATGACTCTGGCATAATGATAAGGTTTGCATTGATATGCTATATAGAGTGTAATAAAGCTTTCCACATTTATCAGCTCATTTTGGAATCGATCTTTGAGGTACTAAAGGGAAAATTATGATGGTAATGATGATTATACTGCTTTGTTAAAATCATCCTCTGGCAACTCAATTCAGCCAGTTTTAAAGACTTCTCTGCAGATACATCTTCTCGCTGGACAAATTAAGGGCAAATACATATTTCCTTTGGTCAGAACCTATGCAAGACGGAAATAATTTCATGAAAACATTTGCAGAGTCTAGTAGGTTATATCCTGATTGTTTCTCACTCCCTCTCCTGTTTCCTACCCCAAATGGAAAAATTAATTCAATTATCTTTTATAGCTGGAGAACATCTCCTTAGCAGAGGATGGGCAAGAAATGGTTTCTGCTACTCCAGTTGCTTAATAAGCATTCTGCACTCTTAATGCTTCTTGGTAACCAGTACACAAACAGCAAGGGACCCTGGCAGCCCAGCATTTCCAGTACTTCCTTAACATTTTCCTAGTTTTCCTGACCTTACAAGCTCATCCCTGATGCCCAGGACTGGTTCAATGTGTTCTTTCCCCCTCTGTCTTAATCAGACCAAGTGATAGGCTTGACTGGGTGCTTCTCACCCAGGAGGGGATGTTCATCACCACCACCTGTATTCCAAAATGGCTTATCTTTGGCCTGGTGGGTCCATCAGCATTGTGGGAAAGACAGACAGCCCTTCCCAGACAGCAGTGTGCCATCAAGTTTTCTCTGGTTGTAGAAGCTGTGCCTTTAGAAGAAATGGCTTGATCTGTAGTATGGATTGGTATAGCCATAAGCAAATCATACTAGGGCCCAACTAGGCTTAAAACTACGCCTGAACAGCCATCAAAAGAAATGAAATCTTGCCATTTGCAATGACGTGGATGGAACTAGAGGGTATTATGCTGAGCGAAATAAGTCAATCAGAGAAAGACAATTATTATATGATCTCCCTGATATGAGGAATTTGAGAGGCAATGTGGGGGGTTGGGGGGTAGGGAAAGAAAATTGAAACAAGATGGGATGGGGAGGGAGACAAACCATAAGAGACGCTTAATCTCACAAAACAAACTGAGCGTTGCTGGGGGGAGGGGGGTGTGGAAAGGGTGTTTGTGTTACGGACATTGTGGAGGGTATGTGTTATGGTGAGTGCTGTGAAGTGTGTAAGCCTGATGATTCACAGACCTGTACCCCTGGGGCAAATAATACACTATATGTTAATTAAAAAAATTAAAAATTTAAAAAAAAACTATGCCTGAACATATTAATTGCCCATGTAATTTTGATGGGCGTAGATTGAACACCTATAATTTGGTACTTGTCCAACCAAGTTGGGCTGGCTGGTAGAGATTCAAGGACACTCAAGAGACGATGCTAAATATATGGTGGTCAGGGGAGGGGAGGAGTTATGTGAAAGATGTAGGAACCAGGAAACTGACACAACGTTGCCCAGGTTGGGGATGACCATAGCCCAAAGGAGTGGGACTCTAGTGAACATGTGGTTTGTTGGTTCTTGATTCATTCTCACAGATTCTAGCTGTCCCCTCAACCCCTGACCCTAGAGTCGTGTCAACAACTTGTGGGGCAAACAGACACATCCCAACCATCCCACAGAACCACAAACCAAACTATAGGACAGTCATTATCATCTACAGTGAACTGAGGATGGCGTGGAAAGTGGAGCTCATGACATAATTGTCAGGACCTACTTTTGGAATTTGCAAAAAGTTCTAGCCTTAAGCATCCCAGAAATAAATTTTAAATTCCTTCGACAGGAATCAGTTACGAATCCATTTCTTTCTTTTTAACAAAACCGAATTTGCAGATACCAGCTGTCCTAATATGGGGTTAATTTTCATTTCCTTTATTGTATTCTCAACAAAGTGGCTATTAGGGGACTTTGGGTGACAACAATCCAGGCAGTTGCTCCAAATGGTTTTAGAACTATAGGGATGCCCAGTCTCCAAGCCATTGCTGATATATAGTGGGCAATCAGAGCACACATTGTACAGACAGAAATCTACTTGAAATTGACTCATCAGAGAGGCAAGACGGTTTCCAGTGAAAGGAAATCAATACAGAGAGATCACAAAGATGCTGAACTAGGAACAGACAGTAAGTGAGGGGCTGCTTTCTTTGCACATCAGTCCAAGACAGAGGTACGTGGGTTCTTGGTGCTTCTGGAAGAAAGCACTTCTCATCAGAGCTTCCCATTAATCATGCTGCCAGCCATCAGAGGCCCGACTGCAGCGGAGGAGTGTGACATCCTTCCGCATGAGACCCAGAGAAACTGACATCTTAGGAATGTGCCCTCAGAGCTGCGATGCCAGCCGCGATCATCTCCCCCATTTACAAAGCCTGGTTTGGTTTGCAGAGAGCACTCTGGAACACTCCATCATTTGAAATGTAATCTGGGGAGTTGGGCTTGATGGTGCTGTAGGTAAATGAATGGGCATCCTAAGAGGGGGATGGTGTGGGCTCTGTCTCTCTGGGGCAGAGTCGCCGACAGCTAAAGCATCTGGAAGGTGGATGGATTAGACTCATTAGCGGCTTCTGCTCCAAGGCATAGCGTAGGAACGATTTGCCTGTTCTTTCCATCACTCTCTTCTGGAGGCCACTTTGATTTTAGTTAAAAAATATTGTTCACAGGACAGGAGCTGGTGCTTCTCGGCATGGCTTTTTGAGGTCACCAGGTGAGGAAGGGAACAGCTGCACAGTGGGCTTCCTGATGTCAGCCCCGAGCAGTCTCCTTGCTCTGGAAGTAAGCAGCTCACAGGTGGATATTAATGCTCGTGGAGCCTGATGCCAGCTGCCACATGTGTATTTACAATCCAGCTGACTCACTGGGAGTCCTACCAGGGAGGGAGGCAGAGCCCCCTTCCTGCCCACACTCCATCTGGCCTGCAGTCTGTGATGGGGTATGAGTCCCTCATAAAGCAGGCAGGAAGGAGAGAGGGACATTTCAGATCTGGGTCCAAACCAGGCCTGGTGTGGCTGCCAGAGTGTCCCTGGGTCCCTTCTCCAGCAGCAGAGATGCAGAGGCCTCCAAGCATAGGACTTTGACCCTCAGGGGACAGCCACCCTGCAGGACATTTAGCCTAGCCTCCTGCATCAGCTCTGAAAAAGAAGTGGCGGGGGGTGGGGATGAAAGTAGGTATCATAAGGCTATTTCTCTTCTTCTCTAATACATATGTTTACCTGTTCTCATCTATTCCATTGGCTCACACAACTAAAGCAAGTTCACCATGGAAAAATTAAAAAAAAAAAAAATACCAGCAGAGAAATCAAAAGAGAAAAAGAATATGCTATCCTACTGCCTATAGAAAACATGAGTGGGGGCACCTGGGTGGCTCAGTCGGTGAAGCATCTGCCTTTGGCTCACGTCATGATCTCAGGGTCCTGGGATCGAGCCCCATGTGGGGCTCCCTGCTCCTCAGGGAGTCTGCTTCTCCCTCTCTGTCTGCCCCTCCCCTCACTTAAGCTCTCTTTCTCTCTCTCAAGGAGATAAAATCTTAAAAAAAATTTTAAAAAAACACGAGTGGATTTCCTTCCTGTCTTTTGTCTATGTGCATATTTATGTATCTTAGAAATGCTCTACCCAATACATGCTTATCTGACTCTGTTCTTCACACTTTGTAAATCTTGGCCATTTTGCCATGTCATTAACTTTAGTGACTAGCATTACATGAAAACAGTACACAAAGTTGGGTGATATTTTGAGAGATTAATTTACATTTCTCCTCCCCAAATGCCTCCCTCCCATTCTTCCTACCCTCATTCTCCCCACTTTAAAGCAGAGAGTAAACTCTGTGTTTCCCTGTCCCAGTAGGAGTCTACTGCCAGATAGAAACTGCCAGCAAAATGTCTCCTGTCCTGGGTTTTGTTTCTAAAAGTCTGAGCACAGTGAAGGGGTTGGTTCAGGCAAGTCTGGAAAACATCAGCTGAAAGGCTCGTCTTGGAGAGAAGCATGGAGAACAGAAAGGGTTGATGTGAAGAGGTCTCTGGTCCCTGTGGGACAGGCCTGAGGAGGTGACTGGAGCTGAAAGGGGAAGGCACTGACCATGGGTCCAGAAAGACAGGCTATGGAGATGGGCCTTCAGCCTTCCCCAAGAGACTGCATCCTGGGGTGGTCCAAGGTCAGTAGAGAGCCGCCCCCATGCACCACCAAGGGGGCATTTTGTCAGGACAGAGGATGTCCACCAGCCACTGCTATGAAATACAATTATAATCACTGCACCCCACCTTCCGCACTCTCCTCCAGCCATGACAGTGAAGATGGCATGGGCATCTCGTCGTGACCAGGAGGCAGGGTGGGTAGTGCCATCAGAGGAACTAAGACCACTGGGACACCTGGGTGGCTTCATTGGTTAAGCATCTGCCTTCAGCTCGGGTCATAATCCCAGGGTCCTGGGATCAAGCCCAGCATTGGACTCTTGGACTTCCCACTCAGTGGAGAGCCTGCTTCTCCCTCTCTCCCCACTCTTGCTCTATCTCTGTCTCTCTCTCTCTGACAAATAAAATCTAAAAAAAAAGAACTGAGACCATTTTTCCCACCAGCCCAGAAGTTTGGGAGACTTGAATCCAAAATTAGGAGGTGCTAGATTCCATAAAGGAATTGAGAATTCTTATAGAGCCGAGCTTGGGAAAAGTCAGTCTCCTTCCATGTGTTGAACCCATCCCGTTGGTGCTCAATAATGAAAACATTTTTAGTTTTTCCACCATTTGATCTTCTCAGTCTTAACTTTTTGTCAGATCATTAATTTGTTTATAAAATTTTATTGATTTTAGCTTTCTGATTTTTGGGATCTAATTTTATGTGTTTACTCTTACCATTTTGTACTTTTATCCAGGCTTCTTCTGTGCCAAGTGGGAGGTCCAGGCATCTGGCGGCAAGAGTGCAAGGTCTGCGTCCCCTAAGCAAGTGAGCAAGGTCTTGTTCTCTCTCCAGCTGGTCCTGCAGTGACCGTCTCGACCTCCTAGCAGAGACCACGCTCTCCGCAGGGAGGAAGAGAAGGAAAAAGCACCTGAGCCGCTGCCGAATATGGCTGGCCCAGGCCAAGCTCAGATCAGAGTTCTCCCCCAAATTAACAAGTCCAGCCTTCCTCAGAACACATGGAACGTGTCAGAACAGTGGTGTTCTCTCACATCTCAAACTGTCTAGACTATTAACCAGGAAAGATATGATCCCAGGTACCCCCAGTCATCTCCCAGTCTGTTCTCTGAACTTAACACTCAGCCAGACCAGAGGGTAGCAACACACTAATCACTGATCTCTGAAAGTGTCAGGTGGGGACAAGTGCCCTTCCAGATGAGGGGGTCACAAGAGTCATCTTCTACTGAGAGATGCCCTGATGGGGGTAGAAGTCAGACTGTAGCAAGCTGGGGAGCCCATGGAGCCTGAGGAAGCAAAGCCTCCCCTTTGGGGAAGATAAAGAGACAAGAGAGAACTACACCAGACCCAGCTCAAGAGAGGACTGATGTGGCACATGAGACCTTTGTGTTTCTAGGCTGAGAGCAGAAACACAGAAAGAAAGGCTGAAGCTTCAAGCAGGCAGGACGTCAGAGCAGCCAGGAAGGAGCTGGGCAGGTTGGAAGAAAGAGGAATCAAGAGACTCATTAGTCAGATTCACTCTTGTGTCTTCTTCATCTTGGTGGCTGCCGGTCTCTTGTGCCGCTTTCTCCTCCCCTGTGTGAATGGCATCATCATGAAGATGACAAAATAACATTTAAAAGTCAAAACAGAACCAGAAACCTATCTCTCCTCTCATTTTGGATTGCAGTGACACCAATTTGTACAAGTGTCAAAACTTGTTGAAGTTTATTGTTTGTATCTCGATACAAAAATCAAAAAGAAACCCACTTCTCTTAGAAACTATAAAAAGATTAATCAGGGGTTCTGTTGATAAAGATGTTTGCAGTATTGGGGGGGCAGTCAGAATTTCAAGGTTTGAAAGCAGGAGTGAGAAATTGTTCTTATTTACTTATTTAAGAAGTAGGATTCTGAAAATACACATAGAAGCTGGGAAATCACCATTAATACTGCCCTTATTGGTGCACACTGGATGGAATCTCTCAGCCCATGCATTGGGCTGAAACAAGGGACAGCTTGCATTTTATGATCGATAATACTGATTATGAGAACTAACATTATTTACCATTTCCATAAGCCAGACTTTTTAGGAGTATCCTCTCCTTCTTCCCCACTGTGAGTCTCTGAAGTAATGGCATCCCCCTCACCCCATCTTCCTAATAAGAACCTTGAAGCTTAGAACCCCTCTATTATTGGTCTGAGGAAAAGAGCAGACCCACGGTTCAAGTCCATCTCTGGCTGTGTCCAGAGACCAAGTCTTGAACCGCTGTCTAGCACTAAAATCAAAAGCTTCTGACATCTTATTTTAAATGTAACTGAGTTAGAAATGGATCCAGATATTTAAAGAAACCGAGTAAGCAGTATCTGGGCTAAAAGGAAACATTTTATGAGATGAGTCAGATCATCTGTTGTGTAAATTGATATTTTGGCATCTGTCCATTTTCTCGTGATGAGATATGCCTGCATGGCCAGGGTTGAGGAGGCTCCCTGGCCTCCGTCCTCACCTAGAAGCTTTTCATTAAGGAGCTGGGGATCCAACTACTCAGGAGGCAGGCCACTTCTTCTAAGAAACTTCACTAGAAAATCTACTCAATAACTTCTAGGTACATCCCTAGGGTTAGGACTGTGGTGGCATCTCCTCAGGGAAGTGGGCAAATGTCACCTTGAGGGAGGGTATATGTTGTCATTCTCAATTCAACCAGTGGCTACTGTGGCAGAAAGACACAGAGAACCTTGCTAGAATTCCCTGCCAGAGAGAGAGAGGCAGCACATATAGGAAACCAGAGACCAGACTCGGTAGGAGTCACCAGGACAAGACAGGGGGCAGGAAGTTCTGGGGTGTTAGGCAGGAAGAATTCCTTCCTTGACTCTCTCCCCTGGGTGCCAGTGCTGGAATGGCGGTCCTCGGCTGGCTCTGCCTGTCCTGGCATCACTCACGTGAGATGTCGGCAGCAAAACAAGTCCCAGTGCCCATCTCTGGATGAGGAGGCTGAGATGAACAGCACTTTGATGGAGCCACCAAAGTAGACCCGCACAAGGGTGGAAAGGGAGGATTCTCCCTCCTTCAAAAAACCCTCCATGGTGCTCTTAGAAAGGAAAAATGATGCTGAGCAGCCAGAAATCACAAAGAGTCACACCTGCTGGGTACCCAGTTTGCTGGTGTGTCGGGGTTGGAGGGTGTGTACTTGTGCCCTGTTGCATGGGTGTGTCTATTAGGGCAGAATAGAAGGGGTCAGGACCCTACTCTTTCGGAGATTAACAGGGTTGTAGCCCCTGCCCTGTGGTGCTGCTCAAAATGTGAGTTGAAATGGAGGGAATCCAGTTGAATTTAATGGAGGACTACTAATTTCAGAAGGGGGCAAACAAAAGTGTGGTCAGTGGACACTTGCATCAGAATTACAGCAATGGCTTGTTTAAAAACTTATTCATTGATTGAACAAATATGTATTGATTCCAGAGATGTGACCGGCATTTAAAAAAAAAAAAAAAAAGGAGCTGAGAACAAAATGGTAAACAAGGAACACATCATCCCTGACTTCTTGGAACATTGTTGAGTGAGGAAAACTGAAAATTTGAAAATTGTAATAATTAATAAAGTAAGTAAAGCAATGACACATGGTGATATTGTGAAAGCAGCAAATCCCAGCAGGACCACGAAGAACAGAAGTCTCCCAACTCCTTCCTGTTTTCCAGGCACCAGCTAAGTAAGCCCTTGAGTCCTTGTTAAGGCTCAGGGCAAGAATGACAAACTGACATCAGCTATCTCTCCTCTGTGGATACCTCAGAGTCAGTGTTCCTTTGATTTAGAAAACTAGAGGGACTTTCGCTTTAGCGTGACACACAAGCTTTCTCACCTCTTGCTCCCTAAATCCCACTAAACTTGCTAAAATTGTAGATTTTAAGCCACAAGTTCTGAGAGATTAGGAGAGGAGAAAAATAGCTCTTACAAAATGTCAAAGTGTTTTCCGGAAGGTAAAACACAGATGAAATCATGAGCCTAAGGACAGGAAGTTGCGACCTCCATGTACATTGCACTGAAGATGCACAGAGAGGGGAGGTTACAGACCATGTGAAAGTCAGGTCATCCTGAGAACCTTCAGGGAGTGGAACTTCATACCAGGGACTGTGGAGGTAAGAGGTAAGACTGGGAACCAAGAAAGAATGCCAATTATCTTTATAACAGAGCAATTGTCCCTTTCCCCCCACCAACTCCTTCCATCATCCCACACCACCACAGTAGGACCTGCCTTCCTCCTAGAAAGTGGACTGTCCTGTATTTAAAGAAATGTGTCCAGAAATTTCCAAGATAAGGGACACCAGGGAGGAAGGAGTGAGACACAGGGATAAAAATAGGACAAAGAGAGTTAAGTCAGAGTCTGCATTCTGAGCCCTGGAATGCCCGGGCCCCTTCCCAAATTCTGCTCTCATAAACTTAAAGCAAGACACACACTTCTCTAGGCAGAAGATAGGCATGTTCACTCAGGAAAATATTTCATGGTCCCAGAGAAGAGACCTTAATATACAAAGGTTCTGCATTCCCCACATTGGACCTGGCCAAGTAACCAGCCCCTCTACCCTGGCTCTAAGGCAATCAGAGATCCAAACCAGTGTTTTTAGAGCTTAGCCCTTAAAAAACGGTGGACAAAGAAAAATCTGAGCATGGCCTGCAACATGAAAAAAAAAAAAATCTAAAAAAAAAAAACCAATCTAAGAAAAATAAAGGTGAAAGGAGACAAACAGAAGCAAAAGAAAGGTTTTTTAAAAGTAGTTAATACTATCCTCAAGCAGATGAAGATACTCTAGTCATAAAACAAGAATATAATGCTTTTCAAAAAGGACAAACAGAATGTGAGATAAAGCTCTTAAAAATAACAAAGCTATTAACCTAAAGTTTAAACAAAATCTGAGAAGGGTTGGAAGATAATTTTAAAGAATTCACCCTGAGCTCACCTAGGAAAATAAAACAAAATGTGACTAACAGAAGGGATGGAAATGCAATTGGAAGATATATCTGTGAGAGACCAGGCAGTAGAATTTCTAAAATGAGAGGTCAGAGAAAGCAGAAAGAAATTATTAAGGAAATAACTCAAAATTTCTTAGGACTATATTTGGGTCTTCAGATTGCAAAGGTCTAGTAAGTATGCAGCCCAAGGACAGGCAGGACCCCCATACCAAGGCTCATCATGATATACTAGATACTGAATGCTAAAATAGAAGGAAAACCCTAAAAACTTCCAGGAAGGAAAAATAACATTTTGTATGCAAAGAAGCAGGAATTAGAAAGCTATCAAACTCTTAAGTAGAAAACTGGGTAGTAGACAACCACAGGAAATTCCTTTTAGAAGCAACAAAGGGAGATGATTGGACAACAAATGGAGAATGATCAATGGACATTGGAATAAGAACACAGAGAGCTACGGGAAGGTCACCAGGGAAAACTGGGACTGATAAGTATTATGGACTGAATGTGTCCCCTAAAAATTTCATAAAATTCTTCATAAAATTTCTTGAAATCTTTAATCCCCAGTGTGACAGCATGAGGAGGTGGGGACTTTGCCAAGTGCTTAGGGCATGAGAGTGGGGCCCTCGTGAACGGGATTATTGCCCTTATAAAAGGGTCCCCAGAAAGTGTTCCCTCCAGGTCTTTTCACCAGGTGAAGACACAATAAAATCTGGCAGTTGGGGTGCCTGGGTGGCTCAGTTGATTAAGCATCTGCCTTCAATTCAGGTCATGATCCCAGGGTCCTGGGATGGAGTCCCAGATCAGGCTCCCTGCTTAGTGGGGAGCCTGCTTCTCCCTCTCCTCCCTCCACCAATGAATAAATAAAATTTTAAAAAAAGAAAGAAAGAAAAGGAAGTCTGTAGTCTATAAACTAGGAGATGGGTCTCACCAGAACCTGACCTTGCTGGCATGCCGATCACAGGCTCCCAGCTTCCAGCTGTTGTTTATAAGCCACTAGTCTCTGCACCTGGTTAAAGAAGCCCAAACAGTATTTTCAAAAAACAGGACAAATCCCGAACTTACTAGGAAATTAGCAATAAAATGATAGAAAACAATACAAATTACCCACTTCCAGAAAGACAAAACTCTGCACAAGGGAGAAAACGGTCATAGTGTATCACTTGGTAGAGAAGTAAGCACTATTCATGGTCACAATATAAACATCTTAAATATATGATTTTATCAGTTATTTATAAATAACTCGATTGGGGCAACTGGAGTGGTGAATTGGGAGTGATTGTCCAAGAGCTAAGTATCTCAACCACCACACCAAAAAGTAGGTACTGCCTAAAACTAGCAAATGAGGAAATAGTACTAGGAACATATTTGTTAGAAAAATGCAGATAAATATAAAAGAATATAGCTAGAATTGTTGAAAGTAGTTGCCTCTAGGAGGAGAGCTTTGGAGATGGACGGTAGCAGGAGGGAGGTAGGGAAATATACTACATATAAATTCTGTGTATGTTTTACCACTATTTTAAAAATGAACATTAACTTTAAAAAAAAGAGCGATGTGAAAATTTTTTACATCTGAACACGTAATAAAATTCCCAAATGTCATTAAAATGCCTTGTAGGCTTAACGATTTGAGAACTGTCATCACCTGACCAAGACCACTGGTAAGTTTGAATTCAAGATTTTAAGCGGTCCTTGTAAAATGTCAACTTGCATTTTATTATGATCCCAACCAGCAAGAACCAGAGAATATAGCCGACCACTGATTTCCCAAGTTGAAGTGGTAAAATCTAATTTTGCTAGTATTACGGACCACTTTACCAAGTGCACGATAACTGTGAAATGGTGATTTTATCTCATTCCCCCCCCCAAACCAATTTCATTTTGTCTTATTCCTACTTCTGGGTACAATTTAAAAGATCTTATAAATGGAATCACCCTGTACTATTTTCAGTTCCTATAAGGTTAAGAAAGAGGAGTATATACTTGATTCCTTTTATTTTATTTTTTGTTAAGAGAATGCTACACAATCGGAATGAGAATAGATTGAACATCGGTCCAGAGACTCATTTTCATAAGAAAGGTTATAACAGGCAGAAGAAATAGAGTAAAATTTACTCTGAGATGGTGAACGATAGGAGGCTGACTCCTTCCTCCGGTTGCTTTGCTTTTGCATTCTAGATGCCCTGGCCTGAAGGATCTTTTATGTAATTTAAACACATCCTCTGTTCTCAGAGCTGAAATAAACAATTTTGTATCTTCCATTTGCCAGCAAAGGGGAAGAGGGTCTGGATGGAAACGAAGTGAACATTTAGGCTGGGCAAACATATAATTGCTCTGTTAGAAACACCTTCATCCAGAAAGATAAATTAATGTAACTTGTTTTGACAGCATCTTCTTGCACCAAATACATTTCAAAGCAGGGACAGGATAGGATACAAGCTCTGAAATCAAAATGCAGAGATATATTTGTATCAAAATTATTTGTTTCTTCCTCCCTTTGAAATAGGAAGCTGGTCCTGAGAACAGACCAGAAAGCCCTACCCCATGGAGGTGATGCAAATAGAAAAATCCACCATTTCACATCAGTATGCTGCTGCAGGTTCCTTCTACACAGGTAGAAAAATCTACGTGGTAACCTGGACTCACCGGACAGAGGACCCTCTAGGTTATCAGCTCATGGTCCCATTTTCTGGGCTTTAATTACAATTTGGAACTTTTTCTTTCCACTGGGGAAAGAACTTCATTAACTATTCTAATGAAGTACACTAAAAGTTTTAATGACATTAAAATGAAACTTTTTATTGAAGACTATTTAATGCAACTAAAATACAACTGAAGACAAACTGAAGCTTCGTGAAAATAACTGGAAAAATTTTATGGGGAAATATTTCTCAAGAGCAGGTGAGACCCACTGACAAGAAATACACCTTTCAGCAAAGTTTGAATGTCTTCATATGCACACAGCGAAAATGGAAATGATCATTTTTTAATTACCATGATTTTAATTGCCATGAAAATATGAACTGCTGAATTTGTTTAATTCAAGAGCTATTTGCCAGCTGAAAGTATTAAGTCCGTAGGCAGAAATCTCCATTTGGTTAAATTTTATTTTTGTATTTACTGCTGAAAATATTGACTTCAAATTATACTACATCAAAGTTGATTAAAAACCTCCATCAGTATTTCAGACAGGCATGTTGTGAATAGCTTTCTTTTTGGAAGGAGCTCACCCCTGAGCTTCAGGAGAAACACTGGCTCCCTTCGGTGGTAAAGCAGGGAGGACTGACAGCCCACTGACTATGGTGTCCCCCAGACACGGGTTCCTGAGCACAAAATACCAGGTGGTTGCCTGCCCCGACTTATGCGGAAGGGCGTGCAGCCCACGCACTGGAGCACTAGGATGAGGAGAGCGTTTCCAAAGGGATGCCAGGAGGCAGGCTGGGGACGAAGATTCCAGCATATACCTGATGCTGGGAAATGTCCTCCTTCCACTGTGTTCCCACTGGTGATCTCTAACTTGGGTTAAGGAAGATACTTCCTCTTCCCACTTAATCCTATGTCCCAATGCCATTTTGGGGCGTAGAGGGGATTTCTGCCCTCAGGTCTCTGTCCACCCACGTGTCTCTCCCAGCAGGCAACAGCTACTTGTTGTCTCCCTATAACTGCCAGCCCTTACGGCTTCAGAGAATCCTTGACCCAAAAGCTTTCTCCCCTCTCAGAGTCCTCAGAACTAGGATATGTAGCCTTTGGCTTTGTATAAACTGGGAGAAAGAGAGTCTTACAAACAGGAGGGATTAACGTGAGACAAGATAGAAATCCACTTCACCACATGCTGGGTCGGGGCTAGCTGATTGGACCTAGCAAATGGCTCTCATGAGCAAGTTTTGTTTTGGACTAAAGGCATTCACCCCATGGCCAAAGTAATCAGAAACTGGGGACATGGTCAGCAATCAGAGCCAGTAGGGACCCAGCCCCAAGGCATGGGAGACCACTTCCCAAGCGTGCCTTGGGCTCATGGACATGGAGAGCATCCAAACCACTTGGGAGTTTTCCTACCTAGTGATAAATTTTCTGAATCAACCCCAGCTTTTAGAACTGGAAGTCCTCAAGGTCCTCATTATTTTATGCTGCAAAAATGTAAGTGCCCACAAGGCAAGAAAGGAGCAAAGGGAACAGATTGGGAGGGAGGAAGACTGGGGCTTGGTGGTGAATATAGCTAAGTGCTTAATACCACTGGACTGAAGGGAGCCAGATACATTTAGAAACTGGGACACCTGTGTGTCCAGATCTCTTCTCAGAATGCAGAGGGCAGATGTGCATACAGGATACAGAATGAAGCCTCCTTTAGCCTTTGAGAGGCACTTGGGTCCAAGAGACAATGGAGTGGCTTACCCTACTGATCTTCATCCTCAACAGCCTCAGTAAGAACCATCTCACCAAAGGGCATCTTCGAGAGCTCTCAACAAACCTGCAGGAAGTCAGCTGCCCCCTCCCCGCATGCTGAGATTTGCCTGATTACAATTTCCTTCCTTTCTTTTTTAAAGAAGTGTATCCAGTACATTAATATCCCAGAGAGAAAATGAGCATATTAGAGGCTATAAAAAGTACAGTAATAAAGAAATCTTCCAACTTTTCTTAAGTGTTTTCAAACTTATTTGAACATAGACTCTTGTATGTGCCGTGTGCATAAAATCCCCATTAATACCCCACCTCTAGAGTACTATGGTGTCCTGCCTAGGAGCAACTGCCCAGAGAGGGAGCCGTCCATGTTGACACAAAGGTAGGGTTGGGCTCACTGTTGGTCACTGTTAAGGCACTTTGGCTTACACCCCAGGCATCATCCTGAGAATCACTGAGGCACAGAATCCCACACAATGTACAATTCTAGCCCTAAACTGGTACTTGGAGTCCATCTAACACAACTCAGAATTGTATAGATGAGAAAACCACCAGAATGAGAAAGCAAGTTGGTGGCTAAGGCAGGCATGAAATCTGGATCTCCAGAGTCTTAGGTGTCATTCTGACTGGTCTATTCTTTCTCTTACCTTTCACCTACCTCTTGTCCAGCTCATTTGGGAGACCTGAAGTCTAGGTAACACAGGCCACATTTTCTTATTTCACCAGGCTCAATCTATTGCATTTCCTGAGATGCACGTCATCATTTCTCCCAAACAGCTCCACTTCCCCTTCCAGCCTACATCTTCTTCCCAGAGAATAGCACCACAATTCCTTCCGTGACTCACACATTGGGAACCCAGTGTCATCTGGGACCTGTCCCACCTCTAATTGGCACAAGATCATTTACTCACTGTGCCTCTCACACGACACATCTCCCCTCCAGACCCTGAGTCCTCCTCCCATCACTCAGCAGGGCCCTCATCACCTGAGGTCAACAGTGGTGGAAGGGACTTCTGTCCCTCCGCGTCAGTCCCTCCACTCCCCCAGCCACCCTGCACACTCTTACTGGAAGAAGCTTCTTCTTTTTTTTTTTTTTTAAGATTTTATTTATTTATTTATTTATTTATTTATTTATTTATTTATCAGAAAGAGAGAGAGAGAGAGAAAGCACACAAGGAGGCAGAGAGCCAGGCAGAGGCAGAGAGAGAGGCAGGTTCCCTGCCAAGCAAGGATCCTGATGTGGGACTCGATTCCAGGACCCCGTGATCATTACCTGAGCTGAAGGCAGTAGCCTAACCCACTGGGCCACCCAGGTGTCCCTGGAAGAAGCTTCTTAAGCAACATTTTCCCTCCCTGCTTCCTAAATGAAACCCATGCTGGTGCCCAGTGAATCTATCCTCCATCTCCTGGCAAAACCTCCCAATTTCCATGTGTGGAGATGGCTCTGCAAAAGAATGACTCTGCCTTGATCAAGTTGGAATGGCCCAGAATTAGTAGAGAATTTCCCAAAGAGTGGGAGAAAGCGTTCACTCTCTGCAGGATACATTATTTGAGTTTTCAGAATCTCTGCTACCACCATTCCGTGTAAAGACATGATGTGACCAGCAGTCCCTAATGCAGCCTCTCCCAACCTCTTGGTAAAAGACCAGGGAAGGCACAAGGGAAAAATGAAAACTTGTAACACACATTAAAAATTACAACAAAAATTGGCAGTCAATCTAACCTTAAGGATCTGAGAGAATTTCCTGCTATTTATAAGACATGCAGAGATGAACGGATACCCACAATCAGAGCCGGCCTGCGCTCTGTGTTGCATTAAATGTAGAAAACTTACCAACCTTAAAAAAATATAGAGATATTTTCTTCTCTGCTGCAAGTGTAGAATTTTCTGTGATGACAGAAATGTTCTACAGTCTGTGCTGTCCAGCACACTAGCCCTTGGGACTACTGAGCACTGGAAGTGTGCCTAACACAAGGGAGGAATGGAATTCTTCATCTAATTCAAATGTAAGTTAATTGCATTTGAATTGTATCACCACATGTGGCCACTAAATGGGCAGCATAGATCTAGACCCATCAGAAAGTCTGGGGTCCTCTCTCTTCGGCAGACAACCCCTTCCTGCATAGTCAAGTGTGTCCCCTTTCCTGCCCTCAGCCTCAACATTCCTTATTTATGATCTAAGCATTAAAGGAAACTTCAGAAAAAAAGAAAATAATAGTAACAAGAGGGCACAACATGGCAAAGAGAGGGAGGGAGAGGAAGTGGTGTTTGTATGCTGGGAATTATTTTTCTCTCTTGAATAAAACATCAGTTTGGTCAGAGACTGGAGCTCTGGGACCAAGGGATAATGGGAAACTCTAGGTATTCCTGCCATCTGTGCAAAGGGATAGAAGGCAAGTTATCAGAAAGGGAGAGATGAATAAGGGAAGCATAAAGTATGTTTTTTAGGGCAGAAACAGTTCTGTGGGAAACTATCATGGTGGATCCATGTCCTTATACATTTGTCCAAACCACAAAGTGCACAACATCAAGAGTGACCCTAAGGTCAACTGTGGCCTTTGGGTAATTATGTGTCAATGTAGGTTCGTCAGTTGTAATAAATGTACCATCCTGTGGGGGAACGTTGATCATGAGGGAGGCTGTGCCCGTGTGGTGGCACCAGGTATACCAGAAAGCTCTGTATGTTCCCCTCAATTTTGCTGTGATGCTAAAACTCCTCTAAAAATGAAGGTGGTTGTTGTTTTTAATTCCACAGGCATCGAAAATAGGAAGACAAACCAAACCGTAGATTATCAAGAAAGGATTAAAAACTACGCTGGTGTGAGTTTTGTCCTCTATGATGCTAAAGGATGAAGTAACAACAAAAGACATGAGGGGAAAAAAAAAAACAAAACAAAACACTGTTTCCAAGGATTTTCCACATAGGTTGCTGCTTACGTGCAAAACTTACAGAAAGATCACAAAGTCAAGAGCTAAAAGAAAATACATCTTGGGTGCCAGTCTGGCTCAGTCAGTAGAGTGTGTGGCTCCTGATCTTGGGGTTGTGGGTTCAGGCCCCATCTGAGCTACAGGGATTATTTAAAAACAAATCTCTTTAAAAAGAAGAGAGAAAATACATCTTTACTTTTTGGGGAAAAAAGTACTTGAAGATGGACACAATTTCAAGCAAGAATGGAAAGTACTTAATATAGGGGAAATCTTGGAATAAAACTACCTTAAGAAAGTCTTAAAATTGGAAGTTGAGTACAACTGTGAATCTGGTTACAAATGAAATTTTCAAATGCAGTTACTGAAAGGAAATGTAAAAATTGTACATAACATAGATAATCAATCACAACATACATTAGTGGAGAACAGGAAGTAAGAAAGATGAACTAGTAAAAACATGCTAACTTCTCCATCTTACATAGAAGGGAACAAAAAGACATTTTTTACAAAAGATTTTTACTTAAAGACCGAGAACACCTGCACGAGCAGAGGGGTAGGGGCAAAGGGAGAGAGAGAATCCCAAGCAGACTCCATGTTAAATGCAGAGCCCAATATGGGGCTTGATTTCACAACCCCAAGATCAGGACCTGAGCCGAAATCAAGAGTTGGACACTTAACCGACTGAGCCACCCAGGTGCCCCAAAAGGATTATCTTTGGTATTTAAAGAACTGTAACTTTAAAAGGTCTTTTTAAAACATGATGGTAACGACCAATACTATTTAAATGAGAGGGTATACCTTGCAAATGACTACAGCTGATAAGAGGAAGGAAGCATGTCCATTCTTTCTCCCCTATGCTGCCTTTTTCTTCTGAATTTCTTTATTCTTGCCTTGTCTTCCTCCAGTAGAATGTGAGCTCCTTGAAAAGACCGAGTTTGTTTTATTCACTGCTTATCTCTGGTACCTATAGAACCAAGTATCTATTTATGTCTAAAGATCTATATTTTTTGTATAGATAAAAGTATTGTTTTCCCTCTTGATTTCTTCCATTGGTTTAATTCTTAGTCTTTCTAAACCCTGAGAATTAAGGTCATTAAGATTTTGTTCCAGTACTTTTATGATTTCATTTTTTTTTAAAGATTTTACTTATTTATTTGGCAGAGAGACATCACAAGTAGGCAGACAGGCAGGCAGAGAGAGAGGGGGAAGCAGGTTTCCTGTTGAGCAGAGAGCCTGATGCGGGACTCGATCCCAGGACCCTGAGATCATGACCTGAGCTGAAGGCAGAGGCTTTAACCCACTGAGCCACCCAGGTGCCCCTGATTTCAATTTTTAAAGATGTCATTCATTAACCCACCAAGAATGTGTTCTGCTGCCACACAGTAGGAGGTTAAAGTTTTCCAACAGCAAGTGCAAAATAATCGTTCCTTCCCCACTGCTTTGAGATGCACTTTTTTTCGGGGGGGGGGGTGGTTATACAACACATTACAGATATCAGAGACTTTTCCTTGGCTGTTTTTTCTATTCCATTACTCTGTTGATTTTTACAGAACAGGTAGTATTAATTTTTACATATTTAAGTGTATGTTACTTGTAGGAAGGACAAGACCTAATCTGTTTCATTTTCATTTATAATGTTAAATAAAACATAGTATTTATTTGCAGTGAACAAGTCTGAGGGCATGTAAATAACCAACAACAAGGGATGGTTAACAAAGTTGCATTCATGCAAGGGATGGCCATGCGTTTGATCCATCAAGCAAATGTCCACAGCTGCATTGACACACAGACTTCTGAACACACTTAACAGCAACACCGCTCCCTGATCTGGAAATGACACAGCCCGCAGAGCAGTGTTCTCAATCCCTATGCCAGCTGCCGCCATGAGAGGGCCTGGGGATACATTTAAAAATCGGTTTCTGAAGAATTTTTTGTGACTTCGAAGAATGTTTGCGACATGATTAAGTAAAAAAAAAAAAAAATCAAGAGAGAAAAGTAGAAACACAATGAGAGTCCAGTTCTGTTTTAAAATCTCTGTACATATATATTTTAGACAGGGAGAGGGAGAGAAAGAAAAGAGGGGGCGGGGAAGCAGGGGCAGAGGGAGAGGAAGAGAATCTCAAGCAGGCTCCACATTCAGCTCAGGGCCCAAAAGGGGCTCAATCTCACCACCCTGAGCTCATGACCCATGATCCAAAATCAAGAGTCAGATGCTCAACGGACTGATCCACCCAGGCATCCTTCCATGTATTTTAAAGGCTAAATGGAGAACCGAACAAAAGGTAAAGAAAATCCATGGTAATACAAAGGACTTTACTTTCGACTTCTCTGTAGTTTCCAAATTTTCTTCCATAAATTCTATTTTCATATGAACGAAGACACAGAAATCAAGAATCCAACGGTTGTAAATTTGCTGGTCTTTCCAGGACTCATCAATGGCACGCCCAGGTCTTCTGACTCCCCTTTCCATGATTAAACAGTAATCCAAGCACTGCGTAGCTGTCTCTGGATTAAATTTATTTGCTAGAGGCCACAAGCTCCTAGAATGACTATTTCCTCAAGGTAATTATCTATCTTTTCAAGATCCTGGTATCTGAGTTGGCTGTAGAGAAGTCAGAAGCACTGCTCATCAGAGCCTAGACACAAAGAAAGGAAATCCCAAACTGGCACTTTGCAAAAAAAAATCTTGAGTCTAAGTTCTGAGTTCTTTCCAAGGGCCATTGGCTAAAGTCAACCATAATTATAGGTCAATTTTAGCTACAGAATTATAAAGATCATAAGGACAATAAACTACTGAGTTTGAACCCAAACCAAAAAAGAACACGAGAAGACACGATTTTTTATTAAGAATTTTAAAAGAGGAAAATCAAGTAGGTACCTAGCCAATGTCAGGGGCAGATGATGGGGAAATGCTGGCAGGTGAAATTTTTTTTTCCATAAAAACAAATTACCTTGCCAGCAGACCTGTAACAGAATACCTTATGCAGTTTCATTTAGCATTTTTACATTTCTGCCAATCCTGATGTATACATATAAATACGAATAATGCATCCCAGTCCTTTTGAGTTAGTCCCCACAGCTACTCCTGAGCAGAAAATGCACTGAGGAATCAAACAGGACTTAATATTACACTGTGTCATGTTTATTCAGGCTTATTTAACATCAAACATATCAAAGCTAATGGCTATAGCAAAATTAACATGCACGCACATGAATGGATTAAAAATAAATGCCACTTTCCTGATTTGTAAACGGTGTTGCCCAGAGAATGAGGCGTTCCCGCCCACCCTGCTGCCCTCCTGTGAGATGCACAGAGCACTGCTCCAAGGTGGGGTCAGTGAGTGGCCAGCCTTGGCTGCACCCCTCAGTCCCTCTGTTCTCATTGGTAGAATGGAGAGGACCACAGCTGTCCTACAGACCTCACCATGTGCCTGGGGAAGGCCCTGTGAGGCCAGGGATCACGCCTGTGTGTTCAACACCTGACACCACCCTTAGGGCCTGCAAGTCACAGAGTTCAGTAAACAGCCATCAGTGATGGCAGGAGATCAAGTCCAGGAATTATCTGGAGAAACAGTGAAGCATTTATTCAGATACCTGGTACAACACAGATCGCTACTAGGGATATGAAGGAGACTGCAGGCTGGGCATTAGGTTAAGGGATTTATAGCTATTATTTCATTTAATACAACAACCCTCCAAGCTGGGTGTTACATCGTCACGAGGTTTACAGACGAGGTGACAGCTGCTGTCCAGAGCATGTGCGGGGGCAGGGTAAGGAGCGCAGATGAAGCTGGGGCCCAGAAGTGGGCAGGTCTCAGGCCCTTGTACGCAGCCCTCCTCCTCCCTACACCTCACTTGGGGGAGGGGCAGGTGGGGGTCCAAGGTTTGCACCTCATGCTTTCCAGACCTGGCTGTCCATTCACTCACTTGTTCATTTATTCAAGGAATAGGGACCATCTCTCACACGGAGAGAGAAACATGCTAGACATCATGGGAAAGCAAAGACTCCTAATACACAGACTTTCCCCCAAGAAACTTACAGTCCCCAGTAGAGGAAATCAGCTGCACTGACATAAGAAATAAACAATAGCTCAGCGGTTAATAACTGCATGGTGGCGGGTATCATGCACCCCATTATAACCGCCTCCTCACACACACAGTGGTGTCCTGATATTCAGAGAAGAGGATGGCCATGCAAGTCGGGTCATTTAGGAAATCTCCAGAAGGAGCATGGACCCAAGCTGGCCCTGGTTCTTTAATAGGGGTGTAAACTTGCTTTTGGAGGTGGGGGTAAAAGACACAGGAGGTTAGCAAAGGGATGCCTGTTATGCTGGCAAGAAAGACGACCAGGGCGCTAGGGGCAGGTGTGATCCTGGGCAAATTCTAACCCTTCCATCTTCATCCCCAGGATGGAGAGCGCCATCATGCCTCTCTCTTGAGTTGTGATAGGGGTGAAATGAGATAACTACCCTGCAGACTGATGAGCTCTGTGCTTGCTACCGTAACCATTCCATAAATGGTATTGATGCCAATTAATAATATAACACACTTAGGAGGGACAAAGAAAGAAAGAAAGAGAGGGAGGGAGGGAGGGAGAGGGAGGAAGAGAGAAAGAAAGAAAGAAAGAAAGAAAGAGAGAGAGAGAGAGAGAGAGAGATAGTTTTTTTGCTGAGCCAAATTATCCAAAGGCAAAAGCTTTACAAGGGGTGGGCGGGGGGCGGGGGGGGGCGCGGGGGCAGGGAGGAATGAAGGGGGAAAACTCCCTATAGCTTTCCCACTTTCTTGCTAAAAAGGAATTATGTTAATTAAGCAAGCAAAACAAACAGGAATTAGATTTTAAAATGCTGACTTCAACTCTTTCCAAGGCCAAGAGTAAAATTTGAAGTGCTTTTTACATCATTTAAAAAATCATTTGTTGTAGAAGACAAATGAGTAACTTTTCTTAAATCAAAGCTTTGTTCTTGGCACAGTAGTTTCTCTTTAACAGTTTTCCTTACCAAATGAAATGGCTTATTAAAATTAAATAGAGAAAGAAACCATTATGTAACAGAAGAGTAGTAAATTTTAAGAGAACATGTTGGTGACAAATTAGAACGCATTTAGTGAGGAGATGTAGATCCCATGGCGTACAAAACAGTTTCTAAGTTCAAATGTCTAGTGTGAAAAGAGGTGGCTTTAGGGGACCATAAGCATCATTGTCCATAACTGAAAAGCTGTCACACAGAAGGGGAAGGTGGTTTGTTTTGCCTTATCCCCAGGAAAAGGTATTAGATCAATTTTTTAAGATTTAAGGAGACAGATTGGACTTAACATTTTCAAATAAAAAGAGCAAAATGAAGAAAATAAAAAAGTAGCCCTCCCAACTTTCCTAACAATTTCAGACCCATCGCTGGGTGCCATCATAGAGAGTAAAATGTCCTCAAAGGACATGGGTGACCGGCTGCCCATGATGCTCCTCCCTCCCTTCCCCCTCTGCCCTGCCCATCTGTTCTCTCAGGACAGCCAGACCGATCTCTCAAAGTGGAAAACAGACGACATATATGATGTGGGAAACAGAGGCAGAAGAAAAATTATTAAATTTCCTTACCTACTGACAAGCCCTTAAAACAGGCAGAGAGACTCTTCTCTAGGCACTCAACTACCCCCACCTTAAGGCTTTGCTAAGGGCAAAGGGCAGTCCTAGCCTGACCAACACCCTACCCTCAACCAGGATCCTGTAAGTGTACTTTAACAGTTCCTTTGGAAACTTTATCTCTAAACCTCCAAGATAGTGCTGACAATCATTCCCAAGCATATGGCCCACTGATAGACATCTAAAGGGTCTCACGAAAAGGTTTTATTACTGAATAACCTTTTCCTCAAACAATAGCTAGCCCCTCAAGGTCCTAGAAACCTTGCTTCCAAAATTCCTTAGGGACTTACACCATCCCTAATCCCCTCCCCAATTTACAAGTACCTAATAGACCACCCCTCACAACCCTGGGGCAGCAGCTCTTCCTGCCCATGGGTCCTGTCCCCGTGCTTTAATAAACCACCATTTTGCACCAAATATGTCTCAAGAATTCTTTCTTGGTCATCGGCTCTGGACCTCACCCCACCGAACCTCACCTATATTCTAGAACTCCATCAATATATGCACTTGAACATTTTAACCCAGTGTTTCACGGGCTTATCTTCACATTAGCATTACCTGACCTCCTTTTAAAATCGCAGTTCCCAGGTAGGATCCCAGACCAATCCATCTCTGGGGGCAGATTTCAGAACTCAGCATTTTTAGAAGGTTCCAGGTTCCACGAATCTGTACCAAGGTTGAGACTCAGAGTTTTACTCCAAAGGCTCAAATCTTTCCATAGGTTAAGACCTTTGGAATAGCCCCTACCTGCCTCCCAGCTTCCTCTCCCATCCTATTCTCTCTGCTCCCACTCACTTCCTTTCCATCTCTCCATTCCCATCTCCCGTCTCCTGACCGGACACTGGCTCATGCATCTCCAACTGCGGGAAGCATCCTTCCCTTCCCATTCAGACAACCCTGAGCTATAGCTCACTCTTCGGACCTTATCTTCAGAAGGTCTTTCCAGGTCCTCCACTCTAGACTGGCCCACCCTCCTTCCCATGTGTTACGATCTCAAAGCTCAGAAGGGCTTGACCTCAGAGCAAAGTCATGGTTTTTAATATAAACCTTGTTCGTGTAAGTGTGTGATTAATGATTGAATCTCCCATTACCACGGAAGCTTTGGGGAGCGCTGGGGAGCAGCCAAACATGCTTTGTTCATTCTGAGTCACTAGGACCTCGTGCAGGGCCTAGCATAGAGTAGAATGAATGAATTCATTGGATGAATACATGAAGGAGTCCAGTCACATAATTTCTGCATCGTTTAGAAGGACATAATCTTTATGGTATAATCCTGCACTCGGGCGTCTTGAGTCCTAAGGGCTCTGCCAAGGTGGCGCCCCAGTGTAGTAGCTCTCCCAGCTTGCTAGTGTCGGTGCCGCCATGTGCCGTACCATGGACCATAAACCAAAGGGTTTAGGAGCTCAGCCTTTGGAGTCAGACCAAGCTGATTCTTAGTCAGGACTTAGCTACTTCTTAGTAAATAGCGATTATAGACCAGTTGCTTATTTTCTCTGAATTTATGCAGAACGACATTCATATTCATCGCCTAAAGGCATCGTACGGTTTAACTGAATTGCTTAACACAGTGCTTAGCACAGGATAGGGGTTAATATTAATAATGCTGCCGGGAATCACTATTATTTTCATGTTCTTCCCCTACTCAGGATCCTTCAAAGTTTCTCCCCTTGAACACTGCACAGTAACTCAGCTGCCAGAGCAGCTCATCCTCTTGTCTTTGCTGCCATCACCTTGTAGCTTACACCCAAATATACTGAGCTAGGGGACTAGATGGTTCTCTGCACCTCAGAACCTTTGTCAACACTGATCCTTCCATCTGGAGCACCCTCCCACGACCTTCCTGCCCCTCACACTCCTCCCCTTGGAGGCAGTGTCTTAGTGAAGCCTCCTGTTTTCCCCTAGGAGGGATCCTTGTCCTTCATTCTTTCCGCACTAAGGCACCAGCCACCCTTAGCAATGGTCACACAGATTGTTTTAGTTTTGTTTTTTGTCTTTGTTTTTGTTTTTAAAGATTTATTTATTTATTTATTTGGGGATGGAGGAAGGGCAGAGAGGGAACAGACTCCCTGCTGAGTGGGAAGCCCAAGCAGGGGCATCACCTCCAGACTGGGAGATCATGACCTGAGCTGAAACCAAGAATCAGATGCTTAACCGACTGAGCCACCCAAGCACCCCTGCGTTTTTCTCATGTTCATGACTCTGTTTACCAACCAGACTGCAAGATCCCTGAGGCCAGGGGTCATCTCTATCCAGCTTTGTATCCAGAAGCCTTTGGGAAATCTTATCCTCTGGGCACTTAATAAGTATGTGTTGATGTAATGAATGCTCCTGATCTCAGGAACCAGAAAACAAAGATGCACATGGTTCTAGAGAAAGTTATTTTTCTCTCGGATATGTTTCATGATCCTTTCTGCAATGGTGTCCCAGCACCTGTAGGTGACGTGAAGAAGGTTCTGGTACCAGCTGGAGCTTAGGAGCCCTGCAGCACACGTGCGTCCCAGCTTGGGCTAAGATTGGGGCTGAAGAACTGTGCCTCAGAGAACTTCTGGAGTCCAGAGCAAATCTCCCAGACCTGGAGAAATAGCACAAAAGCTGTGCTTTTCTAGTGCATGGTCAACAGAGCACATCCAATCCTTGTGAGTGAATCACCACAGACAGCCAAGGCAGACCCAGGGGGAATCATTATATTCCTTTCCTGACATCACTTTTACAATATCTCCCATTGCAAATAATCGAATGAAATGAAGCTGCTTGGTTTTAGAGGCAGGTCTTCTAAAAGGCACTTTGAGAGAAAAAGAGCAATTTTCAGACTTTTTCACTTGCATGCTGCTCAGAGGAAGGTCGCATAAAACCTGCCCCAGCATTTACAAATAAGAAAGAAATGGCTTTTTGGCCAGGACCCTAAGTCTGCAGGGTGAGGCTTCTAATTGTGCTCACCTCCTAATGGGCTCTGAGAAGGCCGTGTTCTAAGAACTCAAATGAACACAGAGTCATGGTTTCTTATTGTGTGGTTGTTCTAAAAGGATAATTTCCAGATATTAAATCTATGTACAGATTTCAGTGATGTTAGCATTAAAATTCATTAAAGTTCAGTAATGGAACCAGATCAGAGAGGAGAATACAGCGGCTCTAAAACAATCATCATCATCTCCCTGATATCATGTTATCAGGGCAGTGAGGACCTTCCAGAGTGCCATAATTTGAAAAATAGCCCACGTGCGTTTGTATTCCCTTTTTTACTTACTGGCTGGGAAGGTGGGCCAGAGGGCCTCTCTGGGTAGACAAATTCCATCCAACGTCATGGCCGCCACAAGCCCTTTCTAAAACCTTGGTCTTTCCATCCCTGCGCAGGCGCGGGTCTTCAACAAATCGGAGAAGGCTCTGCGTGGTGTAGCTCAGTGGTTTTCAAGCTAGAGATCGCCTCGGAATCACCAGGAAGACTTGTTAAAACAAGACTATTATAACCCCCACCGGAGCTTCTGATTTGGTGAGTAGAGTAGTGCCTGAGAATTTGCCTTTCTAGCAAGTTCTCAGGTGAGGACAATGGATGCCTCGCAATCTTCCCAGGTGATTCTGAAGCTGCTGCTCTAACGCTCAGACAGCCACAGCTGGTGGGCGCCTGGGTGGCTCCGTGGGCTGGAATCTGCCTTCAACTCAGGTCGTGATCCCCAGGGCCTGGCCTGGAGCCCACGCTGGGATCCCTTCTCAGCCAGGAGTCAGCTACTCCCTCTCCCTCTGTGCTTCTCCCTCCCCTCCACTTGTGCTCTCTCTCTGTTGTTGAAACAACAACAACAAAACCCCACAGCTAATACTCTGTGCATTAGAATCACTTGGGGATTGTTACCCTGGCAAACCTGGGCTCCATCCCGCATCTAATTTCACTGGGACCGAAGTAGAGTAAAGCTAAAATTAAAGAGATACCAGAGCTGGTGACCACCATGTTTTTCAGGGCAGTTCCAAGGACATCTGAGTGCATCTACTCACTGGTCTTTTTTCAGCAGGCTGAGCCACGCCTTTACCAGGCCATGCGCGTCAAGAATAATGCCCTGCTCTCCAGAGGCTTATACTTTTTAGTAGGCATCTGTTGAATGACAGCAAACCTCTATATTTCACAGGCCAAAAAGTAGTCTGTGTTTCTGCAGTACAGAGACACCAGCACCTTCAAGTCAAACCTCAGTTTTTTACGATACTCAGAGTAACTTTAGAGAATGGCTTATGGGAAGACTTTCAGAGACGTTGCTCGGCATGTGACTCGTGTGAGCTATCATTGCCCCCAAACGTGTAGGTGTTCTTCTTTTCAAGTTTTCCAACTAATTTTCTCCTCCCGAAGTAATATAAGGCAGGTACAGCATCTGTTTTGTTCCCCATGCATGTCAGATGCTCAAAAACCACTTCTTGACTCAGTGAATTAGTCTTTGAGTCATCGAATCTGGCTTGCTGCCTGTTTTTCATACAGTCCAGTGGCAAAGAATGGTTGTTACATTTTTAAACTGTTGGGGAAAAGCAAAAGAGTAATAGTATTTTGTGACTTGTAAAAATTATATGAAATTTAAATGTCAATGTCCATAAATAAAGTTTTATTGGAACATAGTCATCCTCAGTTGGTTAGAATTAGCCTATGGCTGCCTCCACACTACGTGGGTAAATTTGGTACATTAGAGCAAAACCTAAAATATTTATTATCTAGTCCTTTACAGAGAAAAGTCTGTAGCTCTCTGAATTAGCCAATACATACCCATTATTTTCCAGAAGAAGCTTGTTTGTGTTTCACATTTTCAAAGAAATTAAACATTTTAAGAAGCTGCTTCTGAGCTGTGGCCAGAGAAAATTGCATTCCACACCTAAATATACACAGCTGGGTACTGGGGGAAAAGCAAAAGCTTTAATGGAGTTATTAAAGTTGCAGCATAAGAAATAAAATTCTCCACAGAAATTCTTTTAAGCTCATGAAACTTGAGGGAAACAAAGAATTTAAGACCCTGTTTATTATTTGATTTCATAAAAATGCCTGGTGTGAAAGCAATTACCCATTCTAAATGCTTCAGCAGAGAAAATATTCGCTTACTCCTCCCAGATTTGGGGAAAGGCAGAAATCAGCGAGTAGTGTCATAAATCTTTGAGAGGTCTGAACAAGCATCTTCTGAACGTTTTCAGACTTAACGAGAGCTAGACTTCAGCCCTGAAGAAATGAATCAGGGGACAGTTTCATCTTTTGTAAATCTGTTTCCATCTGGAGTCTTTCTTGCAGGGGGGGAAATAAACATGCTCCTTTTTAAGAGCCGACAAGATCTTAATTGCCTGTTTGACCCGTTGCAGCTTTTCCCCAGAAGCAAAATTTAATGTATCCTGTTTTGATATTGATAGCATACACATGAATATTCCTTATAACATAAAATGAGGGAGATACATTAACACAGCTGAATATTTGTAGTCTCTCTTTGGAGACAGAGAACGAGCTGCATTGCCAATCTATGTCCCCCAAATGACACTACAACTTTTAAAGCTATATCAATAAAGATGATGGCAAATAATTAAATAAAGCCACTTATCATACAAATCAAGATAGAAATGGAGCCTTTGTCATTATATATATATATGCATATATATGCATATATATATGAATATATATATATATACATATATAATTTTTTTTTTTTAAAGGAGAGGGCAAGGGTGCCTGGGTGGCTCAGTTGGTAAAATGTCTGTCTCTGAACTCAGCTCAGATCTTGATCTCAGGGTCATGAGTTCAAGCCCCACATTGGGCTCCACACTGGGCATGGAGCCCACTTAAAAAAAAAAAAGAGAGAGGTAAAAATAAGTAAATTAATTAAAAAAAAAAAAAAGGAAAGAATTGCAGCATAGTGAGGACAACATAACCTAACATTCCGAGTTGGCTTGAGAAGGGTCCACTTGGAATCCATGTGTCCTACCCCAGATTACTGACAATGTGTTGGAGAACAGCTCTGGGTATGTTCTTTTGCTTCTGCTTCTTTGGGGCAGGGACTATGATATGATTTGCAAAATCTTCCTAGGAGCAGAATGGTGGTCCAGAGACAAACAATGCTTAAGACAAAGGAGCAAGAACTAGAGAAGTCAGCTGAAGTCCCATGGGATAATTTGCTGTGAATCATTGTCACAACCAGATGGAGAAAGACATTTGGCTTATTTGGATGTGATAGAACCAAACGGGAATTATCAGAAAGTGATGAGAGGTGCCACAGCATGGTGCTTCAACGCCTGTGCTCCAGAGCTAGATGGGTTTGGGGTAGAATCTTTGTACCTCTTACCCACTGTACAGCCTCGGGCAAGTAACGTAATTTCATCCATGATATTGGGACAATGATAGTATCTATCCTTGAGGGCAAGTGGGAATTATAAAAGATGATGCTCATAGATATTTAGCACTGAGATAATTTCATATGATTTTTACATGTCATTCCACAAACATTTATAACAGCCAGGATAATGCTGGTGACACAGTTGCCATTCCAGGCTAGTGCCAGATGCAGTTTGGTAGGTGAGCTAGTCCTGTTTGGAAAGTAGAGACCACCTCACCTCTAAATCATTACAAATGAAGAACTGGGGAAGAAATTGGGGAAAGCGTTTCCAAATAAAATTAGACTTATAACTTCAAAAGTAAATACTTGCAGTAGACTATTCTGAGGGATGAGAAAGAGGTTACAACATTAGATCAAGGATAGAGGGTTCTATTTCTAGAAAGCCAGAAAACATAAGGCTGTCTTAGGCATCCTGCTGGTGCAAGAGATAGAACAGCATCACTGGGGAGAGCAGAGGAGGCACAAAGCAATGCACTGTCAAAAGCTACATGGCTTGGTACAGAGAAGAGATGAAGAACAGACCAGAGAAGTGTTCTAACTGCCCTACTGGGGAGGCCTTGGGTTTGTTGGCACGAGTAGGCCAGAATGGCTCTTGGAAACACCCACTGTCTTCATTCTTCTTGCAAACATCCCCAGTGGACATTCACTTATTTTCGTTCTTGGTTCTCTTTTTTAAGTTTCCATTTGGCCACAAGTAGGAAAACATTTTAAATATTTGAAGAAATGAGAAATGGAATTTTTGTTGGACCGAGGAATGACCAACTATAGAGTTTAAAAAGGAAACTATAAAAACTAGTGAAAAGTCAGCTTTTGGCTATATTACCTTTTACATTTTTCCTTCCCTCCTCTTAGGGAGCTATAGGAAACTCACTTCAGGAGCAAGGGAAGACCCTAGATGCTAAGCAGTCTGGCTTCTTGTCTCTCCAACTCACAGAACCAACCCATTGCCACCTGCTCCCTTTTGTTAGTTCCTACACCATGGTGGGAAGCAGAACCACTTTGTTGTATAGCCATAGGGTCCTGGGGACACCTGACAGGATAAGCCATCTCTGTGTCTCCCCTCTTTTCTTGAGTGATAACTCCAGTGTTATATTTCTGGCTTGTTTTCAATTATTTCTTTGGGCCAGTAATCTTTTCATGTTGTCAACACGACACAATGGCAAGATTTCACCCTAGTCCCTGTGCTAGCTTAAGAAACAGGCTCTGAGGGGCACCTGGGTGGCTCAGTCAATGGATCTTCCGACTCTTGATTTCAGCTCAGGTCATGATCTCAGGGTCGTGGGATCGAGCCCCCCATTGGGTTCCAAGCCTAGCTCAGAGTCTGCTTGTCCCTCTCTCTCTCTGCTCTGCAGCTCCCCACTCATGCTCTCTCTCTCTCTCAAGTAAATAAATAAAATATTAAACAAAAAGGGCTCCGAGCATCCCTTCCTTGGGAAAGTTGGAGTGGGAGGGGTAGGACTGGGACCAGGAAAAGTCAATCATTTACTAAACACCCATACACCTGCTGAGCTGGAAATGGCCCAGTTCATAGAAAGACTCAGGCTTATCCATATCCAAATGGAGATCACTAGACTATATAAGAGAGACTGAGAGTAGCTGAATGTCAAAGTATTTCCGACTGTCAAGTTCCTCCAAAGACTAAATGCCATGGGAAGGTGTGGGGAGGGGGCTGCTTTGGGAACTGGATGATAATGGGTATGGCAGAGACACGGCACCCACAGAGTTAGGTTTGTTCTTCACTCACACAACCTCGCCATTCTTGCAGCTTCTTTTCAGGGATCTCAAAACCGCAACTAAGTAAAGGTTGTGTTTATTAGTCATTAGGGAAATGCAAATTAAAACCACAATGAGAAGCCATGATGCACCTATTAGAATGGCTACCAGTGTAAAAACGGACTCTACCAAGTGTGGATAAGGATGTGGAGGAGCTAGACTCTCACGCTCTGCTGGTGGGGTGTAAAAAACGTACAACCACTTTGGAAAATAGTTAAACAGTGTCTTCCAAAGGTATCCATAGACCCATCATATGATTAAGCCATTATCCTCCTCGGTATTTACCCAAGAGAAATGAAAGTGTATTTCTATACAAAGATTTGTGCATGAATGTTTATAGCAGCTTTGAACTTTGACTTTGGTTAAAGTCACGGATGGCCTCAGTAAAAAAAATAAGGTAAATAAATCTAACATGAATTTAATAAATGTCACTACTAGGTATTTGACATCCAATTTTTTTTTTTTAAAGATTTCTCCTATGTATTTGAGAGAGTGAGAGGGAGGGAGAGCACATTTTGGGATAGTCAAAAACTAGGAACAATTTAAATGCCCACCCAAGGGGAAAGAATAAACAAATGTAGTATGTTCATGCAATGAAATACTCCTCAGTAACAAAAAGGACTAAATTATCAATATATTTAACAGCACTGATAACATTTGAAACAATCATGCTGAGTGAAAGAAACCAGACAAAATAGAGTATATACTGTCTGACTCTACTTGGATAAAGTTCCCCAAAGTGCAAACTAATCTATAGTGACAAAAAAAGAGACAAGTGGTTGCTTGGGATGGGGAGTGGGGAGGAATTACTAAGGGGAAAGAGGAAATGGTTGGAGGTGACGGATATGTTCAACACCTTGATTGTGCTGATGGTGTCACACGTGTATACATGTGTAAAATTTTACCAAATTGAGCACTTTAAATGAGTGCAATTTATAGTGTGTCAATTATATGTCAATTATTTCTGAATTTTCTTCATTAAAAAATAATATTTATGTAATTATGTTCCCTGTCTGCCTCTCCCGGAAGCAAAAGCTTGTGGGTAGGACCTGGGGTGATCTAGTTCACTGGTGTACCTACAACATCAAGTAGAATGCCTGGAGTACAGTCAGCATGAGAGAAATATTTGTTGAATAAATTAATGGATGAACTAGGGCAGGCAGGGATTTGATATTAACCTGGTCTATTGTCAAGTCCAAGTGATTGGTCCTAATGATTTTTTTTAAGATTTATTATTATTATTATTATTTTAGAGAGAGAGAGAGAGTGAGAGGGGAAGGGCAGAAGGAGATGGAGGAAGAGAATCTCAAGCAGATCCTCCCACTGAAACTGGGGCTCACTGTGGGGCTTGATCCCACAACCCCACAATCATGACCCCAGATGAACAAGAGTCAGATACTTAACCAACTGAGCCACTCAGGTGCCCCAATCCTAATGATATGTAAAGAACCTAGTCAGTTATTCTCACTTGGGCACTAAGAGATGAACATTTTTACAGCTCATGGCACATACCTTATAGGTTTGAAATCAAGGATGCTGATTTAAAAACAATGCTTGTTTCTGATTCTGATTATAATATACTTAGTACAGAAAATTTGGGAGTACAGAATAATACAGGAACACTTTTTGAACTGGTGTGTCCTTTATTTTCCTGCAAGTGTCTTCTTTCTAATAAACATGGGACACCCTAATACAAACAATCATCTTGTCCACATGTTTCCTGACTCCATCATTGCATCCAGCTACCTGGAGCCCTTGGACGTCTCTTTCGTACAGCGTGACAGTCCTCCCCAGTGGGAGCTATATTTATCTGACACTCTGATTATATGAGACACTTACTCCATCTTGTTTAGACTAGAAAGAGTCAAGATACTAGGGAATTTGATGAGCAGAAAAACTGTCTTGTTTTTGTGCTACAGCTTCTAAACTTTTACAAAACAAACACTATACCTTTCTATGAGATTCCACACTTAGAAAGATCATCTAACTGATGATTGTGTCAATATGAACTCATACGTCCCCAACACCCCAGACATATTTCATCCTGAGAGGCTGGGGAAATCTGGCCTGTAAGACTAGTGTCTTACAGGGAGTCACAGGTTACCTACTTTTGATTCCCAGAGCTTAGAGGATAGTGCCCTTTGATTAGTCATTGGATGAAGCCACCATGTGGGGAATATTTATATTTTACTTTTTCCTCAGTTCAATAGCTGTTTAGTAAATGCTTGTTTTCAAGAACTTTATTAGATGCTGTAGGGAATGTATGGGGTGAGCAGAAAATTCATGGGCTCTCAAAGAGCTTATTGTTGAGCAAGACAGAAAACAAGCAAACGGCACTGTTTGCTGTTAAATAATGAAGTAGAGATTCTCAACCAGGAGGCTTCGGACTAACCTAAATTATAGGGGATATCTTAAAATACCCAGGTACCCATCTTAGATCTACTAGATCCAAATCTTTGGTTAAAGTCCCCAGTGGTCTCAATGAAAAAAATAAAGTGAATAAATCCAGCATGAATTTAATAAGTATTACTACTGGGTATTTGACATCACAATTTTTTATTTATTTTAATTATTTCTAAGATTTTATCTATTTATTTGAGAAAGAGAGTGAGCACAAGTGCATGGGGGGAGGGGCAGAGGGAGAAGCAGACTCCCTGCTGAGCGGGGAGCCCAATGTAGGGCTCGATCCCAGGACCCTGGGATCATGACCTGAGCTGAAGGCAGATGCTTAACCAACTGAGCCACCTGGCACCCCAACACCACAATTTTTTAAGTGGAATAAAATACACATAACATAAAATTTCCCATCTTAACCATTTGAGGGATGTAGTTAGTAGCATGAAGTATATTCACCTGGCTGTGCCCCATGACCACCATCCACCCACAGGACTCTCCATCTTGCAAGAATGACTCAGTCCCATTAAACAATAACTCCCCACATCCCCCTCTCCCCAGCCTCTGGCAGCCACCGTTCCACTTTCCGTCACTATGAATGAGACTACTCTAGGCACCTCATAGATCTTGGCAATTTCAGGCTGCTCTACAAAAAATCCCCTAGACTGCCTGGCTTATCAACAACAGAAATTTATTTCTCAGATTTCTGGAGGCAAAAAGCCTGAGATTCTCTTGTCGGTATGGTCAGGTTCTGGTGAGGACCTTCTTTCTGGTTGCTGGCTGACTTCTCATGGTATGCTCGCATGGCGGAAAGAGAGCTTCCTCGCTCTCTGGACTCTTAACAGAGGCATGGACGCCATTTCACGAGGGATCCGCCATCATGACCTAATTAACTCCCAAAGGCCCAGCTTTAGACATGATCACATTGGGATTAGAGTTTCAGGATATGAATTTTGGGGGAATGTGCGTGGCTCAGTCATTTAAGCATCTGCGTTCGGCTCAGATCATGATCTTGGGGTCCTGGAATCGAGCCTCACGCCCTGCTCCCTTTTGTTCAGCAGGGAGCTGGCTTCTCCCTCTCCATCCGCAGCTCCACTTGGTAGTCCTCTTTCTCTCTCTCAAGTAAATAATAAACAAAATCTTAAAAAAAAAAAAAAGGTTTGGGGCGCTTGGGTGGCTCAGTGGGTTAAAGCCTCTGCCTTCAGCTTAGGACTGAGCCCCTCATCAGGCCCTCTGCTCAGCAGGGAGCCCGCTTCCCTTCCTCTCTCTCTCTGCCTGCCTCTCTGCCTACTTGTGATCGCTCTCTGTCAAATAAATAAATAAAATCTTTTAAAAAAAAAAAGGTTTGAGTTTTGGGTGAACACAAACATTCAGTCTATAACATTATATATGTTGGGTCTCGTAGTTGTAAGTGCCACATTTATTGTGACTTAGATTTTTTTTTAAAAAGTCCCTTATTTATTTTTTATCTTCTGAGTGGATCCCAATGTGGGGTTTGAACTCACAACCCTGAGGTCAAGACCCGAGCTGACATCAAAAGTTGTCAGATGAAAAATGAAGAAGGACAAGATGAAAAACAAGAAGGACAACTTTCATACCTACTAAAAAATAAAGGCAAACCGCAACGAAGATGCTCAAAAATAGAAAACCACGGTCATGACAAGAGATAAAACCGAATAGAATTCCCCATCTAAAAATATCCCCAAAAGTACAGAACAAGAGATAACAGAATTAAGACCAAACATACAAGAATTATTTCAGTAATTGTAAATGATTTAACATCACCTTCACCTAAGAAAAACCAAGAACAAATGATGAGAAACTCGCTGAGCCCACATGCCCAACACCTCCCCCCTCACTTCTTCCTTCCCAGATGAAGCAACGGAGGAGGGTAAACTACCCGGTCCAGGGTAGGCTTGTAACATAGGCAAATGGAGAAGGTTGCAAGTTCCCAGAGGCCTACATGCTGCTGGGGACTCTGCCTGGGGAACCTTGAGATTGCACAGAAATTCTACACCACACCGTGCAGCGCGATCTCCCCCACAGACCAAAGTCCTTCCAGCGCCTGGTAAATTCTGGAGATAGTAAATGAAATTTTTGTAAAAAGCCAATAATCTGATGACGTGATTTGAGAAAGCAGAAACAGTATGTGGTCGCCTCGGCCAGAGGTTTGCAAATTAGGGTTGCACGAACAGGCCTGTCTGTAAATTTAAAATCAATCGGAAGAGTGCGGGTGAACGTGAGCAAGTGTGTCTTTTGTGGGTGCACAGGAGCGATTGTGACCAGTTGCGGTGTCATAAAGCTCGGGCATCGAGAGCGTATACACTGTGCACACATCAGATTCCTGAGATTCCAGGCACATGCAAGTTTCCCAGGGCCTGAAACTCACACAGTGTTTAAGAAAAAGAGGACAAAAAATATGATCATAAAGATGATTTGAAACGGGAAAAGGAATTACAGCAAATTTTAAATTTCACAAACACCACAGTCTCAATATCTAGGAAAAGAGCATGATAATTTTATTAATTAATTAACTGCCTATCTTTTCCATTTTACCTATATTGCTCCTTTTTTTTTTTTTTTTTTGCTAGTTACTCTCTAATCTCCTCTTCATGGGACAATGATGTTATAACATTTTCTACACAGCAGATAGAATGAGAAATAGAAATAGACCTTTGGTCTAGCCTAGTTTATTAACATTTGTTTTTTATTTGCCCATCACAGAAACATTTCTTGCAGCTTTACAACTTAGCAGTAACATCATGCAATTTTTAGGATTGTTGTTAAGTTTGAGCGAACTCCATCATGTTCTTTTTATATATTTGGGATGTACCATTTGGAAAAATTTCCCACAGACCAGCCTCATCATGCAATTCAAGCTTTGTTTCTCCACTTCTTACATAATTCTGCGCTGAAATACCAGGTACCACGTCTCATGATTGCAGGTGAATTAGCACAATCAATGACAAGAGCATTCCTAGAAGCCTTCTTACCTCCAGGAGGCGAACAATAATTTAACTTTAGGTAGACGTCACTGCAAACACCAAAGGAAAAAAGAAAAGAAGAGAAAAGAAAAAAGAAAAGAAAAGAAAAAAAAGAAAAAAAAATCCTGCTAACTAAACCAAACATTACCTAATTCTCCAGTCCCTCAGCCAGATCCCAACCATGCCCATAGCCATTCCAACACCAAAGCCATCAGGGTGAAGTGTAGTGTGTGGGAAGCTGGAAGGGAAAGAGATAGTGGTATTAACTGATTGCAAACAGCATATTTTACTTTTGCAATTTTTATTAAAAATTTATGAACACATGAACACATTCCAGAGCTTCGGAAGCAGTGCATGAGAGAGGGGACCCCTGCAGCTTAAGGTTCATTAGCTTTATAGGAAATCCACTTCTGCTACATTCAAATCCCGTCTTTACCGCTCACTAGGGCCTTCCAACAAATTGCTTACCTACCCCATGACCTCAGCTGTAAAATGGGAAGAAAACAGCTGCTTTCACCACCAGACTGAGCTGACTAGTTTGTGGGAGATGACATGGTCTGCAAAGCCTAAAAGGCTTACCGTCCGCCCTTGAGAGAAAGTTTGCCAACCCCTGCCTATTAAATGCCATTAGAAGGCCCTGATTACCAAGCTTCATCTCACCTCCCCCGCTACAAGGTTGCAAAGCAGGTATGTTGCTCCTACTTGGTCAGGAAGCAAACTAAGATTCAAGGAAAGTCAGTGACTTGCCCTAGGTTCCAAGGACAGTGACAAGGCTCACCTCCAGTCTACAGGACTCTAGATTCCAGTGACCCCTCCATCATGCCATGCTGCCACTGAAGCGAGCCACGCAATGCTCAGGATCCATGGTTGGGAGGTGTGGGAAGAAGAAAACACCTCCCTCCCTCCATGTAGCTGGTTCCCATCTCCCTGGTGGGCAGTAATGCAAAGTTCCTGAAGCGGCTGGCTTGGCCTCCCACGGCAGTGTTGCCCGCCTCCCCGTTAGCAGCCTTGATCGCTGTAAACACACTATTTTATTTAAAGTGTGGTTTCAAACTGTGTGCTCGCAGGAATGGAATATTCAAGTATAAAGAGTTTGATTACAAGTGTTTCTCAGATGATTTAAGTATTTAAGCCATTGTATCCATTGTAAAAGTTTATATTTTGAAAAAAAAAAAAAGCAAAAATAATTGGCTTCTTCTGTAAGCAGGGGCTCCTTTGAAGTCTATTAGAGGAAAAAAAAAAAAAGCCCCCGTAAGAAAGGGCCACATTTTGGTGACCAGATGTCCAGTCACTAGGAGCAGTTCTGGAAAGAAGGATGGCTTTCAGTGCCTGTTCCCAGAGAGAAATTCTCAGCTACCCCTAAGCCAGCAGGGCAATCTGAGTTCCTCAGATCTCCAACACCCTCACTGGCTAAGGAATCCCCTACCCAGGGAGTGCTGTCATTTCCCTTCCTTCCCCCTTCCTCCAGCCTTCCATGGCCAGTTCAGAATCCAAGACGACCAAAGTAAACTGTGGACCATGTGGCCATGTTCTCAGCACAGGTGTTCTTTGCTGTAATCACACCTATTTCTAAGGTGAGTCACTGTGAGGAGGGTCAAAGATTGGCAGAGGTGGACAGACTCCCAATTCTTTTGCTATGGATTTGTCCTGGAACCCACCCGAAACCCTCTGTGGAGTGACCCAGTGACAAGAGCCCAGGAGAGCCTTCCCGGGAACATGAGAGAGGTGGAGGCCACTTCATTTTTTCTGTTGGGGGGGATGTTTGGGGCACCCTTGGAGGAGTGTGGGGGTTGGCTATAGACAGAGGATGTCTCTGTGGTGAAAATAAACCCATCTGGGCTGGTTGTTAGGGGTGTGATCTTTATAGACACAAAACCTTTGAAGTTTCCCATTGATTGTGTTGATTTTTCTGTATAACAAAGTAGAGGTAGTCGCGGTAAGAGAACGCGTGGGAACCAGTGGTGACACGTTGAATCCCAGGTGCCCAGGACCTCTAAACTGTCCCCTGGGGAGTCTGGTGTGTCTGGGCAGAATGGGAAACTGACCTTACCCGGATGATGAAATTCCTTGTGCAAGGAAGGTACAGGAGCTCCGTCAGCACCCCTCCCCCCGCCCCGGGGGGACTTGGCCATGTTTTCTACCCTTGTCCTCCCTCCCAAAAGGAGTCCCCACTGAGCTAGGGCCCTCCGGCAGGACTGGCAGAAGACAGGCCAGCCCTTGCTCCTCTTCCTCCCTTCCCTAAAGGGCCACGACAGAGAGTGGCTGCAGGGTCCACGCCAGCCCAGGAGGGGGAGTAAGACATCTCTGTCAGGACGGTCAGGGTCGGGGGATGTGGGAAGCCATTCTCAGCCTAGTGCCTCACCAACTAGTCTTAAATGCAGGTGCCTGGAAATGGAGTGCTGGGATTCGGAAGCAGCTAGAAAATGCATTGCAGGAATTTAAGAAAACGGTGGTTGAAATCATCTTCATCGCCCACCGCGTTCTGGATGAGGGTTTTACAAAGCTGGTTCATCACACAGTATCTCACAGTCCCTGCTGTAATTCACAACTTGGGTCGGACTCCATCCCGCCACGCTCCGTCCCACTCCTTCCCTGCACCGTTCAACTCCTTCTCGGCTCTGGCTCTTTGTCACTATTTGTTCATGAAATGACGCCCCAAAGTAATAAAAGAACCTTCCTGCAATCTTCCTCTGGGCAGACCCGTGAAGTGCAAAGGGCTCTCAACAGAGTGTCAGAAAACCTGGATTCTAAGCCCTATGACCTTGAGCAATTCACTTAACCTTTCAGGAATCCAATTAATTGGCATTAATATGGGAGTGGATTCTCTCTAGGATCTCTTACAGGCCCCAAACCTATGGCCTTAAGTAGGGGAACAGGAATTGTTCACAAACAATAATGGCAAGAAAAACTGAAATTTATTCACGTGGAGCACTGAATGGACCATCGGGTACGAAGGGTCACTTAGGAGGAAGTATGTGCCCCCCGAGGCACCATGAGCTGTATGAATTATTATCTTGATAGCCTCCGAGGACAAATTCACACCACCATTCACCACCAAAATGATTAAACCAATTTAGGAATGTGCAAAGCTACAAGGGCAAACTTAATTTTGATAGAGAACAGGAAATTAGATACTACACGCCCTCCACCCTGAAAAATGAAACAGATCTGGTTGTGAATTAATCTATTATTACTTATTATGAGGGGGGAAGCCAAAGAGTCTTGCTTCTAAGATACTGTAACAGTGCCTCATTTCCTGTTGGGGGTATGCATGGAAAGCTAATTAGTTCAGACTGATTTCTCCAGGGCTGTGTCACACTCTGCTTCTTCCTGCCTGAGTTACTTTTCTATGAGATTGAGATGAGGCTGTCATGTCTGCAGACTTACGGAGAAGAACGGCCCTAACCCATATGCCCACGGACCACTGAAACAGCAAGACACGGGCTGATAAATGGAAAGTTTTATACAAAGTTTATGCCATGACTGAGCATTGCACTTGAAGATGCAAATGTCATGATAGATGTCAAACAGCTTTCCATCCTGAAACGTAGCATAGAGAAGAGTTCAAACTCATCATCAGCTCAAAGCCCTTCTCACAGACCAAGAAACTCAAGTCCACAGAAGGGACAGATATGCCTGGAGTCACTAGGAAGAGAATGGCCAAGTCCCACCTGGATGTCCGAGGCGCGGCAGGTAGCCAGACTCCGCTCTTTCTCTGTGTAAATCGTGTAAGACCATAGAGGGCAATTTATCTTTTTCATCAGCTTAAACGTGTTGACTTCAGTCTCAGAATGCTCTATTTGTGATCCCAGTGTGTTTTGGAGGCTGCAAGTTAAATTCTAACAATTAAAACAAGTTAGAAAAGTAAAGGACTCATTTGCCAGAAATCCCATGAAAGGTGGAGTTCAGTCTAAGTGAAGTGTATGGCAGTTTTTATCTTATGATTAAAAGCTACCACTTTGGAGTATCTCTTTCATGCCAGGAGCCGTAATTGACACGGCACAGCCTGACCTTCACGGGATCCTCACACAGATCCTCTGGACAGTTAGCAGTCCCGTCCGAGCCCTCCAAGACCATAGCCTCCCACTGTCCCCAGCTCTCCGGGGTGGCTGATGTGGGCTGGGGCGCTGCCTCATTCCTGGGTGATGTCAGTGACCAAAGGAGGGACACCTAGTAGGAGCCAAGCCACTGGTCTTCTGCCCCAGCTCTGAGGCAAAATGACACAAACAGGAAGCCAACTGGGGCTGAATCATTCTGAGGGCAGGACCTTCAAGACAGTCACTGAGTTCCTGCTCCCAGACCCCTGGAGCAGGGCGTGGCCTTTGTTCTTCTGGGGGGCTGTTTGTCTCACTATTCCTCCCAATGAATAGGGATCCCTACCCCATTCCTGCCTTTGTGTCACATTGTTTTAATTGGTTTCTTTTACTTGTAAGCAAAGAATCCAAACCATATCTCACTACACCGTCACACGGAAAGCCTTTGTTTTGCTTTTAAATACCAACCTTTATAACAACCTTCCATAATCTATGCCATCCACATCTCTGCCTTCTTATGCACAACAATGAATACATCAAGATCCTGTGTTAATGGGAGCATTTGGGGTGCCTTGAAAGGAATGCAGAAGGCACAGTAAGTTATGCCAATTCTCTGCTGAGCCCAAGACACAGAGTGGAAGATATTCTAGGGGAGGGAATATTTGATTCTGTTTTTCTTTTCTGCTCAATCTCTAACATGAAACTCTCTGCTCCAGAGTCCCCTGGATCTCCTAGGGACCCCTGGACTCCCTGCTCTCAAGTCCTAGGCAGGTCTTCCCTTAACCCTCAGCCTCTCCCGCATCATCCTCTGTGTTCTCCAGCTGGTGCCAAGAATGATCTGCCTCCTTCCATCCACAGGGCCTCCATACTATTAACTTCTTTCTCATCAGAGTCTCCAGCCTCATTGATATGCAGCTAAGGAGCCTGGCCTGGGCCCCAGAGGGTGGGGAGGTTGAGGCGTAGGAGGGGAGAAGCTCTCGGCTGATGCATGATTATTTTAGTATTGTGGACAGTGGCAGGGAGTTTGAGTAACAAATAAGAGGAAAGTTATGGAGGGTCCTTGAATGTCCTGTACCAGCCCTGGTGTCACTGGCCGAGCACGGGGCTTGGTCCCAGCTTACCCAGCCATCTCTGTGGACAGCTAAGTCCATTCACTTCCTGGGCTTTACACCCTTCTCCCGCAAGACTTTAGAAGCTGAGCTATCCCAGGGCTGCACAGCATTCAATATTCTCCTGCACGTGTGTGTGCATTCTCGCTCACGAATTCCTCTGGGTGGGCTGGAAGAGAACTTTGAAATCTGAAAAGAATGGGTTCCTTAGTCCGCAGAGCTCGCTCGTCTGGTGGGTCTGACTGCTTGATGGTACCTGTGGCCTGCCTCCGCATGTACTCCATCCCCATGAGAGGCAACCAAGCGGGCTCGCACCTACTCCAGACCTTCGGGGAAACCCTGGGCCACATGCCAGTTCCCGGACTGAGAAGGGAAGATGCAGAGTTTGATAAAACACAGTCCCTGACCTCCAGAACACTAAAACCAGGACCAAAGCTTGGCCAGTAAAGAGATCATTGCTTCGCTGTGGACCAAGTACCATTCGAGAGGGGCAAGCGGGGATTCCGTCCCATGGGCTTCGGAGAAGCAGAGGGGACTCTGGAAATACGGGACGATCCCTCCTTTTCTACTGCATCTGCCAGCGGCCAACTGTGCTGAGGGGAGAGCTACAATCCACCACCGATTTCTAGCACTGTTCTGGGTTCATGCAAAATTCAGCCAAGATCTCAGCTCTCTGCCATTATGATTAATTGGTCGATGCGTATTTATCAGTCACATCAACATCAACATCACTGGCTCTCCCTCTGAGAAGAGCCATGTGATGAGAGGCCTCATTTAGCTGCTGGGAACACGAGCCTGGCTTTCACGGCAAAGCATCCCTGGCCGCTCTGAAGGAGTCATTGGACCCAGTGAGGAACTGGTGTGATGAACACCATTAACTGATTCATTTTCCCATTGCTACATTGGTTCCCTTTAGATGCCTGAGGCTAATGTTGAGTATTGCCGTTCGATGCTATTTTCTGGTCCCTCACAGGCAGCTCACATGGAGACATTGGTCACACAGTTTCCTCAGTGAATCCACGGTGTAACGTTGGAAGAGATTGTGTGGCCTCTGCCTAAAGACGCAAGCCCCTGAACTAGGGGACAACTAGGCAGGGCCCCTCAATGGTCCCAGGCAGATGATACCGAGTTTCAACCTTCTCAGACTCCCCTTCTCTGTGTTAAAGTTCAGAAGAGTCCTGTTTCCACAACACTCTGCTTGCCTGCTTTATTTATTTCGCCCCTAAAAATGGAGTGTTCTCTGCCTACCATCTCTCTCCTTGAGCTTCCCTCCTCCAGATCTTCGTACAACTGTCTGTGTAAGGTGAGCTCCCAACAGTGAAATGCAAGTTCCACAAGGAAGGGGTCTGCTTGCCTCCTCCCCTACCCCTGTCCCCAGCACTGCAGAGGGGCAAGGCACAGGACAGGTATGGACCAGACTGCTGCAGGAAAGAACCTTCTCCACTTTTCCACTTGAGCTCTCAGCTCTGTGGGGATGACTCCTGTCTCAAGTTCTCTCCTACACCGAGTCCCACATCTCAGCTGCTGGCCTGCGTTTCCCTTGGCTGCCTGCTCACACTCAATACGATCGCAACAAACAGCCTTCTCTTCCTCTCCACACCAGCATCCCCACCGGACCCTCCTGGTTCTGACAGCAATGCCACCATTCACCCGACCACTCGTGTACAAAGCCCTTGTGTGGGGCTGCCTCCTCACCTCCTTCTGTGGCCCTTCTTCCTTCTTCCTGTCCCTGAGCCTGCTTCCTTGTTCACTGCACAGTTGCCAGCCACCTTCCTTTTCTGGTCTATCCAGATCTCATGGTCTAACTCGGAGTCCCATCCCTCAGATGTACCCTGCAATGACAGCCCCTACCTGAGGCGTCATTTTCTAATCCATCGGTCACTCTTCCTCCAGGTTACATTCCTCCAAAATACGACCTACGTCTGCTGCTTCTCTAACCTAATCAAGGCTCATCAGCTGCTCCCTACGGCTGACTCTCTTGAACCTTGGCATTCAGGGGCCTTCATGGTCACCCCTTCAATATCTTGTCCAGTCTCACCTCCAGCGATCCCCAAGCAAGCACCTTCCTTCAATCTAACATTTTCTCCTGGACATGCCTTATGTCTTCCCTCTTCTGGACTCATGTCCTCTTTACCCCTTGCCTTGGGACTCTGCTCAACTCTGGTCAGTGAAGCCTCACCCAGACGTCAAGATCAGCCCAGATCACACCTCCCCCAAGAAACCTTCCCTTCCTGACCACAGCTCTCTCCCCCTCACCTGAGTTGCTATAGCTGTGTTCTCTGCACCATTGACTTGACCTCAGCATATAGTGCTCGGATCCTTAGTAATTTTGTCATGTGTCTTATCTCCCCAGCCAGCTTGTAAACTCCTTTTTAACAGAGCTCACGGATCATGTTTTCTTACATTCCCTACAGCGGTTAAGCTGCTTGCTCCCCAAATCCGGGTCTTGCTCAGAGTAGGAACTCAGTGGATATTGGTTGATTTTAGAGGAAAATAAGACTGAAATAAATGAACATCTGGATAAGAATCAAACGATACACATCTAGGGAACAGCAGTTCCTTAAGGTATTTTTAAAGTGTTTTCCCTGAAAAAATTGGATACTTTGAATAGCACCAACATCCCATGTTAGATATGAAATAGGCAAGCTTACCTTAGGACGTATTTCACTGTTACTAATTTCTAGAAGAAAGAAAATTAGAAAGCCCATTATATTCCGGTAATGAAAGTAGGTCATCTGAAAATCGATGTTAATTTTCTATATTTAAATCACCTAATTTCAGCAATAACATGGTAGACTTAGTAATAATGAAGGGCTCACAACATAGCTCTTTTGTAGTGTTCATGTTTTAAATCAACACAAAGGTGTTATTGTTTTATTCTGATTCGAGTAGGTTAAAGTACATCAGCTTTGGCGTTTAGGAACAGTCGCCAATGTAGTTCTTGACTCTAAAGCCCTGATTTGGTCCCCTCCCCTCCAACTTCCTTCCTCCTCTCCACCCCCAAATTCATATGTAGAAGCCTAATCCCCAAGGTTATTGATTTAGGAGGTGGGGCTTGGGGGAGGGAAGTAGATCATGAGGGTGGATCCCTCACCAATGGGATTAGTGTCCTTATAAGAAGGGGTGTGAGAGAGCGTGCTTTCTCCCTCCACTCTCTACCACCGGAGGACACAAGCAGATAGCCATCCGCAAACCAGAAAGCAGCCATCATGAGGCACCAAATCTACGAGCACCTTGATATCCTGGTCTTGGACTTCCTGGCCTCCAGAACAGTGAGAAATAAATATTTGTTTGTAAAGTCCCCAATCTATGGTAAATTTTTACGGCAGCCTGAACTCAGACAGTCCCCTGTCCCAAGCCTGTCCCCAAGCCTGCCCCCCTTGTGCCATCTGCCTTCTGATAAATAGAGTTCCAGAGCTATGGCTAATAATCTATTGGGCTTAGGCCCAGGAACATATTTGTCAAAAATGTTCCTGTGTTGATTCTGAAGAGAAATAAGCATTGGGAATCTCCAATCTTCAGGCACAAGAAGGCTAAGTGGCCTCTAAGAGCCATGATATAGCTTACGAGGCTCTGCTGATCTCTGCCCACCAGTACAGCCTGCAGTGGACCACTCCTCCCTCCCTCTCTCTCTCTCTCTCTCACACACACACACACACACACACACATCTATGTCTTCTCTCACACCCCTGGGCCTCTGCACAGATGCTTCACCTGCCTGGCTCACCCCTCTCCACCTTGCCCATTCACCCAGTCCCTCTTCAGACACTTGATAAACACCACTTCCTCTGCAAAGCCTTCTGGAAAATTCTCCACCCGACTAGAGCCTTTGCTCCTCTGTATCACTGCTTCCCTGTGCACTATTCTAGTTGAACACCCTTCATTCATGCATGTATTCAATGATCATCAGGGAAACACCTATTTTGTGCCAGGCCCTGCATGGGGACTGGTCATACAGAGCTAACTGAGGCACCATCTCTGGGACCAAGGAGCTTGGGGTCTCACTGGAGAGACCAACCAGAAAACCCAAGATGAGATTTTCAGCTTTTAATGTCCTTCCGTCAGAGAGATCATGAGAGAGCAGCTCTTAGGTGCTAGGGTCAGAGTTTCCTCTTTTGAAAGCTGACTCTTTAACTGAGGTTTTATATTATACTGTATTGGATTTTGTGTTTGTTTTCCTCAAGGCAAACACAGTCATACAGTACAAAGAGTCAAACTGTTTTCAATATTTGTTGTGGAAAATGTAAGATCCTTCTCTTTTTCCACCCTTCCTCACTCATCTGAAGATGGCCACATCTACCCGCTTTAGTTGAGTGTTTTCATTTTTACCTCCATGTCTTCAAATGCCATCTTGAATTGTTATCTTTTGATTTTTCAGCTTTGGGCATTTTTTTATAGACATTGCCCTAGGGAAAATAAGATTTTACAGTCCCACTTCCCAGGTATGCCCCTTACATCTCCCAACTTCCCAAAGGAGTTTCATTGTAGTTTTGATTGGTTCATTAAACATTATGATTTGATAACATAGCTAACTCATAACGTTGTGTTTTTCCTGGAGTTGAATTATCCTTTTCTTTTTAAAAAATCTGCATAACATGCTCTATCCTTATCACTAATTGAAGACCAAATGGAAAATTGTCTAAACACCCTTCCCAAGAAGTCCAAATGCATTCAGTACTTTTTCAAGTTTATATTCCTAAGGAAGCTCTCTCCCAGAGCCTTCAACCATGCTCCAGGCTGACCTGCGGGGCCCTGTGTGCCCAGCACCCAGCTACCACCCAGCTATATACATCAGCACCCTCAGAGCTCCCTTCACCTCTCTCCTGCATTGAGTGCTGCTTTCTGTATCACGTCTTCCTCTTTTTTGATGTGTGGCCCCATTTTGGTAGAGCACATTCTCCAATACCTTCCTTCCAAATGTTCCTAGATACTTTGCACATTTGGAAACGTCTTTATTCTAAAGTGACACTTGATTGATTGTTTATGTTTAGCAGGTGTTTTCTTTTCTTTTTCATTCTTTTTATTTCATTATGTTATGTCACCATACAGTACATCATTAGTTTTTGATGTAGTGCTCCAAGATTCATTATTTACGTACAACACCTAGTGCTCCATGCAACATATGCCCTTGTTAATACCCATCACTGGGCTTACCCAGCCCCCAGCCCCCTCCCCTCTGAAACCCTCAGTTTGTTTCCCAGAGTCCATAGTCTCTCATGATTCGTCTCCCCCTCTGATTTCCCCCCTTCATTGTTCCCTTCCTTCTCCTAACATCCTCCATGCTATTCCTTATGTTCCACATATGAGTGAAACCATATGATGATTGTTTTTCTCTGCTTGGCTTATTTCACTCAGCATAATCCCCTCCAGTTCCATTCATGTCAATGCAAATGGTAGGTATTCATTCTTTCTGATGGCGGAGTAATATTCCATTGTGTATATGGACCACATCTTCTTTATCCATTCATCTGCTGAAGGGCATCTCAGCTCCTTCCACAGTTTGACTATTGTGGACGTTGCTGCTATGAACATTAGGGTGCATGTGCCCTTTTTCACTACATCTGTATCTTTGGGGTTAATACCTTCAAGCTATATTACAAAGCTGTTATCACCAAGACAGTAAGGTATCAGCACAAAAACTAACACATAGACCAATGGAACAGAATAGAGACTCCAGAAACGGACCCTCAACTCTATGGACAACTAACATTTGGCAAATCAGGAAAAAAATACCCAATAGAAGAAAGACAGTCTCTTCAATAAGTGGTGCTGGGAAAACTGGATACTACATATGGAAGGATAAAACTGGACCATTCTCTTACACCATACACAAAAATAAATGCAAAATGAATGAAAGACCTTAAAGTGAGACAGGAATCCATCAAAATTCTAGAGGAGAGCATAGGCAGTAACCTCTTTGACATCAGCCACAGCAATTTCTTTCAAGACATATCTCCAAAGGCAAGGGAAATACAAGTAAAAAATGAACTTTTGGGACTTTATCAAAATAAAAAGTTTCTGCACAGCAAAGGAAATAGTCTACAAAACTAAAAGGCAGCCCACAGAATGGGAGAAGATATTTGTAAATGACATTACAGATAAAGGGCTGTTATCCAAGATCTATAAAGATCTTCTTAAACTCAACCTTCAAAAAACAAGTAACCTGTCAAAAAATGGGCAGAATACATGAACAGACACTTCTCCAAAAAAGACACACAAATCAGACCCATGAAAAAATGTTCAACATCACTAGCCTTCAGGGAAATAAATACAAATCAGAACCACAATGAGATACCACCTTACACCAGTTAGAGTGGCAAGAATTAACAAAACAGGAAACAAAAAAATGTTAGTGAGGATGTGGAGAAAGGGGAGCCTTCTTACACTTGGTGGGAATGCCAGCTGGTACAGCCACTCTGGAAAACAGTATGGAGGATCCTCAAGATGGTAAGAATAGAGCTGGAGACAGTCAATGACAGATTTTAGGAATGTTAACAATGCTACCCACCCCAGACTCCTCTTCCCTGTTTTGTCTCAGTGTCTGAATGTAACTCATGAAAACTACTTCTGGACCATCACATCTCGAGAAGTCCCCTGGGAGTTTACAAAGATGCCCTCCCCTCCGGGATGACCCACTCAGAAACTGGCCTCTGCCAACATAGCAACGTGGTGTCTACTGTACCGGCCCTCCCAACCTGCAGCTGTGTTTCCGACCAGCCAGCGTTCTCAAAATGCAGTCCCTGGACTCGCGGCAGCAGCGGCACTTGGGGAATGTCAGGAAAGCAAATGATCAAACCCAGACCACAGCTACTGAACCCAAAGCTCAGGAGGTGGAGTCCAGCAATGTGTGGTTCTACCAGTTCCCCAGGGGACTCTGGCCCACTTCAGTGCAAACACCGCTCGTCTGCAGTGTCTGTCCCCGGAAGGCACAGAGCACACGTTATATTTCCTTATGTCCTTCCACGTGCCTAGCTCTGTAGGTGTTCATATGTTCGTGCAATTAAATTTGATAAGTGACTTGAAGAGGTTAAGATTAATCAGATAGAATGCTGAGAGAGTAATTAAGCCACAAATCCCATATGCGTGTAAGCGAAGTAGGGAGGTGGGGCACATCTGCGGGGACAAGGACCTAGAGAGGCATGAGAGGAGCACTGGGGAGAGGAGGACTATGCTAAGAACAAACTCAGTCTGTTCACAAGTTTGCCTCTGATGCCCGGGAACACCTGTATGATTTTGGTGTGACCGCGTTAATAAAGTATGACGCAGATGGTGAGAAGAGCAAAAAAGAATTAAGCAATATGCATTTTCTGTTTTCCCCCTGCTATCTTAGGAAGAAAGAACATGCATACAATTTGTGCTCTAACAAACACCCAAAGACAGGGCAGCCATGCACACAGAGGGGCTCCCCAGCAGCTGAGGTCTGTGGGGTTTCCCACGGTGGCCTGCAAGACCCAGTCTTCCACACAGGCCACAGGCAGAAGGTGACCAGCACTCTGCTCCATTACTGTGTATCCTTAACTGACCGGTCAGTTTGAAGCAGTTTGATTCTCGATGCTTGGCGCGAAATAAAGCTTTGCTTGACCTTTGCTTTGTATCAGTCTCGCTCTTTTGATTATGGACCCTAACGTTTCCAATTAACCTCTTCCCACCTCAGCTCATAATCTCCCATATAAAGAACCTTATGCACAATCAAAGACCAAAACAAAAACAACAACAAAACAAACAAAACCCCCTGCTTTCAGAATGTATATGACCATGTTAATTCAGGTCCTCTGAGACACAGATGCCACAACGGGATTAGCTGTGTAGAAGATTCTAGTGGGGGCAATGCCTAGAGAGGAATTAGGAATGGAGCCAGAGGAGGCTGAGAGAGCCGTCAGGTCTCTATGTGGGTCTGGGGTATAGAGGAGAAAAGACCAAGGGAGCAGGGGAGGGAGAGTCTGAGACTGCAGGCCCTTCTAGGAAAGGTTTGCCAAGGCCCACAATGGGGAGCCCAAACTTCCTGCCACAGGACTCCGTGTCTCCCAGGAACTCCCACCAAGTTCAGCCACTGGCCAAGAGCGCTGTGTGGGAAGCTTAGGCACCCAGGGTGATGGTCTTCAGCTGGGACCACCACCCATGAAGCTCCTCACTGTTGGTGATCTGAGGGGTGCATTTTCATGGCCGGCATCATTATCAACTGAAAGCGAAACTATCTGGTGACAAATTCTGCGGGAAGGCCCTGAGCTCTGGCTGAGCCACGTTTTGAAGCCACGCTTTAGAAATTAAAAGTTAGTTACCTCAAAAGAGAAAAGCTCTCCACAACAAATGCCTCTTCCTCCAGGGAGCCTTCCCAGGGAACACAGGCCAAGACAGGTGCCTCTGAGTCTCCCCCTCCCCCATCGGCCATCAGCTCTGCCCTGCAGTTCATTTCTTCCTGTCAGCCTCATCTCCTCACCTCCTCTGACTTCAAAAACCTGTGTATTCTCCCTTCTCTGAACTTTTTTTGTCCTTTTTGATGATGCCAGATTTGTTTCATCTTTTAAGAAAAATGTCCTGGTTCTCAAGGGAACCTCACTCTCCAGAGGGTATTGTCAGATTCCTTGTGGGGGGCGGGGAGGGGATTCACCAAAGAGGTTAAATACCGGGTGTTTTGTGAAGTCACTGAAGATTTTACTCTGCATGGTGCGAGCATGTTATCTCTACTCATTCCCTCTCTGGGCCTCCCCTTCCTCATGCCCTTGGCACCGCGGCAGCCCGGAAGCGTAGTCAGGAGGGGAGGATGGAAGATGAACGGACGCTTCTAGGTGGGAGATGGATTCCATGTGTTGTAGCTTATCCTGGTTATGGAAAACTGTCAAACAGAAGCATAAATCGATTTCCAATGCCACAGTCTCTAGGAACTCAAGCTTATTACCTCGGCTTTCACTCAGTACTGTGAATTGTTATTTTGTGTGGACTTGAACCTGGATCAGGTGGGCAAAACGGTATAAACAGCACTGTTACCTACCATTTGTCACGGAGGTCGTGCAAACGTCTCTTTCTGATCCAGTTCTTGTGGGTCTTTTGAATAAAGTTTCATGATTGCATAGAGCAATCCTCTGTTGCCAATCGCTTGACGGACATTGGGCAGACACCAGTTTTGTGTTACGCAAATAGTGCTCCTCCCTTCTCATTCTCTCTTCCTCACGATCCATTTAATAAGCCCAGAGAGCAATGGTACAAAATGCTCTTGGGGAAATATGCATAGAGAGTAATTCATAGTAACGTTATAATCTTGGGACAACCCAAATGTCCTCTTAACACGTAGCTGTTAAAAAATAATGATAGAGGGACACCCGGGTGGCTCAGTCGGTTAAGAATCTGCCTTGGGCTCAGGTCCTGAACCCAGAGTTCTGGAATCGAGCCCAGCATTGGGCTCCCTGTTCAGTGGGGAACCAGCTACTCCCTCTCCCTCTGCCTCTCCACATTTGCGTTTGCTCTCTCTCTGTCTGACAAATAAATAAAATCTTAAAAAAATAAAAAAATAATGCTAGATTCTTTAGTTGATCCATTTAGTCATTCTTCCAACTCACACTGACTACCTGCTGTATGCGAAGCCTGGTTCTAAGCACTAGAGATCCAGCAACGAAGGAAACAGAAATTCCTGCTGGCAGATTGCTTACACTGTCTTTTTCTCGTTGTTAGGTGTATCTTTCTACATCCTGAGTATGAGCTGATTCTTGAATCTCTTTCAAGTCAAGACCAACTGGAACAAAACAAGTGAAGAGTCAACTTGATTTCCATTTTACCATGGAAAGTTCCACTTCATCCACATTTTCATTTACACAGACCTGTAATTTCAATAATAAAACAGCAAATACTGCTCTTCCTCAGTATCTTTTCAGGGTCAATAACCCTTCAATTACAGGAAGACAAAGAATTGATAAAAGATTTTTTAAAAATATTTTTCCCTCATGTTTTTGGATAGGTTGACTATTCAAATTTTAGACTCAATTTTAGGTTAATCTCTAGTTGAGTTCACAGTAGAAAATCTAAGTATTAGTTTTAAAATGTTTTTGTTATTTTAACCTGCAATTTAGCAAGGGGCTTCTAGAAGTTTACAAAGATACATGAAGGAAAGAACTGAATGAGCTATCCTTGGAGGCCATAATTTTCAGGCTTTTCTTGGTTTTCCCAAATGAAATGTAGTCTTCTCACCAGAGGTAAAATCATTAGAGGGGGGCAGGCATAAAGTTCAAAGAAATACAGAAAGAGGGGTTCAAACACTTTGTTCAGCAATATTTGTTAAAGTGCCTCCTGATTTAAATTTTTGCTATTACTTCCTGGAAAAGTATTTATTTTGTTTATGCAATGTCTAATTATGAATATGACTAATATCTGAACCACGATTTCTCAACCTCAGCACTATTGCTACCTGGAGCTAGATTTTTCCTGGTTGTGGGGTTGTCCTGTCTACTGTAGGGTGTTTAGAAACCCTGGCCTCTACCACTGGATGTCAGTAGAACCCCCACCACTCTCTCACCCCGTCCTTCCATTGTGACAACAAAAAGGGTCTCCAGATACTGCCAAATGTCCCCTGTGGGAGGACCAAATCACTCCTGGTTGGGAACCATTGTTCTGAACAAAGACTATGACTCTTGTCTACTTGTTCTTTGCCACTGCATATCCTACTGGTACTTGGAAAACAAGACTGCCATGCAAGGTTGGACAGGTCCTTCACTGCATGAGAGCACCCAGTCAAAGATGTAGGAAAGACCTGAAATCCAGTTCTTGCTCTGCTTGTCAAGCCAAAAGCCCTGGAATGAGGCTCTGTTCTGAAGAAAGGCCACTTTAGAACTCCCATGGAGGTGACTTTCAGACTAGCTTCTATTAGCAAATTAAAAAATGATAAGCAGAGAGTATCATAAAAAAATGATAATGGCAGATGCTAAATTCATCTAGCCCAACTCCTTCAGTCTTACTGATTGGAGAACTGAGGTCCGTGAGGTAAAACTGGAGATAAGAAGGCTGAAGCTCTTGCTCTTTGGGGATCTTGACCATCAAATGGAAACATCTAGCACGTATTTGGAGAAGGGCCCTTCCATGGGCAGAGCAAGGAAGCACAATCCAAATTGCATGCAAGTATAAGACAAAAAAGTAGGACTCTTCTAGGAAAGCTATGGACTGGGCACGAGGAAAGGCATACCCTTGACCAGGCAGGAAATACCCCTGGAGAAGAAGGTGCTGATGTTGGCTGCTGGGCTCCGTTCAAAAGAAAGCCAGAGTCTGATTCACTCTGTGGCCTTTGGGCTCATGCCCGGCCCATATTGTTAGAGAGCACAAGTACAGCAAAGCCCGATTCTGGACAACAATATTGTTGACAGCAGAGACCTGGGGGCAGCGTAAGGGGCAAGCTGTCCAGGGGGACTGAGGGTATTCCGAGACGCTACAGTTTCAGTCTTCCTCAACCTCAGAGAGCTCTCTTCTCTCTACAGGAAAGCGTGGCTAAACATGACCTTCCTCCTCTTCCAGATGATCCGCACCCGAGGTAGGGAGGCAAGCTGTAACTTGTCACCATCTGCCCTGCCCGCCGGACTCACTAGCTGGAACACATCCCTTCCCAAGCAAGTGGGGCTCTGGGTCTCTGAGCCCACGGACATCCTGAAACCTCAGCACATGGGTGTCTGTCCCAAGTGCATGTTGTTCTTCTTGCCTTTGCAGGTCAGCATTGACTTGTTCAAGCGCTCAGCGCCTCTCACATCCCCTCAAGAATCTTGACCAAGCCTATGACAGGTCTAACAGAAGCTGTAGCAAAGGTCAGAAACACAAGCTCAGAGACGGCCACTGACTGCTTCCCCTTGGGCTTCTGGCTGCAACCCCACGGCCCTTAGCCTCGTACCCTCCTGCCAAGGGACCTCACAGTTTCCCCAATTCCCATCTATCCTGTTCCTCGGGGCGATTTCAAACATTTAGGAAGCAATTACAATGCATCAACTACTCAGAGCAGGCTCCTGGAGGCCCCCTGCTGGGTCAGATGTTAATTTGCTGGTGGTTAATTACATGGAGGTGCTGGGTCTTAGGGACTGTCTGTACAGGGACAGTGGGTAGGTCAGTGTTCTAGCTCTAGTGGGGTCTTCCTGGTGGATATCAGTCCCAAGTCTCTCCGTCCTTCTGGGGAGTGCAATTTGACTCTGCCTGTCTCTTACAAACTCATAGAGGCATCTGCAGCTTTCCTAAGGACCCTTCGAGCTCTAGACAACCATCCACCCAAAGAGGGAGGTGATAGGGTCTAGAGATAACTCAGGACACGATTCCCTTGCAGTTTTCATTTCCACGGAACACCAGCTGGGGCACGTTTTCGGGAATAGCCTCATAATATAACCCAAGTTGCTGACTCCCCTGTTCAGCTGCCCAACTTCACAGAGGTTTCTGTGGGGTCTGACTCTATAACGATCAATAAGGCACCAACTATGCCAAAATTAAAGCGTAAAAATCAATCTGGCAGTAGCACGCAGCTGGGGAGGGATTTATCTCCCGTGCTGTCCCCAGTGGGCCACAACCCTCCTCTGGCTGCCATGGCATGTGGCAGAGGGCATTATGTCAGCAGCACGAACTTGGGCTGTTACTTCCACAGCAGGGGTTTGGGAATTAGTCGCAGGCACTTGCAGTGACTGTGACAGGGAAAAGCAGCTCGCAGGCTAAATGTAGTTAGGCGAGAGACCCTGAGGCTAGAATTCTGGGAACTCTGTAGTGCAGGTGTAAGATTTGGTACCCAGCCAGGGGAGGCATGCAATTGAGCAGAACAGGCAGGAGATCTGGGACCAGGAGAATGAAGGAAGAAAGTGATTCAGGCCAGAGGGGAGGCAGAACCCGCAGCATTTCAGACTAAGGTTTTCATTGGTAGAGACTGCCCATCAGATGTATTAATTAATTTAAATCTGCTTGGCATTTAAAATGGACTACATATCTACTTAACATGTGTGTGTGTGTGTGTGTGTAGATTATAATGTGAATTTAATCTTTAATGACTCCTGTTATTCTCTTAAAATCCCAAAATTAAATTAAAAGGAATCTTGGATATTGTTAAGGGGAAGTGATACACTGAATCTGTATTTTGCAGAAGTTTCTGCAGCATGGACTGGAAGCAGATGGAAACCAAGTGCCCTCCATAGATTTCTCTTTTATGTGTGTTCAGTGGGGTCTCATCGAGGGGTGTGTCCACCTAGTACCTATGATGTGACCTTATTTGGGAAAAAATCTTCCGGCAGTAATTGAGGATCTCAAGATGAGACTATCTTGGATAAGGGTGAATCCTAAATCCAATGACAGGTATCCCACTAAGAGAAAAGAAAAGGAGAACACTCAGAGAGAAGATGAGGTGAAGACAGAAGCAGAGAGTAGAGTGGTAAGTCTGCAAGCCAAGGAGAGCCACAGATTGCCGGCAGCCACCAGAAGCCAGGAGAAGGCACGGAATGAATTCTCCCCCAGAACCAACCTTGATTCAATACCTTGATTTCAGACTTCTGGTCTCCAGACTGTGAAAGAGAAAATTTCTGTTGTTTCCAGCCACGCAGTTTATGGAACTTTGTTTTGGCCATCACAGGAAACTACTACACATTGTAACTGGTGACCAGGTTGGGGAATGGCATATAATGCTAGTTTGGGGGTCAGAATAACCTGGATTTGGATTTGAGTCATGCCTCTGTCATTTTCTATTTGTACAACTTCAGACAAATGATTTCTTAATGTTCCTTTCTGTGCAACCAGGATAGTAAATACTATTTATTTCACGATGTTATAAGAATGAAATGAGATGCAGTGACAGAACACCTGGCACACAGAAAGTACTGGATAAATTTTATGTATTATCATGACCTATTATTAGAAGTTAGTTGAACACCTAAGCTAATGACTAGTTAAGGGGAGGATGGGAAAGCACACAAGTAACTTTGAAGTAGGCATTCCAGAAAGAGACAACGCCTCCTCTTCTGAATATTTGGAAGAAGTGCCAAAGAGAGTTCACTGGCTGTATTTGAAAAGAGGAGAGAGAAGAGAGAATTGGTCTAGGAAAGACATGAAGGGAGGACTGGTTTTAAAATAAAATAAGTATTGCTATTTTGGAAGCTGAATGGGGGGTATTGCTCTGTGTTTGGGAGGAGGATGGAAATGGAGAGATGATTATTCCAGAGAGAGGGAGAAAAGCTGTAATTATAAAGGGGATGTGCGTGACCCACATGCTGGGTGATTTAATGAACATGCTTTAAGGAGGCAAGAGAAAGGAGAAGCCCAGGGAAGGATACGTCTCCTAAGTAGGATGCCTTCAGGTAAGAGAATGGATACCTGTCTATCTCCTGGGCTGGAAGAGATGACAGGTCACAGATTTCTAGGCAATAGGGCAGAATGAGGGAAAGAACAGTGGCCAGTACTCATGTTGGGCAGTTTAAAACACCCCCAGAAGGTACAGAACCTGTCCATGGGGTCTCACCAAGACTGAGCTAGTCCTGGGGGTGTGGCTTTGACAGCAGAGAGGATGGAATATGTTCTGGGAGAAAGAATAGGTTGAGCAAAGATAATGGGTGCATCATAAATGAAGGTGGTACAGGAGGCAGGAACAGGCATGCAGGGTGTGTACAGGGAAGCAACGGGAGAGAAAGGGGAGAGGGACGGGGGCACCTCTCACTCCTGAGCAGGGGGTGCTATGAGCAACGCTCTGGAAGGTTACTCAGGCAGCTCTGGGTAGAATGAGTGGGAGAGGGAGGAGCTATGAGGATAGTGCTTTATTAAAAAGTTTAAATTAGTGCCAATATTTAAGAATCAATATATTTTACTTAAAAGCTAGACTACTGGCATCTTTTGCCGAATCAGAAGGTCTGATAGTTCCGGGCCCATATTCGGGTGTGGTCACAGATAGTTTGAGGCAAGGAGTTGCTAATGTTTCAGAAGCTCATACTCTCTTTGCCTCGCTCCACCTTACCCACCACTTCACTCATTTCCATGACCTGCTTAGGCCCTGCAAGCCGGACATAACTGATGTAGATGTTACCGAGCAAAGGGTGATGTAATGCGTTCCTGCCCTCTCTCTGCAAGAGCTAAGCTAAAATGCATCACTGAATGCATTTATCCTGAACTTTTTTTGTTTGTTTTGTCTACTAGTTTTACGAATTACTGAGAAAGGAGTGCTAAAATCTCCATCTGCAACTATGGACCAGTCTGTTTCTCCATTCAGGTTGATGGGGTTTTGCTTAATGCATTTTTGAAATTTTGTTACTAAGTGTATACATATTTGAGATCAAAATATCTTCCAGAAAAAATCAACTCTTTCATCATTAGTCTAATATGAACACTCCAGCTTTCTTACAATTATTGTTTATCCTTTACCTTGAATATTTATATTTACTTTACCTAGAACATTTATATTTACTTTACCTAGAACATTTATATTTACTTTACCTAGAACATTTATATTTATATTTAAAGAGAATTTCTTATAGAAAGTACATAATTGAATCTTACTTTTTTCATCTCTGCTTTTTTCTTAAAAAATATTTTATTTATTTGTTTGTCAGAGACAGAGCATAAGCAGGAGGGGTGGCAGACAGAGGGAGAAGAAGGTTCCCTGCCCAGATGTGGGGCTCATCCCAGGACCCTGGGATCATGACCTGAGCCGAAGGCAGACACTTAACCAACTGAACCACCCAGGCATTCCCATCTCTACTTTTTAATTGGAGTATTTATAACATCTACATTTAATGTGAGTATAGATATGGTTGTGTTTAAATCTGCACCTTGTTTTGTCTTCTCTTTGTTCCATGTGGTCTTTGGTCCTTGTTTCTGGTTTCCTGCCTACTTTTCTATTAATTGGATATTTTTAGCATTCATTTTTTTAATCTCCTCTAATAGCTTATTGACTCTCTTTTTTTTAAGTAGTTGCTCAAGGATTTAAAATGTCTACCTTTAATTAACCAGAGGCAATCCAAATAGCATTATAAAACTTCAGGTATAACCTAAAAGCTATGTAATTCCATCCCACTAACCCCTCTTCATTATATGTGCTATTATTATGCCATATTTTTCTCCTACATATGTTATAAAGCCCGTAATAAACAATAAGTTTTCCTTTAAACAAAAGTAATTGAAAATGAGTCACAAATTTTAAATGTAAAAATCAAACCCAACTTTTAGGAGAAAATATGAGAGAAAAATTTTGCCACTTTAGAGAAAGCATAGTTTTCCTTCTGCTTCAATTTTTTTGAAGCAGAACGAAAACTTCCAGACTCTTTTTATGAAGCCAGCATTACCCTGATCCCCAAACCAGGCAAAGACCCCACCAAAAGGGAGGATTTCAGACCAATATCCCTGATGAATATGGATGCTAAGATTCTCAACAAGATCCTAGCTAATAGGATCCAACAGTACGTTAAAAAGATTATTCACCATGACCAGGTGGGATTCATCCCTGGGTTGCAGGGGTGGTTCAATATTCACAAATCAATCATTGTGATAGAACAAATCAATAAGAGAAGAGAGAAGAACCACATGGTCCTCTCAATTGATGCAGAAAAAGCATTTGACAAAATCCAGGATCTGTTCCTGATCAAAACGCTTCAAAGTATAGGGATAGAGGGAACATTCCTCAACCTCATAAAATCTATTTATGAAAAACCCACAGCGAATATCATCCTCAATGGGGAAAAAGCTGACAGCCTTCCTTTGAGATCAGGAACATGACAAGGATGCCCACTGTCACCACTCTTGTTCAACATAGTATTAGAAATCCTAGCAACAGCAACCAGACAACAAAGAGAAATTAAAGGTATCCAAATTGGCAATGAAGAAGTCAAACTCTCTCTTCGCAGATGACATGATACTTTATATGGAAAACCCAAAAGACTCCACCCCCAAACTACTAGAACTCATTCAGCAATTCAGTAATGTGGCAGGATACAAAATTAATGTACAGAAATCAGTTGCTTTCTTATACACTAACAATGAAAATACAGAAAGGGAAATTAGAGAATCGATTCCATTTACTATAGCACCAAGAACCATAAGATACCTGGGAATAAACCTAACCAAAGAGGCAAAGTATCTGCATTCGAGGAACTACAGAACTACAGAATTTCTTTCTACATGAAAGAGATTGAAGAAGACACAAAAAGATGGAAGACCATTCCATGCTCTTGGATTGGAAGAATAAACATTGTTAAAATGTCTATACTGCCTAGAGCAATCTATACTTTCAATGCCATTCTGATCAAAATTCCACGAGCATTTTTCAAAGAGCTGGAGCAAACAATCCTAAAATTTGTATGGAATCAGAAGAGACCCCGAATTGCTAAGGAAATGTTGAAAACGAAAAACAAAACTAGCGGCATCATGTTGCCTGATTTCATGCTATATTACAAAGCTGTGATCACCAAGACAGCATGGTACTGGCACAAAAACAGACACATAGACCAGTGGAACAGAGTAGAGAGCCCAGATACGGACCCTCAACTCTATGGTCAAATAACCTTCGACAAAGCAGGAAAAAATATACAGGGAAAAAAGTCTCTTCGATAAATGGTGCTGGGAAAATTGGACAGCTATGTGTAGAAGAATAGAGAAAGCAAAGTTTTCTTAGAAAACAATATGTGCCTATCATAAAGAAAAAAATGATGAATTCACTTTATTAAAGTTTAAAATACTTACTCTTTGATAGACACTGTTAAGAAAATGAAAAGGCAAACCACAGGCTGGGAGAGATAAACTGCAACATGTTGATATGAAAAAGGATACATAACCAAGATATATAAAGAACCCCTACAACCCAAGACAAATAACACAATTAAAAATGGGCAAAATAGGTGAGGCCTCCTTGCGTGTAGTGCGCAGGCGCTCCAGCAGGCCCTCTGCTTCCCGCCCAGGCGCTTCCGGCTCACCTGGCGCTCAGCTGCCTCAGACGCCCCTACGCCATGTCCAGCCGCTGGTCCAGCTCCACGACAGGAGAGAGAGAGAGAGACAACAAGAGAGAGAACACAAGCAGGGGGAATGCAATTGGGAGGCCTGCTTCTCCTGTGGAGCCTGATGTGGGGCTTAATCCCAGGACCCTGGAATTATGACCAGAGCTGAAGACAGATGCTTAATAACTGAGCCACCCAGATGTTGAACCAACCTTGCAGCCCTGGAGTGGATCCCACTTGGTCGTGGTGAATGGTCCTTTTGGTGTACTGCTGAATCCTATTGGCTGGTATTTTGGTGAAAATAATCCTAAAATTTATATGGAACCAGAAAAGACCTCGAATAGCCAAAGGAATATTGAAAAAGAAAGCCAAAGTTGGTGGCATCACAATTCCGGACTTCAAGCTCTATTACAAAGCTGTCATCATCAAGACAGCATGGTACTGCCACAAAAACAGACACATAGATCAATGGAACAGAATAGAGAGCCCAGAAATAGACCCTCAACTCTATGGTCAACTCATCTTCGACAAAGCAGGAAAGAATGTCCAATGGAAAAAAGACAGCCTCTTCAATAAATGGTTTGGGAAAATTGAACAGCCACATGCAGAAAAATGAAATTGGATCATTTCCTTACACCACACACGAAAATAGACTCAAAATGGATGAAGGATCTCAATGTGAGACAGGAATCCATCAAAATCCTTGAGGAGAACACAGGCAGCAACCTCTTTGACCTCAGCCGCAGCAACATCTTCCTAGGAACATTGCCAAAGGCAAGGGAAGCAAGGGCAAAAATGAACTATTGGGATTTTATCAAGATCAAAAGCTTTTGCACAACAAAGGAAACAGTTAACAAAACCAAAAGACAACTGACAGAATGGGAGAAGATATTTGCAAACGACATATCAGATAAAGGGCTAGTGTCCAAAATCTATAAAGAACTTAGCAAACTCAACACCCAAAGAACAAATAATCCAATCAAGAAATGGGCAGAAGACATGAACAGACATTTCTACAAAGAAGACATCCAGATGGCCAACAGACACATGAAAAAGTGCTCCACATCACTTGGCATCAGGGAAATACAAATCAAAACCACAATGAGATATCACCTCACACCAGTCAGAATGGCTAAAATTAACAAGTCAGGAAATGACAGATGCTGGCGAGGATGCGGAGAAAGGGGAACCCTCCCACACTGTTGGTGGGAATGCAAGCTGGTGCAACCACTCTGGAAAACAGCATGGAGGTTCCTCAAAATGCTGAAAATAGAACTACCCTATGACCCAGCAATTGCACTACTGGGTATTTACCCTAAAGATACAAAGGTAGTGATCCAAAGGGGCACGTGCACCCGAATGTTTATAGCAGCAATGTCTACAATAGCCAAACTATGGAAAGAACCTAGATGTCCATCCACAGATGAATGGATAAGAGGTGGTATATATACACAATGGAATACTATGCAGCCATCAAAAGAAATGAAATCTTGCCATTTGCGACGACGTGGATGGAACTAGAGGGTTTCATGCTTAGCAAAATAAGTCAGTTGGAGAAAGACAACTATCATATGATCTCCCTGATATGAGGAAGTGGAGATGCAACATGGGGGGTTAAGGGGGTAGGAGAAGAATAAATGAAACAAGATGGGATTGGGAGAGAGACAAACCATGAGTGACTCTTAATCTCACAAAACAAACTGAGGGTTGCTGGGGGGAAGGGGGTTGGGTTATGGACATTGGGGAGGGTATGTGCTATGGTGAGTGCTGTGAAGTGTGTAAACCTAGCGTTTCAGAGACCTGTACCCCTGGGGATAAAAATATATCATATGTTTATAAAAAAATAAAATAAAATAAAAATAAAAATAAAAAAAAATGGGCAAAATATTGAAAACAGAAACACATTTCACACATACAAATACATGCACACACACACGTGTGCGCACATACACACACACACACACACATGAATGACCAGTAAGGACACGGGAAAATGCTCAGTGTTATTAGCTATGATACTGAGGTACAAATTAACACCCCAACTATATATAAAAACACACCCACAAGAATGGCTAAAGATTTACAAAGACTGACTATACTAAATGCTGCTGAGGTTGTGAATTAGTCCACAGAAATGGAGAGCAAGAAACTAATTCTTTCACTGTATTTTTGTCTTTTATCCAAATTTTTCTTCTCATAATTAGCAACTGCTTTTATCCCCATCAGACTCTTTGAGTATGAAGCTGCTCCTGTTTAGCGACCATCTGATGTGCTTGACATCTAATTAACTAAACATTTACAAAAAAATTTCAGAAGCCAGCTGACAGCCCCTGCCTAGGAAGAGCCAAAGGCTGGGCTTTCTAGAAAGATAAAGAAAATCTGCTTAACCATGGCACAGGAGAATAATAAACACTAGATACATTCCTTCCAAGGAGATGATGTGCCCATTTCTTTTTCAGTTCCTCTGGACCTTGTAATATTGTCTCCATCCCGACCCCTATAGTGATTTCAAAGCCAGTGAATGAGAATTCACCGCGCCAATATTGACCACCCTCAGAAGAAAAAACCTGGGAGTTGTAGAAATGAGTTTTTGTCAGGATGGTACCTTAGTTTCTCTATCATTCCTGGGGAATTATGTCAGATTTCTTCTCTTTAATGGGCACATTAAGAAGTGACCCAACATTTAATAATGATTTACAAATTACCGCCTAGCACAGCCTGCAGAAAGTGGCAGCCATTAGGTCCATAGAATATACTGTGCTAGGAACAGGTGGGAGAAGGAAATGTTTTCCATCTGGATTTCTAAGTAGTAGTTTAGGAACTTAGATTTTGCTTAGCTTCATAAAAAATGGATGAACCGCAGAGCCATGCCATCATTCCAAATGTTATTATGCCATATATCCTGGAGTGTAAGTGGCTTCTGTCGTGCCTCTTACTCATGTCATTGTGTGGGTGGCAGTGCTCTGGCCAACAGTGACCATGCGGAGTTTGGGGCTGAGAGACTTTTATAACCATCTCACTGGGTTCTGAGAGCTTTCCAGAGCTGACAGCACACAGCTAATTAGAAAGCCAACTCAAGTTATTTACCAGATAATGAGGGGAAATGCCTGTGATTTAACTTTTACCTACTATCGTTCCCTGTGGAGTTTTTGAAGGGAAGTAATCACCTCCTCATTACGGTGAAGTGTGGCTTGGTGTGTGTTTTGTTGTTGCTGCCATAGTTTTTCCTCCTCTGAACTCTCCATGAGCCCAGGAGTTATTGTTCCCGAATGGCTCGAGCTCCTTCAAGGTATTCCATTAAGATCACCATTAAGATTTCCAAAAGTCAAATGAACACAGACTCTCAGCTGTTAGCTCGTCTAATATTTTCCCCTAATGTATGAATTTCTTCATCAACACACACTCTATGTGTCTGGTCTCTGCTTTGCACAACTTCAGACAGGAGCTCACTACCTCACTTGGAAACCCCTTTCTCCGTGAAGAAAAATTTTAAAACAGAACTGAAGTAGCTCTCCTCCTTTACTGGTTCTAACTCTTTCTTCTGCCATTCAAGAAACAAGTCTACTCCTATTTCCAAATGATGGCTTCTTTATCAGATGCTGCTCCCACCCCTTCAGCCATCCCCCAAGACGTGTCAACCGCCAAGCATCCTCCTCTCCAGCCAATGACACTGCAATAGAATTTTGACTCTGTTTCTTCTTCTTTTTCCCTCTTTTCCTGCTTTTCAGTTTTTCCTTCATTCTCCCTTCCTTCCTTTCCTCCTCCTTCCTTCCTACCTTCCTTCCTTCCTTTGTTTCTTTTTATCAAAAAACATATGCACTTGAAACACTGTTTGGAAACACAATCACAAGCCTCCCTGTGGAAGTACTAGACTCAAATCTGCTCCAAACAAGGGCAGCTCTCTTCATAAAAACAGAATTTTAGGTCCTATTTACCAAGGAATCATGCTTTGACATCTTATTTTTTTCCAGAATGTTAATATCTATCAGACTCAGACCTCAACTTTTCATTACTCTATACATCATCTGAGCACAGATGGGCCTGAGAGTCAAGACACTTACTTGGCTCAATTCAGATGACAAACTTCTTGGTCTACAGTAGCAACTGATAGAAGACAAAGTATTTCATGAATATGAGGCCCTCTGATAAATGTTCAAAGCCTCCCCATGATCATGCAATGTGAAGACATGGCCTCTGAGTGTACAACCAGCTCAGTGACTCTCTTGCCCACTAAATCGTGGTGCTTCTCTTTTCATAACCAACAGCTGAGAGTCTAGAAGCTTCCCATCTGCCTGCAGAGGGATATGTCATTCATGAAATGAGGCAATTGTGACAACCCTTGTGAAACACAACATCGTAACAGTAAAAATAAATTACAAATGGTATTTGCCTGCTGTTATTACTTGCTATATTGACGGTGTGTTATCCGACTTTCTTCTTGTGTCTATGGAAAACAAACCACAAAGACCTCGTTTTTCTCCTCCGATCACATCTAAGTAAGAGCGGATTTAAATGTATATTTGTCTACTTATATCCACATATTTGGAGACATTGGACAGTCCGATCCCTACACTTTACAAATTGACATGATGGGTATCAGTAACACGATGAAACTGTGGCCCTGAGCCATTGGCCAAAAATGGCTGTTGCAGCCCAGCTGCATGGACGTACTCTGGCTAATGAATGCGGGCAGTGGAATTCAAACCAGCGTGCTGCTTTGCATTCCGCCTGCATCACCGGAGACAGAACAACAGTGCGCTAATGATGACGAAAGTTGAATAACACAAAGTCCCACTCCACAGGTTCCAAGCATCAGCTGGACGGTGGAGTGCCACGGCTAGCTAGCCCCAGCGCTGGAGGAGAGCAAGCTACGGACCGGGAGCAAATGAAACTCTTAAAAGAACCTCAAGGCTCCCACTCTCACTCCAGAGAAGAGAGACCAGGGGGGCACTGCTGGGCATTGCAGGGCTCGGACTCACTGTCATTGGCACTCGCTGAAAGCAGTGGCTATTTTGTTTAGACACATGAAACGCAAAATGAAACCACCGGGATACAGAGGAAAGGGGGATTCACTGGTTCAAGGAGCTGAAAACCAGGGGCAGGGCTGGTTTCCTGCACAGCTGGGGGTGGGGAGCAGGTGACATCATCCGTTTCGCTCCCTCCGTCTTTTGGCTCTGATTTCCTGTGTGGGCTCCATCTACAAGCAGATGCCCTTCTTCTGCTGGTAAGATGCCTGCAGCCCTTCAAGTTTCCCATCTTCTCCTCTCAGCGACCCCAAGCAATAAAGAGCTTCCTTTTCTGTGGTTCCCACAAAAGTCCTGGAATTCAGCTGCTCTGATTGGTCCACCTCTCAGCCAATCACTTAGGTCAGAGGGATGTGATCTTCTGATTGGCACATGCTTCTCCTCTGACACTGAGGTGGGGCCAGCTCTACTTTACCACTTGGACAGAGGGAAGAATGGGTAGTTCCCCCCAGAGTTAAATGCTATCAGAGGGAAAGTGTGAAGGACAGAAAACAGAAGTAGATAGCCACATGGCGGTAACAAAATCGACTGAAGGGGCCGGGCCAGAGTTTATGCATGGCAAGGCACTGCTATATATAGCACTAAATGCTGCCTTCTTTTGCCATCATCCCCGGTGAACCCACACGTTCTGGGGATTCTGTACCCAGTTCGTGTTCTGCTCCTTCCAGCCACCATTTTGATCATTGCCATTGCCAAAGTCCTGTAGCTTCCAACCTGGTTTTGTTGAGGATAAAAGCATGGGATTGTCCAAGACAGAAATGAATTTGTCCCCATTGGTAATCAAACATTGTGAGGACTGATCATGCTTAAAATATACAGTGGTTGACGTTATTCCTGGCAGCTTGCTAAGCTTCCATGTTTTCTTTACTGACTCTCTAAGTTTGTTGATTATGCTGATGCCTCTCCCAAGCGTTCTATTACTCTTAATACTAGACAACTGGGAGAGATTGTTCTGAAAGTCACCGAGAGCAGACAGACAGGAGGCTTCTGGCTGGTGAATTCACTTAAGAGGCCAAGAGGAAATGTCTTCTCTCTAGAATCTGTTAGTCACTCCTACTGACTCATAATAATTCTGTCTCTGGGCAGAAGTTCCCTTGAGGTAGGTCCCTGCCATATGGCTATTTCAACTGATGGAAGAATTCAGTGATGTTTATACAGCAGAGTTCTTGTGACTCCCAGGCAGCAGATCAGGGTCAAGTAAGAGAGACCAATCTTGGCTAGTAGGCATAGCCTTGGCTGGCACTGCCAAAAGTGTCAATTTAACCTCCATACTCTTCTTTCTGACTACCCACTCCACTCCTAATCTAGCCATTCATTCCACAAACGCCTGACTACAGATATCAGGGTATGAGTGAGTAATAGAGAGAACATGCAGTCTTCTCTGATCATATTCCTATGGCTTCACATGAGCATGAAGGAAATCAAAATGTCACCTCAAAATGTGACTTTGGCATAAAAACTATTTAAGACTGAAGACTATTAAGAAACAAAACTTAACCAGATAAATGGGAGGATCTAATTGGCTTTATTAATGGATCTATGAATCAGGCAGCATCCCATCTAACAAGTAGTGGGGAGCTCTGTGGAGTTGTACAAAATGGAAGTTTTTTATAGGGAAGAGGGTAGGACAAGGAGTTAATAGCAAAAGACTAGAAGGGATTTGATCAGGCGAGGTCACCTTCCCTTAGGGATAAGGATAGGGGGTCTTATCAAGTGCATTACCTCACCTTCCTTTGGGAAATGGACAGAGTCCATGTGACAGATTACCTCATTGGTGCTGACCAGAAAATTCCAGATTGATTGGCTTAAAATTCTACTACTGGAGAGGTTAAAACTGCCATTAAGTCTTGGTTTTCTGCCCTGGGGGTGAGTGACAACACCTTGGGCCTGTGGTTTTCTTCTTAGCAAGGCAATTAAGACAAAGCAGTTACCAAAAGAAAGCTCTCTGCTCTTCCCTATTTCCCTAAAAGCAGGACATAAATTTATAAAGTGTCCCTTCTGCTGTCTCTGTCAGGAAGGGAGACAACTTTAGACCCTTATCAATGTGGAGATAACACCAGACAGAGGAATCTACATGAAAAACTTCACTAGGGGTGCCTGGGTGGCTCAGTCAGTTAAATGTCTGACTCTTGATTTTGGTTCAGGTCATGATCTCTGGGTTGGGAGATCGAGCCCCCCACTGGACACTGAGCCTGCTTAAGATTCTCTCTCTCTCTCTCCCCTGCCCCCCAAAAAAGGAAGAAATAAAAAACTTTACTAGCGAGGCTTTATCTAACATTAGTTTTCCATATGTTGAACTTCACACAGTTTGTTCCCCTGGAAGCCTAAAACTGCTTTCCTTTGTCCTGTCATTTCTCTATAAACTTACTTTTTGTTGAAGGTGCTATATATGCCTGGATTCTAAGCCATTTCTTTGAGCCACTCACCCCTGGGCACTCCCACGTGCTACCTGTTCATTACACATGGTAATAAACTTGTTTACTCTTCTTAGTCTGCTTTGTTACAGACTGCAGCTGAGAACCCAGAAGGGTGGAAGGGATTTTCCCTCTCCCCTATAAGCCTGAAAGTCACCTTGAGAGTTAAACAGGGCAGGTATCCATGCCAGCCTACAGGTAAGAAGACAAGGCTTGTCCAGGCTCACAGTGCCATCTTGGACCCTCTAGCGCTTCAGGAATCCATCTCAGAGCAATTGAAGAGACTGTGGGTCTGCGCTACAGATTCCCATCAGTCAAAATCATCTGCATATTAAGGACAGCAACCACCCCTGCCCTCTTCATATTTTGTATAGCTCAGTCTCACACTCTAAGCCTATTTACAAACCATTGTCCCTCAACCCCTACATGGAACCAACATGTAAGGTAGCCAAAGGGCCCTTGAATATGCCCATGCCAACAGAGACCTAGAATTTATGCAGCCACCCTCTGGCAAACTTTCTTCTGTGAGTTTATGAGCCATCTTCTTTGCTTTAAAGTCTTCCCTTTTCTTTTATTCTTCTTTTTCATTTTTTTGTCACTCACTCTTTGGGGGCAATTATCATTGCTTACTGGAGATCTGTGTTCCGAAGGAAGAACGATGTGATTGTGAACTGTGTTGAGGTTACAGCAGTACAAACAACCCAACCCTGCCCTATCTTCTCCCTGTCATGACTCGGGTTATTGATGGGTCTTCTGTGTATCCCAGATCATTTTCTTTAAGCAATAAGCCACTGCATTGTTGGTCCAGTTTGGAATCATGGCTTTTATCCAATGTTAGTTAAAGGTGGAGAAGAGACTAAGCCCTATGTCCATGGGATTCAGAGAAGGACAGAGCTTCAGAAACCATCTGGTTCAAAGCTTCACTGTTGGTGGTCACTAACAGTTCCTTTCTCAAAGAGTATTAAGAAATAGAAAAAAAAAAAAAAAAGAGCCGGTATTTCTCAGGTACTTGTCAGGTGCCAAGCACTTTTTCAACATGCTTTCCAGGCACTGTTTACTTAATTCTCAGAGTAACCCCCTCTGGTGAATACTGTCCTCACTGCCATTTTACAGATGGACAAACTGAGGGGAAGAGAATCCAAGTAACTTACACAAGGCCATGTTGTAGGGCTGGGACATAAATCTGTGGGTTTCAGTCTGTGTTTGAGCAAACATTGCAATGATTCTAGAACTGTCACTCTAACCCACCCACTCAGCTAATTTTTTCCAACCAAACCAGCCTTGAGCTAACAAATATATGGGGAGTAAGGGACAATACTGAGAAGAGTGAAAAAATTACCCACCTACACAGTGCCACTAAACACACAACTTTTATCATAGTCTGGGTAAGACTTGGAAATTACAAATTAAATGGACAAGACATGTCAAGTTACTTTATATTCTTTAAATCTTTAATTTTGACTCAGGGCACCCACCCCAATTCTATCGGCCTGACTGGCTCAGTGAATTGGGGGGCTGATCCCTACCAGGCATTCTGGAAAGGCTCCGGGGTCTTCCCTGGAGAACATTTAAGAAGGTCTCAAATGCCGACCCACTCACAGCCCAAACCCACATGATTACTCAGATGCAGAAATTCTGCTGCTTTCTTGCCACTCTTGCACGCATCAATCTTTGCTGAGGTTGAGGGCTCCCAGGCATAAGTGTCCCTCTCCTCTAGGGAGACCAACCAGCTAAACCTCCATTCGCCTCCTGCATTACCCAGCAGGCCCTTTTCCCCCTACCCAACCCATCATGGTTCGTCGTCACCTCCCCAGTATGAGCAGCACAAGCGCAGGAATGTTATGTGCTCAGATGCCTTCCCAGTGCCTAAGTCAGAGCTCGGCACACAGACTGCTGCCCCTTCCAGAAGGCCCTTCCTGCCTCTCTAACCCCCATCCTCACAGTGACCTCAGGCCATCAAGAAAAGCAGGTTCTCAGAGGCTGGGGGAGAGAGGAACCTGGAAAATGGAATGGCAAAGGCGCTCATTCTTTCTAGTTCTTCAGCAGCAAAGACAGAACCCAAAGTAATATCTCAATAAATCACCCCACCCTTCATGGACCAGCCAATGAGCATTTGGCACCATTTACCCATCTTCTAGCCATTGGGGGAAAACACACATGTGTGAAGGTCATTTATAACTTTCAAAGGTCTTTCTGACTAAAATGAGGAAGTTTGAGAGGTTCCTCTCTTCAGGCCCAGGATAATGAGACCATTCACACAGTTAAAGGGATTTTTACTCTCCACAGGGCTCTTTTGTTCCACACAAGAGCACAGCTTTCTGGGTAGGGGAGGCGGACGAGGGTCCCCACAGCCTGACAAGCTCAGCACCCATCAGCTCAGGCAGCCAGATAAAGTGATGAGAGAGAGGGAGAGAGAGCGCGCCACATGCAGAGGCAGACACACGCTGGCAGAAGTGGGGAGAGAGGTGACAGAGTGTAGAAGTTACAGACACACGGCGACACACAGAGTCCCAGAAAAGGCACTTCTGAAGGACATGGAAACAGAGAAGGCACCGCTAAAAAGCAAACAGCAAGAGTTAGAACACACCAGGGCTGCACTACCAGTTAGCCATTCTGTCATTTCCCCAAAGTTAACTAATTTTGCATTAAAGCAGGGGCCATGCCACTGAGGCAGCTTAGAAAAAATGATTTTGTTTTATGGGCTCTCACAGCAAACCTGCTTCAAGGCTCAGCCACTTAGAGAAGGAATCTCTTTGCTCTGCCCGCACTGCCCAGACACTCGGCCACCCGGCGCTTAGGACCCGCCTCCTCACAGCTCTTGGGCCCTGGATTTAAGCTGCGCTGGCATCTCCTTTCCTGACCTTTCCAGCCAATGCCTCCTGCTGTGCAGGTATGTTTTAACCAACGGGCCTGCAGCTCCTCATGTGGGACAGACAGCTTCTGGAAAGATCTTGTAATTCAAATTCTAATAAATTATATGGGATCGGATTGGGGTGTTGTTGTGATGGTCAACACTTAGTTAAGGAAAGAAGGCTTTTGTCAAGTTAGTTGGTTTGCTTTAAGGTAAATAACTTTGTTCTAGGTGTCTGGGTTTGGTTGCTATGTTTTTGGTTTTGGCCTCTGTCTCCACAGCCCAAAGGAAATGGCTTGGAACCTTCTGAAGCATGTTCAGAGAATAAGTATTCCAGAGCCTGTAGAAGGAAGGGCAGGAGATTTTATTTTATTCAGGAAGGGCCTCGGGGAACTATGGAGTCATTGAAATGATGCAGGACCAAGAATCAGGAATTCTCTTGCTTTTAGCTGTGCCACCTTGAGTGGGTAACCAAACCGTGATGAGCCAAGCTTATAGAGGTAATGGTGAAAAAAAAATAAGAAGTGTCCACTCATTAATTCAGACACCTATCAAGGACCCCTTCTGTGCCAGCCTGTGCCAGGCCATGGGGACAGACTGAGGAGACAGAGGAGATCCCTGCTCCCATGAGTGCCACACTCTGGTGAGGATGGAAAGGGGGGACTAAATAAATATCCGTTCGCTAGGGCCGCCGTAACCCAGACCACAATGCGAGTGCCTTCGTCTCACAATGTGAGACGATAGTCACGCATCGTCTCATACACAGTTCTGAAGCTGGAAGTCTCAGGTCAAGGTGTCAGCAGAGTTGGATCCTTCCAAGGGCTGGGAGGGAAGGATGTGTTGTTCCAGGCCTCTCTCCTCCGCCTGCCAATGGCTCCCTCCACATGGCCTCTTCCCTGTGTATGTCTGTCTTAGCCTTCTTACAAGGAAGGACACTAGTCCTTAGATGAGGACCTGCCCTAAGGACCTCATTTTGACATGATTACCTCTGTAAAGACCTTGTCTCCAAACTCACGTTCTAAGGTCCTAGGGTTAGGACTTCAAAATACGTATTTTGAGGGACACAATTCAACTTATAAGAATATAAGAAACAATAAGGAACTATTTAAGAAAATAGGAACTAAATAAGGAACTAAATCGGAAAATACAGGAGAAAAACAAAACAAGTGTGTGTGTGGTAGAGTGGGGGGACGGCTTGGGGAGGGACCTCTGAGGAGGGGGTGTCTGAGCCGAGCCCTGAAGACAGAGCCGGGCCGGAAGGAGCTGAGGCAGAGCTGTGGGTGCAGAGGGCACGCAGGGCAGAGGCAAGAAACTGCCCGCCTGGCAGTTACTGAAGAGAGAGGAAGCAGCATCTCAGGCAAAAGGGTGAGGAGACGGGCGATGAGGCCGGTGAATTTCAAAACTGGAAGTCAGAAACAAACAGCAACATGACGTTCTATAAAAGGTAAGCTTAATGGAAAGCAGATCTGTGGTCACCAGGCACGAGGGGCAGGAGGAGGGCCATGGGGAGCAGAGGGACAAGAAGAAACTTCTGGGATGAGGAAGCTATTCTAGATCTTGATTGGGACGATTCCACAACTGTCTACAAGGATCAAAATTTAACAAACAGCACACTTAATATTGGTGACGTTCCTTCTACGTAAATAATACCTAATGAAAGGGAACACACACACACACACACACACACACACACACACACACATGCATGGGGCACGCGCTCGGCTCCTGAGTGGGACGTGGCCCGGGATGGAGCGGCGTCACTGTAGTTTGGGAGAGAGCGGCTTGCACTAAGGCGACAGCAGCGCAGGCGGGAAGGAGGGGACAAGGGGCGTGTTTTGAGGGCAGGTCCAAGAGGACTGGCTGAGGATCTGACAAAGGGAATCGGAGGAAAGACAGCAGCAGGGGCGACGTTGGGGAGTCCCGCTTAGGCAGGCGAGCTGGGAGTGGTCCCCCTGGCACAGCAGCTGAGCCTCTGTGTTCACCTGCTCCCTCCGAACCTCTGTGACAATGACCGCGGAGTCTCAGACCAGCTGCCCCTCCAAGAGAGTCGGAAAGGGGGACACAGCAGAAGAGAGCTCGAGCTCAGCCGTATCGTGAGCGCTCCATGTTGGGATGGACAGCATCGGCCTGTCCTGCTCCGACATGGGCCCGCAGGGGAGCCGCTGACGGGGACACTGGGGAGGTCGGAGCGCTGACCGGCCGGGCAGGCGGGAGGACACACAGAATTGCCGCAGGCCGGAAGTGTGTGTCGTGAGTACACGTGCCAGCTCGGGGGGTGGGTTTGAGGGGGAGACTGCTGGGTTCAAAATTCCCTTGCCGTGTGATACAACTCAAGTTTCGGAACCTCCCTGTGCCTCGCAGTCCTCACCAGCACACCGGCGGTGGCTTCAGTGCCTCTCCCACAAAGCTGTCGTACGTGTGGCTGAGAGGCTGCTAGGGCCACCTGGGGCAGTCCTGGACACAGTGAGGGCTCAGAGAGCTAGTGTTACTGTCACTCTTCACCTCCTCTGCTCCAAGGGCTTTCCAGCAGCCTGCTGTCTCAAGCCACTCCTGCCCCACCCCTCTGGTCAAAAGGCCCCTGTCGCTGAACCCTCCCAGACCACCCCTATCCCCATCTGGAGTCGGAGTTTCCCTCCGGGCCCTGATGGCTGTCCCGCACTGCCAGGATAGTCAGCGGCCAGAGGCACAAGGAAAGCAGGTCAGGCTTGTCTGAGGAGCAGTAATCACATAAAGGGACCATCTCGCGAGGGAGGAAAGCAGGACACCCCAGTCACAGTGCCACACAGATGTCACCAGCTGGATGGCCTTTCCTGAGTGCAGATTTTAGGCTGGACAAGACCCTGAACTTCTGTACTGAGGAACCCCGGCTCAGCTCTTTGGGTAAGGAGACCCACTCCCTTCTTCCCCTGAGAACCTTCTTCCCCGCCTCTCCCTAGTCATCTGCCCACGGCCGGCCCCTCTGGAAGTCCATTTGGCAACCTGGAGACTCCTGTGGAAAGAAAGCACTTGCTAGCCCAGTCCTGGGAGCCTCCTATGGCCTCCAAGCCATCTCTGCTTCCTCTGCTCCTCCTGGAATCTGAGCGGTCTGTTCCCCAGGAGCCTGGCCCTTCCTCCTGACATTGAGGTGGGAGATGACAGATCCACAGCACGGAAACAACACTGTCCATGCTTCAGCCGAGCCACAAGGAGCACAGGCTCTGCTGTCACACAGGCCTGGATGCCAACGCTTTCCTTTCATAAACTGTGTGACCTTGGGCAGATGGTTTGCCTTCTCTGAGCCCCAGTTTGTTCATCTATAAAGTGGTAGAAATTGTATGAATGACCCTGTTATCACCCATTATTCAGTATTCAAGTGCTCTTTAAAATCATGGCACCGGGTTCTTCAAGCAAAGGTAATATTTTAGGGCGCAACCTCTGGGCGAGGAGAGTTGAGGGTATAGAATTCATCTATCAAAGATTTTAAACAAAAATGGTCACCAGGTGAGAACGACATCTGATGCTCTCTTTCAGGAAAATCCAGTCATGTGGAACACCCCATGCCTCACACAACACAGTGACAGAGCACAAAGGACAAGAGTAACATACACTTATTGAGCACCTACTGTGTACCAAGCTGTGCGCTAAGTAAGACCTTTCTATACACGCTTTCCTCATTTAATCCTCACAAAAACCCAATCTTACACATGAGAATACTGAGACTTCAAAGGGCTTTGTGACCTGTTCATGGAGCTTTTCGAGCTAGGCTTGAACCCAAGCACAGCCCAGAGTCAACTCCTACCTGTCGTGTGCGTAGAACTTAATACAGTGTTGTGCTAGCACCTGTTCAAGTCCACCTCAAAACATGGCCCCTGCTTCGGTTTAAATTTCCTCTGAGGAGTCGGCAGTGAGCCACAAGTCCAAGTGTCCTTCCTGGGACCGGGTGCAGATGTAGGGTAACACGGCAGGCCAGGATGACCAGCCTAAAATCAGAATGTTCTATGAAGTCTGCTTCAGGCAGCAGCAGACCCAGGTGAGGATTATGAAAATGCTGCACCTTCAGACAATCTCCAGTGTGTGGTGGGGGCAGGGAGGGGTGGAGGGGGGCATGCAAATGCACAGGAAAGGGGGTCTCTCATTTTAAAATAAACCTGGGCCGCCCAATTCATGACACTCCCCTTTCACTGAAGCAGGTGCTGACCCCTCTGCAGACACATCCACTCTCTAGCTCAAGGTTTTTCTTTGTACCTGGCACACAGGTGCAAGCATGATTTTGCCAGAGTTGTTGCCATGTGAACCACAACATTCTGCGACCCCTACGAAGCTCCCAAGCCTTTGAGTCTTTCTGTAGCTTTTCCTAATTCCATGCTTCTCTCCAGGAATTCCACCTCCTCCCCGCCCCCACCCCACCCCATTCCACTGCTTCCTCTTCCTAGGGTAGCAGGGGTCCTCCCTCCCGCTTTCTGACTCTTCTCCTTTGCCCGGTGGGAGGATGGGGGCCCACAGGTCTCTCCCTCCCCACGGTCCCGATGCTGCCTTTGCAGAGGCCTGGCCTTCCTCTCCCACTGCAGCGACATATGACTTACTGTGAGCCCCTCTTGGAGACACAAATTCTTATAAAAACCAACAGCGAAACTTACTATAATATTAATTCAAGCTTCTTAGGTGAGGATCTGGGCTCCCTAAGAGGATAAACTGTACCAGCTGGTGCCTATTGGTGGCAGCAGCCATCAGTGGAGGGCTCATGCCTCAGGCCCTTAATACTAGATGGTCATCACAGTGTTGCCCGAAAAGCTCTACTTATTTGCATTACAGTGATCCTATAGTCTTCAAGGGGTTCTATAATCCCAGAATGCTTGCTCAGAACCCCCAGGATTTCTGCAGCACAGCTGTCGTGGCCCTGCCTCTAACCTTCTGGATTCCCAAGCCATCCTGCAAAGTCTCCCAAGGTTGCTGCTGTTCCCACCTTGCAGATGCAGGCAATGAGTTTCAACGGGATTGAAGCCATTTGCTCCAGGGCTGCCTGGCCCCATTCTGAGTGCTTCCTACTCTCCCTGCAGCACCTGGAGGAGTGAGCATCTGTTGATGACTAAGCACAAGTAGGCAGACAAAGGCAGGTGTCCAGAACCATGGTGTGGAAGGAGCCCAAGGGCATCCATGCCTGTGGTCTGTCACCAGTCCAGGGAGCTTTCTAGGACAGATCAAGATAAGACGCTGTACCAGAGTAGCAGAGTCATCCCCAGGGGCTCACCCACCACACAACATTCATTGTATGAATGTGTCTCTCACATTTTCCCCAGGAGAACTATTATTCCGGATTATCTGCAGAAATCCACCAGCAGTCATGAGCACATTGCAGCCAGAACTGGTGCCAAAAGGTGTCACTGAGAATGAAAATGGTCAGTTTCTTTAGTGCAGGACTTCTCAGAGCCTTTAATATGCTACTGTACATTTTAGATACTAAAGGGGAGTTAAACCACCTGTATTACACTGTACTATATTATACTGTGTTGTATTACATTGTACTGTATCTTATCCTATCATACTGTCCTATATTATACTGCATTAGACTATATTATATTGCATTATACTCTACACTATACTGCATATTACACTGCACTGTACTATTCTGTGTCATACTGTATTACACGGTATTGTATTATACTGTACTATCTTGAATGTATCATATCATACTGTATTTTCACAAAGCCAGACCAGTTCTGCGAAAGTCCCTTTGGGAAATGTCAGTATAATATCAGTTATCTCTTCTCTTTTTCTTCCCTCCCAAAAGAATTTCCCCTGGACTTCTAGTATTCAATCTTCTCTGCCTCCCAGATAGCAGCACTGGTACGAATCACCCTGAATTTTAACTCTAATTGAGACTGGATTCCTTTGCATTAGGATGGTGGTATTCACGGATATCAAGGTCATTTGCAAATGTATCAATATTTCTGCTTGATAAGAGCGGGGTCACCATGTCCCCAAGCAAGAGGCACGATCAGAAGAGCCAGTCCCTGCCCGTCAAAGTTCTCTAAAAGCACAAATACAAACATACAAGGGAAAAAAGACTCCTCAGAGAAGCACATCTTTAAAATTCATGGGAAATTTTACACTGAGATTAGCAATTCACTTTTTAAAACTTACGAAATGTTTTGTTTTGCTTGGGGGTGGGGGAGGGGGCAGAGAGCAAGATCAAAGCACCACCTCAGCACTTCCTCCTTGTCTTCCTTTTGTCTTAGCTGCTGTGCTGGGTGTTCTGCTCCGTGTGCACCAGAGTTTGGAACCGCCGGCCACTAGAGACTTGGGGAATGTCCCAGTTTAGATTACCACCTGCCAGGAATTCCCTGAAATTTCCAGCTGGAGTTTGCATGATGGACAGGCTCATCTTTGGAGAGCCCAGTTTGAAAGTTGGGAGTGGAACTTGAAGCCTGGTGTCATCAATAGGATCTCTGCAAACTCCTTGTAAACAGTCCCTCCAGTTCTGGAGAGTGGTGACTGATGGAATGAAAATTCTTTAGAGGCAGTTTTGGTCATAAGCAATGGAAAGCAACTCTGGTAAGGAAAAAAAAAAAAAAAGTGTTTCCCAGCACCCTACAGGCTGAAAATGGTTACTTTCTCTTCCAAGCTTCCCTTAAATCTAGGGGATTTAATTGCCATAATTGCCATGTGACACAATTCTAGTCAATGTAGGCAAAGGGAATTTTTCTCAGCAGTGTTGGGAAACACTTTCTTCCTTCTAAAGAGAGGCTCATGAGAACATTTATCTTGTCACATGACTGGATTCCTTTCTTCCTACATTTGAGCATGACTGGAGATGTGATTCTTGGGGATACTGCAGCCACTTTGTGATCATGAGGAGAGTATCACTGGCATACTAGAGATGATTGCATAAGATGACGGGAAGGGCTGGGGACCCCTGAGGTCACCTACCTCCCAGTTTCTTTTTATAATATTAATAAACTCCTATTGGTCAAGCTGTTTTCAACTGGGTTTCTTATTACTTGCATCCTAAAGCATCTCAGTGGAAATAGCAATCTGATGTAAAACCAAGCATTTTTACATGAGAATGCAGGTTCTTGACTTCTCTGGAAAAATCAGAAGACCTGGCAACACTGGGCTTGTCCTCCTACCTGACAGCAACCCGGAACTAAAGAGAGCCAGTTCCTTTTACCTGGGGTACATGTGCTTGAGTTGTGCAAGGCTTCCTCCACTCCTGACTCCTGACCTCCTCCCTCAGGTCATTCCTCTGCTAGTCTCTGCAGGAGTCGGACCGTGACTGCTGGTCTCTGAATTGATCTGAGCAGGTTCACTCAGTGGAGGAAGAAACATCTCAGGGACCACAGCTTCAGGGTGGGATCTGTTGGCAACACTGTGCCGCCTGCTTTGCCAGCGAGCCTGCATTAGGAGCCCTTCATGTCCAGAAGAGACTGGGCAGACAGAAATGCCTCATTATACATTATGGTGTTACTTAGCCTTCACGTTCAAAGAGCACGAAATTAACATATACGGATTCACAAAATCACCCGCCTTCTGTGAACGGACACAGTGATAATCTGTGCATAGCTTCATGCTATCACATCCTCTGTCACTTTATAATTTAATGAAAGCTTTGACATGGCCCATCAGAGGAATTTCCATTCAATTTTCAGCATTAATAATGCTCTGTTCTTCATTACTTTTCAGAATACTTCCATTGATCTGTAAATATAAGTATTTATATTAAATTTACATTACACGACCCAGGATTTTAAGTCCTCAGTATGAAGTGTAACTCTCACCTTCCTCCTGCTTACTACTCAGAACTTTGGTAAGTATAGAATCAAATAAGTATTTGACCTACATCAGGTAGTTTTGATTTTGTGTTTGTTTTCACAGTAGCAAAGGCTCCTTTTCCTGCATTTTTATTTTCAACTATTTTTGAGAATTATAACATTTAGTTGAATCAGAATATTTAATTTTCTAATTTTATATGAACTTGAGCTCTGGATTTCAAATTATGTCTTATAAATGGCTATGGTTAAGCTTTTAAAGTATATCACATCTGTTTTCGAAGTTGTTTATGGGTGTAACTACTATAATTTTTCGAAATCAAGAGTCTGACTTCAAATGAAAGCCAACTCAAGCCCTCCGTTCCCCCACCCCACAAGGGGAGGGTCTCCCCACAGCCCTGTGCTGAGCCCAGTTTGGAAGGACTGCAGCTGGAGTGGGCCGCACAGGGGCTCCCTTCGAACAGTGGTGTGTGCACTCTAGGCCTGAGCTCTCAGTGTAGACAACTGATCAGAACAACCTGGTGGTTCTCACTGGCACCCCCAGCCCAGAGCTGCCCAGGCAACAGTCTATCTGTATAGCCACGTGAGTCTTTCCAGAGATAGTCTGTGGCAGCAAGTGCTGCAAAGGGACAGTCCTTAGTCATCAAAGTTGTGCCCCTTTGCAGCAGGCCCAGGGACCTGGAGAATCACAGGTGTGTCTGTTCAGAACAGAATGAAGGGAAGGCTCACTGCCTTGGAAAGAACAAAGTGGCCAAGGAGCAGCAGGCTGTGCTCTCAGACTGATAAGGGTTCTCGACAGGCTGAGCTAGAACAGGGCATTCCTGATTCTGTTCCTGTACTTTGCATAAGAACCTGGCTACCATGCTGAAACGCCACTGGCTGGACTGGAGTGGGAAGGCGCCACTTTCTGAAGAAGACTTCTAGCAGAGTCCTGCAAAACTCAGGTCCTAGAGGGGAAAACTCCTCCCCGGACGGAGGCCACCTCTTACTGCCAGAGGTCACCCAGCCACTCCCTGTGAAGGATCCAGAGGCCCCCAGCCCTCAGAAAACCTCAGTGACCTCCTCTCCATCCTCACCCTCAGGCCCCTTTGTTTTCCCTGCATTTGCTGAAAGCCTCTGTGTGAACTCATTCGTCTCATTTCCTTCTGAATTCCAGGATTCAAAGGCTCTGGAAATACCAAGGCTGGAGCCTCAAACTTCAGCTCCATTTTGGGGACCTATGCCCTGGTAAGCTGACCTTCCAGAAAGATTCCAAAGCTTGGCGCCCGGAATGACCCACAGCCAGACCTGGACCCACTCCCCACCCCGGCCTCGGCCTCTCCGAATGATTTTTGCCACCCTGGCCAGCCAACACCGTGTCTTCCAAGTGGGAGGTTTTATTAGGTTTTACGACCATGAAAACACAGGACAGTGGCGGTTACAGCGAACATTTCAGCTAAAGGAACAGAGTCGCACCCGCCCTGTCCTTGGCGCCTCCTTCCCTAGGTCTCTCACAGATTCTCCCTGCGTCCTCTCTTGGCAAATTCGAGAAAGTTGAGAAGACACATTTAAAGTAGCAGGAATACCACCAGCAAGATGGAAGCAGAAGGATAACTTGGAGAAACAACGGATGAGAAACACGCTACAGAAAAACCTCTTCTACTGCATTAGGGTATGGGGCGGGAGAGCGTGCCCCGGGCTCAGCGTCCATCCCCCGGAGACCCTGGTCATACAGGGCCTTCGGTGATGCCCTCCAGAGGCATGCTGGGCGCACTGTCAGCGGTGGGCCGCTCCTCCTTCTTCAGCGACGTCGGGACCCGGAGGCTGACGTAGGGTTTGTGACAAGCTGTGTTGGCCAGAGGGGGGTAGTGCTGTCTGTAGCAAATGTAGGCAAAAATGAGGCCAATGACTCCACCGACAAAAGAATCTAGGCAGAAAGAGCAAAACAGGAGAAAAGTGTTATGACGCATTCGAATGTGGCCAGTTGCGTTTTCCAGAAAGCCCTCTGCTCACCTGCTGCAGTGAGTGGCTTGCTTGCTGGATCCCTTGAGAGACTAAAGCAAAGAGAAACCATGCTGGAGGTTTAGATCTCCATGGCCTCTGCAGATCTTTCCATTTCAAGGACTTAAAGATTCCTTGAAAATGCTTCCTTGATTTGCTCTTAGGTCTTTAATATGGACTCAAACATCACATGATCTCAGATTTGCACTCTTGGATGTTAAAACCACTTCTAGGTTCTGGAAGTCCAGCCATGTCTATAGGATTGAGACAACCCGGTGGGGGGCTGTGCTTTCTTGTCCTTCAGCAAGTTCCTGCTGGAGGCCAGCACTGCCAGAGAGCTATGGAAACCCACTGGGAGTGCTGTCTCTGCCTCGGGGTCCGTGATTTCTCAGGGAAGAAATACACTTCGGAGTCACAAACCTCAGCATTTTATGGTGCACCAGGACTGGCAACTCAACACATCTCTGCTGTGAGAATCCCAGTCCCTGCAGCATCTCATCAAGTCGGGGGATAGAAAGGGTCGGGGAGGTGGGGGCAGGAGGGGGCATCTGCAGCCAGAACAGGCCCCTCCATGGCAGGGCAGTGGGGGGCAGCCCCTTGCCCAAGCAGGCATTCGGCTGATGCCCAACAGAGACTGAATCAGAGCAGTCCACCCTAGCAATCCTCACCCCACACTTCGTGTGTGTGGATGTGCACGTGTTGCCATTTTAAACTGTGTCTATGGGTTATTACTGCCAGAAAGACCCTAGCACACTGGCAAACCTTCCCTAACAAAAGAAATTTGGGACTCCTTTGAAGATTTCTGCCAGGATGAACTGTCATTCTCCATTCGGGGTTTCTGCTTCCACGTTTTTAATCTTGTTGGGCTGCACACACCTCTTAGAGGCAAATAGCATCATGGATTCCTGAGTGAGGTCACAAGGCATAATTTTTCTTTTTTTTAAATTTAATTTTATTTAAATCCAATTAATTAACACATAGCATATTATTAGTTTCAGAGGTGGAGTTCAGGGGTTCATCAGATGCATATAACACCCAGTGCTCATTCCATGAAGGGCCCTCCTGAGTGCCCATCCCCCAGGCACCCCATCCCCCCCATCCCCCTCCCCTCCAGCAGCCCTGCTTGTTTCCTAGAGTTAAGAGTCTCTTATGGTTTGTCTCCCTTTCTGATTTCATGTGATTTCACTCATATGTGGAATTTAAGAAACAAAACAGATCATGGGGAAGGGAGGGAAAAATAAAATTAAGACAAGGCATAATGAACAGGGTTACACCAAGTTCCTCAAAAGGAGAAGCTCTTCGCAGTGCCTGTGGCCAGCAACCTATAAAAATAGGCCAGGACCCCAGGGTCTGAGGCCAGAGCGTTCCACTGCTGTTTTGATCTTTCTCTAATACCAGGGAGCAGCCGCATAGGACAATGATTTCTTATTCGAGTCTGAAATGACCCATGGCACCTGCATTTGAGTCACCGACTCACTGACCAGACCAAAGAGCAAAGCCTACAAATAATGTCATTCGGCTGGCAAGTTTCTGGGGTAGGGCATCTCCTTTGGTGCACCACTGGCCATGGGACATAGAATCCTCCGGAGCAAATGTTCTCCAGGCTTACAGGTGGAACAGCACGCGAGGGCGAGGCCAGGGCTGCCCACGCTGCTTTCCCAGTGAACGGGAAGAGGGGAACGTGGTATCACAGGTCCACTGGCGTCACCAGAAATGACAGGGCAATGCCAGGTCCAGGCAAGCTGCCTTCTCGGCTGGGTCATGTGGCACTTTATTACAAAGGTGGTGAACGAGATCCAAAAGCTCACTTCCTTTAGGAGGGAGACGGTCATCAAGTGACTCAAGTGGGCCACTGTTATGATGATGAAATCACTTTCACATCCTGTCCGGCCTGTGCTGACAGAAAAGCAGGCAGGGGACAGGCAGGACGTTATTATGGGAAAAACAGCTTGGGATCGACTTTACCCTACATATGGCAGCATGGGACTGGAGCGTTCAAAAGGGGAATCAATGGATCTCAGCGCCCCTGAAGCACAAGATGCTGGTCTCCTTACTCAGCATCAGTGCTATTCCATTCCTTCCACGTCTGTGTTCCACATGGGTATCAGGTGTCCGGTGCGACGTCTGGCCCTCGGGCACGAGGCTGAACAACACTGACACCTCACAGTCCGGAGGGGCCAGATGGACCCTGACTAGCGACAGGCTTATCCGTGAGCCACAGCCGTGATACACATCTCGAAGGAGAAGCGTGGGTCTGTGACAGCAGAACAGCCCGGGCTAGTCCCGTTGGACCAGGTGAGTTTCATGGAGGGCACCGCCCCCTGCCCCCCAGGCCAGCCCTGCAGGATGGCAGGCGTGAGCCAGGAGAAGTGGGAAGTGGAGACAGCAGGCATGCAGAGGACAGAAGGAAGGGGCTTGGCAAATGTGGGAAACAGAAGGACCGACCATCTTTTACAAAGGTCTGGTGTCTTTATCATTCCACAGGACAGAAGTTGACCATCAGGTAGTTCATGTACCCTCGAGCATGGACCAGGGACCCCGCTGGCTTTCTGGGAGACTGTGCACACTTCTTAACCTACACCTACCACTCAGGACTCACTTCCCCTTGATGGTCTCCCTCATCTTCGCTTCCCAGAGCCCAGCAGTCATTACTCGGTAAATGTCCGGTGAGCAGGGACGTGTCGACCCACACTGACGAGATGGAAGCCCTAAACCAGCGACATCACCAGCCACAAAAGGCCCCACGCTGTGTGATCCCATGTACGTGCAGTGCCCAGAATAAGGAAATCCATGGAGAAAGGAAGAACGATTAGTGTTTGCCAGGGGCTGGGGTTGGGGTTTCTTTTGGGGTGAAGAAAATTTCCTGGAATTAGATAGTGATGATGGTTGCACAACTCTGAACATACTAAAAACCACAGAACTGTGCACTTTATAAGGGGTGAATTCTAAGTTACGAATTGTACCTCAACAAAGTGGGGGGCGGGAAACTACACTAGAGGGGCTCCAATGGTAGTAGAAAGAGGCTTTGCATCAGGCAACGTGAATTTTAATCTTATTTATAAAATGGGCATGACCCCCTCCCCCTTCTCATGAGGTCAAAGGACAAGAGAGGATCCCACTGGGCCTGGCACAAACAAGCAGAAGGGCTCTGAAGAGGTGCTGTCAAGTCCCCTGGGGGAACACATCCCTGTCTGTCACCATGGTGACATCCAATATCACTGAGCTAACTTGACTTGGGAACTTATATGCCTTGGGCTGTATGACCCAGGACACTACAGGAAAAATCAGCTCTGACAAACTCAACAACCCCACATGATACTTTCTGTTCCTTTCATTCTACTACTAGTGAAGCTTTCTATTTTTGTGGCTTTGAGCTTCTATGAAAGAATTTCCACAGCACAGAGGATAGAAGATCTGGCTGGTGTACCGGGAGTTGGAAGGGCGGCTGCCATGTCTGTCTTTCTCAACACCACACATCGGGGGGAGAAGATGTCTGGGACACCGGCACGAGCGACATAATGACTGAATGAATGCTTCAAGTCACATTTTTTTGTTCATTTTTGAAGGGAAAGAACTTGTAGAGGAAAGGTTAATTTTAATAACCCCCCAAAATTTAAATAAAACCAGTGTGAAGGAAAAGATGATACTACTAAGAAAGAAACATGATTTAGTAAGACTCATTCATTCATTCGTTCCCTCATTCAACACATCGACTGGGCACCGTTAGGAGCTGAATTGTGTCTCCCCACCCTGTAAAAAAGACAAGTTGAAGTCCTAAGCCCAGTACTTCAGAACGTGGCCTCATCTAGGTACAGATTCTATACGGGGGTCATCGAGTTAAAACGATCCTGAGGGTGGGCTCTCATCTACTGTGACTGGTGTTCTTACAAAAGGGTAAATTTGGACTCAGGGACAGACCCCCACAGAAGGAAGATGATGGGAGCTCAACACGGGAGGTCGAGATGGGAATGATGCTGCCATAAGGCAGGGAACATCTGGGGTTTCTAGAAGCTGGAGGAAGCCCAGAAGGATCTTCTCCCTACAGGTGTCAGAGGAAGTGTGGCCCTTCTCACACCTTGACTTTGAACTTCCAGCCTCTAGAACTGTGAGACCATTTCTATTGTTCTAACCCACCGGGTCTGGGGAACTTTTTATAGACCCCAAGGAAACTAACACAGGCACCTACTACGTGCCACGGCAACAAGAGACAAAAATCCCTGCCGACATGGAGGCTGGACTCTAGTGCGGTGTTTCCCAACTACGCATCGCGTGAGCTACCGGCTCCGTGTTGTCCACGGCTGTTTGCACACGACTACAGCCAAATCCTGGAGTTGCAACAGAGACCGTCCGGCTCACACAAAGTCTAAGATAGTTACTGTCTGACCCTTTGCAGAAAAAGCCTGCAGACTTCTGTTGTAGTGGATAAGGACAGACAATGATCAACACACCGCAAACTACGCGGTTTGTTAGACAGAGATGCATGAGCAAGATGAGAGCGACAGGGAGCGTGGGGAAAGCGCTGCGGTTCCAAGAGTGATCATCACGAAACGTCCTCACCCAGAAGGGGACACTTGAGCCAAAGCTAGGAGGGGGAAGGGAACGAGGCCCACCTATAGAGGGAGTCGGATTCTAGAAATACCCTGAGCAGAGAACCCACAACAAACACCAGAGAAAATGAGAGGACGTAGAGGGGAGAAGGATGGGAATGACGTGAAGCCTGGAGGTCATCAACGAGCCTTGTGAGCAGCCAACATCCCTCATCCCTGGGGACTGAGCAACAGCGGAAAGCAAGGGCTAACCTGGAGGTCAAGAGGGCAGAGGGCCTGACTCATGCTCCTCTGGCCTGGCCCAAAGCGCTGTCCAGTGGGTTCTGAGGGAGGGGGGCAGACAACCGGGGGTTGCACACAGCCTCAGCCCTCCTGTGGGGGATGCCTAGGATAGGAAGGCAGAGGTGGGCAGATTCATAAGGCCGAGAGGCGGAGAAGCTCCCAGACCCTGAGCTACATTCCGCAGCTGATGCTGAATGTGAATACAGACCCTGCCACAGAGGGCAGCCCACCATGGAGGGAAAATGGGTTGAAATCAGGTCGCTCCAGACCGAGAATATCTGTGGGAGACTCTCAGTGTTTCTGTTTTACTCAAGGTGGTGCGATCCTGTTAGGAACAGTAATATAATTTCAAGGGCTCCTTTGCTTTGCTTTTTTTTTTTTTTTTAATTTAATTTTTTTTTCCAGTGTTCCAAAATTCATTGTTTATGCACCACACCCAGTGCCAAGGGCTCCTTTTCAAGTCACTTTGTTTAGAAAATCTAGAGACTGCTTCTGACAGACCAAGGAAACAGCTGGTCAACAGAGTGTATCCCTCAACCGTGTGTGTGTGTGTGTGTGTGTGTGTGTGTTTAGCAGGGAAGGGGTAGCAGCCTCTTCCTGGCTCTTCCCAACCACCTCATCTGCAGGGCTGATCATCTCCTGAAGTCTGGTAACTACACAAAAATTCATTTCAAATCACAAACCCTTCACAGCCCAGTCAGGGAAACATGGGGAAGGCAGTGGCAGCCCCCGAACACTTCAGCCCGGCCAAATATGGCGTCTGTGATGGCCACGGATGCTTGTTAACCTCGGGCTGGGTGGGAACGAAGGACCGTTTCCTCCCTTGAGACCCACTTTTCTGTATTACATTCAGAGGGGATGCTCTTTCTTAGAGTGAAACACCACACAAGCACCCAGGGCCACTTAAACGACATTATGATTACAGAAACCAGTGTCGGTTGGAAGATTACTCCCAAATGTAGAGTCGCATGAGGAAAGCCTAGATCCAGATCCAGGAATTTGAGGGGCAGAGTGAACTCATGATTATGTCCACTCATATAACAAATAATACCTTCCTGCCACTCCTGTGATTTCTCACTGACTAGAAATCATAAACCCACAAGCCTAGGAGTTGAGGCAGAAGTGAGTTCAGTAAGAAGCTCTGCCCTTTCTCTATATTTTTCTCCACACGTTTTTCTCAGCAAGGGAGTTCCGTAAGTTTTAACTCTTGAAAACATGTGGCTAATCACAAAGATTAACCTCTTTTTGAGGTGCTGGGCTTGGCTGTTAGCATCACCCATGAAATCCTGTAGCTTCCACTTGACCTGAAAGGCGGCATATCATAAAGACATGGAGACTCTCAGCCATGTACGGCCTCAGGACCCATCCATCTGGCTTTATTTCTGCACAAGTCCTGCTAAATGTTTCACAGGCCTCTTCCTGCCATGGCCTGTGCCCAACATCTTCTTCACTTAATAAAACAACAGGCTTGTCTGTTTGGAGTGGAGCTGGGAAGGCAGAAAAGATGAGAAGGGTGTTGATAACAGAAAATAACCATGGTAATGGAAAGAGGGAGGCATTTGGGATTATGGGCTATTTATTGGATAAGAATATATAATCAAGTAATTGGATGTACTTCTATATTAGACATAGTTGTGTAAGTCAAAACTGAAATGGAGTCATAAAAATCTCATAATATTAATGCTGTTAACTAAAGTCTATAATGGGAGGGATTTGGGTTTTGCTGACGCCTACGGGGCTCTGCATGGATTCCCATCATGACGGGCGGCGCCTGCCCACGGTCACTGGGCTCAGTCTGCGAAGGAAAACAACTTATTTCTCTCCATCAGGCATCCTGCCTCAAACGCACACCCACAATGCCCATCCCTTCTCCAAGCTGGAAACTTGGGAGGCCTCCCTGATGACTCCCTTAATGAGTGAGTGTTCAATGAATAAAATTCCCCGCTCGTTGGACACTGCCGCTTCCTAACATGTAATAAGGGGGAGGAAAGATGGCGCCGAGGTACACCTTAGATCAGGGCTTCTCAACCTCAGCAGCAGCCATCCAGGGCCGGGGAGGTCTGTGCTATGAGGGAGGCACTGTCTTGTACATTGTAAGAGGTTTAGCAGTAAACCTGGCCTCTCCCCACCAGGCTCCGGGAGCAACCACATCCACCACTAGCCCCCAGTTGTACAGACGAAAAAGATATCTGCAGATATTGCCAAATGTCCCCTGGAGGTACAGTCACCCCCTGCTGAGACCACGGGTGTAGACAGCGACAGACGGCCTCATAAAAGGGAATTCAGGTCAAATGAGCCAGACTCCTTTCTGAGCCCGTTAAAGAGTCCAAGGAAAAGCACGCATGCTCCTCTCCTGGCTGATTCTGGGGTTAAGAAATGAACAGACGACACCAGTGAACTGGTCTTTAGGCCACATCAATGACCTAGAACACCCCACGTACATTCAGTTTTGCCTGTGGGAGTCTAGTATAGCTCAAGTCTGGCCCTAAACATCACTGAACATAAATTCTCTTGCTCTGCTTTCCTATCAGCCCACAGAGCGTTACTAGTCTCCTTCTACTGCTCCAAGCTCCTTTCTGCGTCCGCTGGAAAAGACGGGTCTCAAGCCCTGTTGTGAGCAGGCCTTCAAGGCCGCAGGTGCATCATGAGCCCACCACCTCTGGAAAGCCTGGGACTGCGAGTCCTCATCCTTTCCTGATGTACCGGCCCCAGCAAGGTAATGAGGGAAAACCAATCAGGACCACAAGTATTTAAGAGAGGCCGATCTCAGGTCTGAGGGTTTCAGGACAAGTTTACTTCACAAAGGCCCTGACTGCCTTGCAAGATAAAGCAGCGCTCTATTCAAGGATGAAACCCGTCATCATTTCACAGATCTAAAGTGCCCCAATCAAAGTGCAAACCAGGGACTCATGGCTCACAAACAGACTGCGTTCCAAAAACACGTCTGCCTCTAAATCAGTTGTTGGGGAAACACAACTCATCCTTCTCCAGAAACAATGCGGGAAGCAACAACAATACCAATTTGTGTTTGTGTAGTATGTTTTCGCTCACAAGATACATTTGGATCCATGATTTCATTCGGTCTGTAAAAGAGCCTGTGAAGTACTGGGGGGTGATTGTTCCCAAGCTCAGAAGAAGAAACTACAGCTCACAAGGGATAAATCAAGAGCCGTCCATAAGACACCAGCCAGTCCGTCCTGTTCTTCATAGAGAGACGCCCTCATCATCTGGGCAATAATGATTCTGTTGGAAACTAGTGCCGTGCACGGTGGGTAGGCCTTGGTGCTGCTCCTCGGCGACTCTGCCCCTGCCGCCCTCCCATGATGGAGCTTTGTGTCATCTGGAGCTCCGTCCGAGTCATTGTTCAGCAGATCGCAAGGGAGGGCTCAGGGCTCAGCCTTATGGCTTCTAGTGATTGCCCCCCTCAGGAGGGCCTCAAGACCCTCATCCCTACTTGACCCATCCACCTGCGGAGACCATGCATCAGTCGCTCTCTTTACCCTGAAGCCTTGGCTCTTAGCTCAAAGCTGCTGTTAGAAGGAAGCCCAGAGCATGAGCTCCAGGAGGCTGGAGAGTGGAGCTGAGGCCAGGGAAGGAGCAGGAGAAGCTAGAGAAGTACCAGGAGGAGTGGGAGGCCCCAGAAAAGATGGAGAGATGGTGTCCCCAGCTAGGAGCACCCCTTACCTCTGGCCTCATCTGCTACATCACCACCCCTGGAATAAATAGCTGGGAAGAGGCCAGAAGTGCGCGGGAACACAAGGCAGCTGGCTGCAGAGACAGGAAAGGGGGAGGAGGAGAACCGCCTGAGGGCAGCAGGAAATGGCAAGGGAGAGGATGGGCAGACCACAGGCTGATGGGAAAAGTCATTCAGATCGCGGGAAACTGGATTTGGCACATGTATAATTCAGTCTGTTGGCTTAAAGTCGACACACTAGAGCTCTTCCCCAAAGCCGCTCAGAATTCATCAGAAATAACCGACTTGCATGTTAATGCAGACGCCTGGCCACTGCTCCAGACCCACCCCCCAAGCTGGCTTCCTGTGTCAGGGTGGCCTGGTCAAGGTGACCTGAGGCTCGCCCTGTGGGGAACGTGGCCCTCCATCCTGCGCTGCTGGGGGCACGGAGTCCCATGGACGTCCCCTCTGCCCCTGCTCCCTGCTTGCCATGGCAGCTGCTAGAGACGGTCAGCTGGCTGTGAGCAGCAGCCTATCTGCTGGGAGACAGGGCGTGCTGCAGTTTTATTCCAGCCCCGCATTTGTTGGCTGTTAGTTTTGCTTGTCTCAGATACTCCAGGAGTCACGTACAGGTAAACCTCACAATAGCCTCGTAGCAGCGGCTCAGAACGCCACTGGCGTTGATCCCTGGGCTGGACCCATCCTTTGGAAGTGCATCTGTGGTGAGAGATACGTCCTTGCGTGACAGATGTGAGATGTGAAAGGAGCCAAAAACCACTTGGCACCAAGTCTAAAGACTGAGGCAAGTGATGGAGCAGGGCAGTCACAGTTGGGTCTGAGGCCCAGGGTCTGCCTTCCTGCTGGAACCTGGGCACAGAGGGAAAGGGGCAGCTTCCGTGCTACCTCCAATAAGGGCAGTATGGAGGTCAGAGCTCACACGCACAGGCAGGTTTTCTCTAAAAACTGTATCTGTGGTTATTTCAACCTACACTGGTCTGACAGTGGGCAGCTGGTTCCCCCTGAATGGGTACCTTTCTACACCCCTCCCTTCAGGAGAGTGTCAGACGACACCATGAGGACTAGGCAGGCCCTGGGCAGGGACTCACCTTGCCAGTGATGCTTGTAGTCACACATACGGGACAGGGCAATCATCATGGCGCAGTACAGGGGCAAGATGGCGGCACAGAGCCGCCAGCTCTTCCCCCGCCCACTCTCGGTGAAGCAGTGCAGCTTGCCAGCCAAGTAGAAGGTCGTGAAGCCAAGGCCAGAGAAGGCAACTGCCAAAGAGAAACAGCAGGTGTTACACTAGCAGGTGGTAAGTGGCAGGGACACAGCATGTCCTGGGCATCCTGTCTACCATCTTGCACACCCCAGGGCCAAGGCATACTGGCACCAGGCACGGTCTAGGCAATCTGTGCTCTTGCTAGAACCACGCTGGTATGAAAGTTTTAACAATGAGAATGACCTTCCAGACTTGTGTCTGATCAAAATCTATTCTATTTCATTCATTCATTCATTCATTCACTCAACAATGATTTAATGGGTAGCTATGTGCTTTAGACAGACACTGCTCTAGGTGGGGGAATAACAAAGTGTGTCCAATGCTCTTTCTGTGTCAAGGGTCTCAAGGTCTGGTTGAAAGACACAGCCATGTGTAGAGAGGATTTCAATATAATGTGTTGGGTTCTATAAAAAAAAAAGTGTGCACAGAATATAAGACTATGATGACTCCTTAGATTTGAAGAGTGAGGGAAAGGGAGAGAGTTGGGGCTTGGTGGCGCTCAGTAAGATGGGTTCAGCACAACTATGGAGCAGTGAGTTTGATGGAGAGGTTGGCAGTGACAAATGTCTCGTTTTCTTCTAAAAATTATGGCTATTGATTTTTAGAATTGCAAAGACAACTCATGACTGCACTAAATCTGTTTTTGAAAGCGTAGAGACCAGGTGTAGCTTGTGTAATTCCAAGACTTCTTACCCAGTCAGGTTTAGAACACAGCTGGAACTCAGTGAGATTTAAAGCAAGTTTTGTGTGGGTTTAGTCTTCCGTGGGTTTAGAATGATCTGCAACCCTGGCTACCCATGGAGTAGGAAGTTGAAAACCTAAAAAACCTAGGAAGCTTTACAAAATCCTCATAGCCTGTCTCGCCGCTGAACATTCTGCTGCTGCCGGTCTGCTGGTCTGGAGCACGTGTGTGAGTGTGAGTGTGTGAGAATGTATGTGTGTGGGAGTGTGTATGTGTGTGTACATGTATAAGTGTGTGTGCACGCATGTCTAAGTGAGTGTGCACATGTGAATGTGTATAGCTGTATATGAGTGTGTATGTGTGTGCGTATATTTGAGTACGTGCATGTGTGTATATGTGAGTATGTGTGTATAGGTGTGAATGTGTCTGTATAAGTGTGTGAGTATATGTGTATGTTTGAGGGTGCATGTGTGCATGCATGTGAGTGTGTGAGTACACATGAGCCGTATGTGTGAGCATGTATATGTGTGCGCACATGCGTGTGTGCCTAAGCGAGCATGTCTGTGTGCGCATGTGTGTGTGTAGGAGCATGTGTGTGCATATGCATATGTATATGTGAGTGTGTGCGTGTGTGACTATGCATGCGTGTACTCCCCAAGTGCTTCCAGCGCCAGCCAGGGTTGAGCTTTGCACACTCGTAGAAGCCACAGCCCCTGCCTCCTCTAGACACCAGCCTGATCAAAGCTTTCCTCTTGGAGAGAAAATCCTCCAGAGGGGCAGACTGCTTGGTAATCAGCCCCCACAGGGACCTGGTAAGAACCGTCTTGCAAACACTCCGGATGACAGACCACCAGCGGTGTGGGGGAGACTGCCCGATCCAGAGCAGCAGCCTCAGTGTTCCTGAGTTAGGGACGGATAAAGGACGTCAGGCTGGCCCAGACCTGCTGAGTTAGACTCTGCATCTCCCAGGGTCCACGAGAGACCTGAGGGCACTCTCCAGTCTGCGGGCCTGCCTCAAACACACTCAGCCTCTTATAAGACTCCCTAAGAGGGCACCTCAGGGAAGTAATCCAAAAATATGGACAGCTCTAGAAGAGTTATTTATAATCATAGAACAATGGAAGATGGGGAATGCAGAGGCACAGAGAAGCAAACCGTGATATTTCCATTCAGGGGACTGTGACGCACCCAGGAAAACCACAGCTCACACAGGGCGACAGACAATCCTCACGGTACTATGTTAAGGGGAAAAAGCTGGACCTCAAATTGTAGGTTCAAGATAATCGTGGCCACAGCATGTAAAAATGGCTAAACTGTAGCTTTACTAAATTATCTCTCATAATGTATCTTTTTTTTTTTTTTTTTAAGAGAGAGACAGAGAGAATAAGTGGGGTTGGGGAGGGGCGAGGAAGAGGGAGAAAAAATCTTCAGCAGGCTCCACGCCCAGTGCCGGGTTGGATACCACGGCCTTGAGATCATGACCTGAGCCTAAATCAAGAGTCAGATGCTTAACTGACGGAGCCACCCAGGTGCCCCCATAATGTGTCTTCTTAAAAGGGATCCCCCAGGCACAAACATGAGCTTGTGCCAAAGTAAGAATGTTTCTAACAACCAAATTAAGGTAAGTGAAAGGGGTTGGTTTTGTTTTTTTTTTTTCCTTTTTAAACAATATTAAATCAGGTTTATCTCAGGAATAAAAATGAAGCACTTAAACATTTTTGAACAATAATTAGCACTTAAACAGCAGAGCAGTGCCCATGCATATTAAATATTCCATTTAAAAGAAGAATATGTAAGAAGCTTCATCGTCCAGGCCTGTTTTACATTTTTGCTACGATGGAAGGTTTTTAAGTGACTTACGGGTACTCGAGAGTGGTCCCATTTGGCCTCCATCCTAGCAAGCACAATGGGTTCTTAATTTCCCGTCCTTACCCACGTTGCTCTGCTTCTTCTATCCATTTACACCCTCCTCTGAGGTAGCAGAATGGGAGGGGGAGGCTGGACAGTTGGCTCTGGTGGGTACTGGCCTCATCCTGAATTCTTAAGGAGGAGTAATGGAATTCACTCAAACCAGACAGCTTAGCAAGTCTATCTGGCTAATTATGCTGAATGTGGGAGCATAAAAGAACTGTCCTGGGGCTGTGTAGGGTTATGGATGAAAGTCTCCAAGATTTCAATCAGAGAGGTAGCCTTAAGTGTTGCCAAACTGGCATCTCTTGGGAAAAGAAACACAACCAAAAAGAGGACGTCCACGAGTACAAGGCAGATGAGGGCAGGAATTTGTCTGTATCCCCGTAAAACAAATTTATTTGGAGACTTTAGGACAGACAAATCCCAGCTCAAGCAGCCACCAGAGCCTCGAGGCACAACACGGGCAAGGGAAGGGGCAGCTGAAAACCCTCCAAGGTCAAGACCTGGGGCAGGTAGCTCAAGGCCAGGCCCTCAGGCTGCACTAGATCACCTCCTGGTCCCCCTGGAACTCGAATTTGGCCAGCTTTGGCAGCCACGGACTGGCACTCATTCTTTGGACAGCAGGTAAAAGGTACTCTCCCTCATGCCCTGGGACCCACGCCCCAGCCCTCCAAAGTGTGGGAGTGTCTGCTGCTTTGAAAAGGAGCAGGGACTCACAGGCATTTTTAAAGGCTGGGTTCGACCGTCCAGATCCTGCCGGCACCCAGCAGCAGCTGCTTTTCTACATATTCTATTGGGCCTTTGGGCAACATTTTTAAAGCAGCACTTTATGCCTTGACTTTTCTAGGTGATACGACAGGCTCCAAATTCATGCTAAACCTCATGCTTGTTACTTTCTCAGTGGCATTCACGTTGAGCCAAAGGTTTTCGGAGGCTCTGCCTTGTGGCCTGGAAGGCACATGGGAGCCACGGACACCATGGGCACTTTGCATTTCTGCTTTCCCGAATACTGTCCGAATTAGAACTAGGCTCTGCCAAATCGCACTGAATTCATACCATCCCACATTTTGTTTTGCCACCTCCTCCCGTGAGGCTGGGGGTTTGGGACCAGCCTGTAATCTCCTGGGAGCCGTCCAGCTCTCAGATCCTGGGGCTCACTGGGGCTCAGATTCGATTCAACTGGGAGAGATAGAAAACAGGGAAGTCTTTAAAGGCTTTCCAAGGCGAGCCAAGCGACACCCTATTCTCTTCTCAAAGAAACATGCACTTGAGACCCTGCAGAGCTGAAAAACCTTTTATGCTCATGTAGAACAGGTGAGACCTGGTTCATTCCGCCGGCCTCTCCCCTTAAACACAGCCCCCCCACCCTTCCAGCATGATTAAGAAACGGAACTGAAAGCAAAGCAGTCAAAGCGGCGGACCTTCAGAAGATGGAGATCATAAAGTAGGGGAAATGTGTTCCTATTGTGCTAACATCATGAACAGAAATATGATTAGAGCACTCCCAAGCCAGTGGGCAAGAGGGTGCTGGGATTCTAGCTGTCCCTGGGGCTCCAAACTCTTTCATTTGCTCTCCAGAGTTTGAAACACACACAAGCTCTCACAGTGATCTATGAGGAAGAGCATATGCTCCTTGCTTTCAGAGCCCGTAGCAGGTTGTCTGAACTAGAAACAGCTGATTGTAAATATTTATATGTTGATCTGGCTGTGAAAAGCAAAAATGTTCTTGGAGCCTGTACACTAGGAAGCAGATGAAGGAGAATGATTTCCCCACCCTGTTTCTGGCACTTTCAGCCGCACTCCTGGCACGGTCCTCAACGAGAGGAGATAAGCAAAGCATCACAATACAACTCCTGGCCCAGGACATCTCAAGTCGCCTCCCCTGTACAGGGCTCTCTGCCTGCCTGGGGATTCTGAAAGGGAATGACTGGTTCTTCTCCCAGGCTTCATAGACCAATTGTCACAGGTTTATAACTCTCTCTTTGCAAAGAAAGTTCTATTTATGGAGCTAGCTTAGGTGAGATAATGTGGTTTCCCTCCCCACCCATTCCCCTCAATTGACTTTTAAAGCAAGTTGAAGACTTTCGGACCCCAATGATTGCCAGAAATAAGAAAATTGGCACGCACAAACACAAAGATTTCAAAATAAAATGAGGTAAGAATTGGGGAAACAGATTCTGCTTTGCGTGTTGTGTTTTTCACTTTTGCTAATTTTAATGAATTTCCCCAGGCAAACTGATCATTCCTGGCACCAAAAATGGAATTGTACCCTGATGAAGTAATCTGTACAAATTTTCCATTTTATGATGCTCAAACAGCTAGAATTTTCTTCTCCAAGAGGGAGAAGGGCAATACCAGATGGCTGAATAAATCTTAATACTGAAGGGGGTTTTGAGAACATCAGTGCATCTCTACAAGACCATCCAAAACCAGGACATGGGAACGAGCATGTCTGGTTGGTACCTGGACATTTCTCATCACGGCTCTGTCATGAACTGAATACATGACATCGGGCAAGTCACTTTCCCTCTCTGGGCCACAGTTTGGTTTATAAATTGAGAGACTGAACCATGGGGGCCACCAAGTCATGCCCACAGAGGTCAGGCAGATAGGGAACAGGAGTAAAGTAACTGGTATTAGAGGCAACTTTTTGCAGCAGAAAACCCTTCTGGGTCTTTTATTATTCCACTATTGTTGGGCACTCAGATAAGAAACACTTTACTTTCTGAAAAAAATCAATGGCTCATTTGTGATGGTAAATGATAACTAACACCTGACCCCGCGGTGGGACAACAGCTGGGAGTGGGGAGGACTGGGGAACACCTGCCTATTTAAAGATGCAGCCTTGGGACGCCTGGGTGGCTCAGTTGGTTGGACGACTGCCTTCGGCCCAGGTCATGATCCTGGAGTCCTGGGATCGAGTCCCACATCGGGCTCCCAGCTCCATGGGGAGTCTGCTTCTCCCTCTGACCTTCTCCTCGCTCATGTTCTCTCTCACTGTCTCTCTCTCAAATAAATAAATAAAATCTTTAAAAAAAAAAAAAAAAGATGCAGCCTTGCCATGTACGATGCACCTGCTTTAAAAACGCAGCTGGTGTCTGCCATGTGGAAATGTGGGCTCTGTGGTCCTAGAAGTTTTGATCTTCTGCAAAGGAAGGAAATCCCAATGTGTGCGGTAAATGTCTCCATTTTAACATATTAACAGCTCATCAAAAATTAATACAGTGCAGACCAAACGAAGCTTATCTATGAGCCAACAGGGTTGGATCTGCGGACTGCCAATTTGACAGGTCACCTGACCCCCATCTTTCAGTGTCATCTGGTTAAATCCCTCCTGTGCCTGAGCTGAAAATGACACAAGTCCATTTGTCCCTGCTCTCTACACTAAAGCAAAGAAGCACTTGAGCTTGGGATGATTTCGTTTAAACCAATAGCAACAGCAAATTAAGTGACACAGGAGATTTGGGACTCAGGAATCCATTCAACAGCAGGGACGATGGACAGTCCCCAACTTAAAAGGGTGCAACTTACTTTTTTTTTTTTCTTTATAATGGTGAGAAAGCAACATGCATTCAAAAGAAACCACACTTCAATTTCTGAATTTTGTCCTTTTCCCATGTTTGTGACTTGTGATACGACCCTTTCTCATGATGCTGGCCGACACTGGCCGCAGCCCCTGGTCAGCCCCACGATCCCCAGGGCAAACCACCAGCACACTTACTTCTGTTCTTCACTTTCAGATCAGTGTTCAATAAGTCACAGGAGATATTCAATACTTGATTATAAAACAAGCTTTGTGTTAGATGATTTTTCCCAGCTGTATGAGCATGGTCAAGGGGGGGGGCCAGGCTAAGCTATAAAGTGTAGTAGCTTAGATGTGTTAAATGCATTTCTCAACTTATGGTATTTTCAACTTACCATGGATTTATTGAGTTGTAACCCTATCAGAAGTTGAGGAAAATCTGTATTGTGTGCTGTTGGGGAGTGTGGGCTTTTGAGGCAAACCCGTGTGGACTCAGCTCTGCCACCTAACTCCCATAAAAGCTCACCCTCTTGGGGTCTCAGTTTCCTTATTTGTGCAATAGGGTTACTAGCACTTGCCTTACAAAATTATCTTGCAAATTAGTTCATGAGGAATTGTAAAATGCTTTGCTTAGTGCTTGGCACCAAGTGATCATTGTCTAACCCATAGCCTTGGTTCCGTAAAGTTCCATTCTGCAAGAAAAGCCTTCATAAAGTCTACTGTTGTAATCTGCAGTTCTCCAGTTATATAAGTGCATGCTTGCTCTGAGAGACTTCTAGAGCTAGGTATCAGGCTGATACAATTCATCCCCCAAGGCTCTCAGTAGATATAAAATGATCTTAGCCAGTAAAATGAATAGATTTGAAGACTCAGGGAGATGAGTCAGGGGATATATCTTTCTGATCCCACTTTGCAGGATGCCTGAAGCTCTCGGGTGAGAGGGTCAGAGAGCCAGGAGGCTGTGGGTGTGCTAAGTGACCCATCACAGAGCTTTTCTCCTAGGACTCCCTAGGAATAAGCTTCATTGTGTCGGAACCTACTTTGATGTCCCTGTGGCCCCCAATGCCTTAATGTGACTAGTTTCTCCTCCATAGTTTTGATGTCATCATTTCTTAATTCACAGTTCAGTGTAGCCAAGATGCTTGTTCTGTTTTCTATGACAAGCTAGACTCATTAATACTCTAAGATATTGGTTAAGAGATTTTACTTAAAAAAAAAAAAAGATGAACGTAGATTGCTACAAATCCTAGGGAGAATGTGGATCTACAGTGCATCTGTAGCCTAAAACCATTCAGTGGAATTTAAGGAATGACAGCTATTTATTCTGTATAAAATTATCAACAGAAGATCATTAACATTGGATTTCACTACCCAAACAGGGTTACAATTTCAAGGGTCAATTTTGATGAAACCTACAGAGCAGACTCAGTATCCACAGTGATTTTTTTTTTTTTAAGATTTTGTTTATTTATTTGACAGACAGAGATCACAAGTAGGCAGAGAGGCAGGCAGAGAGGGAGAGGGGGAAGCAGGCTCCCTGCCGGGCAGATAGCCCGATGCAGGGCTCCGTTCCAGGACCCTGAGATCATGAACTGAGCCGAAGGCAGCTGCTCAACCCACTGAGCCAGCCAGGCACCCCATCACAGTGATTTTTAAAAAGTGGCCTGCTTTCTCTCCAGTTTAGGAGCAATGAGATTGTTTTGGCTCAGATGAAGGAGGCAAAAAGTCTACCTTTGGTGGAAGAAAGAGAATTGTCAAAATCCTTGAAATCTTTTTAATCTTATCAATCAATGATTCTTCTAAAATTTCTTTTGAGGCCAAGAGTTCATCACAATCAATATAATTCAATAACCCCAAAAGTGTCAACTAATTCAACTAGACAATTGAAGGGAAAGGATTTAGGTCCTGATTTATCTTGGAAGCATCTACACATAATTCCTTTTCTTTGTTTGTATAACCAGGCAGACCTAGATCCCACTAGACCATAACCTCCATGAGGGCAGGACTTACACTATCTTCTTCACCCTTGGATCTGTACAGTCCTACACAGGGATTGGCCCCAATAAATATGTGTTGAATGGAGGGAGGACTTAGCACAAAGGTATATTATTGTCACACATTCCTTCATTCACTCTCTCAACACCTATTTACCGATGGCCTCAAGGAACCTCGGACTTTGCTGGACCACAGTGATGGGAAAATGCATAAGACTCAGTTCTTGCCGTGGAAGAGTTTTGTTTGGAGAGAAAAATGGGGAAACAAGGGAAGCTCCATGGAGGAAATAAAATTGGAGGCTGGCAGACAGACAGAAGGAAGGGCTTCTGCAAAACCACCTCAGTTATCTGGGATCCAGGGGCTAATATCATTCAACCCAGTCACTGAACTGCCTGTGAGTCTACGGATGGTCACAGTGGCTATGTCAGCCTCAGGAAGAATGACTTACTCCAGTACCATCAGCCTTAAGATTTAGTAAGAATTGGTGTGCTGGTGAGAAACTGAAAGCCATCTGTTAGACCGAAGGAGATTAGGTAGATTCTAAGCAGCTTTGGGAAGACAGGCTGAGCCTGGGACTGTTGAAGTCAGCACCACCCGACTGTCTGCTCTGGAGGGATGGAGAGAACCACCTTGACCCACTACAAGAGGCCAGCTGGCCACACAGACCTGTTGGATACAACTCCAGAGATGCGACATGAATTGAGAACCTACAGCTAGTCAGAGATGGAGTGAAGATCTAAGCACAGGTGAGAAGAGCTCTGTAGCACAGCTGGGTGCACTTACGTATGCGTCCTGACCCCACTACCTGCCACCCATGTGACCTAGGGTAAGGTGCTTAAGTTCTAAAACTCAGGCTCACCATCTGTAAAATGGACAAGCCAGCAGCTGTCCAACAGAGTGATTATAAGAACCAATCACAGCGTGTCCACGATACGCTGGACAAACTGCATGGCAGGCATGAAGCTCTCGGTGATCGTCTGATCCCTTTCCCCCTCCCTCCTCCTTCCTACTCATGCTCTTTCTCAAAAGGATGCTGCCTCCCAAGTGAATCTGCAAGTGTGGAAGAGGAAACGAAGCAGACGCATGTACCAAGATAACAAGGATGTGAACCCCGTGGCACCAGGATGGCTCCATGACAAAGACGGTGTCTACATCCTCTGCTATTATATGACCCACAGCAAGGACAGTGCCAAACAAGTCATGGGTGCTCGAAAAATGCAAGTGAATGAACACGTTAATGAAAGGAAGGAATGGTAGGATAATACAGAAGCCAGAGCAGGGGGCTCTATGCCAGCACAGTGTTGAGCATCCCTTCTCTGCCTAGCTAACTCCTACTCACTCTTCAGGTCTTAGCTTAAATGTCACTTCCTCAAGGCCCTCCCTGGCGCCCCCCATCAGGTGTATTGGGCTCTTACTATACATTGCACTGGGCCTTCATAACACTTAACACCACACTCTTCTTTTTATGTGATTGCCTAGCATCTACCTTCCTTCTACTGGATTCTGAAGCTCTCTGGGGACAGAGGCTGTGCTCCCTGTGCCTGCACTCACTAGGTGCTCAGTAAGTGTGTACAGTGAATAAATGGCTGCAGTTCTGACAAGCAGGGAAGGTTTCACTAAAGAAGGAGGAGGCAAGGATGCACCCAATGATGGAGAAGGGGTAGAGTCAGGCACTGGCTCAGAATAACATATGTGAGGGAGACAAGCTGGGGGGGGGGGTTCATGCATTTCTTCCTTGCCATATCCCACCCTCCAGATATATACATAGTCAGTCTCTCTCCGTCTCTCACACACACTTCCTACAAGGTTCTTCCTACAAGGATAACCCCAGAATCCTCCTGGAGCCTTCTGAACAGAAGTCCCTCTGTTCCCCAGGGACAGACAGCCACCCGCCCCCCCACCCCAGATATCTGGGCTAGATTCCAGGGAACAACGAGAGATGCTCACAGCGTTCTCAGATGAAGTGAAGCTATAGAAAGGGAAGCAACACAAGATTCCAAGTGTCTGAAAGGCAGACAGGTGGAGCAGTGTTTCAGTAAAGTAGCTAGGAAGGAAAGAGGACCCCGAGCTGACTTGAGCAGGTTCCAAGAATGTTCTGTCAGGACGGCAAGACCATCAGGTGCGGAGGGACTCCACCCACCAGGCACTGTGCGAGATTTCGTTACCTGGCCTTACTTCATCCTTGGGACAACACAGTGACATAGGCATTAGGCCCAATTTATTGATGAGAAATGGAGGCCCAGACAGGTCCAATTACTAACTGAAGGTTAATACAGCCCTTAAAATGGACTAATTATTTCTTTTGATGGGGAGGGGCAGAGGAGAGGGGGAAAGAATCTTGAGCAGGCTCCACGCCCAGGGCAGAGCCCAATACAGGACTCGAACTCACAGCCCTGAGACCATGACCTGAGCCAAACTCAAGAGTCCGGTGATTAACCAACTGAGCCACCTGGGCACCCAATAGTGAATTATTTCTACATGGAGCAAGAAATCACAATCTTCTTAGCATGACTACAGTTACGGCAGTGCTAACTGCCTATCTGTTTTGATACCCCCGGGAGGCATGTACATTTCAGGGTCACCACCAAAGCCAGAGGACGCAGCATACTGCCTGGCAAGAAAAGTAATCAACACATGGTAACCAAATGAATATATAAATGGTAGAGACCATTTATTCATTTCACAAACTTAACTGTACTCTTATCAAGTACTCCGGCAACAGGCCAAGGTCCTCGGGGTCAGAAAAATATTACGGCCATGAAAGGTCATGTCCTTCCTCCTCTATTTCTACGCAGGGAGATACTTAAACTTCCTGAGCCAGATGAGATTCCCATCCCATGATAGAAATGAAAGTATTGTCTTGTTTGAGGAAGAGCAATGGGGAAAAGGAAAAGGAACCAAAAAGCTCATAATTAGTCTGAAAGCAAATGTCAGAGATAGAAAATGCAAACAGAAGAGGGGAAGACTGGGAGATCCCTGTGTAACCCCAGTCCTGCATCTTCAAATAGGATTCTGTTCTGAGAAAAAAAACCCACAACCAGCTCAGGCACAATGCACAAGATGTGCGGGGGGCGGGGGGAGCTCCAGTGGCTGGGAGGAAAGGGACTCTGGGGGAAAAAGGTCCTTTTGTTAGTCCTCGGAGGCACCATCCTGGGAACAGGGGAAACAGCAGAGAAGGAGTAAGGATTTTTAAATGACAGAAGTCACTCTGGCTCCCCCCCCCCAACACACACACACACCCTACGCTGCTTGATGACAAAGCCTTGTTAGGAGTCCTAAACGGTGCTTGTCACCCTAGACAGAGCTATGAACAGTCACCAAGATGGTAAGTGGTTTTGCATGCCAGAGCACCCTGACCTATAGAAGGCCCAAGTTGCCAAGACAACTTTTGCTTTTTTTTACCGTGATTATATGCCACAATGATCTGAAACATAAATATAAAAATATGCCCTCAAAATGGGGAAATTACCTTTTTCCATAACACCATCAGGGGAGCTGATAAAAGCAGGGGCCAGCTTCAGATCAAGATAAGATTTTAATGAAAAGTAATTTTATTTTGCCTCCAAAGGCCTAGTGGAACATAAGTTTGATGGTGAAATTTCAGTAGCCATGCACGCGCTGGAGAAGCAACTAAAAAGGCAGTCGCCATAACTATGCCCAGTGTGTTCACTGGATATCAGCCTCTCCGTGGGGTGCATGAACTTCAGGAGAAGCCTTGGAAGTCTTAACGATGGCTACTGCCCAGCTATCTGTCAAGGACATGACCTTTTGTGAGTTGTTACACTACCTGCAGTTGTTAGGGGAAAACTGCCCTCTAACCCGCCCCCAGCAGTAGCCTGGATCGGGGATCTCAGCTCACACAAGAGGAAAACATGTGAGATGACAGACTATGTATATATTGGTCTTTGCCCCTGGTTCCTGGCACAGAGCTCCTAAAGCCCTTATAAACTCCCAGGTGATAAGGCCTAGGAGCATCGCTTGTTCTAGTGCGGGGGCTCTGGCTGGGTTCCTGGATGGGGGCTGGTCACCAGAAAGACCAAGCCATGAAGAGAAGCTTGGGACCTTCAGCTCCACCTGCCATTCTCCAGCAAGGAGAGAAGGGCTGGAAACAGAGTCAGTGATCGATCATGCCTATATGATCAAGCCTCCATGAAAATACCCCCAAACTGTGGGGTTCAGGGAGCTTCCAGGCTGGTGAACCTACCAGGAGGATGACCCCAACTCCATGCAGACAGAAGTTCCCGGGCCTTATCTCTGATCTCAGAAGACCTTCCTTAAGACAACATCGAAGTGGCAACTTGCTCTACACGGCAAACTGAATCCCACCTGCGGGGCTCTTCTGAATCCTTCGCTCTGAGACAACCCAAAATAGAAGAAAAGTAGAACTCTTCCAGGTGTTATATGATCTGGGTTCCTGATCAGAGTGGGGACCCTGCCAGCAGTCTTACTAGTTGCCAAATGGGGACAGTGATCTGTCTCACCCAAGTCTCAAAACACGATTTTTGTGAAAGTACTTGGTAAACAGAAATCCACTGTACAAAGGAAAGGTGGCGTTAGAGACGCTGGGAAACCAATAACAAACGCTGCACCGGCCTCAAACCCAGACCTGTCTGCTTCTCGGCCCCAGACGAGTCTCCTTCCCAAGCACAGAAAAGAGCTGACACGTCCCCAACCCAGGATTTCATTGCTGATGGAAGTAACTAAATGCTGAGTGAAATACAAAAGCGAGCAGCAATCTTTTCCACTTATCACTGAACTGACACACAGAGAAGAATTAATGAAAGCAAGTTCCCTCAAAATGAAAGGAAAGCGTCGGTCTTAGATACAGGGAAACGGCCAAGTCAGACTGTGCCCTGAGTGTGTTCACAGAAACCTGCAGACCTTGAGCCCCTGCCTTGAGGTTGCCATGAGGCCCAGGGGTGAAGAGACACAGACCCAGGCTTAACCCAGCTGGCGAGTCTAACAGGAGACCCCAGAACAAAGCTTACTCAGAGTAAAGAAGGGGGAAACAATAAGGAGCCTTGCCTGTTTCCGTCTTTGCGCTGTGTGGAGACCTCACAACCGTGACACGCCTCTCGCAGGACTTTGGTGTCCAATTTGTGCTTCTCGTATGGTCCCCACACAACATAATGGGCAGAATTAAGTCTGGATGGACCCGGAGCAGGTAGTGATCTCTGGAAAAATTCGCCTTCAATCCAGACATAAAAAATATTCCCCCAAACCAAGTTTTAGGAAAAAATTAAAAGCCCAGTTAATGGGCGTCTGGAGGGCTCAGTTAAGCACCCAACTCTTGATTCTGGCTCAGGTCCTGATCTCACGGTCGTGAGACTGAGCCTTGCACGGGACTCCCCACTCAGTGGGCGTCTGCTTGAGATTCTCTCTCTCCCTTTTCCCCACTGCCTGCTCTCTCTGCCTCAAATAAATTAAAAAAATAAAATCTTCTAAAAAAACAAACAAAAAAAGCAAGAGTAAGAAAGCTTAAAACACAAAAGATTTCAGGGTATTTATAGGAAAAACAGACTCATAACAACTTCAGATATTATAAGGCATAGAATGTAAAATAATTATTTGCAATGTGTTTAAGGAAATTATAGGGAAGCCAAGAAAAGCGGGACAAAGAACATGTACTATAAAAAAAATAATGAAGCAGATTTTTTTAAAGAACCAAATAGAATTCTATAAATACAAAAATAGAGTAATTGAACTTAAAAACTTGATAGATTAAATAAGCGTGTGAGACAATGCTGAATAGAGAATGAATAAGTTGGAGGACAGATTCAAATTTTTTTCCAGAATGCAGTTAGAAGATGGGGGTGGGGGTGGGGTGCAGAATTCGCAGGACAGGTTATGTGATGTGGATAATACAGTGAGAAAATTGGACCGTGGCTCCAGGGTAGAGGAGATGATGATAGAAAATAGGGAGGAGCAACGTTCAAGAGACAACGGCTGGAGCCTCTCAGAATATTGACAGACACAAACCTGAGATTTAGGGAGCCCAGTGAATCTTGCACAAGATATGAGAAAGGAAACCCATGCCAAGGCACATAATAATGAAACTTTATGACACACAAGAAAAGCAAGATGGTAAAAGGACCTGGGATGGAAAAACACAGTATTAACAAAGGAACAGCAGTAAGACTTACAACTGAACACCAAAAACACCAAAAAAAATTGAAGCAAGAGAACAGTGAAATACAATCGTCCGAGTTCAGAGAGACAGTAACTGCCAAATTAGAACTCCACAGTAAAGCCATCTGCCAAGCGTGAGGTCAAACAAAGGAAATTTAGAAAAATCAAAAACAAACAAGGCATTTATCCAAAAAAAGAATACCAAAGAAGGAAATGTAATGGCTCTGTTTGAGGCAGAAGGTGGACGGGCTGAGGTGGACAAGGGATGGTAAGCAGAAGTATCGGTACACACACAGGTCACACGCACACAGGTTGTCTGCAGGTTACGCGCTCATGGGTTATATACAGGTTACAAATGCATGGGTTGTACATGGCTCACACGTACCCAGGTTGTACATGGGTTACACGCTCATGGGTTGTACAAGGGTTACACACACATGGGTTGGTGGTTCTGTTGGGGGAGAGAGAGAAAGAATCAAGGTAGGATGAAAATACCAGAGATCTACCAGGTAAGTGAGAATGCAATTGTCAGAGAGAAAGCTTTCAGTGTCTCCATACTAAATGTTCAGAAGGGAAAACCAAAGATATTAAATGACTCAAGACTTGGTTAACTATGTGTGTTAAACTAGAGATTTGGGAGCGCCTGGGTGGCTCAGTGGTTAAAGCCTCTGCCTTTGGCCCAGGTCATGATCTCAAGGTCCTGGGATCCAGCCTCACATCGGGCTCTCTGCTCAGCAGAGAGCCTGCCTCCTCCTCCTCTCTCTCTCTGCCTGCTTCTCTGCCTACTTGTGATCTGTCAAATAAATAAAAATCTTTAAAAAAAAAAACCCAGAGAATTGATAGAACCTCTGAAGAAAAGAGGAAAGTAATGAAATTATAACATGAAAATTGTACAGGAAGGAAGGAGAAAACACTATGTAATGAATGATATAAATAAACCCTAACATAAGAGTAATGACAACAACTGTAATTAAAATTAGCTCCCTAGCTAAAAGTTAAAAAAATACATACATAAAACTCGGAGCACAGGCATAGAATAGAAAAAGATGTAAAAAGTAAATATTAACCAAGAGAAAGCTGATTTCAATGGTAAAGTCTGATACTGTTTATTATAAAAACAACTTTAGAGATAAAGACAGTCATGGCTTAATTATAAAGGAAGAAGAAGGTAGATTAGGAAATACGACAATTCTAAACTATGTATACACAGCACTTCAAAGTATACAAGCAAAAATATTCAAAATTATAAGATCCCAGAACTGTGACATCGACTCTGAGGGTAGAACTTTCTAATGCACATTTTTGTAATTAATGAATTAAGCATAAAAAGAAAAATTAGACACATGAGATTTGGCTAGCACAAGCTTGGACATAGGTACAGCTTTAGATCTTGCAATTTTAAAATTTACATTCCTTTTTAAACCATGTGAAATGAAAACAGACCATATGCTAAGCCACAAAGCTAGCCTCAAGATCAAAGGATTGGTAATTTTCAGATCCCATAAGCCAATCACAATGCAATTAAACTATAAATTGTTTAAAAAGTATAACAAGAAAAATATCATATGTTTAGGATTTTTTTTAAAGCCCTTGTAATCAACTTATGAGTCATAGAAAAAAATGAAAATTAGAAAATTTTCAAAAGTAAATTTAAGGAAAACTGTGTATTAAAACTTACAGAATGTAGCTCAGCAAAATTTATGGGAAAATTCATAGCCTAAGTCGCTTAAGTTAGAAAAGGAAGAAAGAACAGCAATGCATGTAATGTTAACTCAGTAAGTTAAAAGAAAAAAGAGCAGAATAAAATGAAAGTCGGAAGTGGGAAATACTAAAGATAGCAACAGGAATAATGAAACTTAAAGCAAACACATAGCACAGAGGCTCATAGGATAAGGGCATATTGAAAAGAGTAACAAATTAAACTGACAAGATAAACAAGAAAAGAATTCAGGGTACAAGGAGAGAGAAGGCACATATAGCCAATACAAAAACTAGTAATACAGATATTACTTGAGAACAAGTGGATATTATGAAATACTCTGTATCAATACATTTGAAAGTTTATGTGAAAAGACTAAGCTAATCTAAAAATACATACAAATTACCAAAAATATCTCAAGAAAAAACAGGTAAAACACAAGAGCTTTATAACTGTAAATTGATTCAGTATTTTAAATTCTAGGACCAAATATTTTATGGGCCTACCTGTCAGACATCCCAAAAGGAAATAAATCATCTTACACGGACTCTTTACAAAGAATTAAACATGAGGGAAAACTCATTTTATGAAGCTTAACTGTGCTATTCAGATCTTCTATATTTTCCCACTTATGTTTGACTTGTCAGTCACTGAAATAAAGAATAAGGCTTCCAACAATTTTGGTGGATTTTATAGGTCTTTCTTTTTTGTACTCCAGTCTGCTTTTGGTAACAGTGATTAGAAAACCAGACCACTGCGGTACCAGAAATGAGAATTATTAACCAACATCACTCAGAACGTATTTACAAATGTCTTTAACAGAATATTATCAACCAAATCTAGCATTAAGAAAAAAAGGGAACACAGCATAACCAAAATGGGTTAATTACAAGAATTAACACTTTTTTCATATTTTAATAATTAATGACTATAAATCACCACATTAGCAAACTAAAGGAGAAAAACACACAACTTGTTGATGCGCAAAATTCAAAACTCATCGCTACAAATTAGAAATAAAAGGAACCTGATAAAAAATGTCTACAAAAAGTCATACTTAGTGGTAAAATGTTTAAAACATCCCCTTTACATCAGTAATGGGACGTGGATGCTAGCTAATCCCCACTTCTAAAACACTATAGGGAGGTCCTAGCTGGTGAATATAAAAGAATGAAATAAAAAAGGTTTAAGAATTGGAAAGGAAAAAATAAAACTGTCATTATTTGTAGGTAAATAGATTTTCTTTGTAGAAAACCCAAAATAATTTACATATAAGTAATCAGAATTACTAGGGGAGTTTGAAAGAATTTCTGCATTAAAATATCAATATACCAAAGTCAATTATATTCCTGGATAACAGAAAACATAATTTAAAAAATAAAATTTACGGTAGCAATATGAATTTAACTATCTAAAATTAATGTGCTAGGGCGCCTGGGTGGCTCAGTGGGTTAAGCCGCTGCCTTCGGCTCAGGTCATGATCTCAGGGTCCTGGGATCGAGTCCCGCATCGGGCTCTCTGCTCAGCAGGGAGCCTGCTTCCTCCTCTCTCTCTGCCTGCCTCTCTGCCTACTTGTGATCTCTCTCTGTCAAATAAATAAATAAAATCTTAAAATTAATGTGCTAAATGATGTGGAAATAAAACTACTCACAGACATTAAGACTGAAATACACAATTATGCCATGCACTTAGACAGGAAGGTATCACAGCTCCCCAATTGAACCACAGATTCAATAAAATGTCAATCAAGGTCTCAATTAGGATTTTCATGCAACTTGACCAGCTGATTCTTAAAATGCATATGGAAGAGCAGACGGTTGAGAACAGCGAAAACACTACTGAAGAAGAACAAGGTCAGAGATGTGGTAGTCAATCCTCTAATTCTAGTGATTAAAGAATTATATACCCCAACCCCCTTGAAATTAGATGTGGTCATGTGACTAGTTCTGCCAATGACATACAAGCAAAACTGACATGTGTCACTTCTAAGCATTTAAGACGTGATCCTCCAAGTGGGAGCACATAGTGAGATGACAACAGTATCTAGGCCCCTGAGTGACAACAGTTATACATGTCACATAAGCAAGACACAATTTTCTTTTTTTTTTTTTTTAAGAGAGAGTGTGCACATGAGTGGGGTGGGGAGGGGCAGAGGGAAAGAGAGAGAGAATCTCAAGCAGGCTCTACATCCAGCACGGAGCCACACATGGGGCTCAATCTCACAACCCTGAGATCTGACCTGAGCTGAAATCAAGAGTCAGATGCTTAACTGACTGAGCACCCAGATGCCCCCCAGAAAACCTTTCTTTAAAAAGTTTTAAGCCACCGAAATTTACACTCAAAAGACAGCCCAATCTAGCCCAACATGGGGATTTGCTCCACTAAATCTCACATTATTGTAATGCAGAGTGATTAGAACACTGTAGCATTGCTATAGAAATAAGCAAAAAAGATCCATGGGTCAGAACAGAGAGAGACAAGGAAAAGACCCATCCTTGTATGGACAGGAAATTTGGCACAGGCTGGGTTATAGATCAGTGTAAGTCACTAGCGCTGGGAAACATGGGTATCCATATGGAAAAAATAAAACTGAACCTCTATTGTAGAGCATACACCATACCCAGAAATCAATTCCAGATGGATTACAAACCTAAAAAAACAACAAAACTGAAGGGCAACTAGAAGTTAGCAGAGTCTTGAGGTTGGGAGACATATTTTGATAAAAACACCACAAGTAGTAATCATAAAGAAAGGACTGATCAAACTGACTGCATTTATTATTGAGTATCTGGTTCCTCTAAAATCCTGCTTTGGATACTGGCTTGACCACTACTGTAAAGAACACTGAAAATATCTGAAGATGGTTTGCATATGTCATGAGATGAACATGTTCTCAAATGGAAAGGGAGACATTATTGACTGAATTTTCATCTTGAACACAGACACACACACACATTGTCCAACCCAGAAGAATATGCACGAAGGTGTTTTAATGTTGCTGACTTCTGGGAAGTAGTAACTTTCCATTGTATGCATGTACTACTTCTATAATAACAAAACAATTATTACAATGAATGAATTAATAGAAGAATGAACATACAAATTAAATCTGGGGGGCAAAACAAAAAGATCATGAAAAAGGTAGGCACAGAGAGGTAGAAGAGGTTTAACGCACAAATAACCAACAAAGAACTAATATCTAGAATATTGTTTCCAAAAAACCTGGATGTCAGCGAAATAAAAGCAGGGAACCTAACTGAAAAATAGGCAAAATACAGGAAGAGTAACGTCTTATAAGGCGGAAATCTAAATTCCATTAAACTTAGAGGAAAAGATGGTCCAGCTCGATAGTCATCAGGAAGATATACATGGTAACCCCAGGGCTGCCGTCAGACCCCCACCCCCAGACCAGCAAAACCTACATTCTGATGGCCCCAAGTGCAGACAAGGCTGTGGGCTGGAGGAAATCTCCTAACTTGCTGGTGAGATTATAAGAAAAGTTCGGCATTATTTCTTAAACTCAGAAGATGAGCAAATGCCCAGAAATCTTACTGCCAGAAATATATCTAAGAATTATTTTTGCAATAAGTGCACCAGGAGTTCATAACAACACTGTTCATAATTGGTACAAATTGGAGATGACCCAAGTGTCCGTTAACAGAATGATTTTTTTTTTTCAAAAACTGAGATATTCACGCCCTGGAATATTACACAGCAATGACAATGAATGAACTTCTACCGTCTGCATTAATAAAGAGAAAGATCTCAAAAACAATGGTAAACAAAAGAAACAAATCACAATAATGCATTCTATATGACTCCATTTATGTCAAGTTCAAGAACAGGCAAAACTAAGCAATATTTTTAGGGATGTGCGTGTGTGTGTGCGCGCGCATACATGTGTGTCTGTGTGCGTGCGTGTGTGTGTGTGCGCGTGTGTGTGTGTGCATGTGTGCAAGACTACCTAGAAAAGAAATAACTTATTTTTAAAAACTCAAGATAATGGCAACAGTGGAAGAGAGAACAATAAGTCACCATGAAGGGTCCTACCAGAATTCTAAGAGTATTTTTCAATTCTATTTCTCTTAATCCAAGAAGCGGGGCACATGAGGGTCTGTTTTCTGTTATGATTTAATATTTATTAATGCTATTACTTAACTTATTACTATTACTGTTGTAACTATTATTACATTTAATATTATTACAAAACCATACAGATAGGTTTTATTTGTGACTCTGTACCTATATCTCACTGTTAACTAACCACCCCTATAAAACAACAGCAGGGTACTAAGAAAATGATCTAGTCTAGAAACAAGTGCAGATCAGACCACAGAGAGCCAGCCACCAAACAGTTTGCCCTATATTGTGAACGATTTGGCCATTCATTTGGTCATCGAGTAAGTCAGGCTACTTAAAAAAGGGACACCAAGTTCAAGTCCCCTGCCCTGGTCTCCTTTCACTGGAAAGCTTACCTATAAAAGCCATGATCACAGGATAGGCACTGTGCACACCAGGGTACAGGTGTCAGCTTGAGTCACACACCAGGGAACCCAAAGTACTGGATTTGGTTTTAGGAGATGCTAAGTATCATAATAATGGAGACTTTAAATTGCAATTCTGTGACAACAGTGATTTGCTTAACTAGAAAACAGAAGCAATGCTCCTGAAGAAAAAGCAACAAAGGAAACCTACCCGAACATCGCCTCATTATTCAAGTGCAACCAACTCCAACTAATACTTAATTACAAGAGGCGTTCGGAGGCTGCCAGTAGAATAAGACACGGCATTCTCCCGAGGCACTTGATTGATTTCTCAGATTATAAAACCCAAGCCAATGAGAATTCTGAAAACACTGATTTAGCAAGAGAGAGCCCAGGGAGCGCTCAAGGCTTGTAATGAGAATAAATACAGAATAAATGAAACTGGCCAGGTTGCCTGTTACAGATTTTACACTAGGACATTTTTCAAGCTTCATTGCTACTTTATTTTTCTAATGTAACTATTTCTTGAGGGTGAAAAGACAGACCTCATCCCTTTTTCTCCTGTACATCCCAAAACACACAACTACAACTCTGTCTTTTGTTCCAGATCTACACAGGCTCAGAAATCTGCTAAATCAGGACGTGGATTGTTTATTTTCTTTGAAATTGATTAGCAGTGAAGCATGCTCCACAAACACGAACATTAAATATCTTGTTACAAAGTTTTCGAGGAAGAAAACAACTACTTTGTGCATACATGATCAATTGGAGATTTTTTTCAGCTAACATCTTAAACTCAATATAAGGTAGGTATGTATTGATGCAAAGTAACATCTAAGTGCCTGGGTTTGAATTCTAGTTTCATTATTTACTATCTATGGAAGCTTGGACAAGATACTTAACCCTATGGGTCTCACCTGCAAAATGGGATTTTTAAGAATATCTACCGTACAGGGTTTTCCTGAGGATTGACCAAGACAATGCATTTAGAACAATTCAGTGCATGCCCAGAATACAGTAAATCCTCAAGAAATGGTAGCTGTATAGAGTCAGGAGAAAGCCTCTATGCTTAGTTCAATATCCTCCACAAACAACTGAATTTCCCTGTGTCCCTTCTATTGCAAACAGCAAGCTTAAATTTTATACTCATATCCACACCATCTGATGTCCTACCCATGAAATTAGACCACAACCTGCACCCATAAGCAGGTGCTTGGCCCAGAAATAATTTAACAATTCTTTTCCCACTGCGATTTCCAAGATGAAAAAAGAGAATAACTACTCCCTAGACACTGGAAACCCTTCTCTATGAGACTGAAAATGACTTCCAGGAAACTTTGCTAAAACATGGAAAACAAGAAAGATGCCAGAAGCCTGATGACAAGGAAAGACTTTAATGTTTTTCCTTACGATTTATTTATTTATTTAGAGAGAGGGAGGGAGCATATGCAAACAAGGGGGGGGCAGAGGGAGAGGGAAAGAGATCTCAAGTACACTCCACACTCAGCAGAGAGCCCGATGCCCGGACCCTGAGATCATGACCTGAACTGAAACCAAGAGTCAGACGCTTATCTGACTGCACCTGCCAGGTACCCTGGAAATACTTAATTTAAAAAAAAAAAAAAAAAGGCTTAAAGAGAAAATTGGAATTCTGGAAATGAATGATAGAAATATCTGCCATTGGTCTCTGGCAATATTCATAGCCTGGAGTATGATCTCCTGACAGTGCTCACCATTTTCCCAAGGCAGAGAAGAGAGGGAGTTAGTCACACAAGCCCCTCATCTACAGAAGCCAAGGATCAGGGTGATGCCTACCTCTACAGCCTGGTCGGTCTTCTGGAAGGCTCCTTCCTACACTGTCTTGACTTCTTTACTGGACTTTGACACATAATTTGGTGCCGCACTCAGGAAGAACCCATACATGTCATCTGGATGAATGAATGTCAATCTTGTCAAGGTCACCACCGAAAGTGACAGACATACAACCCAAATTACATTCATTCATTCAAGCAGGCATGAAGCTAGTCAGACTTCCCAAATCCCATGCTTTCTGCCTTGCACAATGACACTCTCAGTGAGTCTAAATTTTAATGAAGTATGTTTGCCAAAATCTCCCCTGAGAATTTTAAGAGTGAGCAAGAGGCTGGGGGTGGGGAGCAGTGTGAGGTGCTATTTTGGTAAATGACAAAAAAGCTAGGTTTTTCTTTTTTTCTCTAGAAGCAAAACTAAGGGCTTTGCTATTTGGGTTCTGCTTCTTACGGTGTTTTGGGTTTATTTCTCCTTTACTGGTACTATTCTCCATTCCTTTCCACATCTACTTTGAAATTTGGCACTCAGTTTAACTAACAGCTTCTGAGAGATTATCAGCACTCTCAGAACTTCCTAAAGGCAGGAAGAAGTCATATGCTGTCCAGAGTAGGTGGGCAGAGCCTGCTGCCATGCATCCAGATGAACAGGTGGGGAGGGGAGTGGCCAAGTCGGGAGAGCAGCTCAGGCCATGTCAGATCTCTCTCTCTAACTCCCTGTGATTCTCTAAGAGCTTCAGACCATTATGGGCCTCAGGAGGTCTGAAATTTATTCTCAGGGATAGGCAATCTCACTGACAACAAAACGTTAGTTAAAGTGAGTCTACTCACAACTGAAAGCGACTTTTCATATTAAATAGTGCAGAAGAGTTTTACTGAGGTTCCAGCTCAAAAAAATTGAACTACAACTTAGGAAAACTTTATCTATATTTAACACAGTCGGGTTACTGTTGCAACGAAATGAATTTCTAGAACAAACAATAAATCAAGTTTTGGTTGTTTTTGACACAATGTAGAAAATAAAGAGTGTGTAGCAATAGTGCCCATTCTGCCCTCAAAATCACTAGGAGGAAGTTTCTGTTCGTTTGTATTCATCATTTCCCCTCAATTCCATTTCATAATCCTTTGATAATCAAATTTGTCTCTTCTGAAGCAACTCTACTGGCCTCATCCTACTGGATTTGCTTCTTCTCAATCGTTAAACTGGTCTCTTTGGTCCAGCAGTCCTGAAACATCACTTTCACTGACTTCATGAAATCCTGAATCTTTCTCAAGATGTGCAGTCTGCCTCCACCACCCACCTGCAATGTGCTGGCATCACACCGTCCTATTAAGACATCCGATAACCACTGAGAACCAAGCAGGGGTGGCAGGTTCCCACCAAGAGCATAGATGTTTGAGAGCAGATTAATTTCAGTGGTTGATTCACTACTGTGGCACATTGATGACAGCTTCCCCATGAAGTCTCTTAATTGCAAAGAATCAGACAACAGTAATTTGGATGTTGAGAACCCCGACGTCCTTGCTCCTCTCAAATGCTGTGGGCTCAGTCTATACTGTACCAATCACCAGAAGAAGAGAATTTAAGGGCCGGGGTCCCAGCTTCTTTTTATTGCAGCTTTTGAAGGCTTTTTCCTGCGTGGATTCCAGCAGCTGCTGCCCTTATCACTCAGATCCTTGGAAGAGGAGAAATCAGCATAGCTGAGATACCTTTCCAATCACTGATGCGAGCCTACAGCTTTGGGGAAATGAAGCCCAGAGGTGAAAGCTCATTTGTGTTCTATTGTGCCAAAGTAGGTCATGGATTCAGTCCAGCTGAAGGAGGAGGAGGAGGAGGAGGAGCAGGAAAAAGACGAGGGGAGGGGAGAAGGATGAGGAGGAGGGAGAAGGGGAGGGGGAGGAGGGGAGGTAGAGGAGGAGGAGGAGAAGAAGAGGAAGAAAAAATAGGGGGAGGAGGAGGAGGAGAAGAAGAGGAAGAAAAAGTAGGGGGAGGAGGAGGAGGAGGAGGACAAGGAAAGGGAGGAGAAAGAGGAAGGGGTGGGGGAAGGGGAGGAGTAGGAGGAAGAATGGGAGGAGGCAGCCACCTGTCCTTGCCAATTCAGTCAAATGGTCCATCTGGTCCACCAGCCAGCTGCTTTCCTGGGAATGAGCATAAAGATATGTGCATGTGGGATACAGGGAATGATAAAGTTCTTGAGTCTTCCAAGCGTTAGAACAAGTGATAGAACAAGAGAGCAAAATGTCAAAACCCTGCAATCCAGTCAGATTGCAATTTTCTCTCCGGAGAGAGGGAGGATGACACGGTGCCCTGATTTCAGATTCAATGCTTCAGCCATCAGAGATGCTGTGATTCAATGAAAGGTCATGCAAGTGGCGGCGGCTGAATATCTGAATTTAGAAAAAGTTGACTTCATTCCCTACAACGACACAAGTTTTTGTCGTTGAATAAGATCCTGGCCTGCAGGATTTAGAGAAATTGTGGGCTCCACATGACACAGAAGCACACCGCACACACATTTACTAGAAATAATGATCACCATCACCACCTGGGGTTATGAGGTTGAGAGTTTTATCACAAAGCTATTCAACAAATAGTTATTTGATTCCTGCTACATGCCTGACCAGATGTCATGCTCAGACCTGGGGAACAAAGAAACAGACTTGGTTCCTGGTCTTATGGAATCTAAAGATAAAAATAATTATAAACTGTGGACTATTTGGAAAGGAACAAATGGGCTTTTGAAAGAGAGGAGGATGGATGGGGTCAGCAAAGGCACCTCTCTGTATAAATCTGGAAGATGAGACAGAGCTAGATATGCAAAGAGCATCAGAGAGAATGTCCATGGTAGGGAACAGCAGTGGAGCCCCGAAAGGCAGAGCGGACACAACCAGGGACGGTCAGGTCAGTGTGGCTGGAGTAGGTCATGGCTTTAGATGAAGCTAGAGGGTTAGGCAGGAGATGGATTTGATTTTTCTTTTTTTTTTCCCTGACAGGGAGAGAGCTGGGCAGGGATGGGCAGAGGGAGAAGGAGAGAGAGAGAATCCCAAGCAGCTGAGCATGGAGACCAACGCAGGGCTCAGTCCCATGATCCTGAGATCACACCCTGAGCTGAAATCAAGAGTAGGATGCTTAACCAACTGAGCCACCCAGGCCCGCCATGGGCTAGATTTTTATAGGGCTTTGTGGCACACAGTTATTCTAACACTTTTGAAGAGAAAGAGTAATCACAAATCCATTGGTTGCTGCGAATGACCCGATGATGAGCAAAAGAAGACAGTAAGAGCCCACAGGTCTGAATCACTGTGTCAGCGGACAACAGTGACCTCAGGTGACCCTATTATTTTCCAGTGTCGTTTCAAATGCCACTTGAATGTAATCACAATTGATAGCCTGCTGGGTTTTCAAGTTAAAATAAATGCTACGGGAAAGGCTTCCTCAATGATCAAGCTGTTCCTAAATATCCTTGAGATTCACGAATATGTGGACAGTACATCTTGCATGTCTGAAAATTTCTGCTTTTGGTCTTCCTTTTTTTTACTAGATAAAATTTATACACAGTGAAACGCATAGATCTTCAATCCTGTGGGTGAAGATACGCAGATAAGAACATAAGGAAAATCCCCCAAAAGATACTCCAACCATTTCAAGTGAGTTCCTCCCCAGTCTCTGATGCCCCACTCAGAACAAGCCTCTCTGATTTCTACTCCCTAGACCAGTCTGGACTGTTCTTGAACTTCTCATTAACAGAATACTACAGCAGATACTCTGCTGTGTCCTGCTTCCTGGTCTCAGCATAGCATTTCTGAGACGCACCTAGACTGCCAAATTCATCAGTAGTCTGCTCTGTTCTCCTACTCATAGACACCTGCATTGTTTCTGGCTTGGGCTGATTAGAAATAAAATTGCTGCAACAATCTAAGTCCTTTCACAGACGTGTGGTTTTATTTCTCTTAGGTAAATACATTAGAATGGACCTGCTGAGTCACAGGGTAACTATATGATTAATTTTATTAAAAAAAAAAAAACTGACTGCCAATTTACAAAGCAGTTACACCAATTTCCACCAGCAATATATGAGAGCTCTACTTGCATCGACCACGACAACATTTGGTGTTGCCGGTTCTTCTAAACTTAACCATTAGCTAATGGCTAAGAAGTGGTCTCTCACTGTGGTTTCAATTTACATTTCCCTAATAAGTGATTAACTGAGCACCTTTTCAGGTGCTTATTGACAGTCATACGCCTTTATTTATGCAGTCTCTCTTCAAGCCGTTTGCCTGCATTTTTACGAGGTTGTCTTTTTATTATTGATCTATAGGAGCTCTTTACATATTCTGGATATGAGTGCACAAGTCCTTTGTATGACATATGAATGGCAAGTATTTTTTTCCTTTTTTTTTAAATTTCAAGTATTTTCTATCAGTTTGTGACTTGCTCTTTTCTTTTCATAATGATGTCTTCTAAAGAGCACAACTTTTAAATTTTGGTGAAGTTCAATTTATCATTTTTTTAAAGATTTTATTTATTTATTTGACAGAGAGAGAAAGCACAAGTTGGGGGGGCAGGAGAGGGAGGAGGAGGCTCCCCAGTGAGCAGGGAGCCCCGTGTGGGGCTTGATCCCAAGACCCTGGGATCAGGACCTGAACCGAAGGCAGACACCTAACCATCTGAGCCACCCAGGTGCCAACCCCTGTCATTGTTTTTATTATCGGTGTTTTTGTGTTCCTTCTAAGAATTTTTTTACTATACCAAAATACCAAAAATATTCTTCCACATTATCTTCTAGATGATTTATAGATTTAAATTCTATTATATGGTTCACTTTGAGTTAATTTTTACATATTGTATGAGGTAGGAGTCAAGGTTAATTTATTTTTCATACTTTATTCAGACTTTCTAGTATCACTGATTTTAATCTTTCCTTTCACCACTAAGTTAACTTGGCATCTTTGTCAAAAATAAATTGACCTGGGGTGCCTGGGTGGCTCAGATGGTTAAGTGTCTGCCTTCACCTTGGGTCATGATCCCAGGGTCCTGGGATCGAGCCCCACATCAGGTTCCCTGCTCAGTGCAGAGCCCTCTCCCTCTGCCTGCCACTCCCCCTGCTTATGCTTTCTCTCTCTGTCAAAAAAATAAATAAAATTTTTAAATAAATAAATAAATTGATCATGTATGTGTGGATCTATTTCTTGGCTCTACTCTGCTCCATTCATCTACCTACCTATCCTTAAGCCATACTAGCTTGATTACTACAGAGTTATATGAAATCTTGAAATCAAGTTCTATCAGTATTTCAAATTTTTATCTTCTTTCTCAAAATTGTTTGGCTATTTTAGGCCCTGAGTTTTTCCATAAATTTCATAAACAGCTTTAATTCCTACCAAAAAAATTTTAAATAGGATTGTTGTGAACCCTATGGTTCAACTTAGAAAAAAAAATAGAGTTTTCAATTTCTGTTAAGTTTATTCTTATGTTTTCATAAGCTGATGCTACTGTAAATGGTACTTTTAAAATCTGCACTTTCTAATTCTTTCTTGTTATTACGTAGAAATAAAGTTGATTTTTAGATTGGCCTTGTACCTATGATCTCTCACAACTGATTGTTAATTCTGTTTATGGATTTCCTAAGATTTTCTAATAAATAATAGTGTCATCTGCAAATAAAAAGAACTACTTCTTCCTTGCTTTTTATTTTTTTCTTGCTTAAATGCACTGATTAGAACCCCCACCCACCTTTCTTTCTTTTTTTTTTTTTTAAAGATTTTATTTATTTATTTGACAGAGATCACAAGTAGGCAGAGAGGCAGGCAGAGAGAGAGGAGGAAGCAGGCTTCAGGCCGAGCAGAGAGCCCGATGCGGGGCTCGATCCCAGGACCCTGGGATCATGACCTGAACCGAAGGCAGAGGCTTTAACCCACTGAGCCATCCAGGCGCCCCAACCCCACCCACCTTTCAACAGATACAGTAAGAATAGACAATCTCTTATGATAGTCGCAATCCAAAGGGGAAAGTATTCAGTCTTCTCATTAGTAGGTATCAAGTTAACAGTAGGTTTTTCATAGATGTCTTTTATCAAACTAAAGAAGTTCCATTTTCTTCCTAGTTCAATGAGAGTTTTTACCATGAAAGTGTTTTTTCTACATCTTTTGACGTGATTACATAGTTTTCTCCAATATTTTGTTAACTTGGTGAATTGTAACAATCAATTTTTAATTTTTAAATCAACTTTACATTCCTAGGATAAACTCTAATTCTTTTGTATACATTTCTATACTTGTTAATTTATTAAGAGCTGTGTGTCTATATTCGAGAGATATTGGTCTATAATTTTTTCTTCCCTAATATCTCTGTCATATGTTGTTATCAGGATTATTCTATAACCGTATTTGTATAGTCTCATAGAACTAGCTGGGAAGTGTTCTATCTTTTCAAAAGTTTTGTGGAAGTTTGATATTACTTCTTAAATATTTGACTGCAAATTCCAGAGAAACCATCTGAGCCTAGAGATTTCTTTGTACAAAGGTTTTGAACTACAAATTGAATTTTGGTTTCATCTCTATAAGTTCTGATGAGCAGTGGTTTGCAAGGAATTTGACCATTCCACATGCATTGTTGAATTGTTGGCAGGCAACTGTCCACAAATGCCCTTATTATCTTTTTAATGTCCTCAGGCTATTTAAGAGGCACTCTGCTTTCTTTCCTGATATGGGTCATTTGTGTGTTCTATTAGCCCTTATCAGTCTTGCCAGGAGTTTATCAACTCTATAAATCTTAAGAAATAACAAGAAGGGCAAGTCCAGTGGTATTGCAAGTCTTTTACCTCAAAGTTTTGGTACTCCAGACAACTGTTGAGGGGTGCCTGGGTGGCTCAGTGGGTTAAGCCTCTGCCTTCCGCTCAGGTCATGATCCCAGAGTCCTGGGATGGAGCCCCGCATTGGGCTCTCTGCTCAGAGGGGAGCCTGCTTCCCCCTCTCTGCCTACTTGGGATCTCTGTTTGTCAAATAAATAAATAAATAAATCTAAACAACCATTGCCATGAAAACCAATCCCCAAATCTAACACCAATCATCTTGGCCCACATGCAGTCGTTATTCCTAAGAAATTCAACAGCATGTGACTAAACCACATGAAAAGATTAGTACATTTTGAAAGTTCAGTGATCTAAGAATCCTAACAACAATATGAAATATTATTATAGCTACTTCAAAGATGGGGAAACCGAAGCTTAGAGAAATTAGCCATTGCCAAAGTCACAAAAGCTATTTTGGATTCACACTCACGTCCTTCTGATTCCAACACCTGTGTACTTCCCACTTCAACCGCAAAGTTGCCATGAGTAAATGACTCAGGATCGTATTACCAGCATCCGGCACCCTGCCTCTGGAAAGGTTCCCCATGGAACTGGGATAAATGCAGATGGAAAAAGGAACATGAGAAGAAAAGATGTCCCTCGTTTTTTTCAAATGGCCATGAAGGGACACACCATACTGAACAAAATGCTATTATTGGTGGAAATTACAGAAGCAACACTTTGGTCAAGTCTAAATGGTTGTAGCTCTTTTTTGACTTTTTGATAATCATTTCCTACTGGGTTTCTCCTCCAAATTACCATTTTTTAAAATAAATATAATTTCAACTTTCACTTCAAAAATTGTGATTGATAAAGAAGGGAAATGTCACTTGCAAGCTTGTGACATGCGATGTTTGATCAAAATGTCATTTCCATTGTTTTAGTAATAGGTCCTCATAGAATGAGGCTTTGCCTTCTCATTTCTAGACATTTCTTTGAAAACCATTTATTTTGTCTTAGTTAAAAAATACTAGGGATTAACTAAACACTATTTTCAGTATTGTTCTTATTGAGTGTCTTGTGTTAGACAATAGAGAAAAATAATTTTCCTTTCCATTATCTTTGCGTGTCATTCCTAAAGATTGTTTTTATAAAAGGCAGTTATTTCAGGAGTACCCATTTTAGGAAAATACATACTGTCTGGCTTCCCTGAACTCTAGCAGGAAACTGGATACACATGTTAGTCCTATTCCCTGTAAACGGCTGCTGTTCATTTCACCTCTTACTCAATGCACAGAACAAATCATGCCATGCGAAAAACACAGAATGGTGCTTTCGTATTCTTCTTTGCATCTGAATTTACAATGGGAAACGGTTTTCTTGTGATCTCTCTAGCATCACCCACATAGCCGCTCTGCAAGAGAAACAAGGTGGATGACGATGGAGAAGTGAATGAGGGACTTCCTCACCACAGCTGGCTTGCAGGAAGAGCTGGGAAAATGAGTCCGGCCTTGAAAGATCGGGAGGCAGGATGTGCACTCACTTTCTCAGCACTACTCTGTGCCAGGCGGGGTGGAAGGGGAATATGGGAAGAGCCAGGAAAGCATGACTTGGAGGGGAAGACAGTGAGCCATAGGCTAGGGCAGTGGCTGTGGGGGCCCAAGACTGCTTGGCTGGAAGGGTATGTGCTGGAAAGGAGAGGGGCATGCTCTCCCCAAAGGGGGTAGGAGCACGTGGTGGCTAATATTGTGGGTCAACTTGACAGAATCACAGGGAGCCTTGATATCTGGCTGAACATTACTCGTGAGTACGTCTATGAGGAGGCTTCCGAACTAGCCCTCCCCAGCGGGCGTGGGCATCATCCAATCTGAGGGTCTGAGAGAACAAAAGGTAGAGGAAGAGGGGATTCTCCTCTCTGCCTGACAGCTGGAACGGGGACGTCCATTCTCTCCTTCCCTTGGACCAGGCTGCACACCATCAGAGCTCCTGGTTCTCAGGCCTTCCAGCTCAGACCAGACTGCATGTGGCCAGCTGTCCTACGTCTGCTGTGTGTAGACGGCAGATCACAGGACCCCTCAGAGCCCATAATCACGAAAGCCAATCCTCATTATATATACACACTCTTGGTTCTGCTTCTCTGGAGAACCCTAATCAGAGAAGACACTCACGCGAGTTCAAGCAAGGTTTGGGAAGATCCCCAGATGAAACTTCCCCGAGGAATTCTTACAGAAACTGGGAAATAAACCTGGGAGGTCCATTCGCAGCCTGCAGTCACGCTGCCTTAGGAACAAACACATTCAAACAGACACCTGGTGTGGGGACAGGGGGTTACGTTTTTCCCTTGTTCTCTCATCTGCCAAAGGGGAAAGAGACCAGACTTCTCTGATCTTCCCTAGAATCAGAGTTCAAAGGGGAAGGACAATAAAGGATCTCATTTCATGTCCCCCCCCCCCACACACCTTGAAAGGTAGGAATTGGGACTCTATCTACAGATAAGTGAACTGAGACACACAGTCTTGAAATGATCTGCGCGACACTGTAGGGACTGGAGCCAGGCCAAACTCGGGTCTGTCGGGGTCTGAAAATCATTCTTCTCTATCATAGTCAATACAGAAATGCTGGACATGAAAGTGTTTATTTATGTGGAGCAATCCAATGATTACAAAAACAAATAGGCCATTTTTAGTGCCAGGCTAGCTCTTAAAATGGCACTCTTTTGACATCCAACAATATGTGGCTACAAACATATAGAGAAAGAGGAAATAAATGAATGCCCGGAACTCTGAGTGGGAATCCGAAAGTCATAAAATGATCTACACGTGCTGGCCCTCTTCCCATCCCCAGCTGACTCATGGCCCTCTCCTCCACACGCATCGTGACAAGGGACAGGGGAGTTCAGGGTCTTTCCGGTAAGAAATGTTCTTACCCCCTCTTCTCTGATCTTGCCCCACCCTTCCCCTAGAATGAACTGTCCCAGACGCCTCTGATTATGTAAGAGACACCACTTTAATTACCAGCTATTATATATTTTTCCTACCAGCGTGTCAGGAGTGTAATTAAATGGCCTTTTGTTTAATAGCCAGTGCTGTCCATCGGGACAATCAAGAATGGCTGTTGGGGATGCTCATGGCCCTGGAGCGCCCCCCCACAAGGGTAGGCTGCTCTCTACCAACTACACCCTGTACCTGGTGTTGCATCTGCTGAAAGAGACTCGTTCTCCTCAGTGACACAAGTACCCTGTGGGCTCACAGAGGCCCTGGCCTTGAACTCCGCCACAACAGGGACTGGGTCTGTCTTACCCCCCACCATCTCTTCCGGTACCATGCACAGGCCTGGCACGAACTCGGTGTCCAATCAAAGCGTAGGCACTAAATGACTGATTCACGACATAAATGAGTGAATATTTTATAAAGCATTTAGAGAGTCCTGGAAGGTTTACCTGAGATGTGGTGACAAAGTCCCCATTGTGAATCATATGGCCACACTGTCACCTGTCACAGCAGCTAGGACAGCAGGTTCAACAGCAGGAGGAGACAACCCCTGGGGCCATGGCACCAAGCCATGGGGAGGAACAGGGAGGAACAGGCAGCTGCTCATATGGCTTCCCCACTCTAGCCAGACTCAGCAAATGCCGGTCACTTTTCTTTTCCAGAAGGAAATAAATGGAAGCTTGTTTTATTTGTAAGATATGATAAGTAATACCCAGGCAAAATATACGAACATTGGACCAAAAGGCCATATTCGTAAAGGACAGAAATATGATCCATATTTTTTACAAGGTTACTAATCACCAAGGGATGTGGAGAGGCTTGGGTAGAGGCTCTCAAGAATATTCCCGTCTGGGTGGCTCAGTGAGTTAAGCCTCTGCCTTTGGCTCAGGTCATGATCTCAGGGTCCTGGGATCGAGCCCCACATCGGGCTCTCTGCTCAGTGGGGAGCCTGCTTCTCCCTCTCCTTCTGCCTGCCGCTCCTCTTACTTAGGCTCTCTCTCACTCTATCAAATAAACAAAATCTTAAAAAAAGAATATTCCTTCCTTCTTTCCTTCCTTCCTTTTCTCCTTCCTTCTGATGAAATACTGCAGAGCTCCTCATAACTCAAAAGTGAAGGGAAATAATCCTGTGGAAAGAACAAGCTGTAGCCTGAAACCGAGTCCATTTATGGTGGAAACAGGCACAAAGAGGCTCCCCAAACACTTTTAACCTCTGAATGTCTGCTTATTTAAAAAAAAAAAAAAAAAAAGGACTTGTGAGTGTCAATGTTCTGGACTAAAGAAGCCCACTTGTCTCCCCCGTCAACACGCACCCAAGTCCCCAGGTCCCGCTCAGGCTTCCAGACACCAGTGACACAAGTGGTCTTCCCCGTCATTAGCAAGATTCCCAGCCCCACCAGAGGAGGCAGACTACGATTATGAGCCGGCTGCCACGCAAGGGGCTTCCCTGCCTTTAGCCCCTTCAATCTCACAGGAATTTCTCTGGCAGAGAAGCTGAACCCTCTCAGAAAGCTGATGACACCAAGGGAGAACCACAGAGCTTCAAAAATCAAAGTAAGCTACGCCACCCTATCCCGCCCTACCCGCCCCTACCCCTTCATGTTCTAAGAGCCGAGGGGAAAACTGAGCGGTCAAGGGCTTGCTGCTAGACTTCACAGCTGGGCGGCAGGACAGCTGAGCACCTGACCCTAACGGCTCAGGTCTCTCTCACTCTAAACAAAGGAAAGTGTGGGGTCTTCTGGGAACTTGGCATCGATGATGAATTTGGGGTCGGGCTCACACATTTGTAGCATCTTCGTAGCTTCCGTTAAAGCTTTATTCAGTTAAGACAACAGATTGGTTAGTTCAGTAACTATTTGGGGCACCAATCCTGAGCATTCGCAGTGCTGGGCCCTGGGACACGTCAGTGCTGGGCCCTGGGACACGTCAGTGCTGGAGAGGATCAAGGTTCCTGCCCTCACAGAGCAGGAGTAGAGAAAAACAAGCAAACCACCAGGTTGAGTACAGACACAACTAAGTGCTACAACAAAAAACAGTGGCTAGAACATCTGGGGTGTTCAGGATGGCTGCTTTCCTAAGGCCACATAGAGGCTGAAACTCAAGGAAGTCATAGGAGTTAGCCAAGGTAATGTCTTCATTTGGATACCCTCAGGATGAGATCCTGAGGTGGATCAAGTGCAAGTTGTCTGTTAGGAAGATGATTCAAGAAAACACCAGTGGGGAAGAAAGACCTGGATGGGAAGGAAGCCATAGATGGATGACATTGGTAACACATGTTACCACTCTGGGAGGCAGGAGCCCACCCCCGCTGGGGCTCTAGGAGACGGTAAAATCCACCCTCCAGCCCTGGTCCACCTACGGGGCAAGGGAGCCAGGATAGTTTTACACCAGCGTGTGAGTCAGCGGCTGAGGGTGGAGGAAGGTGGGCAGGCTTCTGACAGGGTCTGAGAAGTGAGAGCAGGGCAAGTGCAAATGCCCAGAAAGGAAAGAATGTCTCATTTGGAGGGAGCTGTCAAAAGTTGGGCTCTGGGGGCACCTGGAGGGCTCAGCTGGTTGAGGGTTCAACTCTTGATTTTGGCTCAGATCATGATCTCAGGATTGTGAGATGGAGCCCTGCATAGGGCCCCACATTCAGTGGGGAGTTTGCTTAAGATTCTCTCTCTCCCTCTGCCCCTCCCCACTTTCATGCTCTCTCTCTCTCTCTCTCAAATAAATCTTTAAAAAAAAAAAAAAGTTGGCCCTGAAGTCAGACACTCTGGGTATAAATGCCAGCCCTGTGACACACAGGCTGTGTGGTGTGGAGGCCAATCATTTTCCTCCTCAGCCTCAGTTTCCTCATCTGCACAAGAGGACGAATGAGAGTGCTGACCTCATAGGTATGTTGTGGGGATTCAATGGGATAAGTCCTTTAAAGCTGTTAATGCAGAACCTGACACATTTTGTGTCATCCAAAGGACAGAGCAGCTGGACCACAGGAAGTGAGGCTGGGAGGGGCGAAGGACATGAGACTGAAGAAGCTGCCGGGGCCCGAACATCATCTGGGCTGGATTATCCTTTAGGTGCCTGGGAAGTCACTGAAGAGTTTGAAGCTCTGGGGTGTCCTGACATCAGCTTTCTAGAATGTCATACTCTTCAAAAGCTTGAAATGCTTTTCCTGCTTCTAGATGCCCAGAGCTGAATCCACCCCCAGAAGGAAGGTGCTATTTAGCACTAATTAGCAGACTCCAGAGACTGATGGGAGCAAAGAAGTACTGGTCTGAATCATCTGAAGGCCGCCCAGACTTGGCTGGAGAATCATCCTGTTTCATTTTCCTTCGGCAGACTTCACTTCTTAATTAAGTTGGCTCCAGCTAACATTCAAATGACTTTGCATTTCCCAAGAAGATGCCAACAGAGGTAGGAGAGGCAGCCCCCAGACCCACCGGGAGACATAGGAAGCAAGACTGGAATGAAAAGCTTGTTGTGGAGACCCCCACGGGAATAACTTACATACTTTTATGAGTTCTACCCAGAAAGGAAGAGAAAACACAATGCATGCTAGATGTGAATCTGAGAAGACACAAAGAAAAAGGCTGGTGGTTCTGAACCCAAAAGGTAATGTTTCTATGGCAGGGCCCCATCTAAGGAAGGGTATCCACTCAGAAATGGGACAATTTCCAGAGAAGGGGATTGTGGGACAGTGTTGGCTCATGATCAACTGGTTGATTGGTTTCTTTCCTTTTTTTTTTTTCTTTCCCTTTCTCTTTGTGTCTTTCCATCCATACACACATATCCCAAAAGATGTCCATTACAGAGGACATGTGATGATTTGAATTTCTATTTTTGGAATCCAGCTACCATCTTGATGGTGTCTGGACCCATATTCAGAAGACTGTGTTAAGAGTCAATGGTTTGATGGGCGCCTGGGTGGCTCAGTGGGTTAAGCCACTGCCTTCGGCTCAGGTCATGATCTCAGGGTCCTGGGATCGAGTCCCGCATCGGGCTCTCTGCTCAGCAGGGAGCCTGCTTCCTCCCCCCCGCCCCCGCCCTTCCTCTCTCTCTGCCTGCCTCTCTGCCTACTTGTGATCTCTCTCTGTCAAATAAATAAATAAAAATCTTTAAAAAAAAAAAAAAAGAGTCAATGGTTTGATATAAAGATAAAAGGAGCCCACACAAAAGAGGTGTCTATTGAATAATTCCTTTACAATTCAAGTCTATTCCCTCTCCAAGGGCTAAGAACAAGGTATCTATTATAAAATTTTTTTCACAGTTGATAGACCTAAGAGCCCTGTACCTCCAAGAAGTCATTCAATAATATGGGAAGAGGTAGGATGAGGAACAGAGGACATTTCCTAATGATAAAAGAGTCAAAATACCAAGAATCCACAACAATCAATCTGTATGTGCCTATAAACAGACCTCTAAAATATACGAAGCAAAACCCAGTAAAACTAGAAGAGGAAACAGATGACTCTATTGTCCTAGTTGAAGAGCTTCACACCATATTCTTAGTAACACTGAGAATTCTTTTTTTTTTTTAAGATTTTATTTATTTGACAGAGAGAGAGATAACAAGTAGAGAGAGAGAGAGGAGGAAGCAGGCTCCCTGCCCAGCAGAGAGCCCGATGTGGGACTCGATCCCAGGAGCCTGAGATCAGGACCTGAGCTGAAGGCAGAGGCTTAACCCACTGAGCCACCCAGGCAGCGCCAGTAACACTGAGAATTCTTAGAGAACACGGAGACAAAAAGAATAAAAGCAATGACCAAAAATTTCCGAATGACACCATGGTGACTTAATGGACACATATGGACTGACACACCCAACATGTGCATAAATAAATACATTTTCAGGTGTGCGTGGAAAGCTCCTTAAGAAAAAGTTTTCAGTAGGGAATAAAACAAATCTCAATAAATTTCAAAATACTCAACATGTTTTCTGTTCACAATAAAATGAAGACTTAACTCAAAACATTAAGATAGCTAGAAAAGTCATTTGGAAAGTGAAAAACTCATTTCTAAATAAAAAGGTCAAAGACAGAGCCAAAGATCAAAGAACAAAAAACAAGGGTAGTTAGAAAATATTTTGAACATAACAGCAATAAAAAATACAATACTCCAAATTGTGGGGGCACCACTAACACAGAGCTTAAGGGAAATCTAAAGCTGTAAATGCTTAAATTAGAAAGGAAAAGTCTTAAACAGCTATGATTTAAATTTTCAACTTAGGAAATAAGAAAATTATGAGCAAATTAAGCAAAAATTAAAAATAACGAAATAATACAAATAAGAGCCAAAATCAATGATGTAAAAAAGAGACAAAAAACAGAGAAAATAAACAAACAGAAATGTTGGTTCTTTGGAAGGATTAGTAAAATTGATAAGCCCCACGTATAATTAATCAAGAAAAGAGTAGAGAAAATACAAATTACTATAACAGAAACGGAAGAGGGTTGTCAACACTGCTCGTACAGACATCAAAAAAGTCAAGAGCAAAATATTATAAACAACTTTATCCTAATACATCCAACAACCTCGATGAAAGGTATAAGTTCCTTAAAAATATGATTAAAACTGACATAAGGTAATTCCACTTCTAGGATGGCAATGTGAGGACCTGTGTGGACCCACTACCAAGCAAAACAGAGGAAAATTATTTAAAAAAAAATTTTTTTAAGTCTCTGGATGGTCCCAAGAACGTTCAAAAACTAAATAAACATTTATTCAAGAAAATGCACTAAAACTCAGTAAGAACAGCAAGAATCTGCGGCATTTGAACCTGACCCGTTCCCTCCTCCTCACTCGAACCCTAGTATGATAGAAAACTCCACTCCAGGTAGGAACATCCCAGAACACAGGGCCCCCTCCTTCTCTTCCCTCAGCAATAAAAAGAAATTACTGGGGGCGCCCGGGTGGCTCAGTGGGTTAAGCTTCTGCCTTCGGCTCAGGTCATGATCCCAGGGTCCTGGGATCGAGCCCCGCATCCAGCTCTCTGCTCAGCAGGGAGCCTGCTTCCCCTTCTCCCTCTGCCTGCCTCTCTGCCTACTTGTAATCTCTGTCTGTCAAATAAATAAATAAAATCTTTAAAAAAAAAAAAAAGAAATTACTGATACTCATGACAACCTGAGGAATTTCAAGACATTATATTGAGCAAAAGCTGCCAGCCAAGAAAAGGACATACCGTACGATTCCAATTATATGAAGTCTTAAAATAGGCAAAACAAATCGGAAGTTTAAAAGCTAAAACAAAAACACAAAACCTGCAGCGGCTATCCTGAGGGAATGAGGATGGACTGAAAAGGGACGTAAACGAACTTTTCTTTCTAGGTTTAAGGAAATATTCTATATCGACGCAGGAATAGGGTTACGTGATAGGTCCACCTGTCGGAACTGAATGGCGATGACTTAGCACTGTGATATAAATTTTACCTTAAATTACCAAAATAATTTCTTCCAAAGTATCATTAGTACTGAATGTGGTAGGAAATGGACAAAGAAAAGCAGAAAGCAAGAAGAGCAGGACCTCAGACTGGGGCTGTGGGTGTTCAGTCAAATTGTCTTCTGTTACAGGTCCGAAATTTTGTATCATAAAAAGTGAAAAAAGAGGGGTGTCTGGGTGGCTCAATCATTAAGTGTCTGCCTTCAGCTCAGATCATGATCCCAGGGTCCTGGGATCAAGCCCCGAATCGGGCTTCCTATTCTGAGGGAGGCTGCTTCTCCCTCTCCCACTCTCCCTGCTTGTGTTCCCTCTCTCACTGTCTCTCTCTGTGTGTGTGTCACATAAATAAAAATAAAATCTTTTTTTTTAAAAAAAAGCAAAAAATAATAATAATAATAATAAAGAAAAAGGCATTTAGCTTGTATCTAGCTTTTCCTCATACCCTGCTTTTTTTTTTTTTTTAAATAGAAATCAAATAGTGGGTCGAGTTCTAGGGGGAGAGTATTTTGAATTCGTTAAAACAGTGCCCATTTCTCAACCTATCTTACTCAGTCAGACCGGGACCTTGTAAAGGGGACAAATTTCACATATGAGTGACTGACTTCTGCCACATGTCTACCTAATTCCCTGAGACGGGGGTTTCTTAGCCCGGACACTACTGACATCTGGACCAACCTAAGTCTGTGTCATGGGGCCTGTGTCTTGATGTCTAGCAGCACGGGTGACCTCTGTGTACTTGACGTTCTCGGTCCACCCCCCCACCCCCGCCACCGACTTGTGAAAACTACAACTTTCTTCAGACATACCCGAAAGTCTCCCGGTGGGTAAAACTGTAAAGTTGAGAACTCCCACCCAAACCAGGCATCCTCAACCAGGACAGCACTGCCCCCTGCCAAGGGGTTAAAAACTGGCTCTTGGGGAGATGAAAAAGTCTTAGGGATTATCATTGCTGGTGGCCCCCCCAAAAAAGGGCCATGGTACATACACAGACAGAATATTGGTGGCATTAAACTCTCACAGAAGAAAGGAGGAATTCGTGGGAGAAAGATCTGAAACGAGGAGGAGGAGTGATAATGGAAGAGAGATTAAGAAACCTCTCCCATGAAGAGGTCTAGCATCCCACTGACAGCAAGCATTCCCTCCCTGCGTCTGGCATCCCCAGAGAAAGGGGAGTCTTCCTCTGCTTGAGAAAGATGTGGCAGATGAAACAGTTACTTTCCAGAACCTTCGAAATTGCCTTCAAAACTTGAGATGTAGGAAAATACAAATGTAGGAAAAAAGCCATGAGGGGCTCTTGCTGGGTCTGAGGCTGTCCCTCGACATGCCAGAAGCTTCCCTTTAAAAGTTCTAATGGAAACCACACAAGTTGAGCTGACCTCAGACACATGACCATGGGTCAGTCCTGGCCAGAACAATGACCTCAGTAGCCATGCCATTATATACCCTTTCTAAAAGAAGATAAAGGGGGCATTTTTCAGGTTTCTCATCTACTCAAACCCACCCAGCAAAACCCCTGGATGGCAATTCCAATTAACTCGATGATGCAAAATAAATGAATCTTAGAATTTCCTATTTTGCTTTTCCTGTGTCTTTATGCAAAGGCTCGCCTAACACTTGAAGAACCAGCTGGTTTATAATCCTGAATATTCATGCTTCATGGAGTCACACCTGGCCAGTGAGCATACATGGGACCCTGTGATCGTTTCGCAGTCCATACTTAAAATGCATTCAGATTTGTTCAGGGAAAGCAAATTCCCAGACATTCAGCCTACAAAGACGCCGTAGTGGGCGCACTTCACTCTCAAGGACTCTATCATCAGAGTAACACCGAGGCTGATCGAGAACCTTCTGACGTGCGGTATCTCTGTAACTAAGGTATTTGAGCGTTTTGGTGGTGTTTCGGATTTTTAAATGTCAGAAGGAGGAAAGAGCGATAGTGAGACAGCTAATTTTACGTGTCATCGGGGACAGGCCCTGGTGCCCAGTTGTTCTGTCAACATCAGTCTAGATGTCGCTGGGAAGGTATTTTTAGATGTGATGAACATTTCCAATCAGTGGACTTTAAGGAGCTTCACTCACACTCCCCAGCTGGGCTGGGCCTTGCCCAATCAGTCAAAGGCCTTCAGAGAAAAGACTGAGGTTTCCCAAATAAAATTCTACCTCAAAAGACAGCAACATGGAAATCCTGCCTGATTTTCCAGCCTGCTGGCTGGCTCTGCCCATTTCAAACTCAAGACTACAATATTGCCCATTACCTGAGCTTCCAGCCTGCGGGCTGACCCTACAAATTTCAGACTGGCCAGCCCCAAAAACCATGCAAACCAATTCCTTAAAACAACTGCTCCCTTTTCCTCCTCTCCTCTGTCCCCCTACGCACACACACATACTCTTTGTTGGTTCTGTTTCTCTGGAGAACCATGATTGATGCAAACAGGACCATACATTCTATCTTAGATGGAGCTAGAAGCACCTGGAGTCCACACCACAAGGAATGCCAAGGCAAGCAGCTGACAGAGACGACACCTCCCAGAGCCAGAAAAGGAGAGTCTAAAGCCTGCAGAGGCTGGTGCTGATGGGAAGTGGGAAGTCCCTTATTCACCAGCAAGGGCCTGCAAAGCTCTGAGCTGAAGGCCCTGGGAACTGCAGACTGGGAGGGGAAGGCAGGGGATGGAGATGAGAACCAGGTGGGAAGTTCCTATTATGACCAGTTAAACTCTCCACCCATCCTACAAACCAGGAAGGAAACTGCCACCTCCCTGATTCTTAAAGATAAAAGGTTAAACGATGTGAGGCTCTGCACTTTGGAAAAGCAGGCAAGTAGAGCTCAGGGCTGAGGAACAAGACAGAAACAAGGGTGAAGGCTTAGTCCGCAAGGTGACCTACAAGAACCCCAGCCTCCCCGCCCAGCTTCCAGAATGCCAGGTGCAGGTCCACCTGCCCAGAGCCTAGGGAACCTCCGCTGGGGAAAGAAATAGCCTCAAAGAAAAGGCCAGATGCTAACACTTGGGGTCAACCAGTGAAAGCCCGGCTCACTCACCATTCATCCTTCAGTGAAGCTTAATTAACGAGATCGGCTCTGTTAGCTTAGTGCTTCCAGCTTAAATAAGAATCCCAGTAAGGTACATGACCGCGGAACTTCAGATGGCCAGAGACAGAGAGAAGATTCTAAGAGGTTCCAGAGAGAGAAAGAAAAATAAAATCAAGGAAAGGAATGCTACAAGGCTTCTCTCAAACACTCTCTAAATGAGAATCCTGAGCCGAAGTGATTTTTCTACCTAGAATTCTGCATCCAGCAAAAGAATGGGGGAAAAAAAAAAAACACTTCAAACATAAGTATCTCAAAACATTGTAGCTCATATGTCCTCTCCTGGGAAATGATAGGAGAAAGTGCTTTTCCTCCCAAAGCTCTTCCTGTCCCCTCCTTGGAATTCCTAGTCCCCAGTTCTGGACCACTGTGATTATGTAACTGGTATTCATCCTTGCCCTAAAGAGGACTTGGCCATGTCTGGCCGTCCTGCACCCTCCCGGACTACCAACCCCATACCTACAAGAGTAAATGCTCAAGAACATTTAGTTTCTATTCTTCTCTCTGAAAGCTATCCTCTTTCTGGAATGTGAAACAATGCCCGATCAAAAAGCCCAAGACTGCAATGAAAGAAAATTCCTTTTTCAGAATATCCCTGCTTTAAAGCTATATTGACTTTCTCTGCTTTAAATCCCAAGTTTCTGGGGGCACCCGGGTGGCTCAGTGGGTTGAGTGTCCGACTCTGGGTTTCGGCTCTGGTCATGACCTCAGGGTCATGAGATGAAGCCCTGCGTCAGGCTCTGTGCCCAGCAGGGAGCCTGCCTGAGATTCTCTCTCTCTCTCTCCCCCTCTGCTCCTCTCCCTGCTCATGCACGCACACACACACTCTCTCTGTCCAAAATAAATCTTCAAAAACAATAAAAAAATAAATCCCAAGTTTCTGGTAACTTCTTGGTTTCTGGAGGAAACCACTTGCTCTTTGAAACTGTGACTCCATTTCTCCTACAAAGGAGGCCTGGGACTCCTTACAGAGCAAGTTGCACAAGATGGCCATCGAAGGGCTGGATGCCACATGAGCACGTTAGTAGAAAGCTCTTTGGCTGCTTCTGGTCAATTAAGCACAAGATCTTCTGTTTCCAAAAGAAACCAGTGTTGGTTCTTAGGTTCAAAGAAAACCAACTTCTCTGCAGGGTGGTATGTAGACATCGACTACCTTCCTGTCACTGGTTATCTACAAAGCAAGCCTGTGATTCTTGAGCATGAGGAATTCATCCTCAGAGATCCCGTGGCCCAGAACACCTGTGTCCACTCACTCCCGCGCAACCTACAAAGCTGATCTGACTGAAGGGAGAAGGAGTGTGTGTATCACCCCGGGGGTCCACTAAGGTCATCCCTCCGGGGTCCAGCACCTCCTCCAGGAGCCAAGAGTCATGCCAACCACTTTCTTGTAGCCACAAAATCCAAACAACAGCCCTGGTGGCTTTTCTAAGTGGATGTGGCAGCTCCCTGTAAGGCAATCACTGACCTGTCACAACTAAGAAAGAGAACAGATAAAAATACTCTCATCGAAGCCTAGAGGGTGGGTAGAATTCCATGTCTGCCAAGTAGTAAAAATCCATAACATTTTAAATAGTGTCTTAAGCAGAAGCTAATAACAGCCTCTGTCCAAAAGCTGGTGGAGTACAGATGGGACATCAGCCACGCACTTGATGTGGCACCTGGCAGGCAGCCCTCAGAAAACGCATCTGATAGGGAAGGTGTGCTTCCACAAGGAACCCTTCTGTGGGGCCTGGGCTCTACTCTTCAGGACCGGCAGTCTTCTGGGCTAAGTTACTCACATGACAGCTGTTTCTTGCCAGAGGTCAAATGCAGCACTGGACACTGAACTGTGCTAGTAGGCCTCAGTCAACCATCTAAAAGCCAGCATTCAGAGTTTCACTTCTTTCAGCTTTGAGCTTTGGAAGCCCCTTCAAGCTTGGCACCGAGCCTCTGGGAGGACAAAACATGCCCTAAGACAAGAGAGAAATGCGGGAGCCCAGGAATCTGAAATCAAGGTGTGGGCAGGGTCATGCTCCCTCTGAAGGCTCCAGGAGAGGATCATTCCTTGCCCCTTCCAGCATCTGGTGGTTCCACGTTCCTTGGCTTGTGGCTATACCATTCCGATCCCTACCCCCATCTTTACGTGGTCTTCTCACCTATGTCTCTGTGTCTCAAATATTCTTATGTCTTTCTCTAATGGGGACGTCTGTCATTGGATTTAGGGCCACCCTAAAACCGGGATGATCTCATCTTGAGGTCCTTAATTCAATTACACCTGCGAAGGTGATTCTCCAAATAAGGTCACGTTCACAGGTTCCGTGGGTTAGGACTCAGACATATCTTTAGGGGGAACATTATTCAACTCCCTGTAGTCCAACAAACCAGACAAGAATATGAGTTATTTATTTACATGAACATGGGATACTTCATTGTATTTCATCATGGTAAGCCCTGAGACACTACTGAGTTAGAGGCTGGTAGGAAGGTCAACTAAGTGTCCTTGAACAATTTAGAGTCTGTCTGAGCTTCACTGTCCTTATGTGTGAAATGGGGATAACCCAACCTGGTGAGGCCCTTGTACAGATTAACAGTCATTCACGTAGAGTGATTGGCACCCCAATATCTTGTTGATAGGGCTCCAGTCTCTAAAGGCTCCGAGAAAAATATTCAACAAACACGGCAGGAAAAGGCATCCAAAGACTCTTTGATCAAGCCACTTTCAGGAAATGTCTTACATACTTAGATAAAACAGACAAGATCAAGGTTAACAGGCTTGCCAATGGCTGATAATGTCACACCAGTGAGAAATCAAGGACTTCGGGTCATAAGAACAGCCTCTCCCAAGTGGCCGCCTGTGGCCACAGTTTTCCAATGATCCCAGGGTCACCAACCTAAATATACAGCGTGCCATTGCCTCTAGAGTCCCCAGAACACAAGCTGTGTCTTAGTTATCTCTGTGTTCCCCAACACCTAGCACCACTGGCACCTCAGTCACTCAACAAACATTGCTGAAATGAACCAGGACACTCCGGAACCTCAGCTCTGGTTACAGACAACGATACGGGTACATCCTGCTGATTTAAAGCAGCATCCTGAGTACTTCACATACACAGTGACTACATTAGATGGGATAATGCCCTACACGCCCTGGCATGGCAGCTGCTCCAAATGTCAGCAACCAGCAGTCCTTATCTTAACCCTCACCCCAGCCGGAATGGAGGCATCATCGTTCCCATGGTACACCGCAGGCACTGAGGAAAGAGTGGGTAAGTCACAGAGCTAAGACCTGGCAGAGCAGGGTCTGTCACTACAAAGACCTGTATCCTCTCCACTACACACCCTACACCTGATTGTAATATTTAGTCTTGGCTATAAGGCTGGTCCCAGCCCACATATCTATAACCAGACTACGTAGTGAGGCGTGCACCCACACATGTGTGTGTATTGTGTGTGTATGTACATGTACACACACACAGTACCATCGCTGAAAGAATATGCCAGAGGGAACATGGAGCTGAAAAGCAAGTTCCCAAGGAACACGGTAAATTGCCTTGCCCTGTTAAGCTCCTGAATTGTACTGCCAAAGGGCCAAGTGTCCCATGTCACACTCCACTGAGCTCACAGAAGCAACGTATACAATGTCTTGTAAACTCTATAAAGCCTCATCCCCAGGTTTATTACTTCCTGTTGAATTCGTGTTTCTAAGCCTACAGGGAGAGAAACATGAAATGTGCTCAACACTCGTGTCCTAGCACTTTCCTCTCCACTGAAACTCCCAAGGAAAGTGGTCAGGAGACATGACCAGGAATTAAAGGTCATCCCAGCCTCGGAACTTACAGGAGGAATGGATGCTGGGGAAGCTTTTGCGGCCCTCGGACACCAGATCAGGGTCACCCGTGCAGTGCATTTCCGAGTTCATCACTCCATCTGGAAAGCAGCGGTAAAAGAAATCGGGGCGAGGTCTACAAAAGACACCATGGACATTTTCAATATAAAATGCTGCATCGCAAAGGAACCCCCAGCTGACCCCACCTTTCCCTGCTGCCCCCAGCTCCTCCTCCTGCCGTCCACACCAGCGCTCCCCCGGCACCACTCCAGACTCAGTGATCTTGGGGAAAGCTCAGGTTTCGGGGTCAGAAAGCTCTGAGTTGGAACTCTCACGCTGCCACATACTCATTTGTGGACCTTGGGAAGGTCCCACAGCCTCCCCTAGCCTCAGCTTCCACATCTGTAAAAGGGGAGATGAACACCTGCCCCCAGGGGAGGTTGTGAGGGCTGGAGGAGAGGACTGATGGGAGGCATCTAAGCATGGTGCCAAAGGAGAAGGTAGTTCCTGCCTCCAATGACAGCTCCCATTCAGCGGCTGCTTCCAGAAGCCCAGACTCCAGGCTCCTCATGTCCCCACATCTTGAATTTGGATGGTCAGTTGCCCCTCTTCGAATAGCGGGTCTCACGTAACCTCACTGAGACCGAGGACCCAACAGCTCAGCTCCATGGTACAGAGCGCATGGCCATGTAGGCTGGCCTCCCTGGCCCAGGTCTGGGGACACAGACCTCACGGGGCATGGGCAGAAGTGGGGCCCAAGGTTGAACCCCCTGCCGCAGGCACAGCTGGTACTTATGGAGCCATTACCAGGTACCATACACAGTGCCAAGCACGGCACCCCCATCGTACCACGTGGCTCTTATGCCAACTCTGGGACTTCCTTCATCTGACAGGGGCAAAAATGAAGGTTTAGAAAGATTACACTCCTGTCCAAGGTCACATCCAATCTGCAAGAGGAAAAGACAAGCCTGCACCCCAGTGATTGGATTCCTGCACTGACACACTTCCCCCCGTGTTTTTCTGCCTTCCTCTGGTGAGGATTCTCACACAGATGAGTGATGGCCAATCCCTTCCCACTAATTCAGCTAATATTTGCTGAAGGCCAGCCATGGGCAAGGCTTTGCTGGTGCTGTAAACACACGGCCCCTTTTATGCACATAGTGAGTCACACCAACTCTTTCCAGCTCTGAGATCTAGGCCTAATAATAATCTGTCAATATCAATAAAATATCAATGATCAGTATCAAAAAAATCTCTCAGATTTTCTGATGTACTCTCTCCCCCCTACACGGCTACTGTTTCTCCAAGTGTGGCTATTCACCTACTGAACCAAAACCCCCAGAGCAGACAAGACCTGGGAACCAGCATTTTATCGGGGCCCCAAGGCAACTCTTAACACAGCAAGTTGGGAGAACACCACTGCTCCATGGTCAGGCACTGCCCAATTTGTAGCCACCTTCTGCCCCCTAGGTGCCTGGCTAGCACCCTCCCCCAGGCAGATAATCAGTAAATGCTGGAGCTTCTGAGATGGGAGCTAACCTGTCCAAGGCCAACGGCCAAAGTCAGGCCTCAGATCCAGGTCTTTCTGACTGTTCATCTCTATGGAAACTAGCTCACTTCTGGAGCAGTGGAGGGAAAAGGCAAGATAAATGGAGAACAGAAATCATGTCCTGGGGGCAACCAGAAGTGTTCCTTAAGCCAAAGCTCAAATGCCAATCCACAGATGACCTTGAGAGTCTAAGCCACCCTTTGTTTCTTTCTGGAACTTACCTTCCCACTATTAACTTAATAGTGTTTGTGCAGACTCCATTCAGAGCAAGAGCCAAGGACACCGCTACAAAACAAAACCAACAGATAGAAGAATAACCAGCTGGCTCTCAAACCACAATCATCGCCATCAACGTTATCATCGTCATCACTGTTACATCATCATACTACTCATTATGACTATGGACATATGAGCCAATAGTTTAAAAGACAGGGGGAAGTCTGAGTGGCTAGAGTAAAATACAATTAAGGCAAGACTTTGGAGAGTGGCTCATAAAATCTCAAGCTTCTAGGACACAAAATTTATCTCTTCTCCTTGACTAAAATTTTTAATACTGGAAAGGAAACTATCCATTATGTTTTGGCCTGATATGAACAGATTTAATACTACAGGATGTCGAGTTTCTTTCACATGTTCTTTACAAAACATAACTTTTTGATTTGTTTCTGGCAACTTCTCAAACATAACTCTAATCAGAGCAGCTCCTGGACTCCTTTAGAGTAGGACATTCCCGCTCCGCGATTATCTCTGTGTTGACCCACCACCTGCTGACAGCTGTCCCTTTGTTATCAAACAAATCAC